>NC_133518.1:43972142-44578214 GCF_049354715.1 Callithrix jacchus
ACACATGCACCCGAATGTTCATGCAGCACTGTTTACAATAGCAAAGACCTGGAACCAACCCAAATGTCCATCGATGATAGACTGGACTGGGAAAATGTGGCACTTATACACCATGGAATATTACGCAGAAATCAAAAATTATGAGTTCGTGTCCTTTGTATCAGTTTGCTGAGAATGATGTTCTCCAGATTCATCCATGGAGAATCTGGAGAACATCATTCTCAGCAAACTGACACAAGAACAGAAAATGAAATACCACATGTTCTCACTCATAGGTGGGTGATGAACAATGAGAACACATGGACACAGCAAGTGGAGCACTACACACTGGGGTCTATTGGGGGGAATAGGGGAGGGACAGTGGTGGGGGAGTTGGGGAAGGATAGCATGGGGAGAAATGCCAGATGTGGGTGAAGGGGAGGAAGGCAGCAAATCACACTTCCATGTGTGTACCTATGCAACTATCTTGCATGTTCTGCACATGTACCCCAAAACCTAAAATGCAATAAAAAAAAATGAAAACTCTCAAAATACTCTGTTATGAAAAATATACAATGTCCTTTTGTACTCTTTTTGAAAATATATACACGGTCTAGATATACTCTCTTATAATATACATTCAAATTCTATTTGTACTCGGTTATAAAAAATATGCATCCCCTGTTTGTACCCCACTATACAAAATGTAAAAACTCTCAAAATACTGTTATGAAAAATATACAGTGTCCTTTTGTACTTTGTTAGAAAATATATACACCATCTAGAGGTACTCTCTTATATAATATAAAAAAAAAAGAAAGTTTTGTGACTCCAGCACCCCCTCCCCATACACAGACAATTAATAGGAAGTTTTCCTCTCCTAATGTAGAAACTTCCTTTCCCACTAAGAAAATCACATTTCATGGATCCTGGCAGAAAAGGAAATGTTCTTTGACCAATCAATACTTAGAGAATTTGAACCTTACTACATTATAGGATACACCAGAAATCTACCAGGAGGCGCGTGTTCCATAATGTTGAGTGGATGAGCAGGTACCCAAACTTGATTCAGATAGACTTCAGGTGGAGTTGTATCTTGGGTGATGTTGAGAGAATTATTTCACCTCTTACAGCTTCACTTTCCTTAACCATATCATGACATTGATGCTGGATTATCATAATATATCATAAGAACAGAATATTGCAATGGATTCCTGTAAATCCTGTATAAACCTTGCCTATAAAGTTTGGGTGGGAGGAATCAACACCAACTACATTGATAGGTTGGGCCCTGATTGCTCCTGGCCAAACAGGCTCCTCAGAATCCCCTGGCATATGAGTAGTTCAGAATCCATGCCCACGTTCCGAGTGCAGGCCATTCTTCTGGCTTCAAAGCTTCTGTCAGGAGTTGGCAAGAGGCTCAGTTCAGGCTAGGGATATGAGCACTTTTCTCAGCAGTTATGGGAGAGAACTGCTCTTTTAGCAGAAAGCAAACAGAAGAGATACTTTCTTTCCTGCTGGAAGTCCTATTATACCACTGGGAGGCTTGGAGCTGTGCAGCCCTATTTGCTAATGTAAAATGGATACACTTATAGGCACAGATCTGAGAAACTGCAGAGAAAAGGAGTCAGGCCTTGGATACACTTTACCTTAATGATGACTTCATGAGCCATCATAGCTCTGGATGTTTTCAGTTACAAAATACCCACATTCTCTGTATTAGTTTGATTTTTTGGCTATCTGAGACCAGTTTAGCCTGAATTTTCAGTTCCTTGTAACGGAAAGCCTCTTAATTGATACAATGAGGAAATGTGTGGAATGCATCTGTCCAGAACAGATGCTCCGTAAACCTATTAGAAGGACCATCACACTGCCTTATGACCAGGGCGACCTAACAAAGTAGTGCTTTCAGAAAAGCATCACCATTCTTGAGAATGTAACCAGAGGATGGCAGGAAGGAGAATGGTCCGGGGCTCACTGTGGCAGGGCTCGGCTCAGCTCGGCCAATGTCCGGGGAACCATTCTTAGCCTCTGGATTGGCAAAACTCCCCGGAATGCTTATGGGGATTTTACTAAAGATTTCTTGGCCCCCTTAAGACTGTATAACTGACTTTTCTGTGGTTTCTGTTGATAACTATTAGGAAATATAGAAAGGAAGAATTTTTGCCTTTAGTTTTATTTGGAGTTGGGAGAGGCTGGGGGTAAGGAAGTAGAACAAGAAGAATGAATGAGCAAACCTCACTCTACTAGAGAAGCGTCTAGCCTGGGAGGTTTCTTCCTCCCTCTACTCCCTTTCTCTGAATTCACAGTCAGCCCATGTGCCAGGGTACCTGGTTTATTCACTGTGTTAGTAATGTGATCTGCGCAGGAATCCACTTTCTTTCTTTTCCTGCCCTTAGGAATTCTTTACTGAATCTTTTCTTCCTTCTCTCTGTCCACATCTCAGGTAGATCCCAAAGCCCTCTGCTCACTTTCATGTATTAGAATAGTCTTGAATGGTTTAATTCAAATCAAATATCAGGCTCTTATCCAGTTAAAATAGATGTTCCTCTTCTCTATTCAGTCTTTACCCATGGCTTGGAGGCCCACAGCAAGGAAAGGATAGGGCAAGGTCTTTCATTCTTCCTGTTCCACATCCTCATCCCCCACATCCTCCTAGCTCTAACCATGGTCAGAGGCCGGGGAATGCAAATGAGAGGAAAAGAAGTATAAAAAGCCAGTGGAGATTTTCATTTTTGAAAGGCTCTGCAGAGGTCTCCACATCGCCATCTTCACCTCCCCACACCCTCTGTAGGGATGGCCCTGCTATAAATCTTTACATAGGGATTGATAATGGTGAGTGACACACTCCTTTTCTGGGTGGCTGGGACATTTGTGCTTGCTGCAGTTCCACTTGGTTAGCCCTCACCTCTCATTCCTTGTGTGAAAGATGCTGTTTCCACAGTTGACCTTCCCTGATTCCTCCTCAACCTCTGCCTTCTCTCAGGAATCCCCTCCAGCATACACATCAGATCCTACTGTTGGGACCTCTCCTCCTGGCATGCAGCCCTCTGCTTCCTGGCCTGTACATTTCTGGATGGTCCTTTGGCCCACAGGAACAAAGACACCCGTGTTCTGCCAAATTGTACCAGGGAACCTGTTCTCCCTCTGGCCCTTCTCTCCTCACCCTATCATTGTGGCAGCCCCATCATCCACTTGCCTTCAAACACCCTGGCGAAGAATCCGGGCCAAGCTTGACATGAGTCAGACTTTCCCAGGACTCTCATGGGCTCTGCTCTGACACCAGCCTGGAGCAGACTTACGAGCATTTGCAGCTCAGACAACTGGCAGCAAAAGTAAGGATCTCACTTCCTTTCTATAGATGACAACCTCAATCCTTCTGAGTGGTTTTCTGGGTGACTCTGTAAGTGTGAAAGTATTGCCATCCCTTTACTAGCAGGCAAGGGGGCCATCCTAGCACTCTACCAGGCTGACACTTCTGCTTCTCTCACCTTGTGATTATGGGACAAGGTTGGCCTTTCTCTCTTAATGAAGAAAAGCCCTTAATGAAGTGGCCAGCACTGTATGACCACTTATCATTCATTGTTCTCAGACCTCAGAGGCAGAAGAAGGCTGTATGCCTGGGGAAGAAGATTCCAGCAGGAGGAACACATGTGTGTGTAGGAGGGGATTACTGTGACAGGGCAGGGGCCAGGAGGAATCATGGAAGGTGACTGGGAAGTGCACTGCGCATAGGAGGAATGGAGAGGTAAGACCCAACAGAGGTGGGCTCAGTCAATCACCTCAAGGTAGAGACACTGCTATGTGTTCACCTAACCCTATTTTCTTTGCTCCTAGATTCATATCTAAACTCATTTCACAGCTACCCCATGGGTAGGTGGGGCAATGTGACCAAGTTTTGGCAAATGGAATGTGTATTAGAAGTCAAACATGCTCTTTTCTCTCCTGGCAATAAAACCCTTCTGTGTTCAACTCTAGCCTCACTTTCTGTTCTATGGCTGAAAACAGCAGCAGCAGATAATGCAAGAATCCTTGGCTTCTGAGTGTTGTGGGCAAAGCAGAGCCCCCCTACCCTCCAGACCCACCTGGGGCTACTGGACAGTGGCAGGAAGTAAAACCACGAGGAAAGAATGTTAGCCACTGAAATGCTTTCCTTGGCAGTGGAAAGAATGTAAGCCACTGAAATGTTTCTCTTGGTGGTGTAGTGGTGTTAGTAGTTCTCTCTTTTTTGCATTTAGCCTTTGCTGACTGGTCAATTCTTTTGTCCAGCAATTTATAAAATAGCTTATAAAGGAACAGCAAGTTCCTTAGTAATTTTCACTTAGTACACCAGACAGAACCTAGTGCAATTGTCATGAAGAGCAATTTGACAATTTTCCTAACATTTCTATTATTTGAATCAGTAATTCAACTTCTGGTCGGGAAATAGTAATAAATGTTGTGAAAGATAAATAAACTATCTTGTTTAGCCTTAAAAAAAAAGTCTAAAAATTTATAACAGAAAACTCGTTACAGCATTGTTGTGTTTGCATTTAAAAGGAGACAATCTAAATATCTAAAGAAAGGGGGCCAGTGAAATAAAGTCTGATAAATCCAAATGGCAGAGTTTTAAACTCCCATATAGAGGCAGGAGAATCTCTTGAACCCGGGAGGTGGAGGTTGCAATGAGCTGAGACTGTGCCACTGCACTCCAACCTGGGCAACAGAGTAAGACTATCTCAAAAATAAATAAATAAATAAACTCCCATATAATTCATACTAAAAATGTTTTATCACATGGAGGAATGATGTGGCTATAATGTTATATAAAAGTAACTGATGAAATAATAGTATCACAGATATTATACAAATGTAAGGACATTCTACATATACACAGAAGCAAAAATAACATTGTAATGAAATGTGCCATGTTATCAGAAGGTATCTCCCCAACGGTTAGGATTTTAGGTAATTTGTGTGTTCTCTTTTATGCTTTTCTGTGTTTTTTATGTTTCCACTATAAACATACATTGCTTTATAACTCAAAACAATTTTTGATGTAAAAAGCTATAATCAAGATTTCATTTATTCCAGATTTTTTTAAATTTAGGATGGGGTATTTATAGATTTTTTCCTTGCTGTCAGGAAAGTTAGAGAACAATCTTCTCACCTTCTCTGTGCCAATCTACACAAGGGCCAAAGCTGAACACCAGGTGCTGCTGATCTGGGGGTGCCGAGTGCCTGCTCAGGGGATGGTTGTGATGGCAGTGAGGCAGAGTTCAGCCATGGCTGCTCAATAGGGTCCTCTGAGATTCTGATTTATTGAGCTGGGTGAGGCTCTAGCATCTACACACTTTTACAAGTGCACTATTTCTTCTAATGAGAACCACTGGTGCAATAGCATGGGCCTGGGACAGAGAGTCAGAGGATCTAGGTCCAATCCTGTCTTTCTTGGTAATCATCTGTGTTATCCTTGGCCAATCACTCAGCCTTCCATATTCCAGTTTCCTCCTTTGTAAGCAGAAACATGTATATCTGTCCGACTTGCCTCCCTGGGGACTCGATATAGCTCAGAAAGGACTATATGTGTGTGGCCACTTACCCCAGCTCACACTGCTTTGTATTTGCACATTCGCAAGCTCTGGAGTCGTTGGGTTGCTGGCTCCTGGATCATGATAGGAGTGCCTCACAGGGCACTGCACAGGCTACTGAACTGCATCCCAAACCTCTGCTTTCCTGCATGAAGGTCCCAGAGAAAAACCTGTCCTTGGCACTGACTGCTGCATAGACTTGTCATATAAATAGGGAGAGCCAGGCACCTCTGTTTCAGTTTCTGCATCCAGAAAATATATTAACATTTATTATAAAGATCTACTGAAACAGAGAATGTAGGGTTCTTGTAGCAGTGTAATGAGGAATAAAACTGAAAATAAGAATTATAGTAACAACGTCATGTAAATTAATGGAACACGGATGTATGCATCTGATGCTACTAAGTAATATCAAACTTTATCTCATATTTCTTTTCTCCATTTAGCCTATGGGGAAACTGAGGCTCAGAGAAATTAGTAACTCTTCAAAGGTCACCTTAAGTAGTGGTCAAGAGGCCGAACTGACAGCTTTTTCTATATTGTCTTTTTACTGTTACATCTGCTGTGGTTGTTATTTATTTTGGCTGTTTTAGCAAAAATTGTCTTTGAAATGGGAAACTGTAGAATTATAATTAAATGCAGAGTTGTACCATTTGCGTAAGATCTCAGGATGTTTGTGCATGTGTGTGGGGATGGGTGGGTGTAGTGACAAGAGCATAGGTTTGAATTTAGTTGCATCTAGGCTGACATTCCAGTTCTGATACTGACTGTGTAACTACTTGTGACAAGTTATCTAACATCTAAGGAATGTTTTATCCTTAAAATGGCAACAACAATAAAGCTTGTATAAAATAACGAATAGAGAAGTGTGTGTGAGATATGAACTAACACAGATCATCACGCTTCCTTTGTGCCAGGCACCGTTCTGAGTACTTCATGATTATGAAGTCCTTTAATCCTCATAAGGTCCCTATGAGGTAGATACTATAATGCCCATTTTACAGACAGGTAAAGTGAGACACAGAAAGGCTGAACAACTTGCCAAGGTTCCCTAGCTAATAAGTGTTAAGGGACTTTTAACCACCAAGCCGTGAACTTCTTGCACAGGCTCAGCATGCTGAAAAGCCTAACAAATTGTAGCTATCGTTACTATATATGGCGGAGGTTTTCAAACTACTCCTCTTAATTAGCTGTAGTTTATTCAAAAGATAGCCTTTGGAAATCTTACTGTATATAATAGAGTCAAGGCTGAGCTTCTTTGCTTGAAGTAGGAATAAAGATTCCTCTCTCACTTTCATCTCACTTATAGCATCCCTAAAGCACTTCTGGGAATGCTGGGGTTCTGAGGAATCATGTTTGAAAACCACCAATTCCAGCTTTTATATTCTTTGTGTCTGTTCCCCTACTTTCTCCCCTTTTCTGCTCCTGCTCTACCTCAAGCCAAGCCTGGAAAATCAGCAGCCAGACAACCAGAGACCACAATATATATTGGAAGGGTTCCTCTCAGGCTTCTGCTTTTATTCCATACCCACCTTGGCTGTTTCCATGCCCAACCAGCGGGACAAAATGGGCAGCCACTGGGGTGGGGGTGGAAGGGCTGGGCTAGAGACTCACCAGTTTTGTCTGAGTTGCAGAGGATGGTTTCCTTCTCGGCTCTCACACCTGGGCTGGGGCCGTGTTTCATCCACATGGTGATGGTGAACTGGTCCGTCAGGTTCTTGGGCACAATCCCGTCAGGGATTTTGGCGCCCTGCCTGCCGTCAAACTTGAAGATCATCTCACTGCTGTCCACCCGGAGTCCCGCAGTCCAGTTTGTGGCTGCACTAGGAGATGGCAAGAGGTCGATGATGCCAGAGGAGGCTCCTGCAGGGGATGGGGAAAGAAAGGGCAACGGGTCACTCCTAATGGGGTGGTGTTCTCATGTTTTCTTCTCCTGAGTCAAGATGAACTATTCAGTATACTTACTCAGAGAGTTCTGTGCCTAGCTCTGAGCTATGTGACTTAGGAAAAGAAATGCCAAATGCGATCCCAGCCCCTGAGTTATTTATGGGTTTTTTGGGGGAGGCATCAGTAAGTTACAAACAAATGTGCTACATGTGGCAAGACAGGATGCAAGAAAGAAGTGTTGGAGGAACTTAGAAAGTTGCAAGAGCCCTCAGGGCTCTTACTAGCAGAGAAGGTTGCTGGAGAAGGCCAGGATTTGATTTGGGTAGATGGATTTGCTCACACACCTATCCATCTGTTAACCTGCCAGCCATCTATTCAGCACTAACCATGTGCCAAGTCCCCTGTGAGGTGCTGGCTCTATGAAGGTGAATCAGACACGGTCCCTGACATAGAGGAGCTCAGAGCCAGTAAGTTGACAAGATGTGATCAGGTCTGTGATTGGGGGAAGTTCTAGATCCTGATCACATGAGAAGGAGCATGAGGGACTCACTACACTTTTTTACAACTATTTGTTGAGGCCAAATGATGCAGTGGTTGTGAACACAGGTTTTGAAGTCAGCAAAACTTGAATTTGATACCTGGCAACAAAATTTGCTAGCTCTGTGACTGTGAGCAAGCCAGCTGACCTTTCTGACTCTGTTTCCTCTTTCCAATAAGTTATGAGGCTGAATGAGATCATGCATGAGAGCTTGCAGTAGCATGTTCACTGCATGGCAAAGGTTCATTCAGTGTTAGTTATCATGTTATCATTGTCATTATATTATTTCTGCTGTTACTATAATAGTACTCAGTCTAAGGCATGAAGACTTAATCCGAGGCAGCAGGAGTGCCATGGGCAGGTTTGTTTTAGAAGAATCACTGATTTTGTGGAGGGTGGAGCTGAGGTTAGAGGAGACGACTGGATGACTGGCCTGCCAGAGAAGACTGGATTGTCCTATTGGGTGAGTCTGGGGCCTCTAGTGCAGAATTCTTTGCATCCTTCTATTCCATACACAAACAGGGCTCAGGCACTAGGGGAAGGAGGGCTGGGAACTTGCAGTCATTTTCAAATAAGAGCTAGGGTGTCTAAAGTGTGACCTGTGTTGGGTGGGCAGGGGCAGGGGGCCTCTTTCCTGGTATGGAACTGACCAGTCAGTCATCAACTCTGATGGGTTTAATGGACAGTAGTTGTGTGTATTACCTGCCAACTGCCCAGGCTTTGGATTTTTGATGTCGTATATCAGAGCCTCATCTTACATAGGGTTTGGGTTCTAAAGTCAGCCACTACAAAAAAAATCTCCCACCATTAAAATGACCCTTTGAAGATCCCTCAAGAAGGTGGCATGATGGATATCAGTTTAATTGTTTGAAAATGTTCAACCCAGCCAGTTTTCCCTCCATCTGTGGAGGAGATCATCAGGTCTACATCCAATGGCTAGTAACAGAAGGTTATGCTATGTGAAGAGCATGTATCCTTGGAGCCCAGCACATGCTCTGCTTATCATCAGGAAATGTTCACTCTGGGAGAGGCTTCTGGAACTGTGGTGTCTGTGAAAGTGGAGATTAAAATCTCCCAATTCACGCTCATGCTGTAGCTTGTACATATCAAAGAGAAGTGTGGGCAGAGTTGACAGCATTATTTACATAAGTAGTTCCTAAAGATTTTGCCTGTGACTGCATCTGACACATAGAATTTGCCATCATGTGGAGCAGCCAGGCCTCCACACAGGGGAAGCAGGGTGGGGTCTAGCAGGGCTTGAAACATAGAAGGCACTCAGTTAATATTACAGTTGCCCTTCTTCCCTCTCAGTGCTCTCACGAGATGCTCCTGGCAATTCATCCAATGCTCAAGTGAGCCCAACCAGCCCCTTGTCCACACCCACACCTCTCATCACACTTACCTGTTCTCCTTGCCTGCTGCTAACTTCTTAATTGATATCCATGTCACTTATGTGATAAACTAATTTACACTAATGTTTTAATGACCAGTAAAGTCTTTGCTATCCTTTACTACCACCCTCCACAGATATTTCTAAGGAAGACATCTATCAAGATGGTAGCAGGTAGAGATTTGTGAGTAGGAGATACATGGTTTTTTGGGAAAGAGCATTTTCCTAGTACCCCTGGAATAACACAACATGGCAATAGCTTCTTTGACCTATCAAGTTGGGTCTGATACTAAAATTTGTCCAGTGTGAAGACAGCTGGTGAAGGGGATACACATAGAGCATGTCGGTTCCTGAAACCCAGGGAAGCCAGAAAAGTGCAGGCTGAGCACTCCAGGTTCCTGACTTCTAGATCAAGCCAATGGCACCAATATCTAGCAGGGTCTGGTGCAGAGGTGAGTGTGTGGTGGCTGCAGAGGCCAGCTTTGCCATCATGTGGAGCAGCCAGGCCTCCACACAGGGGAAGCAGGGTGGGGTCTAGCAGGGCTTGAAACTCTACCACCAGAGGGTCCTTTTTTTGGCTAAGGACATTGCTGTTCCTATAATATTCACACTGCAATTAATACCTTAGACTAGTGAAGAAATTGATTGTGAATTTCCCTCCAAACAGGTTTGGATATATAGAGAGGTATACAGCAGAGAGCAGCATGCATGGGATGATGGGGGATGCTATCAAGGGAAGGTTGGGAGACCAAATTGGTTACAAAATAAACCTAGTGCTAATCGGAGTTATTCTATAGCTATATCCAATATTTACATAACCTTATTTTATTTTATTATGTTTTTGAGACAGAGTCTTGCTCTGTCACCCAGACTGGAGTGCAGTGGCATGATCTTGGCTCACTGCAACCTCCGCCTCCCGGGTTCAAGTAATTCTCATGCCTCAGCCTCCCGAGTAGCTGGGATTACAGGTTTGGGGCACCATGTCTGGGTTGTATTTTTAGTCGAGATAGGGTTTCACCAGGTTGGCCAGGTAGGTCTCGAACTCCTGACCTCAGATGATCCACCTGCCTTGGCCTCCCAAAGTGCTGGGATTACAGGCATGAGTCACCATGCCCAGCCTCCATTACCTTATTTTTTATAGTTACATAACTTTACTGTTTTCCTATGAACTTTTTACTGGGCATGGAATGGGTGCTAGGCCTGAATTAAGAGCCTTATATATGTTTTCTTAGTTACTCATCTGTGAGGTGAACATCGTTAAGATTTTAGGTTACAGATAAAGAGCCATAGGCAGAGTGAGCCCAGGATGGCAACCAGCTAGTGAGCAGACCCATCACCAGGACTTCCCAGCTCCAAAGCCCATGCTCCCCACTGTACCTCCTCAGTGGACCAGGAGGGATATCTAATAACCTCTGCTTATTTTGCATACATGTGAACTGAGGCCCAGAGAGGAGAAACACGTGGACTAAAATCACATAGTCATAGCTAGCTAGAAGCAGGCCCAGCTCTCAGCCACTCAATTAGTGTTCTTTCTACCACACAGTAGTGTTTGGAGGCCAATCATATGAACTGCCAAGCACAGCCTAGTCACACGGGACTCCACCTCCTTGCACAGGCCACTGCTCTGGCAGAGGGGCACACTGAGGACATATGCCCTGGCAAAGCCATAATGTGGGGCTCCTTTATCTTCCCTGCCGAGGGGGAGTGGCAGGCCACACTCCCTAACCCACAGATGTTGCCTGCCAGAAACCATCAAGCTGCATTTAACCGGATGGTGCAGACTTCCACAAACTTAACAGATTGTATTTCATTTTTTGGTAAACTTAAACTGAGAAGATTTACTTTCTCCAAGGTTTTTCTGTCTCTCTTCTTCCCAGGGATCCCTTGGGAAGGCAGTGGGTAAACAGAATGCATTACTTGCAGAGATGATACAGCACTGTCTACACATCAGGGTGTATTTAAGATACTGCTTTGGAATCTTCTGTGAAGGTCCCTGGGGCCCCCAGGCTGCTGAGGATTCACACTGGTCTTGTGCACAGCAGCTGCAGCTTGATTGCTGGGGGATTGAAACCAGGGATGAAGTCTGATTTGAGGTCCCTGGGCCTTAGCAGGATGGGGAAGCCACTCTGAGCCAGAAAATAGATACAGACGAGATGAATCAGGCAGATTTCAGGGCACCCTGTGGTACAGGAGCCCAAATGAGGCCTAGGAATGGCAGTCACTGTCTGAACTTCTTAACTGATGAATTTACATTCTGCTCTGGATGGGCTTGGTGAGGCCAGAGGGTCCTTAGCACTTCAAGGGGCCTGTGGCAAGGGTGACTGACACGGGGTCACCAGTCATGCCTCCTCAAGGTCCACGCCTGACCATGGGAAGGGGAAGGGACAGGTGGGGAATCTCAGTCAGAGGATCCAGTGTAATCAAGGACACAGGCCTCACTCTGTAGAATATTCTCACAATTGGCAATATCAACTCCATATTATGCCAATAGGTGTTTATATAATGTCTAAGTTATGCCAGGCACTGCCATGAGGATGCAGTAATGGACCCATCAGCAGTGGCTCTACCTTTAGGGATGCAATGAAAGTCTTTTATTTTCTGAAGGGGAAGCAGCTCGGTGGATAGACGATTTCAGTGATACAGAATCTCTGGGGAAGCCAGGGAGGCCCTCTTGACAAGTGCCGTATGGACTGCCAGGACTTCGTGGTGGCAGAATGTATTCTATTCACAACACAAATCTCTGACCACTGACCCAGCTTGGCCATGAGTCTTGCTCTGATGGATGAAATACATGCGCATGTGACATGTGTCATATCAGAACAGAGGCCTTAAGAGCTTGTCTGTTGTTCGCCATGCATCTTTTCCATCTATCAGGAAATCAACAGTGTTTTATATTAAAGCTGTTTCATTTTTCCTGGATCCTGGTGGGGAGCTAACATGGCACACAGCCACAGCCAATCCAAGGACATGTGGTAGGAATGATACCACATGCTTCCTTCTTTGTTATTTTAAGACAGTGAAAGTTTGCAGTCATTTGTTACTACACCATAACCTGTCTTACCCTGACTGATAATCCACATCAGTGATTGTCATCGGCAGTTAAAATTCCCATTTCTCCATCTGTATACCTTAAGCCTAGGCACGGAGAACTTTCTGATATACTTTCAGGAGCTCACCCACTATTGATCCCGCAATAAAACTACAATTTTGCCTCTAGAATCCTAGACAAGAGGGGTTCCTCTAAGGCCCTGGAATCAGAAACTTGGATTGCTAGGTGAAGCAAACTGGACTTGGCTTTGCCTGGGTGGTTGGCCAGGATCCTGAGTGAGAGCTATGGATACTGAGTTGCTTTCCAGTTTGGTGTGTTTTTGCCACTGCAGCAAAAACCTCCTCGCAACATAGTGGGCCCTGTTGTATGGTAGCTCCTTAAATGACCTGCAAGAAATAAGCGTAAGAAAGAAGCATCCTTCTTTATACATGGATGCTCATCACTGTCAGCATCCATGAGTCAGCGTGTGCAGCCCTCTGCTGCTGTCTGGTTAGGGATTGAATCACACTTCCAACAGGTGTTCACCTATTTTGCTTAAAGAGGCCCACTCGCCTCTCTGAGAATGGAGGCACTGGCTATGACCAGGAGACTGACACTGTCATGCTGGGATGCTCCAGCTCTTTAGCAGTGTCACAGAGAGACACATCATGGCTTCCTACAGTTGAGCCTACAGTGAGGGTATAAAAGGCTCTGATGGTGGTTATTAGTGAGAACAAGTTCTGTTGAGCTGCAAGGTGTAGTAGAAAATCACGGACGTTTGTAGCTCCTAAAAATTGCATTATAATTTTTTTTTTTTTTTTGAGACGGAGTTTTGCTCTTGTTACCCAGGCTGGAGTGCAATGGCATGATCTCTGCTCACTGCAACCTCCACCTCCTGGGTTCAAGCAATTCTCCCGCCTCAGCCTCCTGAGTAGCTGGGATTACAGGCACACACCACCGTGCCCAGCTAATTTTTTGTATTTTTAGTAGAGACGGGGTTTCACCATGTTGACCAGGATGGTCTCGATCTCTTTACCTCGTGATCCACCCGCCTCAGCCTCCCAAAGTGCTGGGATTACAGGCGTGAGCCACCGCGCCCGGCCATTATAATTTTTTTTAACATGTCTGTCTTCCCCAGGAGACTAAAGTTAAAAAAATTTAAATTGACATATAACAATTGTACATATTTATGAGGTACAATGCAATATTTAGATACATGTATATCTTGTGTAATAATCAATTCAGGATAATTAGCAAATCTACCTCTCAGACATTTATCACTTCTTTGGGGTAAGAACATTCAAACTCCTTTCTTCTAGCTATTTTGAAATGTACAATACAGTATTATTAACTATAGTTGCCCTACTGTGCAATATAACACTAGAACCACGTGGTATTTTTATCTCTATATTATTTGAAGAGTTAGCACAGCAGCTGAATACTCAACAGATATTTGTTGAATTAACAAATATGTGCAGAAGTGAACAAATGAATGAGGCCTCTACAAAAGTCTCCTGGGCTCACAAGTATATAAATCCTGGGAACACCTTAAGGTCTGGTCATGTGCACTGCTCTGACAGATGAACCACGTGGTTTTTGTAGCATTCTCTCATGCTATGGCCTTTTGTTCAACAGGACCGGCCCTCAGCATTCTTTATTCCACATAGCACAGCTGACCCAGACATCATGTGCAGGAGGTACCGGCCAGCAGCCAGGAGCCCCGTGGTCCCTGTGAGGAACCAGCAAGGTTCCTGGACTCAGCGCCACCAGGGCATATGCACCACGGACTACTTTTCTATAATATGTAGTGATGTAAGGCCACCAAAGTGGACCTTTTCTTGTGCTGTTGTTAATGTCAAATTTAATTTGGCCAAGAGGTCTCACTGAAGGCTTCCCTGTCATCTCATACTCAAGACAGTTCCATGACATGCACCTCTCGAAGGCCTGGTGTTGAGATGGCAGGGTCCTTCATGTGGATCTGTGAATTCAGAGGAAGCGATAAGCAGTTGGCCGAGCTATTCTCTAAGAAGCCGGGCTTCATGTAGAGCCAGGGAAGGTGGGGGCTGCTTGAGTTACATCTGGCCTCACAAATTAAAGGGGACACAGAGGTTCTGGGCTCTCCATTGTTTTTGTCCAAAGCAGAATGGCAGTGTCTCCCTGCATAAATCTGTGAAGCAATATGCCTGACATCCAATGCTTCCCTAGGCCCAAAGAGGCATTTCAAGTGCTGCTGCATCTACTCAGGTACCTCCTGACAGCAGGCTTGACACCAGCTATTGTCCAACTCCCACTTAAACAAGATTCCCTCGCTGCTCCTGATGGGGCCAACACTGCAGGAGGAGGAAGCTGTGACAATGTCCAGATTTCCATGATGACCCTCTGAGGAGATCTCCATGGCTAGGTTACTGCAAGACTACAGCACCACGGAGGAGACTCCAGAACTCAAACTGTCATGGTAGCTCCACCCACTCCTGGTATGCCTAGAGGGCAGGCAAATGCTGACTGGAGGGAAGGGTTTGGAGGGGTGAAGGAGAGAGACCATCCTAGTGGGAGGAGCATGTGAGTGAAGGCTTATGGATGAGAAGGAACCAGGGAGAGGGACCAAAGCAGATGCCCTGACCAAGCGGAGGAAGAACATCAGGATGAAATGTGCTGCAGCAACGGATCAGCGGGGTGGAGGCTGATCCTTGGAAGGATGGAGAATCAGGCTAGAATGTGGCGCCCACACCTGTGTATTCCACAGGCAACTGCCACCGTTGTCCCCTAGATCTACCCTTGCTCCTGGATTCCTAGCTCTGGTTGGCAACATCCTCATCCAGTTAGACACCCACACAAGAGCCTTCTTAGACTCCTCCTATCTCACTCCTGACAGCTAATCAATCATTGAATCTTGCTGATTTTGACTCCAAAATCTGTCTTAAATTCATCCTTACTGCCACTTACCTGGTTCAGAACTCATTATCTCTTCCTCAGACCATGGCTATAATACCCTAATTGGTCTCCCTGTTTCCATCCAAAGTCAATAAAGATTTGTAGGCTGAAAAATGCATGAATAATGAGGCTTAAACGGTCATGGCCGCTCCCTAGTTGGGAAGCCTAGAAAGAAGCTTATTTACCATCCACTGAAGGCATATAGAAACTTGTCTCTGAAACCAAAGGTACCCTATAGGAGTCAAGCATGACCACCCAGCTTCCATTTCAGAAGTGATCCAGCCTGTATTTCCCTTGCAGTTGGAGAGAACTTGAGTCCCTACATGGAAGCTGACCCCAGGATCGGATTTGCATGTGGGCCTCACTCGTTTGCTTTCACCCATTTTATCTGAGTTCTCCTCCAGTGTAGTTCAAAAGCCAGGCTTCTAATGTGGAGTTGGGACTGACCCTGCCCAGCAGAGTTATTAGGACAGGATTCCCATAGGTGTGGGGTTGAGGGGGCAGTGCTATAGAGAGAAGCACAGACTTCTCTCCTTCAAAGGGAAGCTCCCAGCACCAAATAAGGCCGCACCTTGTGGGAAAACTGCCTGGCTGGCTGAATTAACCTGCCCTTCTGCAGGTTGGCAGCACAGATGGAAAGAGCTGTGTTAACATACTAGATGCAATTTTGGTCTAAAATTTCTTCCTTCAGAAAATTCTTCTCACATTTCTTATCACCCCCTTTCTCCCCAGCAGCATTCAAAGTCAAATCACAAGTGGATGCCCTTGGGCCCATGTGATCCTTAACAAGCCCATCGCAGCATCTCCTCCTACCCTGGAGGAGTTTGGGAAATGATGCTAACCTACAATGGCCTGGGGTTGAGTTGACTTATAATTCAGGTGCCTGGGGAGCAAAATGCGGTATTCCTTCAAAGTAAGATGTCATCTCAGTTGGCTTCTCTGCCCACAGAGGGGAGGAGAGGGCTGGAGGCAGTTTTCTGAATACTGCAGATCCCTTACAACCATTTTTGCAAGAGCTCTGTGGAATACTGAAGTTGTGGTGATTTTCCGACCTACTGCATCATTCTGGAGAGGTCTGCAGTCCCACAGGCCTTCGCTGCCAGCCAGGTGACAAGATAAATGGACCATGACAATACCAAGCAGGGTTTATTTCACATTCAGTTCTAAATAGTTTTACTTAGTTCCTTGGGTTAGAACAGTGTGGATGAAGGGGTGTGTGTGTGGTTGTGTGTATCTGTGTATATGTGCATTGGTGTGTGAGTGTGTGTGTGTGTGTGTATGAAAGCTGAGGGAGAAAACCTGCCCCAAAAATAGTAGTGGAGAGGCCCACCATGGAGGACGGCAGGCTAGACTGTGCATTCACAGCCTCCCTTTCTTTTGGAGGAGATGCAGTTACCTCCAAATACAAGCCCAGTTTAAGAGTAAGCCCTTTCCTAAGCGCCCCCAAACACAGCTGGAGAGTCCAGTGTGAGTTCCTGAGTATTTTGGGAGAGAATAAAGAAGAAATGAATTATGTGCAGGAGGAGGGGTGAAGGAGGCCCATCAACATGCCAACAGTCTGACTTAAAATGCACATGAGGTGCTTCTCGCCTTATGAGATACTCTTTCTCTCATTCCAGAGGCTCCCCTGAGAGATTTACATTCCGGTTCCAGAGGCCTGGATGGATAGCCTTAGTGGATACTGAGCTAAAATGCCCATGATTCAGACAGACTTATTTTCCAATCCTGGCTCTGTTGCTTTCTATCTGTGTGACCTTAGACAAGTCATTTTCACTCTCTGGCGCTCAAATTTTTCATCTCTAAAATGAGGTGGCTGACATCCTCCCCATGGTGAAGATGGGAGAACGGAATAAAATAATGCATGTGAAGAGGCTGGCAGGGCATGTACAGCAGGTGCTCAGGGAAGCTGGCTTTCCTCCATATCCACCTTTCATAGCACCCCTCTGTCAGTTCTGTTTCTTCACTCCTGCTCTGCCACCTTTCTTGTGGCGCCATCTCACAGCCAAATGACAATAAGCCCTCTCTGTCCCTCACAAGTGAATATCTTCCCTTGCCCACCTTCACCCTTACCCCAAGCTCTTCTCTGCTGCGGGCAGCCAGGCTCAGCTTCATGGGCATGTGACCTTGTTCCGAGGGGGAATGACTATGTGACAGAGCTGAATTTCTCCCCTGTCCTAACTTTGCTGATCTTTAACAAACAGAATGCCTATGATAAAAAGTTCCCTTTGCAACCAGACCAGCTAAGACTGATACATAGAACTAAGACAGTCCACCAAACGACCTCAAAAAGACCTCAGGCTTCATGATAATCTCATTTCCATGCTAAATGATACTTTCACCAGCACCATGACAGTTGACAATTGCCATGACAATGACTGGAAGAAGCTGTAAAAGGACCAAAAAGGAGGCAGTACTACTGGTTCCAGGAGGTTCACCACCCATGTCTGGAAAAGACATGAATCTTCTTCCCTTTGCTTTTCATGCCGATTCCTTCATTAGAGAAAGCCTGTATTTTAAGCCCCTCACCCTCACTCATTGGCTATGCTCCTGCTTCTCAATTCCATGGCCATTGAATAAAGCCTGCACTGCTGGACACTCACTTTTGGTTTGGGGTACTGGCTTCGTGCTACTGAATAGGTACAGATTCCGTCTTTGGCGAGACCAGTTTTGTCAGTAACCACCTGAGTAGTCACATAGGGCCCAATGCTTAGTTGTGTACAGTTGGTTTAATGCTTTGCTGTCTCTGTTTTAACACTCTTGTTAATTTTTGAACAAGAGCCCCCAATTTTCATTTGCCTTGGGCCTCACAAATTATACACCTGGTGCTTTGGGGAGGGGACCAATCTCTTCCCAGCTGACTGACACTACTAACTCTACGTACTGGGTGTGGTCTGGTAACTCTTTCTAAACAGCGGGGCAGAAAGGAACTCGTATCTCTTTGAGCCCTGTCCTAGGTGCTCTTGAACACATGGTGCCATTCAATCCCTGTTTTACCAAAGAAGAACAGTCTTTGCTTTACCATGTCACTTGCCCAAAGCTATATAACTAATACATGGAGTCTGAGTCGGGAGTTTAGTATCAAAACCCCTACACTCCTGCCATAAGTAAATTTAAAGTCCATCTAGGACTTACATATACTGAGTCTGGGGTGGAGAGTTGATTCTTTGCTAAGATAATAAGATGTGCTTTTTTGGTATACATCATTTAAAAGCAATTAATTTAAAAAATCTCCAAAGGGAAAAACCTACCACATAACTTCTGAAGAGATTTCTCAGAGTAGGTCTCCCGGTCACAGCCCTTCCCAATGTAATTAGTCTGCAGCTCTGCGACGATCTGGAGGGAAGACACAGCTCCATCGCACGTCTCCAGGCGGATGCTGGGGAACAGGGGCATGCTCCCGGAGCCGGGCTGGTACTCAATCCTTTTGGTCCAGTCTAAATAAACAAGGAAAGGATTCAAAGTAAATCAGGAGCAGTCAGTTCTGCTGGAACGTTTCTTTTGGAAATGTGAATTTGTTCCAATAAATTATTTGCCCCCACAAATATATCAGATATCAGGGAACAATTTGGGAATAATGGGAATTTTACATTTGCTTATGCAAGACTTCCTCCCTGAGAAATACTAGGAAAATACAGAAAACGGCACCTGGCTGCACTGAGCCACGTAGGAATACACAGAACATGCACAGGCACATGCACACACAGGTGGTCACACCCTCAGACATATACTAGCTACTGAGTTCACCATGTGTTATGAGGTTAGAGCCATACCCGTCCTTGCCTACAGTTACAACTTTTCATTTCTTTCCCAGATACTCCTTCGAGGACTTCCCAACAACACACCAGAGGCAACGCCCACCACCCCCAATTTTTTTTTTTTTTTTAGTATCTCAAAATTTATTTTTTTTAACTTTTGCTTTAGGTTTAGTTATACATGTGCAGGTTTGTTATATAGGTAAATTTGTGTCATGGGGGTTTGAAGGACAGATTATTTCAGTATCTGGGAGAGGCAACCCAGCCCTTCTTACATTCATTTCACAGGCAAACATCAGATCTCTTAAAGGTAAGGTGCCACACTTACTGTGGTACTTCTGTAATACTGTGCTAATGTTTTCTTTCTTTCTTTCTTTCTTTTTTTTAATGTGCCACTGATGACATTTTTTAGTGTTGTGCCTCTCACCCCATTTTCCAACTTTGCCTCACGTGGTCATTTTTAGGAAGGCATGTGTCTTGTTATAAAACAAAAGAAAGCATGGTTGTTCAAGGATTTCCTGAGGTCACGAAGTAGGGTGAAAGGAATCTCAGACATTTGGAACTATGACTCACTGAAGTAGGTCTCATGGTGTTGTCACTGCTTTTTAGTGAAAAAATAATTTGGATATGATAAAACATTAGAGAGGAACAAAATCACAATTAAAACGGCACCTTGCAAGAACAGAGCAATCAGCACATACAACCGCTGTGAGGGCATGTACACAGGAACTGACTGATGTAATAACAGCAGCACCTGAAAGTCAGAGCGGACTCAAGGCAGGCTCCCAGTGACCGATGATGTGTGTTTGCCCACCACAGCAGGCATCCTGTGCTCTGCAAAGACACATGTCTGGGATGGCTGCGCAGCCATCCTCAGCCAGACTTGTGCAGAAGAGTGATTCTGAGTCATCAAGCAATGTGAGTTATGGGCGCTATTAGTTTACTAATCCCAAATGTTCGTCACGTAGAGCATTGCTAGTTGATATCTCTTTGCTGAAGTAGAAATAAAAATCTATAAAGTTGCCTGACCTCACCCATGAGACACTCAGAACGTCCTGCATGGTGGGACCCAGGGTGGGGCTACAGTTACCAGAAGGCTCCTCTGTTCCCAGTGGGCCACTGGCGCCACCATGGTGATACCAGTACCTTGGAGGAGGCTGGGCTTCGGGGCTAGCCAGATGGCTCTGTTCACCGAGCAACCATTTGTTCAGGGTTTGTTTCTGTGTGCCAGGCTCTGCTTGGAGTACCAAGGGTACAGCAGTGAACAAGTCAAGAGCCTAGGGAGAGCAGCAGGTGATGAATAAGCCCGGGTTGCTCTGGCAGAGAGAGGAGTAAATGCTATGAAAAGAAAAGCCAGTGATAAAGAGGGGCTCCTTTAGCTTGAGAGTTCCCCTCTGTGCTGAGGCCAGAACATCAAGGACAAATGAATGCATTGGAGGAAGGCTCAGGGAAGCATGTGTGAAGCAGATGCAGCAATAAATCTTGGCTTGGCTTTGTAAGGTCAGGAAGTTCTTGAGCAGGTTGCTAAAGGTCTCTAAGCCTCAGGCACCTCATCAAGAAAATGGGGAGCATAGCACTGACCTTATAGTATTGAGGTAAGGATTGAATGTGAAAATGTGTGAATAACATGGAGTAGGGGCCCTGATCAATGTTGTTCCCTGGTGAGGACAAAGACAACTCCCCCCTAGCCCACCCCCCGCATGGCAACTCGGACACATCTCAGATCCTTTGAACTCTGAGTTTAGCTCTGAGTCCCCATGGTCACCAGCTGTCCTTTATGGGGTTTTTTTCAGAGTGTGTCAGAAGTAAGATTGCACATTACAGTTGTGAAATTCATCCCTAGGGTAATTACAATGAGAGGATATTTGGATGAGAGGGACTAATTTTAAAGGAGAATATCCCCAATTATTTGTCATTTATTTTCCTCATAGTCTTTAGGCGCTGTGTCTGGATTGGCCCATCCTCTCCCAGAGGATGAGATCATGAAGGTGCTGCAGCCCATTCTCCAAATGCCACAAGTGCAATCCTAAGGACAAACCACTAGAGCAAAAGGTGGCTTTTTGTCTGGTGTATCTAGTCATAGCGCTATAAGAAGCCATCCATACACACGGCCAGCTGCGTAGTATCCTAGGTACAAAATGTTTCATGCCACTGTGTATTTGATTGTGCTGTTTCTCCTATTTGGGGTTCCTTTTCTATCACCATCCCTCTTGCCATGTCCTCCATGCAGCCTTCTGGGATTTCTCCAGTCAAGGTAGATGCCCTCTCTCCTTCATGCTCCTACAGTATTTTCAACATTAGACTGCAGCGTTAGACTCCAAGCTTCACGGTGCCTCTGAGGCCTCATGGTGCTCGTCAGTGCCTGGCACAGAGAAGATGCTCATGGCTGAACGTGGTAGCTCATGCCTGTAATCCCAGCACTTTGAAAGGCTGAGGTTGGTGGATCAGCTAAGGTCAGGAGTTCGAGACAAGCCTGGCCAAGATGGCAAAACCCTGTCTCTACTTAAAAAAAAAAAAAAAAAAATTAGCCAGGTGTGGTGGTGGGCGCCTGTAATCCCAGCCACTTGGGAGGCTGAGGCAGGAGAACTGCTTGAATCCAGGAGGCAGAGGTTGCAGTGAGCCGAGATCACACCCTTCACTCTAGCCTGGGTGACAGAGAGAGACTTCATCTCAAAAAAAACAAAAAAACAAAAACAACAACAACAACAACAAAAACAACGCTCACTAGTGGTAGAAACTGTGACAGAATCCTAAGGCTATTTTTTGACAGCAAATATTTGCTGGCTGGATCTGGGGAGCCCCAGACATGTCAGCTTGATTGCTGCCTCGGTAGTACTCCTTGAACTGCAGACAAAATCCATGGCTTGTTCCCAGCTTCTCTGGAACTGACCCCATCTGTCTGCATCTTCACCCTGCTGAACTATCTGTAGCTTCTCTACACAGAACCATCTATCTCTCCTCTCTCCCCAAACCCTCCACATATTCCCCCTTTCTGTAAATTAAAAATGGAGAAAGCAGCTTTATTCTGGGAATGGGAGCTTGGTGTGTACCCCACAGCACCAGTCTTGAGGTTCTCATCCTTCTGCTAGTGTAGGAGAGCCCTCCCACAATACCTCCCCTCTGGTCACAGTCCCTTCTCTGGAGAAACCCATGACACCCTCCTCATTGATTCCCTTTATGCAGCAGAGGCTGCAGACTTCTCTTTCTCATCTAGATATTTTGGTGGTTATCTATGATGAGAAATTCCACCTCAAACCTTTTTTAAAAGGAGTGAAAATAAACAAGTCAGTAAATCTTGAAGGGAAAACCAGGAAGCACAACCCCATAGAGTCTTCATCCCCTCTCTCACCCTGGAGCGGGCAGGGCAGGGCCCTCTCTAACCACCAGGGAGAAATCAGGTATAAAAGAGTTTTAGCAACATCACAATTGCCAGTTGCTTTGGTGACCTCAAGAGGCTTGTTTCTGAGGGTTTATGAGGAGCAGGCAAAATTGCAACCATATAGTAAAAGAAATCGATGAAGCTTTCTGAGCAGTGTCCTTGAGAGAGTGACATGCTCACACAAACATCTTCTGTTTTCCAAGAAGGAGTTGGGGTGGGGTTAAAAGAGCAAAAGGCAACTCATCAAGTTCAGCCTTTACCACATGAAATGTCTGTCCCTCCTCATCTCCTGAGGGTAGGATAGCACGGTTCTTAAAAGTATGAATGTTTAATTCAGCATACCTGAGTTTAAATCCCACACTTACCACTTGCTGTGTAACTTTGGGCAAATCACTTATGCTCACTATGCCTCAGTTTCCCCTCTGTAAAGTTTGTATCTACCACTCCGGATTTTGGGGGGGATTACATGCAGAGTCATTTTAGCACTGAACACAACAAACATGTCCAATAGATATATTGGTAAATTGTTCATTCAATAACATTTATTGCAAAAAATAAGAGGAAATCAGTGACTAAGCACTAATAAGGTGCCAAGCACTTTTGTATGTATCCTTTCATTTAATCCTTTCAGGAGCCCAGTGGAGGAATGTTATCTTAATTGTACAAATGAGAAAACCATGGCTAAGAATTGGTGTAACTTGCCAAAGGCCACCTAGCTTTTTTTTTTTTTTTTTTTTAGATGGAGTTTTGCTCTTGTTGCCCAGGGCTGGAGTGCAGTGGTGTGATCTCAGCTCACTGCAACCTCTGCCTTTTGGGTTCAAGCGATTCTCCTGCCTCAGCCTCCCTAGCAGCTGGGATTACAGGCACCCACCACCATGCCTGGCTAAGTTTTGTATCTTTAGTAGAGATGGGATTTCACCATGTTTGCCAGGCTGATCTCTAACTCTTGACTTTAGATGATCCACCCACCTTGGCCTCCTGAAGTGCTGGGATTATGGGCCACATAGCTTTTTTACAAAAGCTTCTCTACTATTCTGCGGATTTGCCAGAACTGAAACAACCATAATTTTTACAGATTCCTGTTTAACATTCAATTTATGCTGACACCTTTTTTAAAAACAGTGATAATCCCAGTGACGGTAAAAGATCAAAGAGTGTTGTCGGTTTCATCAGTGCCTGACCTTGAGGGCAGCTTATGGGGCTGGAGGTTTGCTCTGACACTGAAGACTGCAGAAATCCAGACTTGAATCTCACCCCTGCCAAATCCGAGTCATGTGAATCTAGCAAAGCTGCTGCCATCTCATAGCCTCCATTGCTCCCGCTGCAGATTGGAGAAAATTATATCCCCTCCTGAGCTTATGGTAGCAGGAGATGTGCCAGGCTCAGGGCCTAACATAAAGGCCTTCCCATGAAGGCTCAGCATGGGAATAGCCCACTCATTGGTTCAGAAGCATCTCAAACTTCTCTGAATTGTCCTGCTTGGAAACTAAATCTTTCTAGTTTATAAAGGGCCAGGAGACTACCTTATGAATTGTGGTTCAATTTTTTTCTTAAGTGAGAAAGGGAGAAGCCTGCTGCTGTTTTAATAATTGGGCCTAAATTACCCAGTAAGTATTCCTGAAAAAGCTATCAGGACTTAAACTCCTTCTTTGTGGATTAAGAATTTAGAAAGATGATGATTTTCTTATAACTACCTCTACGTTTGGGTAACTTGTGTTTTCTTATCAGGAGGACATTAACCAGTTGGAACTTTCCTATGAGATGCTTAGAGCAGGAGTAAAGCTAATCTAAGACTTCTGGAAAGCCTAGGCTTTGGGGCTCTCGTAATCTAAGATGTTCAGTCCATTGTTCCTATTCTGTGGTCAGAAATGATGCAGAAGAATAAAAGGGAAAGAGGCAGGTGTGGCAAAGACACGCTTCCTCCCTAACTGAGGACAGGAGCCTCCAGTTCTTCCTGGTCTCAGCTTCCAATGGCTGGAGAAGCATCAGCATTTCTAGGGAATTGCTGGATTCACACAGAGTGAGTGGCCAGACATTAGGATTCTGGGGAGTGAGAGGGATGGGAATGGGATACCCCACAACAGGAATTGTTCAGTCAGCTGACATTGCTGCCAGGATCTGCAGGCATTCACTATTTGCCATCTTTTAGGAATTTCCCTAAGGGATGAGTGGCTTTGATTTGGGCACCAAGGGACTTCCCCTTCTCCTGGAGGGTACCACCTTTGCTTGGCAGTGAGCGCTGTCATCCCCATTGACCATCCAGTGCATCTGAATTGGGGTGGGTCAAGAAGCAGGGATGGGCTGGAGGGGTAAATGAATGTCAGATGATGAATGCCGGATAACAGGTTTGGATTTAACCTCAGAGCCAGTAAGGAGCCATAAGTAGGATGTTTAGTGAGGGTGTGAAGTATCCAGACTGCTTCGGAGTCATCATTCAGCAGCTGGGTTAGTCCTGGCGTTCATTTCCAGAACAGCAGAATACTCCTGATAGCTACCCCTAGATCAACCCGTGCAGGTGTCACCGCTGACAGGGCCACACCAAGGGGAATTAACTTCAATTCACTGAAGTTTACTTCAAGTCTATTCAGTCAAATTCAAGACTGTTAACCATACAACTGAACAGATTCAGGTTTTAACCCTGGCTTTGCAGCTGCTTGGCCATGTGGTTTTGGGTAAATCACCAAACCTCACTGAGCCTCATTCTTTTCATCTGTAGAATGAGAAAATCTACCTTGCAGAGTTGCTTTGGGAATTGGAGAGAAGGTATGTGAAGCACCAAGAATGAAGGGCTGTTGTTACCAGATATGATGTGCCAGGCAGAGCCCTAGGCTTGGGAGGAGTATCAGCTATTATCCTAACTCAAAGGATTTCAGTCAGGCAGGGGCAGGCACATAGCCAGCTTTAAGGCAAACAAAGAACAGACTCCAGGGAGCAGAGAGGAAGGGGTAATGTATGCTGATGAGGGCACTCAAAGGACGCTTTCTGAAGGAAGATAGCTGGGCATCTGTTTTAATATAGGTTTTATTATTATATAAGTATGGTAAGGCCAGGACCACAGATCAGGATACAGTTGCCAGTGAAAAGAGTTTGTTATACTCACAGATATCTAGGGGAGGGAGAACGCCACACCACAGGCAGGGGCGTGGGCAGAGAAGGACCAGAGTCAACCAGGAGGCGGAAGGAGGGCGAGAAACTGTGGGCACAATGCTTTACTGTGGCTTCCATGGAAAGAGACAGGTAAGGCAGGGCAAGCATTTTAAGATTCACTAGTTTGAGTAATTCCAGCCAGCTCTTGGACATAGTTGCCTGGCATCTGACTCTGGGGTGATTAGGGCAGGTGAATGGTGTCCCAGAGTGTGAGAGCCCCAGTAAGGGATGTTTGGGGGTGTGGGCTCCAGATTGGGTGGAGTGCATATGAAAAGGGAGAGCCTGAGTTGTTTATGATCTCTAGGAATCAGCTAACCCCAAGAGGTGCAGTTCCTCTGCGGTCAGTAAGGCCCTCAGATGCCACACCACCAGAACATATAATAGAAAATAAAAGACATGGTTAATACAGCTTTGCAGAATGAGGGGAATGCCAGAGGGCAGAAGAGAACTCCAGGATGTCTTCATCAGGGCCTGGTGTCTGTATAGCTCCAGGTTCAAGTGGTGCCATTCAGATGGAAATGATATGAATAGTACCCCCGCCTCTGAGTGTACAACCCAGCGCTGCCGTGCCCCAGAAGGTACAGACATATGTGGGGCTCCAGAGAGCCTCATGGGTCCCTGGTGTGGGGTGAGGCATTTTGGGGCCAGATGACAAGGACCGTGGGTGCTGCACCATGGAGTAGGTTCTTTAGAGTGTCAGAAACAGACGCTTCAAGGCCTTTGTGGAAGGGAGTGACTTCTGAGATTTGCCTTCTCTCCCTTCTCTGCATGGCCTCTAGGGATAAGTTCCTCAAGACCCAACACTGGGTAGGACCAAGTGTCACTTAGATAGTAGGGTGCAAAGGCTGGCAGTGAGGGGTCAGATGCCTGGCTCCAGACCCTGCCTTCCCTGCCTACCAGCTGCACTTTGGGCAAGTTACCTCTCTGTGCCTCAGTTTTCTCATCTTCAGAGTGGGAGAACAGCACAACTACATCTCATGGAGATGTGATCACTAAGTAAAATGATCAATGGGAAGTGGTTAGCAGAGTGCCTGACGTACATTGAGTATTTAAGAAACATGGGCTATTACCTGTGTAACAAACCTGCACGTTCTGTACATGTACCCCAGAACTCAAAGTATAATAAGAAAAATAAATAAAGAGATTATTGTTTGGGTTATATAGGGTGAGAATTAATAAGAAACTACAATTACAGATTTAGACATTTTTCTAAAAAGGTTTGGTAATTCTATAGCTTATTTATTTCTAAATTTCAAATGTAAACTTGAATCATATGATCCTGATTTATAGCATGCCACCCACATGATATAACCTTTGGTATATTTTCCATTTTATTGTCAGATAGATAATGGAATCACCAGCCAAGTCAGGATTTTAAGAGGTGTAAGAGTAATTTGGACATTCAGGTGAAGTTTACTTATTTTAGAGGGATGCTGAACCACTTACATATGTGAAAAAAACAAGATGGTAATTTCAAAGTAAAATTCTGAAAAAAACAAAACAAAACAAAACAAAAAAAGAAACACGGGCTGTCTTATTAGGCTTCCAAATTGTGGTTCTTTCTTGCAAATCATGCTCTCAGGAGAGACAAGGAAAGGACTCTTTCTGGATCTCCTAGGTCTGGGTACTCAAACTTCTGTGAGAGAATGGTACCCTCCTTTACAGGAGAGGAAACCTGACCTGGAGAGGGTGAGTCACTTACTGACGATCCCACAGCCAGCTGGTACAGAGCCAGCACTTGTGTCAGGGTTCTAAGTCAAAACCTAAAAGAATGTCTTGCTTCTTGCCTTTAGGAATTCATATTCTTTTTACATTTCATCAACTGCTATTATGGCTCTACAGCCATCAGATTGGAAATTCAGCTGGAAGGAGGTGGGGGTGGTGAGGAGCTGACCCTAGGACCAGTTTCATGCTCAGAAGGGCCGCTTGCTTGGTTTAATGCTCTGCTGTGGCTATCTTAACATTCTTAATCATTTTAAAACAAGGGGCCTTGTTTCCATTTCATACTGGGACCCACAAATTATGCAGCTGATCCAGCTTACCAGCTGAGTAACCGTGAGCATGCTTTTTTTTTTTTTTAAGTAGAGACGGGATTTCACCATGTTGCCCAGGCTGGTCTCAAACTCCTGACCTCAGGTGATCTGCCCACCTCAGCTTCCCAAGTGCTGGGATTACAGGCGTGAGCCACCACCCCCAGCCAGGCATATTCTTTAACATTTTTGAGCCTCACTTTCTTCTTCTATAGAATGGGGACATTAATTCATTGCACCCAAAGGAGGCCAGAGAGCATAAGTGGTAGAAATCAGGGCTTTGGAGTCAGATCTGGATGTGAATTACAGCTCTGCCACTTGGTATCGTGTACTGTGAGCAAGCCATTTTTTTTTCTGTGTGTTTACTCATGCAAACATTCATAATATCATTACCTGGGAGTTTTTTATAGGGTTTAGATGAGATGATAAATGCAAACCACTTAGCCCTGTACCTGACACATAATAGGTGCATACATTTTTGAGCATTAAGTTATGTGGCTTTTTCTTCTCCAATTAAAAACAATTATACACAGGCACCATTCAAAAAGAAACAAAACATGAATTCTCTGAACTCAATTACAAATATAAAGAATCCCCTTTTCCTTTATTACTGACCCTTTTCCATTTACTGTATTTTATTTTCACAAGAACATTTTATTACCTTTTAATTCCTATTAAGAAGATATAATTAACTACTACAGTAAAGTGGGGAAGGATACATATTTCTGTGCCATATCCTCAGTGAAGCCTCAAGGCTGTGGCTGTTGCTGCTCCCCTGCCTGGGTACTCGGTCCCTGACCTTCCTAGGGCTGGTCCTTCTCTTCATCCACATCTCATCTCACAGGTGACTTTGTAAAGGAAGTCTTATTGGTATTGGCCTCACCTTGATGGGTTCCCCCAATCTCTACCCCAGCCCCCACTCTCCCTGAGAATTTACTTATTCCTTTATGTCCCATTCCCACTCAGGAGCATGTCTTGTACATCACTGTTCAATGCCTGGGACATAAAAGTGCCCAACAAATAACAATGAAATGAGTGAGCAGAGGTATGAAAATCAGAACACACATATACACCCAGACAAATAGACATGCACACTCCAATTCCCACGTAGGATGGTACACTTTTCTTATCAGTCATCTACTCAGCTCCAGCCAGTTGCCAAAGGATAGGCTGCTAGGTATTAAAATGGGAAGGATTCGAGACATGGCGTGTGTGTGTGCGTGTGCATTTGCCCGTGTGTGCTATGTGTTGTATGCATGCACACCCCCCATCCACCTGAATTGAAATGTCTGTGGGCAAGTGTGATGCTGAAACTACATTTAAAACTGCTTCAATTGTTCCATATATTTTCGACCTTTTTAGTCCCCTAGACATTCTCAATAAATGTCAAATGAAAGAACTAGAAATCTGTTGTCAAATTTTGTCTTGCTCATGAAATTCTTTCCAGTTTCCTGATGACAGAGGGGATACAATTTGGCCCCAAATCAACACTGTGATGACTGGCTCCGTGACCTGAGAAGAGCTTCACATCTCTCTGGCAGACCTCAGAGTCATGCACATTGGCACAGACTTCAGGGCCTTATTCTGGCAGCAACTGGGAAGCTGCAGGCAGCCCCTCGCTGAAGCCTAGGCTTATATCAGGCCTTCCTCCCTGGCCTCTCACTGCCATCCAGGAGAACTGGTGCCACTAGGTAAGGACTGTGTAAAGACAGCCTGCTGAGCAGACTGCATTGGAGAGATGGCTGGCTCAGGCCTCTGAGACACCACATCCCATTCCCGGCAGCCCTCCGCCTTCCCCACACTGTGACAGGAAACCATCCTATTCTGGGTGGTTCCCTCATGCCATTGTGGTGCCTCCATTACCTAGCAAGTCTCTGATCTTGCTAGTGTTGGGCATCACCTCTTGACCGCCTATGCCAAGCCCTCCTTTCCTTTTACCCTGGCTCTCTTGGGGGCCATGGGTCAGCAGCCAAAGCTGAAGTGAACCATGTGGTGTTCAGAAGCCAGGACCCAGCCAAGCTTAGCTGCAGCTTTCTCCCAGCCTCTTCAACCCTAAAGACCCTCAGCTCACACCCTTCTCAGCTCCCAAACAGAAACACGTCCAGCAGAACTGATGCTGGCAAGGTACAGAAACGAGGAACTTCAAAGCAGCCCGTCTGAAAGACAGTCCTCCCAAGATCGATTAACTCAGTCAACCAAGTCCTTTCGCTTGGAAGTACAGAAACGCTTCTCTCTTATGTACAATAAACATGAGCTTCTTCCGGGCAATTAAAAAAAAACCTCTTGACAAATGTATTATTGGTATAAAGATGAAGAAGTGGTTAAGAATCTTTACATTTTTGGCTTTGGAAAATTTTTACAATTGAAGGGTATAGTTTTTCATGTACATATATTTTCAATCTTTTTGAAAATATGGCTTATGTAAACTTTTTCTTATTCTAGTTATGTAAACCTCTTTTTAAGCTATCAATTGCACAGTTTCAAAGCTTTTTTTTTTTTTAATGACCATTATCATAGGTGGTACTAGAGTACAGGATTTCCCATGCCACTGAACAAGAGTCTCAAGCTGAAATCGGGTTCTCACTTCTGCAGGAAATACAATGTAAATCTCCAGAGTCCCTCGAATACACTGAGACCCCCGATTCCGAATGTGAAAAGGTGGCTCCCTGACAGGGCTAGGAGTGTATGCTGTCACAAATGGTTAGAAAGATGCTTGGCAAAATGTACCTCAGTTTTCAAAAGGACCACAGACTTTGGCCTAGTAAGGAGACTCCTAAGAAAGGTAGTCAAAATTCAAAGATTTTGGACTAACTGCCATTGCATTAAAAAGAAAAATGAAAGCATGTTGACATCTGATGATGACATGGCCCTATCTAACTGCAAGGCCACAGTCAAGCACATTTGGATACACCTCTAGGAGGGGACGTTATGCAGCCACTGAGGGGGTCAGTGAGGCTTTATGTTGCGGGGGAATAAATATGACATAAAGTAAAGTGGAAAAAGAACATGACTGTATTAAAGGGAGAAAGCAACATCATACTGACAATACTGCATTAACTGAATTATGGGAAATTTTTATTGAGTTTATTCTTTTTAAAGTCATTTTCAAATGAGCATAAAAACATTATAATTTTTAAAAATTACATTAAAAATATCATGGTGGCCCAATTGCCACTTACTACCTCAAGTTCTCTTAACAGAATGCAGAGCTCATCAATCTTGCCTGAGATACATCCTTCTTCCTTGCCTAGAGGTGCCCACCTGGGCAGCCAGCCAGCCAGCCTCTTTCTGCTGTCACAAAGGGCTCCTGTGAGCCCCACCCATGCATTTGTTGTTGGCATTTGGTGGTGAGGATGTTAAAAACCCAAGGAGGCTGAGAGCCTGAGGAGCAAAAGCCTTGGAGTTTGTGATGAGGATAATATACTGTTATTATAATGTTTTCTTCTGGATCTAGAGCCTGGAAAGAGAGCTGAATTTCCCTAGAAGCTCACCAAAGGTGATTCAGCATGTGTGAGGCTGTCATTAACCAAACCTCCCAGCAGGTGGAAGGGCTCTGCTCCTTGCCTGCCTGGTTCAGCCTGTGTGAGGGTGGCTGCTGCAACCAGGGATGCAGAGTCTCAGGCCAGAGACACACACTGGCACTGGGGAATGCAGAGAGGGAACACAGCTTTCTCAGCACAGTCCACCAGTGGAGCTAAAGTGGAGCTTGGTTACTAAAACAAGAGTAGCCAACCAGTAATACTTGTCTTAAACTGGCTGAAAGTGAGGTCACATTGTACTCCAAACACCAAACTCTGCCAACCAAGAACTCATCAGAAATGAGTCCTCCTGAGAATGCATTAGTTTTTAGAGGCTGCAGACAGATTCTCCATATTGGCCACACAGGTCTCCCTGGCTTCCACTCCTTCCGGGGCCCTGCTGTCCATGACTGCTGCTCATGTGGCCAGGACCTGCCCTCTTCATCTGACCAGGGAACACCCAGGCCACAGGGGCCCTGACTCGCTGGGCTCCATGGAAACTGGGGAGAAGGGGCTCTCCCCAAGGAGGCCTACCTTGCCCCTTTGCCAGGCAAACTCTGGTTATTATGTCCACCGGCTCACAGAATCTCTCTAGACAGTTTGGTCTATGTACTTGATGGTCTGCACTGGAAGCCTTACCACATCTCTCATAAAAACCAACAGGAACACATCTACAGTGAACTCACTTTTGACAAACATTTCAAAAATACACACTGTAGAAAAGACAGCCTCTTCATTAACTGGTGCTGGGAAAACTGGATATGCTTTTGCAGAAGAACAAAACTAGACCCCATCTCTTACCATATACAGAAACCAAACCAAAATGAATTAAAGACTTAAATATAAGACCTCAAACTATGAAAAGAGCTACAACAAACCACTGGGGAGAATCCGCAGGACACTGATTAGTCTGGGCAAAGATTTACTGTGCAACACCCTACGAGCACAGGTAACCAAGGCGAACATGGACAAATGGGATCACATCAAGTTAAAAGCCTCTGCACAGCAAAGGAAACAATCAACAAACTGAAGAGACAACCCACAGAATGGGAGAACACATTTGTGAGCTACCCCTCTGACAAGGGATTATGCAGCCACTGAGGGAGTCAGAATACATGAAGAGCTTAAACAACTCTACAGGAAAACATTTTAGTAATTTGATAAAAAAATGGGCAAAATATTTGAATAGACATTTCTCAAAAAAAGACCTACAAATGGCAAACAGGCATATGAAAAGGTGCTCAACATCCATTGATCATCAGAGAAATGCAAATCAAAACTGCAATGAGCTATCATGTCACCTTAGTTAAAATGGCCCATATCCAAAAGACAGGCAATAAGAAATGCCGGCGAGGATGTGGAGGAAGGGGACCCGCACACACTGTTGGTGGGAATGTAAATTAGTACAGCTACCACGGAGAACATTTAGCAGATTCCTCAACAAAGGAAAAAATCAGCTACCATACAATCTGGCAATCCCACTGCTGGGTATATACCCCAAAGAAAGGAAATCAGTGTATGGAAGAGAGATCTGTACGCCTGTGTTTGCTACAGCACTGTCTACAATAACTAAGATTTGGAAGTCACCTACGTGTCGGTTAACAAGTGAATGGAAACAGTAAATGTGGTACATATGCACAATGGAGTACTATCCCGCCTTAAAAGAGAATGAGATCCAGTGATTTGCAACAGCATGGATGGAAGTGGAGATCGTTAAGTGAAATAAGCCAGGCACTGAAAGACAAACACTGCATATTCTCACTTATTTGTGAGGTCTAAAAATCAAATCAATTGAACTCATGAATATAGAGAGTAGAAGGATGGTTATTAAAGTCTGGGAAGGGTGGCAGGGTTGGTAGGGGTAGGTGGGGATGGTTAATGGATATAAAAATAGGAAGAATGAGTAAGACCTACTATCTGACAACACAAGAAGGTGACTATAGTCAATAATAAGTCAATTGACTATTTTAAAATAACTTAAAGAATGTAATTCGGCTGACTGAAACTCAAAGGGTAAATACTTATGAGGGGATGGATACTCCACTCTCCATGATGTGCTCATTTCAGTTTGCATGCCCGTATCAAAACATCTCATGAACCCCATAAATATATATACCTACTATGTACCCAGAGAAGTGTTAAAAATAATTTAAAAAATTTTTTAAGACACAAAAAATATATTCAAGATAAAAAAGAAAAAGAAAACAAATGGGGAAAGAAAGACACTAGTCCATCTACCCCATCACTTACCTTTCTCCAAATCCTGTCTCTGCAACCCAAGTGCCTGTCTCCTGTCAGTCATACAGCCAGAGACATGGAGTAGAACAGTGGATGTAAATGCCCCAGAGGTGCAGCAGTTAAGCAGCAAGCTCTCCTGCAGATGCTATTCCCTGCTCCTTCCCATCACTGCCCCCTTCCCCACCCACTTAGGCACCTGGCTAATGTATTCATCCTTCAGATCTCAGCCTAGGTGCTACCTTCTTGGGGAAGCTTTCTCAAGCTTGGTCACTGTACCTGGCCAGGTACCCCTTACCTCTGCTGTCATAGCCCCTGGGCTTTGCTTGACAGTGCCCTGACTGCCCTATATTAGAATGAACTGCTCACCTTCCTGCCCTCACCTCATCACCACTCCAACTCATGGTTCCCAGGGACTGGCCAGGTGCCAAACTGGCTCTGGGGGAAGTTTCTTGAGTTGAGCAGAAGCTTTGAAAGATTGGGCCAGGACCGAACTATCCCTCTGCTTGGTTAGGGTAGGGTCAATGCTCCAAGCGCCTGAGTTGGTACTTCATGGTCACACCACGCTTAACAGGGTGAATCCAGAGCTCCTGAGGCCAACCTCGGCCAGCTCGTGGTTCTCCATCCAATTCTTCCCTCCACTAGGATCCCTGGGAGGTAGACATGGAGAGAAGAGGGCACTGTTCTGCCCACTTTAGAGAGGAGGACAACTGTGACAGGAAGAGGAGGGGCACTTTCTGTGGTCACACTCATTATGAGAATCCAAGTATGGTTTGTGTGCAGATAGTGGCACAGGTACCCAGGCTGGCTGGGGCTGCCCTTCACTGGGTCGTGCAGAGAGCAGGAAGGAAGCTGCCATCCAGCAGACACTTTGTGGGCCTCTTACACATGTTATCCACCTGCACAGCATCCATCAGAAGCAGGGATTAGCAGGAGAGAATTTTCCCATGAGACAATTGAGGCTGAGATATCAAATGACTTGCCTAAGGTCCAGCAAATAGTGCTGAGAGCCTGGCCAGACTCTCAGAAGCACTCAGTCACTTCTACTTACTCTCCTCTGCCTTCACATTCCTCACTGCTGGTATTAATTTAGGCATTCCTACATGCCAGGGACAGTTCTACCTTGTGACAACCCTCTGAGATAGGTACTGCTATTAATCTCACTTTGCAGACGCCACGTCTGAGGGTTCTGAGAGGTTAACTAACTTGTCAAGTGTCCTTGAGTCAAATGGAACTGGATTTGAACCTGGGTCTTTCTGGCTTCAGAGCCACCACTCTGAAGCTCTATCCTCTGCTGACTTCCTGTACGGAGACATTCTAGCCCACTGTGAAATTTCAAAGAACTGTCAGTGGAAGAGGGAGTAGGCTGACTGTGCAGCTCGGGGGCAGACCCAGGTCCATGGGGAGATGAGGTAGCATGTGGGGTTCTGAATCAGGAGACCTGATTCTAGCTGTGGTTCCACCTCAGCATAATGTTGGGCAAGGCTTTTCCCCTTGTGGTCCCTGAGAGGTCATCAAAAGTTGAGTGATGAATGACCTTGTTATCCTGAATGAAGACAGGTCCTAGAGGTGGGCCTGAGTGACAAGAGTGATGCCCCTCCCACCTCCATCATCCACAAGCCATAGTCCTCTCTCAAGGCTGCCTTACTATCCAATGACACATTTTCTTTTTACCATGGTGGAAGAGTTCTAATTTTACAACTTTCCTCAAAAATAGCTTTCTTCCAGTGGCCTCAAAAGATGGCAGCGTTCTTTTCTTTGAGATGCATTGTAGGAAATTGGGGAGGATCTCTATGTCTGCAGACAGATGAAGCTGGCCTCAATATTACTAGCTGTGTAGTGAGTGTATTAACCTCAGTGTTCTCATCTGCAAAATGGGAAAATAACTGTTTTCAGGGTGCGGTGAAGAATAAATGAGCACATGCATGCAATGAACGCCCTTAGAAAAGGCTTGGCAAAGAGTAAGTGCTCAGTCAGTGGTCATGATTATTACTATTATTATTATGGAGTAATGTTTGGGATGAGTGAAGTCTGCCCCCCTCTTCCCCTCAGGGCTGAGATTATTGGACCTAGAACACCTCCAAGTCTCATTTCCCTCCAGGCTTAGCCACAGGGGAGTCAGGTCAAAGTAGGCTTAAGCATGGGTACTTTTAACTAGCAGCTTTTTTTTTTTTTTGAGATGGAGTCTCTCTCTTATTGCCCAGGCTGGCGTGCAATGGCGCAATCTCAGCTCATTGCAACCTCTGCCTCCCAGGTTCAAGTGATTCTCCTGCCTCAGTCTCTTGACTAGCTGGGATTACAGGTGCCCACTACCAAGCCCGGCTAATTTTTTGTATTTTTAGTAGAGATGGGGTTTCACTATGTTGGTCAGGCTAGTCTCGAACTCCTGACCTCAGGTGATCCACCTGCCTCTGCCTCCCAAAGTGCTGTGATTACAGGTGTGAGCCACTGCGCTCAGCCGACTAGCAGCTCTTTAAGCACATTAAGATACCATTGAGTAGGTAAATCAGCATCCTATCCAGAGCCATTTGTTGCCCCTTAATGATCAGCTATGTCAGTGATGTCAAAACAGGTCGTTGTTTATGGAGTAGTGCCCCAGTGAGGCCCTCTGCCAGGAGCTCTGCTGCTTGTCGGGCAAATCTGAGCAATCCCTGAGCAGCTGCAAACCCTGGAGCACCTGCCCTGGAGTCACACTGCTGCAGTCAGTAGAATTCAGGCCTCAATCATGGTTTTTCCAATTATTTGAGGAAAATATACTCCACTGTGATTTTTTAAATTGAGATAAAGGGAATTGAAAAGCGCTGCTGTTCTCTGAGCCCCACCTTGTGTGGTTCTGTGCAAGGCTCTCCGCTGTCAGCCTTTCATCTGGTCCTTACAAAAAAGGTGCTTACATTTAGAGAAGCCAAAGCTGAACAGCAGTGACTTTCCCAAGGCTGCAGAGTGAGTTAGGTAGGGCCTAGCTAGGACTGAAATCTGGATTCCTGGACGCGTGGGACTGTACACTTTCTACCCCAACCCGCTGTCTCCCTTTCATCCCAATCTCCTTTTCTTTTCTGAGACAAAGTTTCACTCCATCACCCAGGCTGGAGTGCAGTGGTGAAATCTTGGCTCACTGCAACCTCTACCTCCCAGGTTCAAGTGATTCTCCTGCCTCAGCCTCCTGAGTAGCTGGGATTATAGGCATGCGCCACCAATCTTAAATACAAAAATCCAGGACATGATGCTTAAGCCACACAGCCTTACTCAATTCTGTGGATTTAAATGTGTGTACTCCTGTGTGTGTGTGTGTGTGTGTGTGTGTGTGTGTGTGTGTGTTCATTTGCAAGACAATGTCTCTCTTCCCAATTTAATCATAGCATTCATTTACATAGGGATTTAAATTTTGTGAAGCATTTCTACACTAGAATCTCTTTCGGTCTTAACAATGTTACAAAATAGTTTGCCCAAGGATTACGATTCTTAATTTACAGTTAGAAAACCAAATCTCAGCCAGAGAAATAGCGTCAGTAAAGCCCGTGGCTAGATTATGATCGAGCTAAGGGTTGGGTTCAGCCCTTCTCACTCCATGCCAGCTCCATCTCCACCGGTTTGCACCTGACCCCATTCCCCCATCATCTACCCCTATGTGGGGTTCAGGGAATATGCTTAGAAAAGGGGAAAAAGAGCAAAAGGAACCAGTGGAACAATGTAGATAAAATGAAGGGGAAGGAGAGGCAAGTTAAAAATGGGGACAGGGAGAAGAGAGGTTATTGATAAAGAGGAGATTCAAGAAGATAGGAAAGAGACTGTGGGGGTGGAGGAAGAAGTTGAGCCCTCTGGTATGAAGCTCAAAGAGTCAGTGCTGTCCTACTGAATGAAAGGGTGTATGGGTAATTTTTTATGCTGAATTCTCTTTAAGGAAACAGTAGAGTCTTCCTGCCCTGGTGTAAGGATTCACACTTGGGTCTGGCCTCCTTGGGTTGAAGCTTGAAACCCAAGTCTCAGGGCCACTTTGTTCTTCTCTTAATCAGAGGCAATTTTAGTTTCAGGCAAATAGTATCTGAAAGATGGACAGTCTTCAAGCCTGGGTTTATTTTTGAATGAGTTGAAATTTCAAGGCAACGGTTCCCTAGACCTGGTTAAATCAAGGAAAGGAGAATTGTGGCGCCTCTTGGGTGCTGTGTACACATTGATCCATTGAACTCCAGCTACCTTTTCCAGGTAAGTCTCATCACCATCTTATAGATAAGTAACTGAAAAGTTAAATACGTTGCTTGAGGACATACAGGCTGTTTCCTTTCTAAACTGTTTTCTGAGATACCCTTTTGCAAAGCTCTTAACATCCCCCTTTGGAAATTCTCCACCCCCTTTTTCTATCCCCTTTCTTACTCCTGACACAGTAAGATACCCTTTGGAATAGGCTGATATGAATTTGAATTACATGCTCACCGTTTACTGCTGTGAGATTTTAGGCAAGTCAGTTTCTCTAAGTTCTCCTTATCTAATAAATGGGCTACAATTGCTTATCTCCACAGGATGTTCCTGCCCTCCGTGCAGTGAACTTTGCTTTGCACTTTTATACTTCTTTGCCTCTGTCTAAATATGTCCATTTGATATCTTATTCTTTCAAGGCTTTGCTATGCATCTAATCAACCACTCCCTGCTAAGGCAGCAAAGGATGACAAGAGCTTCATGCAGGAGTCAGAAAAGATTTCCTGTAAAAAAGGGAATAGTAAATATTTAGGCCTTGAGGGCCACATAATCTCTGTTGAAATGACTGGGCTCTGCTGTTATAGGGTAGTCACAGGCACTACGCTAACTACTGAGTTTGGCCGTGTTCCAGTAAATCTTTATCTATGTGCATTAATAATAAAATTTCATATAATTTTCATGTTTTATGAAATATCTTTTCTCTTTTTTCAACCACTTAAAATGTAAACACCATCTCTTGGTTCACAGTTGTACAAAAACAAGACGGTCAACCAGACTTGGCCTGTAGGCTACACTTTGCTGACTCCTGGCTTAACACATGATTCCTGCAGGAGGTATTTTCATTTTCAGGGGGGATTGTCTATTAAAATAAAACACTGGGACTGCAATGGTGGAACCTCAGATACCCTGGCACGACAGCGAAAGAGAGAACTGAGGGCAAGAATCTTCCTTGACTGTCTTTCTGGCAATGCCCTGAGCCCACTTTCCTAAGCAAATCTGGGTACCTTCTTGGGATGACGACCCTCTGATTTGAAATCCGTGACTTTCATGTAGTAAAATGTAAGCCAGATCTTCAGTTTATTTGATTGATAACCCATTTGACTTTTGGAAGGGGCAAGGTGACCAGTTGACCCCTGGAGCCTGGGTGTTCTTCTCCTTGGGAGGGTGGCGGCAGGTGACAGCTGCAGAGGGAACTGGGACATACACTTGAAAAGCTTTAGCGAGGGCCTCTTCAGCCCCAGACATGCCTGACTGCCACCTTTGTTCCTTTGCCTATGGGATCTCATGAGATTTGCCTGTAAATCTATTCTAGATGCTCACTTTAACTTGATTTTGGAATAAATATATGACTTTTAGATACTTTTGGGGAAGTGCTTCACTTGAAAGTGCACTAAAAAATAATCATGCTTTTCTGCTGGTCACCCTCTCCTGAGTCTCTGCATTCCAGTCACCATCTATGTTGTTTGCTGAGGAGTCCTTCTTCCCTAAGATACTCATAACCACATGGAGCCAGGAAGGTCTCTGGGGCTCCCCTGCCCTCAGGATGATGTAGGAGGAGGCCCTTCCTCCATGACCTGGTCCTCGGTTGGCAAGTCCAGTCTTCTCCCCCTGCCGCTGCCATCCTGTGCTCCTGGCCACCCAATACCTGTTTTCTAGTCTGGAATGTCCCCTCCTCTCTGTGCTAACGCCCAGTATTTTTCTGGATTTGCTCCAGGAGCATCTCCTAGGGCTCTTGCCTGGTGCAAGGATAAGTGTTCCCTTTGTCTTCCCACAGTCCCTCCAGTGCAGCTTTTATCCTCAGTATTTCTATCATCTCCTTCTATACTAGGAGTCCTGGTAGACCCTACCCAGATTCTCAGCCTTTAGTACACAGTAGGCCTTCACTAAAGGGTTAACTAATTCACTCCAAAAATTTTCCCACCATGTAATATGCATTCAATTTCAGTGTCTCTCACAATGCCAATAACTAACAGCAATGAATCTAACCAGCATTAGATTAGTTGCTGCTAATCTAATGCTGATTAGATGCTGTCTTTCTGCTGCTGTCTTTTCAACACAAAAGTGTTAGACACACTCAAGGTGTCTGGTATGTATTTTCTGCATGGTCTTAGTCAAAGTGAAGTTGATGAAAGCAGCCAGATCTACTACCCCAGACTTATTAAATCAGGATCTGCATTTTACCCAGACCCCCCGCCTCACCCACTGACTCATGTACATCTTTGAGTTTGAGAAACCCTTTTCCAAAAGATACCACCCTTCCTTCCTAATGAAGGACCTGTTTGTGGGATGGTGGAAGAATCACTGCAGACAATTTAATGCACCTGGAGAATTATTCAAAACCCAAACAACAGAGAGGAAATAGTTCAATTATGTGGCTGCATCTCTCTTTCTTTTAAATAGGACATCTTATTGGGAAAGTAAAAGGAACGGGGCATGTGGGAGAAACTCTTCCAGCTGGTGATGTTGTGTGAATTGCTGCTGAGCAAGGTGTAATTAGCTGCCATGGGATCACACTCAGGGATTAGGCAGATAGACAAAGATGGGCTCCTTGGGGGCTGGTGAGCTGATTCTTCAGTCTGGGGAGCCTCAGACCCAGAAAAGCTGGATGTCTGGTCAGTAACATATCTGGGGGAAAATAGCGAAAGCCCAAAAGGAAGTCTCTAGTGGCTCTCTTCAAAGGGAAATAATTTTGCATAAAGGGATAGTGAAATACCGAACTTTGGGTTCATTTTAGCAGGAACAAATAATGAATAGAAAATCTGACTTGCAACAATAAAAGGAAAAATGTATCAAGTAAGTGTTGTGGAAGACAAATTTTTCGGCTTGAAACATAGAAAAACATGGGCCAAGGGATTAAAAAGAACAATAAGGAAAGCATAAACCAGGGATGTGCTTCTCCAAATAGTATAACCTAAAATAAAACAAAAACCAACCAAACAAACACAAACCCCAAACCAGCAACTGAATTACAAGCAATTCTCTAAAGGACAGGCCAGGGCTCCTGTAAGGAGAGTTCGGCAGGGACATGTGGCTCAGCTCAACCTCCAGGAGGCCCCACTGCTGTGACTGCCACCTTCACCGTGACAGCCTCCAAGGGCACCACATCCCCTGCAGAGCACACACAGGCCCTGGCTTGGGTAAAGTCCTTCAGTCAGCAAGAGGGAAACAGAAGACTGATCGGGTTCAGTGTATAATGATCGGGTGATGGGTGCACCAAAATCTCACGAACCACCACTCTAAACTTACTCACATAAACAAATACCACCCATTCCCCCAAAACCTACGAAAATAAAAAAAAATTAAAAGAAAATAGAGAAAGCTTAGAAACATTCAACTTGAGACGTATGCATCCTGGGATCCCCACAAGGGTATCTAGGAGCTGTTTAAAGGACTCTCTATCTCTGGGACTATCTTGTAGCCCTCTTCTTACTCTGTGTAATGAGATCTATACCAAGTCCTCCACTATCAAGCACATATATCCAGGAGACTCAAGTCTCCATCTCTAGCACATACCTTTCTCCTAAGCATCAGATGTGACAATCCCACTGCACACTAGACATCTCTGGCACCTCACACTGATCTTTTATCTAAAATTAACTCTTTAGCTGCTGCACGTAACTCTTCTCCTTCCATGTCACCACCTCAGCGACTGGCACCATAATCCATCTATCGGCCCATGTGCCAAAAGGGACAGGCAGACCTATCCTTCTCTTTTTTATCCAATATATCTACCAGGGTCCACTAAGTCTAGCTACTATTTCTCAAACATGTTCCCTCTTCATTTTTTAATTTACTTATATATATATTTTTGAGACAGTGTCTCACTCTGCTACCCAGGCAGGAGGGCAGTGGTGCAATACCAGCTCACTGCAACTTACACCTCCCAGGTTCAAGGGATTCTCCTGCCTCAGCCTCCCAAGTAGCTGGGTTGCAGGCAGGCACCACCACGCACAGTTAATTTTTTGTATTTTTAGTAGAGATGGGGCTTCACAATGTTGGCCAGGCTAGTTTCAAACTCAAGGCCTCAAGTGATCTACTTGCCTCGGCCTCCCAAAGTGCTGGGATTATAGGTGTGAGCCACCATGCCTAGCCCGTTTCCTTCTTTAAATGATGCTTTGTCGACAATGGCTCATCTGCTAAAGGTGGAAAACAGGTTATAAAACAATATATAGTAAAAGTAAAAATAATGCTCTTAGAACTCAAATAGGATATCTGGTTCCACAAATGACTCCTTACTCATTCTTTCTTGCGAGGCCCCATATAACATCCTGTGAACTGCTTAGGTAACCATAGGTCCTTACTATGAGGACAGCATTTAAAACCTCTCCTTCCAATCCTAACTACTCTGCTAAGACCCTGCCCGTAAAGCCTTCAAAGATAGCTTTTGTAGGTCATTTCTTTCTTAATCCCTTAAGACAGACACTCAGTGCTATAGAGTGAAATGTTTGTGTCCTCTCCAAATTCACATGTTAAAACCTAATCCCTTAAAGAAAATGTAGTTCATATATATACATACACCATGGAATACTATGCACCCAAATAAAGGAACAAGATCATGTCCTTTGAAGGGACCTGGACAGAGCTGGAAGCTATTATCCTCAGCAAACTAATACAGGAACAGAAAACCAAACACAGTATGTTCTCACTTATAAGTGGGAGCTCAAAAGTGAGAACATGGACGCTGGGAGGGGAACAACACACACTGGGGCCTGTCAGGTGGTAGGGAGGAGGGAGAGCATCAGGATAAACAGCTAATGCATGTGGGGCTTAATTCCTAGGTGATGGGTTGAAAGGTGCAGCAAACCACCGTGGCACACATTTACCTATGCAATAGACCTGCATGTCCTACATATGTATCCCAGAACTTAAAATTATATTAAATGAAAAAGAAAGGCTGCAAATTCAAACACTTGGCATGAGAGGCAGGATGCTAGCCTGTCTTTAGGTGTCCTGCTACAGGTGCACCACTTTCCTAGTTCCTAATATAAGTTTTCATCCCTGAAAACTAGAGCTGCTTCTAAGCACACTGTGAGTTCTCAAAACTCAGGACAAAACAAAGAGAAGTAGTTCTCCCTTCCACTCACACAGGTCTGACTTATGCTTTGAGCCATCCTCTTCCCTGCCAAGTGAGAATGGGAGTGTTCCCTTCAGCAGAGTTCCACCTCACTACAGAGTGAGCTGACCATTATCACCTGTTCAGAATTACAACCTCAGAATACAGCAGAGAAGACAAAGCTCACATAAAAGCAAGATGTATGTGCCTGGCATCCTGGGCTTATTTTCTGGAGGCAAAGTCTTCCTTCCTCCCCTTGCTGCAAGCCTAATCCTCAATAAGCCCCACCCTGCCCATTGGTAAGTGATGCTAGCAAACACACTTTTAGTTCATGCTTAGGTGATGGATGGAAAGTTCAGTGCCATGGGCTGCAAGAAGTGTGGTTCTGCCCTAAGGAAGCCTATATCCTTTTGAGAAGACCAACCCACAGAGAAAATACAGGAATTAGAAAACCATAGCCATGGTAGATAATGCTTTAGCCAAGGTCTGAAAGACAGATGGCAAAAGAGCTGGGGTCTGAGATGGCCTGAGAAGGAAGGAGAGGTTCCAGCTGTGGGCAGGGTCCCTTGCTCTGAGAAAACTCCCTGGAAGAAGCTGGCTGCAGTAAGAACTGGGTGACATGCGGATTGAGAGTGCTTGGGAGAAACGGGAGCTCTTGCATGTAATGGATTGCATTCACTGTGCTGCAATCCCCTCCTGCTTGAAAGGAAATGGTTTAGAACAGGTACCAGAATTCAAACTGCCAAAGTGCATTTGCTTGGTTACTCCAGTTGCTTGTGAGAAGTCAGTTTGGGAGGGGCCTCTGTTCTCCCAGTGAATAAAGTAGAATTATGTCTGGCAAATGCACACAGCCCCTTCTCAGCTGGATCTGAGGGAATTGAGGCTCAGTGCAGCTCCTCACCCTGACCTCAAAACCTCAGCCACCCACCCTCCCCTACCACAGGCCTCTCTAATCTTGCTTTCCACATCTCTCCAGGCACAGCTGTTTATGCAAGCCAGACCACTCTCCTTGTTTCTTCATTGGTCCCCTGAATGTCCTCCCCTCTCTGTGTTCCTTATCTATTTACAAAGTGCAACCCTATACCAGCTCCAAGAAAAGCCAACCCTTTTCTCCAAGGCACCTGATGCGCTTTCACAGTAAGGGGCAGTCTGAATGATCTGCAAGTAGCAAGCAAGTCAGTAAACATGGTTCATTCCAGTCTGCTCCACACAGCTGGGAGAAGGGGCAGACAAGAGACACACAACTCAGACCAGCTGTGGTCAGTTTGTCCCTGGAGAAAGGTGTACTTCCAGCTAAGAGGCTGGAGCCCTGACCAAGCATATTAAGAGAGAATAGGCCCCAAGATGAGTGAGTAAGAGTTGAGGGTTGTCCAAGTGGAGGAATGAAGTGAATTAGTAGGCTGGGAGGAGGACAGGAGGTTCCCCTCTAGGACTGAGGGCTGGAACAGGAATGTAGAAAGGCACTGTGACCTGCTATACCTATCAGAGAGCCTGGAGGGCCTGTCTACGATCTGGAAGCCTACTGGGCAGTGACTGAGAGAGACGACATCCCAGACTCCGGCTCTGGATGCCAAACACAGATTGGCAGTTTGAATTCTTGTACCTGTTCTAACTCATTTCAGTTTAGGAAGGAAGGAATTGCAAGGGGAAAGTGGGAGGGAGAAGTGTAAGGATGAAGAACTCGTTGTCGGCTTCTGCCACCACAGGCTGGCAGCTAAGGCAGGCAAGCCACCATGAAGTAGTTGATTCTGATGTTACACTTGTTTAAATCACTTTGCCCGACACTAGTAGTGGATGTAGGGAATTGCCTCTTCCTTCTTTTCTTTGTTCCACAAAGATACATTTTTTCTTTAACCAAAGTTTTGCTGACCACTCCTCCATTGTTAAACACTTGCTAAGTGCCTGCATCATGTCTGGTTCTGTGCTGGGCACTGGAAACAAAACAGCAAATGGGCACCAGCTTTGCCCTACAGCAACTCACCGTCTGGAGCTGCAAACAGCCGTGTGCACTATCGTGCGGTGCTCAATACATTCTTCACACGTAGAGTTAAACATTGTGACCAGGTTTTCCCTTGCATACATTTAATAAGTACAGATTCTGTTAGGAAATTACATTTAAATACAGGAATCAACTGTAATCACAAATCTACAGGTGCCTCATTCGTCAAAGTCAAAGAAGTGCTGGGACTGCTCTCCCGACACAGCTGTGCTCTTTGCTTTTCCCTCTTAAATGCTCACTGTGAACATATTCCATGCATAGAGAGTTTATATAGATTTTCCAGGTTTTCTTTACAAGGGACACACCTTCACTGGAGCTAATCGCCTTGAGTCAAAAACAAGGCGAGTTCTTCTTTACTCAGATAACTTTTCATTTATTCATTCATTTGTTCATTCGTTCATTCATTCAATGACTATTTCTTGAGCACCTACAATTGGCACTGGACACTGTGCTAAGCTTGAGAAATTCAGTGGTGAACAAGACAGAATTCTGTCTGCAGGGTCCTCGGGTCCAGTGAATTATACCCAATCAGAGCTCAGGCTCCCTGAGGTTGGGAAAACAAAGTTTCCCACTCTGGCTTATCCTTCTTTCTATGTCTCTTCCTTGATCCTAAACAGACTGACACAAAGATGACTCTGCTTTGTTCTTTTAACTCTCATGTGCCTTACCTGTGGTTCCTCTACTGAGCATTTCATCTTTTCTACTTCGTTCAAAGGCAAACCACTCTGGCTCTCTCCAGAGGCGGGTTAAATTACCCCTTCCAATCTTTTCAGTTTTAAGTTTAAGGGAGATCAAGTTGTGCAAGGGAGGAGTGCTTTGAGAACTGCCTTCTGAGGGGAGTGATGCCCCTCAGAAGGTAGTTTCTCAGACTGATGTCCTGCCAATCTGACCCTGATGAATTGAATTAGAAAAGAATAACTGACTAGAAGGTAGTCATTCAAAGAGTGACCAGGGATTTATAGGGTGGTCTGGCATCAGTCTTCACAACAGGGATGTGAGTGACTAACACAGACTCTCTAGGGAATTTAAGAATTAAAGATACCAGACAGAGAAAGAGAAAGAAAGAGAAAAATAACAGGGAGGCAGAAGCTTAAAGATACACTAAGAAAGGCAGTACACAGAAATGAAGCACTTTATGAGTTATGAGTAAGTAATAGCCTGCAGCATCTTCAAAAATGAAGTAGAGACAGGGAATCATCGGGCAACCAAAACAGTGGTGCAGAGATAACTCGAGAATCCCTGCTCAGCCACCAGATCTATTGGCATCACCACTAGAGCTATTATTATTCCACAAATCACTCAACTCTTTGTAAGGTTCATCTATGCAGCTGTCCTCACCTTTCATACTTGCTCTCAGTTCAGTACTAGAGCATCCTACTATCTAAGAGTGACCTAAGCATTTACTTTTCTTTGCATTCCAAAAGATCTAAACTGACGCAAAAATGAACCTCCATCCAAAGCCATTGCTTCTTCATTCCCAGAGGCAACATTTCATATACTCCCTAATCCAGAGGCTGGATTCTGGGTCTCCCACTTCTGCCTGTGTACACTCTGTGTGAGCACAAAGAACATGATGACTTTCCCCAGGTGTTGATCAGTGATGCAAAACTTGAAATGCATCAGCTAGACCCAGCACCCTAGGGTAAAGTGAATAGGCTTGCTGGCAATTTCTCCTACATGCTGTGAGATAATTACTATCCATCAAAGATGTCATGAGATTTGAAAAAAGGGAGCACTGGACAAACTGGGCACATGAGGTTAGAGGAGATGTCTCTGACATTCTCAGCAGAAAAATGGGGATAATATATCACCTAAGAGTTGGGAGAATAAGCAAGCAACTTTGTTTCTTACAGCAAAGTGAGTGTACTTAAAAAAGTTATGCGTTGGACCTGTATGTTCGTTGTGGCACTGTTTACAATAGCAAAGACCTGGAACCAACCCAAATGCCCATTGATGATAGACTGGACAAGAAAAATGTGGCACATATACACCATGGAATTCTATGCAGCCATAAAAAACGATGAGTTTGTGTCCTTTGTAGGGACATGGATGAACCTGGAAACCATCATTCTCAGCAAACTGACGCAAGAACAGAAAATCAAACACTACATGTTCTCACTCATAGGCGGGTGATGAACAATGAGAACATATGGACACAGGGAGGGGAGCATCACACACTGGGCTCTGTTGGGGGTGCTAAGGGAGGGACAGAGGTGGGTGGGGAGGTTGGGGAGGGATAACTTGGGTAGAAATGCCAGATATGGGTGATGGAGGGGGATGGAGGCAGCAAACCACCTTGCCATGTATGTACCTATGCAACAATCATGCATGTTTTGCACATGTACCCCAGAACCTAAAGTGCAATTATATATATATATAAAAGTTGTGTGTTGTGATGATTTGAGGACATGTATGGCACCATCTGTACACCAGACCATGCTGCCTTCACACAGGACTGATAAAACAGGCCTACCTTGCCAGCCAGGCTTGCAAACTGGCTTCACGTCCACCTGCACCAGGGTGTCCTGAGCAGCGGGCTTCTGTCCACAGTCATAGGCGGTCACCAGGATCTCATACTGGTGTTGTTTGTCATAGCTCAGCTTCTCGGTATTCCTGATGTTGCCTGAGGAACAGGGATGTTCAAAATCATTTCAGGTCAATCTAACCAGAGTGTCCTTCTTCCAAATTCCTTCTCCACTCCACCCACCTTCACAAAAAGAAAGTGACCCTTTTCCATATCTGTTTGTAAAAACAAGGGCAAACAGGAGCATGGCTCTGCTTGTGGCCTGTTTATGTTCTGGTGGCAAATTTCTGGGAACCACTGGCTGAAGCCACCTAGCGGTGCAATAGGACTGCCAGGGAATTTCGAGCACACACCTACAATCCAACAGGCTTGTGTTTACAGGTAATGGGTTGCCAGAAAACATCCTCTTAAAGTACAGCCATGTGATTGTGTCCCTGGTGTAGGGCAAAGACCACTCATCTGCAAGGATATCTTTGGAAAAAAGATGGAATTCAGAAAATGTCCTGACACATATTTTTTCACATCTGGGCTTGTCGCCAGGAATGTTCACTGCCTCATCTCACATTAGTCTGCTACCAAATAGGAAGTAAAATCAATAAGAAAACATGTGATCTCCCTTCTGAAAGTGACATAGAATAACAGATTTATTGCCCTGAAGAAGATACTTTTATTTTCTAAAAGAGACCAAGTAATGTTTTTCTGAGTCATTTGTGTGCTCCTGTGGGTTTGATATTATGATTCTGAAATAAATATTTGGTCATTAATGAGAAAAATTTTAATTATTTTTTCTGATATACAATTTTAGTTTCAAAGAACTAATAAAGACCTAAAGTGCACTTAATACTTTTAAGCTTTTAATTATAAGAGATTATTTTGCTGAGAATGATTTCATTCCTACCTTTTTTTTTGGCAGCAGAGTTGACAGAAAATTAGAATTCAAATGTTATCATCTTTTACCAGAAACTTTAAAAATTGAAATTAAAAAACAAATCAACAAAACAGGCCAGGTGCAGTGGCTCACATCTGTAATCCCAGCACTTTGGAAAGCTGAGGTAGGCTAATGGCTTGAGGACAGGTGTTTGAGACCAGCCTGGCCAACATGGTAAAACCCCATCTCTTAAAAATTAGCAAGAAGTGGTGGTGCACATCTGTAGTCCCAGCTACTCAGGAGGCTGAGGAACAAGAATTGTTTGAACCTGGGAGGCAGAGGTTGTAGTAAGCAGAGATTACAACACTACTCCAGCCTGAGTGACAGAGCAAGATTCTGTCTGGGGAAAAAAAAAGTGAGCCGAGATCACACCACTACACTCCAGCCTGGCAACAGAGCAAGACTCCTCTGTTTCAAAAAAATCCAAATCAACAAAATAAACAGGGAATGGCTGACTCATACACACACACACACACACACACACACACACACACACACACACACAGAGAGAGAGAGAGAGAGAGAGAGAGAGAGAGGGAGGGAGGGAGGGAGGGAGGGAGAGAGTGAGAGTGTGTCTTGCTCTGTCTTTGAGGCTCGAATTCTGTGGCATAATCTTGGCTCACTGCAATCTTCCACTTCCTGAGTTCAGCCTCCCAAGTAGCTGGGACTACAGGCATATGCCACCATGCCTGGCTAATTCTTGTGTTTTTGTAGAGATAGGGTTTTGTCATGTTGGTCAGGCTGGTCTTGAACTCCTGATCTCAGGTGATCCACCTGCCTCAGCCTCCCAAAGTGCTGGGATTACAGGTGTTAGCCACTGCACCAGGCCTGACTCAGGCATATTTTTATATTTCATCAAAACTAAAGAAAAATTACATCAACGAGCTTTCTTTTCCATTCTAACTGCTGTGTATTGTTTATGCAAATTGAGAGAACATGGAGTAAAACAAGAAAGCTTAGATTAAAAAAGTCCAATAATGATTTAAAGATATAATTTTTAAAAAAAGGGTCTACCAATTACCCAATATTAGAGAAACAGTATTAGTACCAGGCCATGAGCAGGTGCTGCACGTGTGAATCTATGTGAAGGTGGGAGGAGCAGGGAATGGGAAGTGGGAGGACGCTGACTGATGTCCAGGAGGGAATACGAAGTTGCCCAAGACACTGTATCAAGAATTAGAATAATCTACTCTGCTATCTTCTCTGGACTATTTCTTTTTTTTCTTTTTCTGAGACGGAGTCTCACTCTGTCACCAGGCTGGAGCACAGTGGCGCGATCTCGGCTCACTGCAACCTCCACCTCCCTGGTTCAAGCAGTTCTCCTGCCTCAGCCCCCCGAGTAGCTGGGGTTACAGACGTGTACCACTACGCCCAGCTACTTTCTGATTTTTAGCAGAGATGGGGTTTCACCATCCTGGCAGGATGCTCTCGATTTCCTGACCTCATGATCCGCCCCCCTCGGCCTCCCAAAGTGCTGGGATTACAGGTGTGTGCCACTGCGCCTGGCCCTTCTCTGGACTATTTCTAAAAATGCAACTGCATCTGCCAATTTGAGATAGAATTTAGTTAACAATATAAATAGTTTGACTTAATATAAAAATATATTCAGTCAAAAATGTTTGAATAAAAGTGTGTTTAATGTGTTTCTAGGTTAGTGGCTGGTGATCAGAATCCCTTTTGTTTCTCCCCAATTACTGTTTCCCTCCCAGTTCTGAGGACCGGCACAGGTCTGGGATGGCTCAGCATTGGTTGGTAACACTCCCCACGGATTCTGTTAACAAACTTGCATGTGGTTATAGTTATCACAGGGGAGGAATTCTGTCACGTGCAAGTACTGTAATAACCATGAAAAGTATATTTTCACAACATCACATTGAATTTTGAAAAAAAAAAAAGTTAACTTTCTTTAAAATTAAATGGCTCTCAACAGACACTCCTCTTACGGAAGGAAGGCTCAGCATTTACAATCTGTGCAACGTTAAGCAGACCAAACACTATTGATTGTGGTAGAAAAATAAACACACAAGCCGAATCCTTGGCTCGATTTGTTGCAAATCTACTTTTGCAAGGAGTCTTAATGAAACTGAGAGACTAATTTACCTTCTCCACCACCACCAACTTCATGCATGTGAAAATGAGTTTCAAAGCACAGATTTTGAAGCATTAGGTCAAAACTGTGACCAATTGTTGCATGGGAGGAGGTCATATTTGGATAAGATACACATTTAAAATTTTTTTGAAAGCTCAGAAAAGTCATGAGTTTTGCTTCTGTTACAGTTGTATCTTTTTCTCCCATATTTGAATGATTTTTCTACTCCTATCTTCTGTGGGAAGACCTAATCCCACAGTTAACCATAGTAAACATCAGTCCTTCGACCTCTCTCCAAATGAATTTCAGAAATTCACCTTCAAAGAGCAACCAGTCCCTATCTTGCATATTAGTTTAGCTTTTTTTTTTTTTTTTTTTTTACTCTGGGAGAGTGGGGGTAGTGGGGGCTGAGGGGATGAGATAGACATACTGACCAACACCCTCCTTCTAGTGGAGTTTAAATTGGAACAATCTTATCTGAAAAGCTACTTGACAATACACGCCAGTAACTTTGAAATTGCTTGTACTATTTGGGCATGCAATTCCTTCTCTAAAAAAATGATACAATTGCAGATATATGTGCAAATATGTTCATCTAAGTATTATTTATTACACTGAAAAGTAGTCTGACGGCATGAGGGAAGAACTAAGCATAACATCTATGCATAAGATGGATTGTTGTTCAGCAGTAAAGTGGTTTTTATAAAGAATGTTTACAGATGGGGAAAATACATATAATTAAATGTTAAGTGGGAAAGGAGGAGGACAAATGCAGGGATATTGTGGCCCTAATTTTGTTTAAAAACTTTACAGAAAAACTCTTGAAAATATGACAAGCTGTTAATAAGGGTTACTTTGGCAGGATTATGAGTGACTTCATACTGTTCTGTGCTTTCTGAATTTCCCACCCAAGGCATTTCTATTCATATAGGAAAGAAGTATCTTCATTCACGTTAAGAATGAGCAGACTTTAGGATACACTTGGCTCAGAAGCACGAGTCCTGTTATTATATAGTCTCAGCTGGCCTCTCTCCTGTCAGAGGGCAGCCTTCTAACAAAGAGACAGGCCAGCTGAGGCTGCATGATGACCAACTGCTTGAAAAGTAAAAAATCTGCCAAGTGGTAATGGGTGTCATTGAGAGCCTGCTGCTCCCTCCACTGTTATTCCCTACCATGGCTGAGTGGTGGGCTTGTGCCAGAGGCTCTAGCACATTGTTGGCATCAATTCAGGGAATAATATCATGGCACAAGAACAATATTTAGTTCCCATTTTACTGGTGAGGTTCTGAGACAAAGTTCAAGTAACTTGTCAAAGACACCCCCCTCCCCCCCGCCACACACACACACGAACGAGTGGTTGATGCAAGTGTCGGGTCCACCAATTGGGATTTTTTAAGCTTTATTGAGGTATGATTGACAAATAAAAATTGTATATATTTAGGGAGTATGTGATGTTTTCATATATGTATAGATTATTAAATGACTACCATGATCAAGCTATTTAACATATGCATCATGTTACATAGTCACCTGTGTGTGTGTGTGTGTGTGTGTGTGTGTGTGTGTGGTGAACTTAGTTGAGATCTACTCTCGGCAAATTTCGAGTATATAATCCATTACTATTAGCTATATCCCCACGCTGTATATTCTCCAGTACTTACTTATCTTATATTAATAACTAAAGTTTATACCCTATGATCAGTATCTTCTCTCTCCCCCCACTCCCTCCCCAACCCCTGGCAACCACCATTCTACTCTCTGTTTCTGTGAGTTCAACCTTTTAAGATTTCATGTGGCATTTGTATTTCTGTGGCTGGGATAGTTCACTTAGCATAACGTCCTTTAGATTCATCCAAGTTGTTGCAAATGGCAGGACTTCCTTCTTTTTTTTTAAGGTTGAATACTATTCCATTGGATGTATGTCTCTCTCACGTATTGTTTTATCCATTCATCTGTTGACAGTCACTTAGGTTGCTTCGGTATCTTTGCTATTGTGAATAATGCTGCAATAAGTATGGGAGTGCAGCTATCTCTTCGAGATACTGATGTCCCCACCCCCACTCATGGATATATACCCAAAAGTGGAATTGCTGAGCCTATGGCAGTTCTATTTATAATTTTTTTTGAGGTACATCCATGCTGTTTTCCATAATAGCTGTACCAGTTTACATTTTCACCAACAGTCTACAGGGAATCCCTTTTCTTCACATCTTCACCAACATTTCTCCTCACTGACTGTTGGATAGTAGTCATCCTAATAGTTGTGTGTTGACAGCTCATTGAGGGTTTGATTTGGATTGTATTGGTAGTTACTGACATTGAACATCTTTTCATATGCATGTTGACCATTTGTGTGTGTGTATCTTCTTTGAAAAAACATCCTGAATGGTCCTTTTGTACATTTTAAAATCATTTTTGTCTATTGTGTTATATGAGTTCCTTATATATTTTGGATAACTCTTTATTGCTTATATGGTTTACAAATAATTTTCCCATTCTGTAGATTGCCTCTGCATTTTGTTGAATGCTTTCTTTGCTATGCAGAAGCTTTTTATTTTGACGTTGTGCCACTTGTTTAATTTCGCTTTTGTTGCCTATACTTTTGGTGTCAAATTAAAAAATCATTGACACTACCAATGTCAAGGAGCCTTCCCCCTATATTTCCTCCTAGGATTTTTATAGTTTTAGGTATGTGTAAGTCTCTAATCCATTTTGAATTTATTTTTAAATATGGTGTAACAGAAAGGTCCAATTTTGCTTTGTTTTGCTTGTGGATATCCAGTTTTTTTCAGTACCATTTATTCACAAGTCTATTCTTTTCCGTTGTGTGTTCTTGGTGCTTTTCTTGAAAATTAAGTAACTGTATATGTGTGAATTTATTTCTGGGTTCTCTATTCTGCTCTATTGGTCTATGTGTCTGTTTTTATGACACTACACACTATTTTGGTTACTACAGCATTGTAATATAATTTATAGTTTGAAATCAGGAATTGTAATGCCTCCAGGTTTGTTCTTCTTGTTCAAGGTTGCTTTAGCTATTTGAGGTCTTTTGTGATTCTATTTGAATTTTAGGATTGTATCTTCTGTGACTATGAAAACTGCCATTGTAATTCTGATAGAGATTGCCCTGAGTCTGTATATTGCTTTGGGTAATATAGACTTTTTTTTTTTTTTTGAGCCTTTTACCAAGGCTGGAGTGCAATGGCACGATCTCAGCTCACCACAACCTCCACCTCCTGGGTTCAGGCAGTCCTCCTGCCTCAGCCTCCTGAGTAGCTGGGATTACAGGCACACGCCACCATGCCCAGCTAATTTTTTGTATTTTTAGTAGAGATGGGGTTTCACCAAGTTGACCAGGATGGTCTCGATCTCTTGACCTTGTGATCCACTCGCCTTGGCCTCCCAAAGTGCTAGGATTACAGGCATGAGAATATAGACATTTTATTTAAAAATTTTAAAATAGTTTTAGGGGTACAAGTGGTTTTTTGTTATATGAATTGTATAGTGGTAAAGTCTAGGATGTTGATGCAACTATCACCCAAGCAGTATACGTTGTACCCAATGGGTAGTTTTTATCCCTCCCTCTTCTCATCTTTCTCCGTCTGAGTCTCCATTCACCATTGTACCATGCTGCATGCTTTGCATACCCATAGCTGAGCTCTCATTTATAAGGGAGAGTGTGCAGTATTTGGTTGTTGATTCCTGAGTAGAACATTTTAACAATATTAATTCTTCCAATCCATAAACATGGAGTATTTTCTAATTCATTTGTGTCTTCTACATTTTCTTTCATCAATGTTTTAGACTTTTCTGCATAAAGCTATTTCACCAACTTGGTTAAATTATTTCTAAGTATTTTATTTTTTTGGTGCTATTGTAAATGGATTTTTAAAATTTCTTTTCAGGATAGTTTGTTATTAGCATACAGAAATGAAAATAATTTTTGTATGTTGCTTTTATATCCTGCAACTTTACTAAATTTATATAACAGTTACAACAGCCTTTGGTGAACTCTTTTGGGTTTTCTCTATGTAAAATCATGTAATCTGCAAACAGATAATTTTACTTATTCCTTTATTATTTGAGTACCTTTTATTTCTTTTTCTTGCCTAATTGATCTGGATAGAACTTTCAGTACTATGTTGAATAAAAGTAGTAAGAGTGAGCATCCTTGTCTTATTCGCAAACTTAGAGAAAAAGCTTTAAACTTTTCACTGCTGAGTGTGGCCTCGTAATATACAGCCTTTACTGTGTTGAAGACATTCCTTCTATATATTATTTGTTGAGAATTTTTATCATGAAAGGTGATGAATTTTGTGAAATGTTTTTCTGCATCTATTCAGATATCATATCTTTGTCCTTCATTCTGTTAATGTAGTATATTACATTTATTAATTTGTATATGTTGAACTTTGCTTACATCCCAGGGCTAAGACCCACTTAATCATGGTGTATGATCTGTTTAATGTGCTGTTGAATTTGGTTTGCTAGTATTTTGCTGAGGACTATTTTTACATCTATGCTCATCAGAAATGCTGGCTTGTAATTTTCTTTTCTGGTACTGTCTTTGTCTGACTTTGATGTCAGGGTAATGTCAGCCTAATCAAATGAGTTTGAAAGTGTTCCCTCCTCTTCAATGTTTTGGAAGAGTTTGAGAAGGACTGTTATTAGTTATTTTAATGTTTGGTAGAATTCAGCTGTGAAGCCATCAGGTCCTGGGATTTTCTTTGATGGGATATTTTTAAAAAATATTATTATGAATTCTCTCTTCTTATTCATGATTGGTCTGTTCAGATTCTCATTTCCTTATGATTCAGTCTTGGTCGGTTACATGTCTTTAGGAACTTTTCTGTTTATCCTAGGTTATCCAGTTTGTTGGTGTAAAAGTGTTCTCAGTCTCTCATCCTTTGAAAATTATTTCAGTGGTATCAGTTGTAATGTCTTCTTTCTCATTTCATCTATTTGAGTCTTGTCTCTTTTTTCTTAGCCTGGCTAAAGGTTTATCAATTAGTTTATTTAAAAAACAAACTTGGTGTCATTGATCTTTTTATATTGTCTTCTAGTGTTTATTTCAGTTATTTCTGTTCTAATCTTTGTTATTTCCTTCCTTTTACTAATTGGAGGTTTAGTTTGTTCTTGTTATAGTTCCTTGAGGTATAATATTAGGTTGTTTATTTGGTATCCTTCTTCTTCTTAAAATTAGGTGCTAATTGCTATAATATTCTCTTGTAAAGCAGCTTTTCCTACATCTGAAAAGTTTTGACATATTGTGATTTCATTTTCATTTGCCTCAAGATATTTTTAAAATTCTCCTTTTGATTTCTTCTTTGACCCATTTGTTGTTCAAGATCATGTTACTTAATCTCACTATTTGTGAATTTTCTAGTTTTTCTTCTATTGATTTCTAGTTTCATACCATCAAGGTGGACAAAAATATTTTATATGATTTTAAATTTAAGACCTGTTTTGTGGCTGTAGTGAATGCTTACAATTTTATGTTGCCTTGTTATTCATTTTGAATATTAGTTGGACTTCCCCATACCAGAAGCAGGACTCAGTCACTTTTTACACAGTCTCCAGTTCTACACCTCCAAGTTCCTCTGTGTGGCTAATTCAAATAACCGCCTTATACAATAGCCTCCTGGTGACCAGTTCCCCATGGGACAGCTAGATATAGCCTACTTGCCTGGTCCTGCTGCCCCTCATACTCTGCATGGACTGTGGGTCCTGCTGCCCCCATACTCTGTATGGACTGTGGGTCCTGCTGCCCATCATACTCTGCATGGACTGTGCAGATATGCCACAGTGACTACCTTTCAGTGAATATGTGGCCTCCTAGAAATCATGCCTGCTTGCTTTAAAGCCACCAATTAAAACTCCCTATGGGAAATCTGTTTATTAATACTTTGAATTCAATTTAAAAAATTGGCTTATGAGTTTCTGTTTCTCTACAGCCTGTACTTCCTGATCTCTGTCTGTGTGGCCTGTAGTCATGCCATGTATTCCCAGAATCAGTAGGTACTAAAACCTTTTAAACTTTCACACTATCGTTGTATCATTGAAGCTGTGCCCACAGCCCAATTTCCAATGGCAAGGCTGCCTCAAAGGAATCCTTTTTGGTGAATTCCCCTGCTGATGTTCTTTTGTCTGAGCTTCTGGTGATTGCTGGAGACAGTAGCTACCAGCTAACTTGGTGAAGAAATTTGAAGCATTTCACTGAAAACAATGACCTAACATGTGATCTTCCTGGAGAAGGTTCCATGTGTACTGTATATGCTGCTGCTGTTTGATAAAACGTTCTGTGTATGTCTGTTAGGTCCATTTGGCCTAAAGTATAATAGTCCAAATCCAGTGTTTCCTTACTGATTTTATGTCTCAATGCTCTATCCATTGTTGAAAGTAGAGTATTAAAGATTCTTACTAGTCTTGTATTGTTGTCTATTCCTCCCTTCATATTTGTTAGTATTTACTCTATATATTTACATGCTCTAGTGTTGGGATGTATTTTACAGTTGCTGTATCCTCTTAATATATTTACTTTTTATTATCATATAATGACCTTCTTTGTCTGTTGTTTGACTTAAAGCCATTTTATTTGATATAGGTATAGCTACCCCTATCTCTTTTAGTTTCCATTTGTACAAAATCTTTTATCATATCTTCATTTTTATTATTTGCATGTCCTTAAAAGTGAAAGGAATTTCTCGTAGGCATCATATAGTTGGGTCTTGTTTTTTATCCATTCAGCCACTCTATGTCTTCTGATAGGTGTATTTAGTCCATTTACATTTAAAGTAATTACTGATAGGTCAAGACTTAATATTGCCATTTTGACAACTTTTCCTGGTTGTTTTGTCCATCTTTTGTTCCTTTCCTTCTCTCTTGCTGTCTTTGTGATTTGGTAATTTTCTGTAGTGGTATGCTTTGACTCCTTTCCTTTTAATTTTTGTGTATCTACTACAGGCTTTTGCATTGTGGTTACTGAGGCTTACATGTTATAAAACATCTTATGGTTATATCAGTCTACTTAAAGCTGATAAAAATATAACATTAAATGCACATAAAAGCCTTGCACTTTTATTCCCCTATTTTATATTTTTGATGCCAAAATTTACATGCTTTTTATATTGCATATTCATTAACAAGTCATTTTAGCTACAATTACTTTAATACTTTTGTATTTAAATCTTTAGAGTTTTAAGTGATTTACATACCCTCTTAGTAATATTTGAATATTTTGAATTTGAATATATACTGATCTTTACCTATGAGTTCCATACTTTCATATGATTTTGTATTAATACGGGACATCCTTTTGTTTCAGCTTGAAAAACTCCCTTATCATTAATTGTAAGGCAGATCTAGCGGTGATGAATTCCCTAAGATTTTGTTTGTCTGAGAAAGTGTTTGTTTCTCCTTATTTCTGAAGAATAGCTTTTCCAGGTAAAGTACTCTTGGTTCGTATTTTTTTTATTTCTTTTTCTTTCAGCAACTTAAATATATAATCCTATTCTTTTCTGGCCTGCAAGGTTTCTGCTGAGAAATCCACTGATAGCTTCAGTGAAATTCCCACGTATATGATACGTGTTTTTTGTTTCTTTTGCTGCTTTCAAAATTTTCTGTGTCTTTGATTTATTGACAGTTTGATTATAATGTGTCATGGCAAAGTCTTTTGGGGTTGAATGTGATCAGAGACCTTTAAGCTTCATATACCTAGATGTCCATATCTCTCCCTATATTTGAGAACGTATCTGCCATTATGCCTTTAAATACTCTTTCTGCCCTTTCTCTTTCTTAGCCATGTAAATATCCCATAACATGAATATGAGCTCTCATGATAGTGTTGAATACATTGTGTAGGCTTTCTTGATTTTTTAAAATTCTTTCTGCCTTTTTTCTCCTCTTACTGGACAATTTCAAATTACCTGTCTTTAAGTTTGCTTATTCTTTCTTCTGCTTGATTGAGTCAGCTGTTAAAGCTCTCTATCACATTTTTAAAATTCAGCCATTGTGTTCTCAAGCTCCAAATTTTGTTTGGTTCTTTTTAGGTTTTCTATCTCTTTGTTAAACTTCTGGTTTTGTTCTTCCATTGTTTTTCTGATTTAGTTAATTATCTGTGTTTTCTTGTAGATCACTGAGTTTCTTTAGAACAATTAGTTTGAATTCTCATCAGGAATTCAATGGTATTCTTTGGAGTTGATTACTTACGGACAGTGTATTACTTACTGACAATTGCTTTGGTGCTACAATATTTCCCTGATCTTTTATGATACTTGTAGTCTTGTGTAAGTGTATAAGCATTTGAAGAAACAATCACCTTTGCAGACTTTATGAACTAGATTCATGAAGGAAAATTCTTCACCTATGGGGAGGTGAGGGTGAGGATAGGTAATGCTGGAGAGCACTGTGGCACCATGCTTAGTGCCTAGTGTATGGTGGCTTCAGGTTTTGGAGAGGGATGCAATGTCTTATTGATTCAGGTAGCTGAGGTCTGTAACATTTGCGGCTGTGTGCTCCTTACTGTGGCAAAGGCTGTGGGAGGTCCACAGTGGCTGACAGGACTGTAGGTATATTCAGCCATGTCCTGGGTCCAGTGACAAAGGACTGGTCCAGGGAGCAGGGAGAGTCAGGGCCACTGCTGTGTTCACACTCAGCTATGGATATGCACATAATGGTTAGTGCTGGGGCAGAGCCAACTGTGGTTATATGGTGGCTGGTGGCATGTACATGCATGACTATAGGAGTCAAGGCTCATGGCATACACATGTGCAATTGTAAGGACCAGCTGTAGGCACCTATGTAGTGGTGGAGGCCGCCAATGGGAGTTAGGCCAACTACATGTGCATGTGCAGCTATAGAGATCAAGCTGGAGGTATACATGTAGGCAGCTGCAAGGATCAGCTGTAGGTATAAGCACAGTGGTGGGGGCCAGGGAAAAAAGTTGGGGCTTGCATGTGTACAGCTCTAGGAGCCAGGGCTGGTGATAAGCATGCGTGTGGGCACAGAAGCCAGATACAAGCATATTTTCAGCTGCTAGACCTGGTGATGGTGATGCTCTGCTGCACACAGCTAAGAGCTTCGCCACAGGTACACAGATGGTGGTGACAAATGGATATTTGGCTGGAGCCCAGACCATTTTGGGGCATACATGTAGTGGCTGCCCTGGGTTCCTGGGTTGGGGTGTCTACAATGGCAGCAGCCAGGGCAGCTTTGGGGAGAGAGGATGAAGAGATGTAGTAACACAAGCATCTAGAAACTGTAAAAGTGAAAAATTGTGGGGTCCTCAGCAAAAATTGTGAGGAACCCTGTGGCTGTACTGGTTGTTGGTTTCCTCAGTGGCAGAAGCTGCTGAGTTCCACAATGGCAACAATGTGGGGTCCTTGGCAGTGAAAGCCAGTCAGGGGTGTGTGGTGTCTATGAGGCTGTTGAGATCCTGAGGGTAGAAGACAGCTGGGGTCCTATGCAGAGCAGTCACTAGGGACCGTGGTGGCTCCTGCCACATGGCTGATACTGGTAGCCCGACCCATCTTTGTTCCCAGATGTCTCCAAATGTCTCAGCCATGCTGATCTCCCCAGTTATTTGGGGTGGGGTAACACTGAAACAGGTCATTCTGGGGAGTGTTCTGAAAGCTTAGGAAACTGGGTGTTCATCTCGTTATCCTTTTCTCTTCAAGGGTAACTTCAGAGCTGAGGAGTTCCCTCTCTGTGCTAAGCAATGCTGGCCTGGGGGATGAGATGATGCATGCAAAATGAAACTGTCCTTCCTACTCTTTTTGTGCAATTATCCTCATTATTTTTCTTGCACTGTGTTGCTGTATCATCTCAGTTGGACTCCTGAGCTCCCCTACAACTATTTTCTTTCATAGATAGCTGTCTGATTGTACTTTGTAGGGGAATGAAGGCTGGGATCTCCTTCTCTGCCATTTTGCTGACATTGCCCCTTACTTTGTGTTTGCAAAGTTAAATACCACTGCCATTCACCCTGTAAATTATCAGTGAGGAAGTGCAGTCTGATGGAAAGGCTTTGGGACTCACACTCAGGAGACTTGGGTTGAGTTCTGGCTCTATCACCGCTGTGACAGTGTCATTAGGCTAGCTCTTTAGGTTTTAGGATTCAGTTTTGAGGACCCAAGCTCTGCTTATCTCAGCAACACTAGCTAGCAGATGAGGTCATCTCAAATAGAGCTACAACTTCCCAAGATGAAGGCAATGTGATGAACTCATAATTTACCTTCTCATAATTTAAGTCTGGTAAATAAATCTCATGTCCCAATAACCCAGGTAAATATTTAATAACCGTGGCATCATTGATTGAGTGTTCTCTCTGTATTCCAGATACCCTGCAAACAGTATTCCCACACACTGCTTCTCCTTGAGTCCTCATAATCCCACAATGCGGTAAGGCCTGATACTGCCATAATTTCATAGGGAGGAATCCAAAGGGAGGGAGTCTGAGGGCCTCTGGTAGGAAGAGGGGTAGTCTCTAGTTAAAGACAGTCAGATTGACTCCACATTGTGTCTTCTATTCTCCCTGCTGCCATTCTTACTCCACCAGCAAAGAGCCTGGCAGGTTAGAGGGCCAGGAGACATCTATCTGAAGCCATGTGGTAGAGGAAACCTAGGCCCCAATGAGCAGGCTCTAAATTCAGCAGCACTTTCCTTATGAGCATGCAAAGTACTTCTTCAAGGAGCCGGAAAGGTCGCTCCAAGAAACTGATGGAAAAGGGCCAATTGGGAAGCTCATTAGAATGTGAGTCATTTCTGTGAGTGCCCCTAGGACCTGCCTTCATTACATGGAGGACTGCTTTCGTACACCTCGCCGTCAGGGGCCCACACTCCCTGGGAATCCCCATTCTCTTCTTCATCTTAGGTTGTAAACCAGCATCAGAGGCAGAGGCCTGGCAAAGGCCCATTACTCACTTTTAATGAGACAGCCAGGGAAATAAATTGGCATATGTTAGCAAAATGGCTCATCAAGGTGAGTAATTATCTTCATGACTGGGGCTGTTTACCCTCCAAAGAAAGAATTTGCATCTCATCTCTCACTGGGCTGTGGCTCTTCAGCACTAGGGCAGGAGGCCACGTAGAGCTTGACCACTGAGCACATATACCTCTACTTGTCTAGTCTTGCTGTTCACCATAGCCTGGTCACTCCCCAAATTCCAAAGCTTTTATGGGATACACTGCACAACTGACCATACAGGAAAAGAAACCCAGAGGAGAAAAAAAAAATACAAAGAAGTTCTTTTATATGTTATGGAGCAGTGCGTGCATATGTGTGTCCCTGCAGTGGGACAGGCCAGCCATTCCACAGAGCCTGTGGGAGAAACTATCAGGGAATGGTTCTGAAAGCCTCTACTAATTAAAATTACTTTCTTCTTAGTTTTGAGCCCAACTTTAAAGTCCTATATTTCCTCCTTTGCTTGTGCATTGATATTGTGCCTTGTACAATTATCATCTTGTGCTGTCCAGGTATGTAATTGCCTTTTCCCCATGTTTTAGCATTTTAGAGGGAAATTACCTTATTATTATTTTTCTGTCTTACAGATACTAGTTTTGTCTTCCAAGACAGATCCTAAGCTACTTAAAGACAGAGACAAGTGTGTCTCCTTGGCTTCTATCCCCTATGGCATTTGCCACAGTCTCAGGGTGCAGAAGACAATGTCACAGAGTAAGTTTCTACCTGGTCTTAACATCGAGAAGGGCTGGGTTTCTCCTGAAGGTGTGCAAGCAGGTAGCTGATGCTATTTACCTTTAGATGTTGGCTATCAGGAGGTATAGAGCTAATTTGCTGCCCAACCCTGGTTCATGGCATGCTTTATGCACCAACTTCGCCCTTCCTGCCACTGGATTTTCTGTTTTATCCCCCTAGATGATGAGCTCTACGTGGACAGGCCCGTGTCTGTCTTGAGTTCCACTCCATCTCCTTTCCAATGTTCGGCACCATGCCTGGCACTCAGTAAACACTTAAAGAATGAATGGACTTCGAGTTTTGCAACTTTTGCATCTTTGTGTGCTACTTAAACCTTATTGAAAACAAAGTAGGAAGAACATACAAACACCCAAAAACTCACACTAATAATTAAAGAATGTACTTGGCAAATAATTACATTTGATTGTACGTGTTGAAGATGTTGAAATTTACAGTTAAAGTGGGCTGAGCTTGTTGGGCCTCTGGTTGCAGTGTTTATATTACAATGAGTTTTCTATTCATGCTGATGGGGAAATATCTAAATGGCTTTATAGGAATGTTTTCAGTCTTGTTCGGTCTGGAATGGGGTTATTGCGGGAGGGTTCTTTCATTCTTCATTCTCAGTGGGGTTGAAATTCTCAAAAAGGACATTGGCAAGAACTTTATAAAATCCTGAATGAATCTATGGTTGAGAAGGTATTTCAAAAGTCCCACCTTCTCTGTTAGCATTGCTTCATCTGGGGGCAATAGGGCTGGTATTATGACTTATTACATAGGAAAGGGACCCAGATATGGCAGAGCTGATGGCATGGCTCACATTTGGGTGACAACTAGAAAATCTGTCCAGGAAACCAACCATCTTCCGTATCTAGATATGTGACACTGTGAGTTGCATAGACTACATTGAGTGAGTAGGTTTCTGAGGTTCCCTGGGGGTGTTTTAGACCTGGCAGGGCTGCTAATCAGATAAGGCCATTACCTCAAGTCTGGGACTGAGTGCTGGGTTATGGAGCTCAGACCAAAGATGGCAAGGGAGGCAACACTTGCCAAGCACATTCAGAGGCCTTGTTGGGCCTTCAGAGAGGAGGCGGTGGATTTGTTTTCCTGATCCCACGGGGTCCTCCGAGGACACTCACCATTTCTGTCGATAGCAAAAGGCACATCTGTGGTGACGATTTCATAGTTGCAGATCTGGCTGTACTGGGGGGAGCAGTCCTCGTCAACAGCCTCCACCTGCAGAATGCTGTCATAGATCTTGCCCTCCGTCACAACAGTTTTGTAGGCTGGCTCTTTGAAGGTGGGAGCAAACTCATTGACATCCTTCACCTGGATATGGACCACGGCCCTGGGACCACACACAGAAAGGAAGGGATGGAGGTAAAGAGAGGTTCACACTAACCTCCTGCACCTCCTGGGGGCACTGAGTCCCAAGGCCAAGCGAAAGCCAGTGGGGGCAGTTGTCTGAGTGTCCCATCCTCCCTCTCACTGGAGACCCTCAACTTGCCCTTGCTGTGACGCTCTTAGATGAATCCATCACAGAGAGACTTATGCCCTTCTCTCTGCCCCAGCTTCAGGCAACAGATAACCTGTTCATTCTTCCCTCTATTCATCCACTCCTCCATTCAGTAACAATTTAACCCCTCTTACTCTGTTAGGCTCTGAGATGGACTTCATAAGGGAGAAAGCAGTGACAACCCACAGTGAAAAGTGCTGTGACAGAGAGCATCTTATGGCACTGCAGAGGCCCAGGGAAAGGTCCTGACCAGATCTGCAGGGGTGGGCCACTTAGGAAAGGCTTCCTGGAAGAAGTGACCCCTAAACTCAGACCTGAAGGTAAAACAGGAGTATCTTCAAGTGAACAAGAGGGAGTAGAATATTCCGGGTGTAGAAAGTAGACTGTGAAGATGCCTGCATGGGACTGGAGAACTGGCAAGCAGTTGAGCAAAGTTGGAACACCATGGTGTGACCAGGGGTAAACATATCTGAAGAGCAGCATGTGAATGAAGTAGGGTAGGCACAGGGCACAGGAGGGAGGGGCATCCAGAGGGCTCTGTCAGGCCACTCACTTGTGTGACTTTTTCCAGGCTGTCTCATGGGGTCCAGCACCACAGTCATAGGCCTGGATGATGAATGTGTACTCCTTCTGAAACTCACAGTCAATGGGGCTCTTAGCACGGAGCCGGCCCTCCCCTGATGTCTTGTTTAGCACCACGGCCTCAAAGGGCAGCTCCTGGCCGTGGATCTTGAACGCACAGATTTCTCCTGCAGAAGGATGGAAGACAGTGAGTGGGAATCCTGAGAACTGCCAGAATAAAGACAGTGTTTCCATTGGAACAGATTCACAAACTCAAAACCTCCATGCAATTCATTCCAAACACATAGCATGGACCATGAGCCACTAACATCAGCATCACCTGGGAGCTTCTTAAAATACGGAATCCCATGCTCCCCCTAGACCTTCTGAACTGGATCTGCATTTCAACAGGATCCTCAAGTGATGTGTTTGCTCACTAACGTATGAGCAGCACCGCTTTTCTCCTTCCTTTACTGCATTGCTGCAGCTACGTTCCCTCTACCTCTCCCACTTCTCCATTTTCTGTCTCCAGCCACGACTTCCCCTTCCAAGCTGCAGTTTTCTCTTTTAAAACAGTGGGGGAGAGTCTATGTGCGTTCCGGAGTTCCAGAGTCCCTGTGGAGCCTGAAAAGCAACATCTTAAAGAGCTGAACATGTGGTGACATTAATTCATTTCTCTCCTTCAGTTGGGTTAATGTTTATTATAACTACTTCTAAGCGTTAAAATTATAAGGCCATGAGAATATCTCCTTTTCTTCTCAATCAATGTATGTTTATTTATTGAAATCCAACTGCATGCAAAACCTGTTGTGCATGTCTTGGGAAGTGCTGAAAATTTGATACATGTCCTCTGTCCCTATTGAGAAAATTTACAGACTGGTTGGAGAGATGAGATGTAGCTGTCCAGAGAGATCATATAGCGGAAAGTGGTATGTGAGCACCATGTTTTCTATAGCTGAAAGAGTTCAGCTATAGGCTTTAAGGGAGCAAAACAGAGGCCAAGAGCCCAGAGGCCTAGATTCACATTCCAGGCTTGCCACACTAACTGGCTTAAGTCAAATTATATTGACTGTCTGGGTCTCTACTGTGTCATCTGTAAGATGGTCCCAAAGATGGTGGTGAGCCAGGGGACATCTACCCTAAGATGCCCCAGCCCTGGTCTAAACTGTCTCAGCTGCACTGCTGAGGCCAGGGAGGGGCAAGCAAGGTACCTAGGGTGCACCATTTAACAAGGCCCTTCTCTTAGGGTAACCAAGGCACCCCCTTGCCTCACCCTAGTTCAGGTCCTGCCCAGCTATTCATAAGAGCTGACACAGTGATGAGAAGGAATAACATGATTGCATGCTTGCTCTGCACCAGGCACCGAGCTTTCTACCTCTACCCAGGGAACCTCCTTTGACCTTCGTAAGAAACCTGCGAGGCAAGCATTTTATACCAATTTATTCAATTTTTTTTTAAAAGAGAAAAATCAGAAAGGTTAAATACTTGCTCAAGGTCACAGAGCTAAAGTTGAATATTAAACCCAGGTATGGCTGCTTCCTTAGTCCATGTACTTTCTATCCCACCATACCCTCTCCAAACAGCCCCATAATTTTTAAGGAACCACCCCATAGATTGCTTCTAGAAACCATCTATATTCTAATTCGAGTCTTATTCAGCAAAGAAATCATCTGATTTACATATAGGAAGCATGCCATGACCTCTTACTAACACAGTTTTCCAAGATGTTCAATCAGTATCAATCTTACCTTTATGCTTTTTTTAAAAAAAATTAATTGATCCTCAATTTCATTATTAACATTCCCTTTTCACTACCACCCCCATCTCCCAACCCCCACCACCGCCCCTCCTAGCCATTTCTCAATGTATTTGTGGAATAAATGGAAAGACACGTTGTGGACCCCATTCCAACAAGAAGGCTGGTTCCCATTCACTTCTGTATCTTGAGATCACTTGGCGTTTCTCTACTGTGCGTTCTGACAAGTTCTGCAGCCTTCAGGGCGGGAGAATATGGTTTCTCAAATTCTCAAGTTTAATTTCTGCTCTAAATTAGCAGGGCTGAATAGATGAACCTCCAAAGTGCCTGCCCTGTGATTCTCTCCCAAGATCAATGCCAATATGAGAACATTACCAACAAATGTGTCTAGACTGTTTCTGGGGCATTCTCTGGAGTGCCCAACCAGTGCCATGGTTATAAGGCTAATTAGACCATTTGTCTTTGAAGACTCAAGTTAAACCTAGAATAGATGAGTGTAATCTTCTCTTGGAAAGATCTGATCACAACCGAAGTACGTCTCAAGACTCAAAATCCTTAGCAACAGAAAAGGAGAGGAGGGAGGGAAAGAAGACAGAGAGGAAAGAGGAGATACAAAGGGAAGACAAGATAAAGTTTAGGTGACAAATTTCCATCTACTAAACAATTCAATTCAATAGAACTAACTTTTCTGAGAGTTGACCAAGTCTCAGGCACTGTGCTAGGCCTGGGTACACGAAGACCAACAACTTGGGTGCCTTAAAATATAAGGAGGCTTTATCCTCAAGTACTTTTTACCTAGTAGAAAAGACAGACAAGTAAACAAGGACAACCAAGATCCACTTAGTTCTCATCAAACCCTGGAACAGAACCTAACATTCACATCACCCTCATTAAGTCCACGTCTTCACCTGACACTTGGATTCTGGTTGCAAAACTATTCATTCGTTTATTCATCCACCTCATAAATATTCATTAACCTAAAAATATTTATTAGAGACTATGTACCAAGCACTGGTAAAGCAGTAATTAACAAAACTGGACCAAGCCCTGGCCTACAAGCTGCTTGCAGTCTGGTAGGAAGGGAAATAAGCAGTCAAATCATCAGTACCTGAAAGAAGGATGGTGATTGTACATCCTTTAATGTATGAGTACATTAAAGGAGAGCTACGTGGTGCCGAAAGTACTCTGACCTGGTCAGGCAAGGCAGGGAGGGCCTCCCTAAGAATATGATGCCTTAGGACTCTTCAGCAGAAAGGAACATGCTGAGTTCAAAAGACTGCAGGCCCAGTATGGCAAGAGTGGAGGCCATGGGGCAGGGCCAGCTTCACAGGTGTGTGACCTGAGAGCCACCCCGGCTCCTGTGGTCAGAAGCATCCTCCTGAGTTTGGTTTAAATCTCTTCTGTCTCTGTCTTGATTTTTTTTTTTAAGATGGGGTCTTGCTTTGTCACCCAGGCTGGAATGCAGTGGTGTAATCATAGCTCACCGCAGCCTCAAACTCCTGACCTCAAGCAATCCTTCCAATTTAGCCTCCTGAGTGGCTGGAGCTACAGATGTGTGCCACCAACAGCTAGCTAATTTTTTTATTTTGCAGAGACGGGGGTCACATTATGTTGCCCAAGCTGGTCTTGAACTCCTGGCCTCAAGCTATTCTCCTGTTTCAGCCTCCCAAAGTGCTGGGATTACAGGTTCGAGCCACTGTGCCCAGCCTCGAAGTTCTTAATAATTTTATCTTTGAACATGTGTTTTGTGAAAAAGGTCTGATGGGACAATGGAGCATGTTATGAGCAGAAGACATGGGTGCAATATGCATGTCCACCACGTCTTGCTGCCCCATTTGCATATAGCTTTCAGAATTCCCATGGACCCACAACATATGGGATTTCAGTGGGACTCAGAGTGAGAACAAGGTAATCATGTTATATCTTCAAGTGAGTAAGTAGGAAGCCGACCTCCCCAAGAGGCCACACTTTCCCTTACAACAAGAACTTGTTTCAAATGCAAAAAGAGAGAGTGGAAAACTAAGAAATGTGAACAACCAAGGAACCTGTTGTAGCCTTTCTTATTCATGTCACATCCAGTGTTAGCCAATCACCTACACTGAAAATGCTGGCAGAGAGGAAAAGGGAAGATCAGACGACCCATTGCTTGTTTTCTTTTCAGGCTGCCCTTGCTATCAGTTACCCAAAGGTAGAGAGTCATATTCACACAAACATAAAGATGGGGAATAGACCCTAGGGAATACAAATGGAAAGACAGAGGCAGGAGGCAAGGTTAGGAAAACGACCTATTGGGTACTATGCTCACTTCCTTGGTGAGGTAATCAGTCATACTCCAAACTCCAGCACAAAGCAATATACCTTTGTAACAAACCTGCACACATACCCACGGAATCTAAAATAAAAGTTGAAAAAGTAAAAAAAAAAAAACTGAAATGAAAACAGTTGAGTTTGTTTTGTGTAGTATATATAGTATTGAAGTAAGAATTAAATATATATGCATGCATGAACTATAAAATACAAATTCTGTAATTTTGGTATTCCACATGCTAGTTAAATGCTCTTATATTTGCATTTAAAAATGGGCATTGCATAATATAAAAAGTAAAATTCAAGCTAATAATATAAAGTTTTTAATATAACTTTACTTAGAACTATACCAAACAGAAGTTTTAAAACATCATGACAAGTTGAAAGAGAGACTTCTGGAAGAAAGGTCCCAGGACAAAATTCCAGAAAGATATTTAAAACTGCAGTTCTCAATGTCAGTGTAAGACACATTGTGCTGTCTTGCGTATTATAAGAGAACTTTTTTGGTGAGGGGTGTCACTAGAACTTGTTACTATACTAACAAAGCACTGCAGTGGGAGGATGATATACTTAAGTAAAAGTTCAGGCCTACTGGTTTTCATATAGAGATATCACTTTCAAAATCTTGCCCTCCAATATGCTTTTGGGTGGAAGAACTGCTACTGTGCCAGGAACTGTGTGTGGACAACACACAGATGAGCATGGGCGTGAGGCTAGCCACAGGCTGCGTGGAAAACGATGCCAGCAGCACCAGGCCACCAGGCCTTGGCTGCCATCTCACATGGGTTGTGGCCCAAGGCGGCTGAACTGGGGCTTCACCAAGAGCCCCCTTCAGGGCCAGACCAGAAGACGAGCCCCTGCTGTGCCTGAGTGAGATGTGATGACCCCGGACCCTCAGTCCTATGAGCAAGTATCTCACGGTTACCTGCTTCTCAGCAGAAATGCACCTCCTAAGACACCAGCACAAGTTGGTGTAGTTGTCTCTTAATTCCGCACAAAGGATTCTGGGGGAAAGGTGTTTAACTTGATTTTTAGAGTACATTTTGCTCCTTCCTTTGAATACATTTGAATAACAAAGTATGCTAACTTTATTTTTTAGATGAGCCTCGGAGAGATTAAGTGTTCATCCAAGGTCACTCGGACAGCACGAAGCAGGTCAAGGACTAAAATCTTGGCATCTACGGTCAGCACCCTCTTTGTTCTTTCACATGGCTTATCACTTACTGGGTGAGTGTGATGTTCTAGGACGGTGGTTCTGAGTGCACTCTGTCAACCTCTGGCATCCCCAAGACACTTTGTAAGGGTTCAAAAAGTCAAAGTGATCATCATCTTAATACTAAGATGTTATGTGACTTTTCCACTGTGTTGCCATTTGCCCTGATGACATAAGAGCAATGGGGAGTAAAAGTGGTTTGGTGAGTGGCTAACTGCATTCTTCATCACAGCATACAGTAGGGGAAAACAGCCAATCTCATTTAAGAATGACTTTAATGATGCAGTAAATATCAATTTTTATTAAATCACCATCTTTGAGTTCATGTCTTTTTAATATTCTGTGTGATGAAATGGAAAGCGCACATTAAACACCTTGGCATGGCAGAGTATACTGGTTTGTGTCTAGGAAAAGCACTGTGTGATCTAAATTAATTGTGAAGTGAATGACAAACTTTTTTCATAAAATGACATTTTTTACTTTAAAGAATGACTGACAGACAAACTAGTTTATTCAAACTTGAATGCGTGGCAGACATTTTTTGAAGTAAGCCTGTCATGTCAAGCAAAAGAACTGAGAGGATTTGTTGCCAATGATGAAATTAAAACTTTTAATTTTGGGAAGCCTGTGTCTGCCATAGGGAGTTTAACAGTTTACCAATATCTCAATACTTGTCTGATAAGATGGGTAGTGATATTAGTGCATGTGACTTGATATTATATAATGAAATGTGTCAACTTTTGAAGGATCCCCTTAACAATGAACCAGTATCTTTCAAACAGCAAGTGCATAATGTCACACAGTCATGTATGGGTAAAAGATTCAAAGTGCAAGAAACTCGCATGGATTTTAATGTAACAACATGCAATGGATTGAATGCTTATGTTCTCCCAAGTTCATACAGTGAAACCACATCTCCAAAGTGAAGGTATTAGGAGATGGAGTCTTTGGGAGTTAATTAGGTCATGATTTGTGTTCTATAAAAGGCTCCAGAGAGATCCCTCACCTCTTCTGCCATGTGAGGTTACAGTGAGAAGGTGCCATCTATGAGGAAATGGGCCCTCAACAGACACTGAATGTGTTAGTGCCTTGATCTTGGACTTCTCAGCCTCCAAAATTGTGAGAAAAAACTTGTTCTTTAGAAGACGTAAGTCTAAGGTATTTTGTCATAGCAGCTTTAATGAATGGAGAAAATGTATAAGTTTAATGCAATTTCAGATTCATTTTTACATAATCTTTGAGAAGTTATTACTTGTAAAGCTCTGGCATAGTATCAGAGAAGAATATTTATCACTTAGTATTATCTATAATAATATTATTAAAACACCATTCCCTTTCCAACTACATACCTGGGTGAGTTCATATTTTCTTCACATACTTCCACCCAAATAACACATCACAAGTTGAAGGCAGAAGAAGATATGAGGACTTAGCTGTTTTCTAGTAAGCTAAATATTAGGGGCTGCAAAAATGTACAAAATATACAAAAAATCTACAATGCCACTCTTCTCACTAGTTTGGTTTTTTTTTCCCAAAAATATGTGTTTTTTGTCAAATTACATTATTTATGTTAATGTGTATTAAGTTTATTATTATTTTAAAATAAATGAATAAATAAGCATTTGAAAGTTCCTCAGTTTTAATTTTTGATACAGTAAATACTGGACATGTAGATATAACCCACATAAAGAAAAACTCTTGAGAATCTTTAATAATATTTAAGAGTGTAAAGGGATCATAAGACCAAAAAACATGAGAACTGCCATTTTTACAGTTTACCAACAATAGTGTCCCCCTAGCTCATAATTCCACTTCCTGCTCCTGATGCTAAAAACATGACCCATCGCCTTGCAAAGTGCTCCCAACCTCAGAGCAGCTCACTTTGCTTTGTATTCCACAGCTAGGCTTTTGCAGTAAGACTATCTATGAAGAACTGTATGCCCACGTAATAAATTGTTGTGGGGTCGGGAAAATTTTTTCCACATCTTTATCCAAGTCTGGCCCAGATGGGCTGGGTTGGAATCTTAGTTATGTGGTTAACTACCATGGGACTGCAGGGCAGTCACTTACCTCTCTGTGCCTGTTTCCTCATCTGTAAGTGGGATGGTATTCTTAGTCGTTAACTCGTAGGGTTATTGGTTATTGGGAGGATTAAATGAGCTAACATATGCTAAGCACTTAACAGTGCCTTGCATGGAGTAAGCACTGTGTAATTGTTAGCTCTTTTCCCTGTCATTACATTGAAGAAAAGTCACATACCTCTGGCAAACTCCCTTTTCCTGTTTAAGAACTGAAAAGGCTGAAGGTGAAGATCATTCAGATCAGAAATATTTTGAATGTCACACGTGTGACATTCAAACAATCTGACTCCTTGAAGCACCTTGCACCTATCAGCCACCGTTTGTTACACACATTTCTCCCCTGAATGACAACATTCTGTGCATTTGCATAATCTCATCCAGGGCCAGCACTGTTCCCATGAGGAGAGTTTAGTGAGGGGATGTTTTGTCTGACCGTTTTTGCTCATCACAGTGATGGGGGAGGGCTAATGGCATTCACTAGGCAAAAGTCAAGGATGCTCAATATCTTGCCCTAAGCAGATCAGTCATATACCACCAAGAAGCATCTCACTCCAGATGCTTATACTGAACCCAAAATACTGAGAAATACTGAACCCAAAACATGAAGATGGTCTTCCTGGAGCAAACACCTGGCCAAGTCTCTGCCTCCAGGTTGGAGGAAATAGTTGGCTCTTATAAAGCCTTTTCTTTCAGATTGCCAAGGTCCCTCCAGACAGAGTACGGTATCATCTGCTCTCAGCTGCACACTTTCCTCTCTGGTACACACTTGGCAGGTAGTTAACACTGACCACACTGCCAGGGGGCTGGGTGGATGAAGTTTTTAAAGTCCCTGTCTACATGGGGTCATCTGGATTCACTTTAAGTATAATCAGATGGGAAAAGACATCACAACAAGAGGTAATCATGCCAGAATACCACCTTAGGGCTGAATGTAGAAATCAATCTATACTTTAACAGAAACATTGGCTTCAAGCCCTCCACTTCAGATTAAACACTGCAAATCTTCAAAAGTGGAAAGCTAAAGGGAAAGGTTGGCAGGATGTTACGTAGGGTACCTCTTCGCACGTCTGGGTGGGGGATACTCAGATAGGCCTTGCTGAGTTCTATCTCTGCCCTTGTCAGCTGGGTGACCTTGGGTGGTTCTCAAGTTTCTCTTTATTACAGCTCAAGATACTAATCATGCCTAATCCTGAAAGTACCATGAGGCTACAATGACACGCAAAATATGAAAGAGATGTGGGAAGTATAAAGATCTATCTACTTTTTATTATTACAATTACAATAAATCCTGCCTTCTGGCCTGCAAGCAGCGAGGTGCATGGTGATAACCCACCCTGGTTCCCATTAGAAACCAAAGCAGAGGGAGGGGAGCCATCGTCACCATTTGTAGCTTTCCGTCTACTTAGAATTGAGCAAAATAAAACATACTCCTTTATTTTAAAAGTCATTTTTTCTAAAGCTTTGCTCCAAGAACAAAATCTCCCTCTTTTGGAAGATTAACACAGTGGTTATTTTGTTTCTGAAAAGAAAATAAAGACAATTCATTTTTTTTCCTTTGGCAATATTTGTTGGGTGAAAACATGATGTAAAACTTATTTATATGCTGAGAGACCTGGAGAGGTCCCTGTGACTCAGCTAGTCATAATTTGGTCAAGTGGAGCTTGAAATAATGGTCTGCTGGGTACCCAGTGGTTCTGGAATTAAAGGAGCCCAAGTACAAAAACATACTCTACTCATTCACTCAGCAAACCTTCCCTGGACATAAATAACACAGTTAAGAAGAAAATGAGGAACAAAAAAATTTACAAAAATCACTGCAGTTCACTATTTTTCATTGTTTACTATGGGCCAGACACTTATTAGGGCAACAGTGAAAACAGCCTGCATCTCTATGTGCCCCAATCTGCCTGGGACTGGAGATGAATCAAAAACCAGCTCTGTGTTTGTAGACATGAGAAGGCAGATGAACAAAAAGTTAAGCGCAATGAAGTACTGCAAAGGCCCCAAGAGGTGTCTTTTCCGGGTGCTGTGAGAACACAAACAATGAGGGCCTCATCTTGCCTCCTAAATACTTCCAGAATCAGTCGCTTGCTGTCACATGCCCACCACAGAGAAGTTGCCATAGCTGCAAGAAGGAACGAGTTTCAGCTCCTGAAACTGATTCTGCTGAGATAGGCCTTGTCCCCCGGACACTTCATGTCCCTCTCTTTACAATGGCATTTCAGTGCTTCTGTTTTAAGATATTGCAGATCATATAGGTCAGCACCGAAAAGTCAGGCAAACCTAGATTCAAACTCTTCAACTGTCATCTTCATAACTTTGAAAATGAACCATACCTCCATCTTCTCATCTGTAAAATGGGAATAAAACCATCGTCCTACTATGGTCATCATACTACATTCAGAATAGAACTTTCTTTTTCTAAAACACTGAGAATGTAGTAAGGCAGGGAGTGGGTTGGATGACTTATAAAAAGCTAATTTAGGCTGGGCGCAGTGGCTCACGCCTGTAATCCCAGCACTTTGGGAGGCCGAGGTAGGTGGATCACAAGATCAGGAGATGGAGACCATCTTGGCCGACATGGTAAAATCCCATCTCTACTAAAAATACAAAAAATTAGCTGGGCATGGTGGTGCGCATCTGTAGTCCTAGCTACTTGGGAGGCTGTACAGGGAAATTGCTTGAACCCAGGAGGTAGAGATTGCAGTGAGCCTAGATCACGCCACTGCGCTCCAGCCTGGTGACAGAGAGACTGTTTCAAAAACAAACAAAGCTAGCTTAACTGTCAAACAGTTTTATAAGCAAGCCAGCAGAAAGGGATGGCAGACCAGCCCAGACAGGCCCGTCCCAAGTCCTGCTGTTGTGCCCTTTCCCTTGTTATGGATCCAAGCCCTCTTGCCCAGGCACTGGTTGATTCTGAGGTGCCCACAATTCTAGTCAGGTGTTGGCAGATGCAGAGAGGAGGAAGACAGCAGTGAAAACACTTGGAAAAGGATGATGACTGACTTTGTAATATCTAAATTTTCAATATTTGCCAAGAGAGCATTTAAACCCTGTGTCTTCAGAAATACTGTCCTGGACCCAATTACAAGATGTGGATAAATCCCTTTCCCATTGTCAAGCAGGAGTAGAGAATCTTTTTCAACAATGAAGGGATCTTGTTTGCCTACAGCTCTGAGATTATAAATCAGTCAGACCCCTCCATGATCATTACCTGGAACCTACCTTGGTTAACTCCTACTTGTCCTTTAGGAAAATAATGGACATTGAAACACCTTGAAGAGTTAAAGAAGTCCCATATAAATATAATGGCCCTTAACATGTCCAATTGCCTCCATCCACAACACCTCTGTAGGCAGCCTCCTCCTTACAGGAGGGAATCTTAGCAGGCATGGAGGTTCCCAGAAACCTAAGATCCCATTCAGGGGCTTACACTTAAGTTTCAGAAATAGAAGCTACACATAGGCCCCAACAATTAAATGTATTTGAGGTTTTTGAGTGTCAATGAGCTCTCAAGATATAGGGACTGACTACTGCAGCATCCTCAATTAACCGGAGGAAGACTTAATATTCAAATAGAATTGGTACAAATCATGCTGACAGGTAAAAATCTTTGGAATCTCTCTCTCTCCCCTTTTTCTCAGTGTCCAAATATGGGGCTGAGATAAGACCCCAAAGTTGAACCAGTCAGAAGTTACCCCAGGTCTTAGTCCTCTTCTGCTATGGTTTGAATGTTTGTCCCCTCCAAAACTCATGCCGAAATTTAATCATTGTTGAGGGATAAGGCCTTTAGGAGCTGATTGGGTCAGGAGGACTCTGCTAATTCGTGGATTAATGAGTTAACAGGTTATCATGGGAGTGGGACTGGTGGATTGATAAGAAGAAGAGAGACTTGAATGAGCACACTCAGCCGTCGTATCATGCATGATGCCTGTGCTGTCCCTGGACTCTGCAGAGTCCACACCAGCAAGAAGGGCCTCATTAGGTGTGGTCCCTCCACCATGGACTTCTCACCTCCGATAACTATAAAAAGTAAGTTTATTTGTTTTAAAAAAAAATTACCCAGTTTCAACTATTATAAGCACCAGGAAATCGTACTAAAACACCATCTGTTTTTTAAATTTATTTTTTTCCTCTGCTTCCTTCTGAGTATTTATCATTTGTGTCTTTAGGAACTTAGGTATGAATTGAAAGCCCTTCTTCAAAAAATGACTTTTTGAATACTCTATGTCTGTACTCTTTAGCGCAGAAGCCACTAGCCAGAATGTGGCTTTGGCATGCTTGAAAGGTGGCTGGTGAGGCCGGGCGCGGTGGCTCAAGCCTGTAATCCCAGCACTTTGGGAGGCCGAGGCGGGTGGATCACGAGGTCAAGATATTGAGACCATCCTAGTCAACATGGTGAAACCCCGTCTCTACTAAAAATACAAAAAATTAGCTGGGCATGGTGGCGCGTGCCTGTAATCCCAGCTACTCGGGAGGCTGAGGCAGGAGAATTGCCTGAACCCAGGAGGCAGAGGTTGTGGTGAGCCGAGATCGCGCCATTGCACTCCAGCCTAGGTAACAAGAGCGAAACTCCGTCTCAAAAAAAAAGGTGGTTAGTGTGACCAAGGAACCAGAGTTTAAATTTTATTTTTTTTAATTTAAGAACAGACACTCAATTCAGTTACTGGAAAACTTGCAAGTATTTTTGGTTATATGAATCGATTTTTCAACTATAAATTACATAAACTCTAAATATAGGTCAAATATTTCTGATAAAAATCTAGAGTCCTATGTGAGATGTGTTAGACTGTAAAATATACACAGGATTTGAAAGGCTTTTTTTTTTTTTTTTTTTTTTTTGAGATGGAGTCTTCCTGTCACCCAAGCTGGAGCTCAATGGCACGAGCTCAGCTCATTGCAACCTCCACCTTCCAGGTTCAAGTGATTCTCCTGTCTCAGCCTCCTGAGTAGCTGAGATTACAGGTGCCCACCACCACGGCCAACTAATTTTTGTATTTTTAGTAGAGACAGGGTTTCATCATGTTGGCCAGGCTGGTCTTGAACTCCTGATCCCAGGTGATCCACCAGCCTCAGCCTCCCAAATTGCTGGGATTACAGGCGTGAGCCACAGTGCCCCACCTGACAGAGTTTTTAAACTAAAATTAGAATAGAAAATTTCTCATTAATAATTTTTTATTTGATAACATGTTGAAATGAGAATATTGCTTATCTGGGGGTTAAACAACATATATTACTAAAATCAATTTTACTTATTTCTTTTTACTTTTAAAATGTGGCTGCTAGATATTAGACAATTATTTGTATAGTTTGAATAATGTTTCTGTTGGATACTGCTGCTCTAGCTAATCAACAGCATATATCATTAAAATTAATACTTAGGGTAATGCTCCCTCTTAAAAAACAGCACATTTGACCTTCTTTAGATGGTTAATTCACATTTAGCATCAGTTCCCAAACTGCCACTTATCAGGGCTTAAATGATCACTGCCTCTTAACAACTGCTTAGATGGTGTTCTTATAGCATATAAAAATATTTTAAAATTTTAATGACATTACATTTCAAAATGATAGCATCTTGGTCCCTTCCAGAAATCCAGATGTATGTACTGAGAAATGGCTTTCAATGATTGAGTATCAGCTAAGGTAGAAGTCTTTTGGCAATGGGGTTGTAGTTTATAATTTGCTTAGTCATTACACTATATTTCTTTAGAAAGAAAATCTTAATATTCTAAAATAAATTTAATATATCATTATTTTAATAAAATTACTTTATAAAATAATTATATATTACATATCAAATCATATCATGTTAATATTCTTATTGCACTAGTTCTAACTAGAACAACTCAAATTCATATTAAATGTCATGTACTGCATATGTTTAAAGGAAATCCGGGGACAGGGAACAAGCAAAATTACCTGGGGAGTTCAGCCTCTAACGTGGATGAGTAAGCACATTGACCCTATTGCAGTAACATCACAAACCTGGAAAAATACCCACCCCCACTCCCCTCCCTCCCCACCCAAATACAGAAGGGTTATAGGGAGTGATTAAAAATAGGAAGATTTGGGGAGGGAGCTGAAACTTGGAGGAAGCTACTAGGGATGGATGAGTTTTCTGTTTTGATCCTTTGCCCTAAGGGCAGCTGCAACCCTGTGGTGCAGCCTGGCTAAAACTTTTTTTTTTTTTAAATTTTTTATTGGATTATAGGTTTTGGGGTACATGAGCAGAGCATGCAAGACAGTTGCGTAGGTACACACATGGCAGTGTGCTTTGCTTTTCTTCTCCCCTTCACCCACATTTGGCTAAAACTTTGATAGAAAGCCTGTTGTCTTTCTAGCAGGTAAACAGGATTGCTTGAGTGTGAGAGGGGAATCCTGGAGAGAAGATAGCCAGAGAAGGGGAGGCCCACACTCTGTGTTTAAACCCTTTCCAAGTCTCTGGGTGGCCCCAGTCCCCTGTATGTGGGGACAGACTGAAAGCCCTTTGAACCCAGATCAGAACTGCTGCCCACAGCAGGCAAAAAGACAATTTGCGGTTTGAATTTAACCAAGTTAATGGTCTGTTAAAACAAAACATTAATACATTTTGAAGGACTATGACAATTCAAAGTGTTTTCATCTTAACACTTAAAATATCCAGGATACAGTTCAAACTTACTTGACACGTGAAGAGCCAAGAAATAGGACTTTTTCCTAAGGGAAAAGACAACAGAGGCCACCCTGGAGATAACTCACATGTTTGATGACTATATTAAATAAGTACATTAAGTAAGTTCTTATTGGTACATTCAAAACACTTGAAGCAGAAACGGATAGAGTTAAAGGGAGAAACAGACACTCCACAATCGTGAAGAATAAGGCATGAAGTGATCAATAAAGTAATGAATAATATAAATTAACACTATCAACTGTTTTGTCCCGAGTGATGTGTATAGAATACTACCTAACTGCAGAACTCACATTTATTTAAATCTCACATGTTATGTTCACAAAGAACATATGCTGGGCCATAAAACAAGGCTCAATCAATTTAAATGGCTTAAAATATACAGAATATATTCTCTGACCACAATGGAAAGAAATCAGAAATCAATCAAGAAATCTAGAAAAACTTTAGATGTTTGTAAATTAAACAGTACACATTTAAAAGAATCATGTATCAGGGGAAAAATTAAAAGAAAAATGAAAAAATAATTAGAACTGAAGATAGTACAAATACTACATATCAAAATTTGTGGGATGTAGTCAATTCTGTGCTTAAAAAGAAATCCATAGGTTTGAAAGCATGTATTATAAAAGAACGAAAATATAAAGTCAAGAAGCTAGAAAGAGAAAAGCAAAGTAAACTCAAAGTAAGTAGATGAAAAACCTTATTATCATAGTTAGGTAAAATACTAAGGAATTTGAATATGATATATATATATATATTTTTTTTTTTTTTTTAATTTTTTTTAAAGAAATCTTTTCTCAGGAAAACTACAGCCCCAGATAGCTTCATTGGTGAATTCTATCACATTCAAAAACAAAATAACATTAATCATACATAATTTGTTTTTAGAAAATAGAGGAAAGAATACTTTTTAACTCGTTTTAAGAGGCTAGCATTACCCTAATACCAAAATCTGTTACAGATATGAAAAGTGAAGAAAATTATATAGCTACAACATCATATATCATTAGAGAAATGCAAATCAGAACCACAATGAGATACCATCTCATGCAAGTCAGAATGGCTGCTATTGAAAATCAAGAAACAAGATACTGATAAAGTTGTGGAGAAATAGGAATGCTTTTACACTGTTGGTGGAATAAAAATCAGTTCAACCATGTGTAGTGATTTCTCAAAGACCTAGAACCAGAAATACCATTTGACCCAGCAATCCCATTACTGGGTATATACCCAAAGGAATATAAATCATTCTGTTATAAAGATACATGCATGTGCATGTTCACTGCAGCACTATTCACAATAGCAAGACATGGAGTCAACCCAAAATGCTCATCAATGATAGACTGGATAAAGAAAATACATATACACCATGGAATACTATGCAGCCATAAAGAGGAAAAAGATCATGTCCTTTGCAGGGACACGGATGGAGCTGGAAGCTATTATCCTCAGCAAACTAACATAGGAACACAAAACCAAACACCATATGTCCTCATGTATAAATGGGAGCTGAACAATGAGAACACATGGACACAGGGAGGAGAACAACACACAGTGGGGCCTGTCAGGGGTGTGGGAGGAGGGAGCACATCAGGATCAATAGCTAATGCATGTGGGGCTTAATACCTGGGTGATGGATTTATAGATGCAGCAAACCATCATGGCATATGTTTACCTAAGTAATAAACCTGCACATCCTGTACATGTATCTCAGATCTTAAAATAAAGTAGAAAGAAAATTAAAGAGCTCTATTTGTCATGAACATAGACATAAAAATCCTTAATACAGGTTAGAAAATGTAATTCAACTCTATAAAGGGGATTATGACTAAATAGGATGTATCACAGAAACACAAGCTTCCATCAAATTCATCACATTAACAGGATAAAGGAGAAAAACCGTATGATCATTTCAACAGATGTAAAAAAGAGTTTGCAAAAATTTAACATCCACATATAATAATATCTCTCCGTAAACTAGCAACTTGTTCAAGCTGATAAAGGGTATATATGAGAACCCTACAGCTAACATTATATTAATGGTGAAATATTAGACACTTCCTAAGATCAGAAACAAGGCAGAATGCCAGCACTCCCCACTTAATAGTCCTTGAGTACTTAACATGGGCCAAGTACTATGCCAATGGCTTTAGAGCAACTTTTGTGTAAGTGCCTCATTTTCTTCCATTATACAGAAGAGACTGAAGCACAGAAAGGTTAAGAAACCTGCACAATGCCATCAAATAATCATAAGCCAAAATTTGAATTCAGATCTCCCTGACGTTAGAGTCCACCCCTTAATCACAGCTGTCTTCTCAGTAGTATGATAATAATTACCATCATAGGAATCTAGAGGCAGAGTAGAGGCTTCTGTGCCTGGCTTTTTCTTTACACTTTAGCCTCCACAGGCTCAGGGGCAAAGATAACTGCTGATATTTGTCCACCGGACCGGGGACAAAGCAGACAGGCTAAAGAATGCATAGTTTCCTAGAGATGCTAGAGAGAGTTGCTGCGTGATTTACACATCTCCATCAGAGGTGCCATGCTCTCCATCAATAGCAATATTCAAATTACAAAGGTATTTTGCTCCTAAAAGTGAGTCTAATTTGCTCATTTTCATTATTTACAGGCAGTTAATTAAAAACCCAGCAGATATTTATTTTGCTCCTTTCACATCACCAGTGATTTCTTGCTGCCGCACTTTCACAGCATTACAGTTTTATGACTCCACACAGCCTGTAGTGGGTTTCTTACTGTTGTATCTCCATTACTTTAATTTCAGGCAAGACATTAAACCACTGCAAGATTTCAACTACTGCTGGTGAAGCGTGAGAAGCAATCGTGGTGCTCGTTGTTATGAAAGAGTTGACACCACCAAATTATACAGCAGGGAACAGAATCCAGTCCCTGGATTCTGAGCAGAGTGAGTGGTTGGCTCTTGGACTGGTGTATGATTGACCCTAAGTATTATACTGGCCAGAAACACAAAATCTGAGCCCTAGACCTATTCAACCATTCCATTATCTCCCAATTATGGAGAAGGAATTGCTATACCAAAAAGTAGCCCATGTCAATTATGGCATTTCTAAAAAGTGAAGCTTTTATTTTTAAATCACGTAAATTTTGAAATTCACTCCATAAATTTCTAAATACCTTTTAATTTGAAGTTAATTCTATTTCGCCCTTGTATCTTTGAATATAATAAGAATTCTAAGAAAACATGTGATGTTTATTTATAACCCCATACCTGCTTGACAAGGGTCACTTCAGACAGAGAGAAGCCCTGCTCTGGAATGACTGGCTTAAGGTTAGAACATCAGGGACCCAACTGGCAAACAATGAGCCAAATTTTTAATCTGGAAATTAAGGAGGAACAACAAACACCATTAACTAGCTTTTGTAATTTATCTACAAATGGGAACCTGTGGAAGCAGAAAGGCTAGTAAGTTGCCCAACGGAAAGGTTAGTAACAGCTGTTACAGCCACAAGTAGCCTTAGTTGCCAAGAAAATGAGCTATCCTGCATGATCTTCATCAACTAACAGAGAATTCTGTCTTACAGCTACCAGGAGAGGTACTACACAACTTCAAAGTCCAGCATAAGCATAACCTCTTCTAAGAAACCTGTTTTGGCTTCTCAAGCCAAGGTCTCAGCAGAGACCTCCTTGATGCTCCACTGTGCCCTTGCTCGCCTCCTCCCAAGCTCTTCCACCTGCATGTCAATGGTGTTCACTCATCTTGTTTTTCCCCTTAGAGCTCCCTGAGGCTAGAATCTGTACTTCCTCATCTCCTTGATTTTACAGTCGGCACCTATGTTAAGTCATGGATATAGAAAAGGCTAAATTTTAGTAAGTTCAGGAGAAGCACTGTTGTAAGGTACATGGATGTGTTTTGGTCAAGGTTAGACTGAGGCAGACATCCAGATCTGCATGACTCAGCGAATTTAGGGTGCAGGTGCATACTCCACTTGTTATATAACCTGTTTGCTAAGTTCATACTTGGCTTGGAGCCACTATTGTCTATAACAGGTATAACTGCCCTGTTGATGCTCTGCACAGGGTTCAGCTCTTGGACATGGCTCAACATGGCTCTTATGGAGGTGCTGGTGCCGAGAGAGAGAGAGAGAGAGAGAGAGAACGAACCAGAGTTGTCTGTCTTGTATATGGACAGAGGGGAGCCAGAGCATGTCTCGGCATGGCACAGCTCGTGCTCATGCCCAGAGAGAAAGCGTTAAGCTGCTGACCCTGAAGGCAGGGGAGAGTGGGCCACACGGCTGTGTGTGGGACTGGCTGGCTCAAGCCGCCGAGACAGGGCAGACAGTGTGAGAAGCTGCTGATGAGGTAAGTGTGAAAGCTGTTAATGATACAGCTGCTGAATAAAACCACATTTCACCTGCTTACGCCCCACCCCTGCCCCCGAGCATTCTTTCAGCCATCGCCTATTCACCCACTACCATTGGACCTCAGCATGGGCCGGACCCTAACACTGGACCCTGGCATTTGGGCCTAACAATGGTATACTGGTTAAGACCAGAGTCTTTGGAATTGGAACTGGAATGACTTGGTTTCAATACCAGCGGCAGCATTTCTATCTCAGTGACCTTGGCCAAAGTACATTAACTTCTCCTGTCTCAATCTTCACAAGATGGGAGGAATAACAGATTACACTGTATTGGACTACTGTGACGTTTAAAGTCAAGAAGGTAAAATGCCTAAAGCACTTTGCATAATGGTGGCATGAAGAAAGTACATAATAAAGGCTGGCGATTGCTATCATGAATGGTGGCACCTTCTGAAGCTGCAACTCATGTTTTTGTGATTTTGACTTCATAGGAAGGAATAACCCTCAGAACAGATCACCATCCATTGTCAAAAATATCCAAATAGGACCATTTCTGGGCTCCTGCTTCCATGCTTCTTTGCCAGCTGTCAAGTTTCACCTCCTTTAGCCAGACTGTTTCAAGATCTGTCTGGCCCCTGCCCCAGAGTCCAGCTTGCTTCTTAGGCCTTGTGCAGTGAGCCATGTCATGGATCCCATACTATGAACCAAGATGCTTCTCAGATGAGACCTTTTCTAAGCTAAGGGGGTTTCCCTGGCTTACTTCTGCCTTAGTAACACAGCTGGATACACTGCTCAGTCCTCGCCAAATTCACTGCCAGTCACTGAGCACACTACCTACATGATCTCTCGCCCCACCGCAAACCCTACTGCTCACAGTTTTCAAACAATTTGACAGATGAGTCAAAAGAGGCACACAGTAACTGAATGACTTGTTCAAGGTCACACTAGGATCTGCACACTTCTTTTCTGGCTCCTGCACTCGTACTCTAAACCAAACTGCCTGTGAACTTGAACATCTGCAGGAACACAGACCTCATATTTCCACTCCTTGACAAGTCTCACCCATAACCCCAAAATCGTAGTAAAGTTCCCAAATGTTCATGTGGGGAACCCCAAAGGGGAACAGGCATATTTTAAATGTTTAATTCAAGTTAAAGCAGGTGTCAGGAAAATCCATATTTTGAGCTGAAGAAGAAAGATAAATGACAGCCCAATCAATATTACAGGAGTATATGGACTCTTTTACTGTTCTGTCAATTCTTGGAGCTAATAAGTCAGCATCTCAGGGCACAGTTTCATACTTCAAAACAAAAGTTCAGAGGCCTACTGCCTGTCAGGTGTGACTCCAGGCTTCATTCTTATTCAGGTGAGTGGGAATTGAAGGGCCTTCCATCGACATTGACCAGGTGATGCCTGGGCACCGCTCATCAAGGCTGGGACTACTCAGCTCATACCAAGCACCTTCTATATGACTGGCTAATTCTTCACTGCACTGTCAAGACTGCCGACAACCCCCCACAGAAGGCATGCAGATTAAAATCTTAAATCAAACACAGAAGAGAAGTTTGAAAATCAATTTTAGGTTCCCACAGAAAAGACCAGGGAGGATAATTAAGACTCGTAACTCCCAGCTTCATTTTCATTTGCTAATTCTGGAGCAAAATAAAACAATTATTTTCTAAGAAATCAGCTGGAGCAGAAACAAAATGGTGGAGTGAAACATGCTCCCTGGGCTTTGAGCCATGATGGCCAAGGCATTCCCAGTTCAGGAATATGCACGCCAGTGAGCCAGCCTATCAGCAAACCGCCTTGCAACAGCTCTCATTTGATTTTCATGTACCTTTTATTTTTTTTCTTTTGGCAACAAAAAGCCAATGTAAATGTAAAAGGTTGGCTGCTTTAAGTAAATAACTTGAAAGAGCTGTAGATTACCTAGGCCCTGGGTGTCAGGAGCTAATGCGTTCTAAACGTAACCCATTTCCAGCAGAGCCAAACTCCACTTTGGCATTTTCCTTCACAGTACCTGGATATTTGTATTATAGGTGCTTTGCTCTGTCCCTAATTTGCCTATTGTGATTCACACGGACCAGCAATGCTAATAGGATGCTTCATTTCCCCACTGGGCCAATGTAAGATAAATTACAGCAACACTCTCTGTTTCACTATGCAGTAAATACCTGAGGCTACCTCTTACTTTTCATACAAAATATATGTGAAAGCAGTTCACTTCTCAAGCTTTCTAGAAGTGGGAAGAGAGATGGAACTCCCCCCTCTCTCTGTGAAGTGGATATTTGTATAAGGCCCAAGAGAATATATTTCCCTGGCCCCCAGCAGCAAAGGTCACATGTTTATACTATGCCCAGTGAGATCTGAAATTCTGCATACCTCAGAAAAATAAAAATGACAGAAGTCATTTGTGTAGCTGCTTAGACTTACCTCTGCTTTTATTAACTGGGGACTCTGCATAGCATGTTTTTGCACAGATTTTTCAGCTGTTTAGCAAATAGTATTTGGTGCAGAACTTTCACGGTAAGCTTAGAATTTAATCACTTAAATCTTGTCACTTGTTCTTCTCTTAGCCAATCAGACTCAAGCATGGAATATGAAAAATAATTAATGGGCACCTGTTATATATCAGGTACTTCAAAGAAGGTGAAGAAATGTGACCACATCTGTCCTTCCAGCTGACATCCCTTTATGAAGAGAAGCTGGGTTCACATAGCCTCCCTGAGATAAAGAATCCATTTCCTGGTCAACTGAGTGTCATATAGTAGAAAATATCGAAGCCTTTTAATTGACATGTCTTCATTTCTCCTCCTTAGGTAATAAAGTCATTTTATTACTGTCACAGGGGCATATGTGAAATATGCTTGAATGCTTAGAGTTGATGTAAAGAATAGCATCTTCTGGTGTTTCCTCTTTGTTTGACATTACTTCTTTGTGGGAAGGAGGTTTTTGAGCAGGGTTATTGCTATGTCTGAATGTTTGTGAGCACCCCCACCCCCACCCAATTCATATGTTTAAACCTAACCCCCAATGTGATGGTATCAAGAGGTAAGGCCTTTGGGACATAAGGGCCGAGTCTGGAAAATGGGATCAGTGTCCTTGAAAAACGAGGTCTAAGGGAGTTTGTCTGCACCTTCTGCCATGTGAAGACACAGCAAATAAGCCAGGAGAGGGCCCTCAGCAGGGCCTGACCATGCCAGGCTGGCAACCTGCTGGTTTCTCAGCATCCAGAGCTGTGAGAAAAGTGTTTCTGTTTCCTATAAGCTATCCAGTGTATGGTGTTTTGTAATGGGATCTCCAATGAATTAAAACAATTATCCTGTTAACCTGAGCCCCAAAGGGAATGAGGTAGAGCTCAGCCCACAAACCCAAACAACGATGGCACTGGCTATAGGAGTGATTATCCCCTTCCATGAAATTGAACTGATTTCTTGACAGTTTCACTTAAATATAAATTATCTGAAAGTACAGACTATAAACCATTCATTTTCCCTGATCAGCCTCCTTCAGCATAATGGCCCACATGTTGTTGGGGAATAGTGACTGTTTCCATTCATTAGATATTCACAAAACAGTCCGGCACCCACTCTGTGCAGGATCTGAGCTAGATGTGGGTGGCCTATGGAGAATCAAGCTTGCATGATCCTTGTAGTCTGGGGCCAGGCCTAATGGAAAGGGCAAATATCAAATGAAGAAGCACAAGACTGAAGATGTGATGGCAAACTGTGTTAACAGTTAAGAAGGGAATAAACAGGAAAATAACTGTGGGAGGATATAATGGTTACAAAAAGTAATAAGCAATTAGTCAGAAAAACTGGAGAGTTGGGAGGGTGGAAGGTACCTACATACTACATTTGGTTAGAAAAACAGCAAGTGAAAAGGCCTTGAGGCAGGAGGGTACCAGACTCCTCTTATGGAACAGAAAGGGAATCTGAACATAGAGAAGGAGAAGTTGGTAGCATAAAAGAATAGGCATGGACACATCATGTTTTTCAATTCAATGCTTGCTAGTCTGACCCCAGATTTATTCTTTGAAGACTGCTTATTTTCCGATATTTGGCAGACTTCATGGCAAAGATGGCCTCTGTGACTTTGTGTAAAAATGGCAAGCTCCAATTGTTCAGTTCAGCAAACTTTGATTTATCACCAGCCTGTTTCTGGCACTATGCTTTTGCTGGAAACATCCAACCAATCCACCTGGGAGGTCCCTGCTGGTGTGGTACACTCAGACCCTCTGCCCTGTGGAGTCAAGGCCATCGTGTCAGCTCTAGTTGGTTAAAGCCAGACCATCTCACCTGAATGGGATAATTATGCTCACAGTGTGGCCAGTAAGTGTAACAATGAGAACTAGCATTTATCATTAATCGGTTACCATGTTATGAGCTTTACACCATTTAGACCTCAGGATGACCCCGGGACTTAGATATTATTTTTACTCCCAATTTACAGAGTAGGAGGTGGCTGAGGTTCAAAGACACTGTATGATTTCCAAGGCTACAGAGTTGGTGGAGTCAGCCTTAGGAATTATTATGGGTTGTATTGTGTGTTACCCCTAAAAAAGATGTGTTGAAGTCCTAACTTCTGAATGTGACCTTATTTGGAAATAGGATCATTACGGGGTAACCAAGTTAAAATGAAGTCATTAGCGTGGGCTCCAATCCAATATGACTTATGTCCTTATCAAAAGGGAAAATTTGGACACAGACACATTAGCAAGATGATGTGAAGACACACAGGGAGATAATGGCCATGTGACTAGAGTGATATATCTGCAAGCCAAGGAATGCCAAAGACTGCTGCCAACCACCAGAAGTTAGAATAGACAAGGAAAGATCCTCCCCTGCAGTCATCAGAGGCAGCATGACCCTGCCGGTAGCTTGATTTCAGACTTCTAGGCTTTGGGGCTGTGAGAAAAAACATTTCTGTTGGGTTAAGCCACCCAGTGTTTGGTACTTTGTTATGGCAGCATAGAAAAGGAATACAGACTCCAAACCCGAGGTAGACATGCTCTGCTTTCTGAGCTGCCAAGCCCACAACTACACTTCCTCAATTGCCTTTCAAGATCCACTTTGGTCTTATGCATAAGCCACAGGGGAAGAAGAAGACAGGATCCCAGAAGGAATGCACAATTCAGCCATAGGGTTCCTGTCCATGTTCTTCCTATTCCACAGCTCTGTGAGAAAAGATTAGCACCAGTAGATGGTGGCCCTCACAGCATGCTTACCAAATGAATGGGGAGTTCTCAATCCAAGTTGGCCATGAATACCCAGTCAGTGAGGCAGAGAAGGGGGTACTTCGTAGGAAATAGGGTCAGTAGTAAAAGGTCTTTTGGAGTTTGCTGAAGGTGCTTAAATAGCCTTCATATCACTGACCATATTTTCTCAGGAAGAAATGAAAAGAATTGTCAATGTTTCCAAAACTTGGATGAATTGTAGAATTAAGAAAAGAAATTCTCAAGTTCTTCAATATAGGAGCTATAAATAAACCTGTTATTATTTTATTGTTAGTGCCATCCCTTGAGGGAGCCAATCTGAGAAGCATTCCAATTTACACCTGGCTGGACAGTCACAGATCACACACGAGGACCACTTGCTTTGCTCAGAAAATAGGGCTAACCCATAGGAGGCAGGGAAGCCCTGCCTCCCCTACCACCAGGGCTCCACAACAAGCAGATCATGATGGAGTCTCCTGACTCTGACAGGCACACACTCCCAACTGCCCCTCACAAATTTTTGGCCATATCTCAAGCTCAGTGTTGCCAGAGCTGGCTCAATGGTCAGTTCTACAGACCACCGTCTGGGTGGGGTCATTCAACAGGCATGAGATGGATCCTACTCCAACAGTTTCCCCTAGTGGTGTCTGAAATTCCACTAGAACGTCAATTTATCTGGGTTCAGTATCACTCATGGTAGTATCTCTTGGTAGGTTTTGTTTCACTGTCAACTTTTATGCTCAGTAGATAAAATTTAGGAATTAAAAAAAGGTTAAAAAAATGAGAGGAATGGTAATCCTACTTTTTGGAGGCAATTGGTAGTAACTTTTAGGCATAATTACTTCTAGTCTTCTTTCAGTGAACTTTCTTTAAGCAGTAGATATCATGCATTATGTGTAATTCTGTTCCCAGGGTCTTTATTTGATATTATAAGATCATTTTCCTAGCTTATTAAAGTCTAACTAAAAGTTTATTTTGGTGGCTACATAATATTCCAACCTATGGATATGGCAAACATATTTAACTTGTATCCAAATGATTGAAATGTATGTTGTGTCCAATTTTATACAACCATAAATAGCACTGAGTTGAACAGTTCCATATATTTTTAAAATATCACTGACAAAATGATGATGAATTCCTAAAAGTGGATACACTGGGCATGCACATTTTAAAGTTCATGCTGTGTTCTACTATTTCACTTTAAAATGAAGCCTCCCATTTCCCTTTCCCAGGAAGAAAGGCATTGCATCTTCAGCACTCTACCACTCTGATATAAACCTCCCAGGAAATGAAGCAAGCCTTCCAATTCATGAGGTGGAAGCCAGCAGCCCCACAGTGCTCGAAGACCCTGGGCTGAATGATTTCCCTATGATCTACAGAATGTCTCAGCCACTAAGCTACTCTGAAGCGTCACTGTCTTCTCCTTCCCATTCTCCACGATGACTGTGATCTCCCCTGGATCAGTCTCCTAGGGTACTCTGGGTGTACATCCCTTTCAATATGGTCCAGAGATCATGTCCTTGTTTCTTGGCTATGCTGGCACCCAAGACTGTCAGCAGAGAAACAACAGGCCTGCTTTGTGAGATGGTCTCAGCTCCTGCTGGCAAATACGCAGCAGCAACTGAAGGGGAAAGTGATTCATTTGTGCCTCTTCATTCCTCCAGAATGTGGGAGTTCTTTGGAGTTTTCAATGAGCACCTCTCTTGCCAGACAGCAAGATTAGAATGGAGCAGAATGTGCTATTGCAGGGGAAGCCCAGCTGCTAAGTTACTGTGGACAGTCAACCACAACAGCTGAAGACTTCAGACCTCAAGCTCCTTTCAGTGAGTAACCAGGCTGAGGCTATGATTTAAGTTTCACTGATTGCTGTAGGAAATGAAAGGTGAGAGGGAAGGGTAAAGAGTATACAACTGAGCGTCTACTACACATCAAGTACGAGATGCGTTTCACACGTATTAGCATGCTTAATCCTGGATAATGCTCCTAAGAGCTAGGTATTTTTACCACATTTTAGAGAAAAGTAAACTGGAGCTCAGAGAGGCTATGTGACTCACCCAAGGCCACAGAGCCAATAAGTTACCCAGTATTTCTGATCCCTGTGCCCATGCTCTTTCTGAGTACCAGGATCCAAAGAAGCTCTTCCAATTGGACTCACAACCTCCTTGCTGCTTTCCCCACAGCCAGGTTCAGAGGAACAATAGGATCATAGTGCCAGCAGGTAAGCCTAGGTCTCAGGTCCCTGTCAGGCAGATATTGTAGCACCAATAATAAACAAACAGATTAAATTAACTGCATTTTGAGTTCCACCTTTCCTAGTGTGAGTAGAACACTCTTCATCCGTGGAAAAATTCTCTTCATTTAGGAAGGTTTAGCCCTTGGCCTCATATACCCTAAGCTTGTAAAATGCCTGGAATATAATGAAATATATGCAGATGCCAGTTCCCTTGCTCTGTTAGCAAACTGAACTGCTCACTCAGATGGCTTACAGTTTATTCACCAAATATTTACTGAGTATCTACTATATGTCATCCGGCGCAGGTGCCAAATGAAGTATCTGTCATTTACATACACTGAGAGACTCATGTGTCCCTTAACAATAGGGATACATTCTAAGAAACTTGTGGTTAGACAATTTCATTGTTGAGCAAATATCATAAATTGGACTTTTACACAAATCTAAGTGGTACAGCCTACTACACACCTAGGCTATATACAGTGTCGCCTGTTGGTCATAGGCAACAAACCTATATAGCAAGTTACTATACCGAATACTGTAGGAAATTATAACAAAATGGTAACTATGTGTGTGTCTTAACAGATCTAAACATAGAAAAGGCTCAGTAAAAATAAGGTGTAAAAGATTTTTAAAAATTTGGCCCGGTGCGGTGGCTCATGCCTGTAATCCCAGCACTTTGGGAGGCTGAGGCGGGTAGATCATGAAGTCAAGAGATCAAGACCATCCTGGTCAACGTGGTAAAACCCCGTCTCTACTAAAAATACACACACACACAAAAGTAGCTGGGCATGGTGGCGTGTGCCTGTAGTCCCAGTTACTCGGGAGGCTGAGGCAGGCGAACTGCTGGAACCCAGAGGCAGAGATTGCAGTGAGCCAAAAATGTGCCATTGCACTCCAGCATGGGTAACAAGAGCGAAACTCTGTCTCAAAAAAAAAAAAAAAAAAAAAAAAGAAAGAAATTGGTAAACCTGTACAGGACACTTAGCATGCATGGAGCTTGCAAGACTGAAAGTTACTCTGGGTGAGTGAGTGGTGAGTGGATATGAAGCCCCAGGACACTGCTACTTACTACTGTGGACTTCATAAACACCGCACATTTAGGCTACACTAAATTTACTAAAAAAAAAAAAAAAATATTTCTTGAATAATAAATTAACCTTAGCTGAATAACTTTTGGACTTTATAAGCTTTTAAATATTTTTTAACTTTTTGACTGTTGTAACAACACTAAGCTTAAAACATAAACACACTGTATAGTTGTAAAAATGTTTTCTTTCTTTATATTAATATTTGTATTCTATAAGCTTTTTCTATTTTTGGAATGCTTTACTTATTAAACTTTTTGTTAAAAACTAAGACAGAAACACACACATTAGCCTAGGCCTATGGCAGGGTCAGAATCATCAATATCACTGTCTTCTATCTTGTCCCACTGGAAGTTCTTCAGTCAGTAACATGCATGAAGCTCTCATCTCCTATGATAACAATGCCTTCCTCTGAAATTCCTCCTGAAGGACTTGTCTGATGTTGTTTTACAGTTAACATTTTTGTTTGTTTCTTGAGACAGAGTTTTGCTCTGCCACCCAGGCTGGAGTACAGTGGCGTGATCTTGACTCACTGCAGCCTCTGCCTCTGGGTTCAAGCGATTCTCCTGCCTCAGCCTCCTGAGTAGCTAGGATTACAGGTGCCCACCACCACACCCAGCTAAGTTTTGTATTTTTAGTTGAGATGAGGTTTCACCATGTTGGCCAGGCTTGTCTCAAATTCCTGACCTCAGGTGATCTGCCTGCTTCAGCCTCCCAGAGTGCTGGGATTACAGGCGTGAGCCACCAATTTTTGTAAATAGAAGGACTATGCTCTGAAATAGCAACAAAAAGTAAATACATAAATCAGTAATATAGTCATTTATTATCATTATTGAGTATTATGTCCTATACATTCTGTACGTGCTATACTTTTATATGACTGGCAGTGCAATAGGTTTGTTACACATCACCACAAACACAGGAGTAATGTGCAATGATATGAGTTATAATGGCTATGGTATCAGAAGGCAATAGAAAGTTTTAGCTCCATTATAATCTTTTGAGACCACTGTCATGTGTGTGGTCTCTTGTTGGCCAAAACATCATTCTGTGATGCCAGAAACATGGCTCCTGCTCCCTTTAAGATCTCATCAAAACAAGTTGACAAAAGAATGATTCAAACCCAGCCTGTGGACCTTTCCTTATGCTTTCTTCCAAGAATGGTTATGAGAATACTACAAATAACATGGTAGTTTATTTCAGTTAAATGTAGATACTGCTCTCCTGTTGGTAAATCTTGCCAAATGTGATTGTACAAGCAGACAAGACATTGGATTTAGGACATAACTTCTCACAGGAACTCTATGCAACATGATGTGAAAAATGGCAACAACTTCATGACAGCATTTAAAAGCAAAATCCATGTAGGATTTACCTATCAGAAGGAAGACTTAGAATTCTAGCCAGTTGTCTACTAGATTATTCCGCTAAATATTTTTAAATTGAGAAGAAACAGAGGGAAAATGCAGAAAGGAGGGGAATCTTTGGCAGGAGGCTGTGATGCTGCCACAAGACCATCCAGAAAAAAGAAGCAAGCATCGAACCTCCATTCCCTCTCTCTCCATCACCACCCTTGGTTAGGTGCCTACTTGCAGCAGCCTAGAAGGAGCAGCCTTGAGTACCTCTCACTGACATCTGCCATCTACAGCTGATGGAGGAGGGGTGAAGGTTAGAAGATGAAAACTGAGACAAGCTGAACCGCTCACTCTGATCCTCTCTCCTTGGCGTTTGGAGTTGGCTAACAGTGCCAGAGACAGTTAGATGGTAGGGGGTTCTGGACTAATAGGCAGGGAGATTTGAATTCAGTGGTTAGGTTGGCTTGGAAAGCAGACCTCAACTGTTTAGAGAGAGCACATGAAGCAGACCAGCAGAGAGGGACCCCAGAGTGGATGACACAGGGAGATTATATTGTTGATAATTTTTCATTTCTAATGAGGCTCAAACATCCTAAATTGTACTTCTTTTTTTTTATATTTGTCTGCATTCTTCCTAACAAGTCTTAACTGTATGGAGCTAGCATAAGTAGTGCACTGTTTCTGGGCATCCGAGATGTTTCTAAAACACTAGACAACCCTCACAACTGGTTTCCTTATGATTCTGCCCCAGACTTTGTGTTTTGTAATTAAAGAGCAAAAAAGACAATAAAGGAATAGTAAGCTATCAACCAAATGATGAATAAAGGCCAAAATCATTTAAAACAACATAAGAAGCAGATAACAGGGCTAAAATAAGAATAAGCAAATTAAAAATAAGCCCCAAAATAAAAGTTGAATGTGATGAGAGGACTAGATAAAATATAAGCTCCATGTAAAAGTGAGATAAAAGAGAGGCATAAGGCATAAGTCAGCTGAGAACAATTAAAATACAAGACACAAAAGAGCAAAGTGAATACTAAAAGAATATCACCTACAAACTATTAAACTAGGGTAATCAGGCAGTAAAACAAAATGGAAAAGCCAGAGTTCATTTGGTCATGAGGCATATGCCAAAAGTCTGGGTCACCATGAATAAAAACTGTCATGACCTTCCCAGGCATGTCAGTCACCACAGGTGCACAGGCCTCTCACAGTTGCTGTACCATGGTAAGGGGTTCTCAAGCAAATATCCTCTGAGTGGAGATCCCCAGGGGTCACAGAGCAGGACATTTATCCTTTCCTTTGAGCCCTCTTCTTCAGTATGTGTCTCCTCCTCATTCCAGTTCCTTTAATATACCAGAATGAAAACATGACTCACATTTTCAGTGAAAACTGAGTCAGATCATTTGGTTCTCTCAACTACATCTCCCCTCAGCTACATCTCCTCTCAGTTACATTTTGTGAGCAACGAAGAGCAGTGCCCATCCAGCCATACCACTATACAGTACAGGCACCAAGACTCAGAGCTACCACATTGGCTCCTAGGACAGCAAAGGAAGGGAGGAGGCCAAGAAACTTGTCAGTCTGAAATTCTACAAAATTGAAGGCTTTAAGCTGGGCTAGCATAGTCAGAGAAAATAATTGGAGTGATAAAGTTATCTGTGACCAGCTGCCTTCCTTCTCTCAAACCTTGCCAGGATGCTAAAAAGGGTCTGTTGATAACAGCAATCAGGCAAAATTGAGATATATACTATTTATGTAAGACTAACCTGAAAGCTATCAGGAAGATTTCAGTAAGCTCAGAAAGAACAGGTAATTACCTGTGAAAATTGCTGATTTCATTTGTTTAAGAGCTACAGGATATTTTAGGTTTTCTATTTCTTCTTGCATCAATTTGATAAGTTCTATTTTTAAAAAGTTGTTGATAAAAATTAAATTTTCAAATGTATTGTCCTAAGATATTTGTAATACCATATTATTATTTAATATCTGATGTCTTTTTTCATGTCTGTTATAAATTACACAGGAAATTTATTATTCTCTTTTTAACTTTAGCAGAAGTTTAACAATTTTATTAGTGTTTTCAATAAGCTAACATACCCGAAGAATAGAGATTAATGAAGTAGTAAACACACATACACTACAGAAGCCCATTGGGAGAAAAAAATAAATCACCCCAAACCCAAAGCCTAAAATATAGACTAACTAATAGAACATGAGAGGAAGGCTACACACCACAAGAGTGTTTAGTAGTGGGTCCCATCAAAGATCACTCTGTGAAGACATACCAGACAGGATGTGGAACTTGAGTTGGGCTATAAGGGATGATAGTGCTTAGACAGACAGAGAGGAAAAGGAAAAGAAAGAAGAGGAGGAGAAGGAAGAAGAAATAAAGGAGGAGGAGATGGGAAGAAGGCCTAAGCAGAGGCATAGGACAAATGACTGATGAACTTGGCTTCTGTCATAGGATTTAAGGTCACAGAATAAACAGTAAATGAAGACCAGATCACAAAGGTCTGTGATGTCAACACCAGTGGGAAGGAGTTTGTGGAATATGCTGAAGTTAGGAGCAGCCACAGAAAGTATCTGGTGCAGGAAGTATGCTGTGCCATAGGAGGCCCTTTCTGCAGGGGAACAAAGAAAGAACAGGGGACAGAAAGACTGTCAGGAAGTGATGGAAGCCAACCAGGCTCAGTGACAAGGGCCTGCAACTGAGGCCTGCAGAGAAGATGGAGAGAAAGTCTAGAGCCTGGATGGTCAGAAAGGGAAGAGAGCTGAGAGCGCTCAAGATGTCCAGTCTATGAAAGAGTCCTGGCAGGTGTTACTGGCCCATTTTAGTGCTCCAGTGCTGGTGGAGAGCTCCCAGTCTCCTTACTCTGACCCTGTCCCCTCCTCCTGATGACTGAGAAGATAGACACTACCTTGCTCTCCAAAGAGACAATTACATTTCCTGTCTTACCAACAGTCAGAGCCTCACACATGACGGTGTATGTAGGTCAGAGTGATTGTTCCTTTGCCCTAAAATAGAGCTCTCTACCTTTTGAGCCAATAGGTACAAAAAGCCAGTGCCCTTTTGTACTTAGAGAGCTCTTTCTCTTAAGGACAGTCTTCGCACTCTGGATGGGTAGACCCACAGCCTGAACCAAGGGAGGACAGAGAGATTTGTTCTGGGCTTTTGGTCTCTGATTTTCCTGCTCAATATAACAGACAGCACATCACAGAGCAGCACTTAGAATGAACCTTTTGTGAGAGTGCAGCAAGGCAGAAATCTGATCATTTTTCCACTTGAAAATGTAGTTGTTAACACTGGGCATGTTTTGATGCTTGGTGGTCACTCAAGGAGCAGTAGGGGGAAGAGGCTATCTTTCTCTGATGGCTGAGCTCAGCTTCTCCTAAGAATAACAACAGTCCTCAGGGTTTTAATGTGATGATCTCTCCTATCAATGTTGGAATAGAATTGTGACAGAACTTGCCAGGGCATGGCTGCTTTTCCTTAATGTTATACACAGTCACAGTTCCTTTCATAGCTACATATCTTTGGAAAACACCAAGTTAAAAACAGGTTTCTTAACTGCAAGACTTTTCAGAGCCATTTTTATTCTTAAAAAAATTATGTATTTATTGACTTTAGAGGCAGGGTGTCAATCTGTCCCCCAGGCTGGAATGCAGTGGCTCAATCACAGTTCACTGCAGTCTCTAAGTCCCAGGCTCAGGTGATTCTCTTGCCTCAGCCTGATGATAGTTAGGACTACAGGCACATGCCATCATGCCTGGCTAATATTTTAAATGCTTTGTAGAGAAGGGGTTTCTCTATGTTATCCAGGTCCTGGCCTCAAACCATCCTCCCACCTTGGCCTCCAAAAGAACTGAAATTACAGGTGTGAGCCAGAACCTTTAATATACTATTTTGCACTGTGAATTTCCAAGAGAACCAGTGTTCCCATTACTATCCATTCTTGGAACCAATTTTTATAGAGCATTACATGAGACTGGTGCCTCACAGGGTATACTTAAGGTCGATGGCCAAATGGCCATCTCAACATTTTGCCATCTCCATGTTGGTGGAGTTGCTTGTGTTCTGATGGTTGTGTTCAGACTTGCTTCACCATTACTTGCCTTGAGATCAGAATCTCAAGGATTCAGGATCATTTTAGTGATCACAGCTGGTAACACCAAACAGCCTAACGTTATTGTCAGCAAATAAAGTGCTTTGGAAACAGAGAAGGAATACTTTGCGCATCATTATCTGCATTCAGGGATGGCCTCCAGAAAGAGGCAGTGCCTAACTGGGAAGGTAGGAAAAGATGCTCTAGCAAAATAAACATGAGCAAAGGCCAGGGGGCACAGCATGCTATACTTGGGAGAAGTGCAGGCAGCTCAGCGCAATTAAAGAAAACGGTGACTTCAGACAAGTGTCTATAGATGAGACCAGCAACAGGGATCAGAAGGCCATGTCAAGATGCTCTGAGGAAGTGGACTGAGAAGTGAGAATTTCATCCCAGATACTTCGAGGAGCACGGTGGCCAGGGAGAAAGGCATGAGTGTTCAAGTGTGAGATTCCAGGCACTGCAACAGTAGACTAAGCTCCTACTCCTCCCTCCCAGCTATAGGATCTCTCAGGCTTGGAACATCCTCACCCAAGGTCCTCCACTTTCATCTTAGGTCCTTGAAGTTATCCCTGGTCCACCCAGATCCCCAGTTACAAACCCAATTGCCATGTAGTAGTTACTGGCTTGGTCTCTCTGGCCTCCCACAGCCCATCATGAAACATCAATATATTACAAAGCTGCCAGGGAAGGGAATGTAGATATGTCCATAGGGTTAGGGCTAGTTTCAGACAGCATGCCCACTTATCAGAAGTGCCACAGTGTAATGTGAAGCTTCCAGACCACATATTTTCTGAACATGTGCTGCCTGCTATTGGACCATAACTGGTTTGGCAGAGATGCCATGAAATTAACGCATGCGTGGCCCTGGCTAGTCCTGTCATCTCCCTGACTTTCAGTCTCTCAATGAAAGTAAGGATCTAATTTCCCTCTCAGGCTTTCTGTAAGGAAGGATTGCATGGGATGATGGGCTGATGCTCTGGTCTGAGTGTGGACTGAGACCCAACATGCCCAAGCACAGATGGCCAACTAGAGGGCAGGGCCTCAGGCCTGATTTACAGGGGCAGCCACCTGCCAGCCCTGATGAAAGTCAGGGCTGAGTGTCCATTAGACTCTGAGGGCTGCTGTAACAAACTGGTCAGTCCTTGGTTATGACAGCTCCTTGTTTCCCACCCGCTGCCTACTTCCAAATGCCTGTGTTTTGTGAGTAGGTTTTCTCCATCTTCTGTAGATTTTTTTTGCAGCAAATCCATGTCTTTCATGGTAGAGCAAATCCAGCCTCTACCCCTTCTCTTCAAAGGCCATCCTAAATGGAGCCCTGAACCCCTGCCCTTCCAAAGGCCTCTCAGATCCCTGCCTCAGAGGTACCTGCTGGGACTACTGGAAAGCATGCCTCACCTGGCTCCCTTTATCCGTTAGCAGCTTCAGTACCAGGGGAATTGCCTGTGAAATACGTCACCTCTGAGAAGTGAGAAAATTTCTGCTGAAGGTGTTTGCCAGAAAGACAGCAAAAGGTGTTGTTTTCACTTAGCAGGTGTTTAAATTTTTATGAGACACAAACTCCATAGAAATCAGAGACCTTCAGATGGGTGCTTGCTGTCTGGAGTCACCATGCTCTCCCAGCCAAGTTGGTAGAGGTACGTGTAGTGTGTTTGGTTTGTCCAGGGTGGGGGTGGGTGGGGCGGTGCTGGGGTGGGGCAAGTGTGTGTTTAGATTATGATGGAAGAAATAAAGTGTGTTTCTGCATCCAACATGCCCCCACTTGCTGGGAGCTTCACATCAGAAAAAGCTATTCAGCTACCAGAAGGCAACTCATCCTTGAAATGTGTATTTGTTCTTCTGCAGGCCGATGGCTCTCTTTTTTCAGCTGTGCAAACTTCCCACTTAAGCTCTAATGCAGACTGCCTGGGGTGAGGCCATGCTGAGTAAATAAAATTCTCTCAGGCCAGTATGCTGGGGTCATTGTCATCTTCCTCCTTGAAACCTGACACAACCACCATGTTCTAGAACTGCCAGATCATTATTAACCAGGTCATAAGCTTTCCATGACAATTCCCTCCCTTCTCCTCTCTCTCCCTTCCTCTCCCCCAACCATATATACTGAGCACCCACTATATGCCAGACACTGTTGGGTGAAAAATACAGGGTGAACAACACAAAGCCAGCTTGGGTCTCTGGTCTGGTGGTACAGGCAGAGACCCCAAGCTTTCATCCTGGACTGCACTTCAATCTTGGGTCTCTGGTGGTACAGGCAGAGGCCCCAAGCTTTCATCCTGCACTGCACTTCAATCCCATGATTACTGACCTTAACAAGACTGACTTCCTTGGGACCAGCGATTCTGCACTGTGGCTGACATGAGAATCAAGGGTGGGCATGGGTGGGGGTGCTTTGACATATGCTGACAGCAGGACTCAATGGAGAGTAATTGAAGCAGACTCTAGGGAAGGCCCAGGCTGTGCATCCTAACCCAGGGCCAGGGTTGAGAGACCCTGCTCTGGACCACCCATTCCCCATCAGGCAACCTGTTCACATGCCCTGTCACATGTCACTCATGACTAACAGAGTGTGTTTCTATGAAATTCAACTCGCCCTGAAGTGGCGACTCTGACTAAAGACATGACCCCACAACACAATGGAAGGAATCCTAATTCATCCACGTTATAACTATGTACTTCCATATTTTGAGATAGAGTACACATATATAACATAAAACGATCCCCAGAAACAACTAACAGGGAGCCTACTGTCTGCTACCCATAGTGTGTGTCCATCTATAGACATGATTCTCCAGTCTGCAATTCGAGGTTTTAATTCCTGGCGAGTAATACCAGGTTAGGTAACAAATGAGTGAAGCAGGCCAGAGTGAAGGGCAACAAGCTGCAGGTGGAGGAGGGGTGTGCTGTGGCCACAGGAGCAAACCACTTTATAGTTTGGTCTAAAGTGTTTGAGCTAATATTTGGCTCCAACTCATGTGGCCAAGCAGAAGTTGAGGAACCATGTTGGCATATCTTCTTTTTTTTTTTTTTTTTTTTACAAATTATCAGCAGATATCTCAACTGATAAGATTCTGTTTCAGTGTCTAGAGGACTGCCCAAGCAGGGATCCATCAAACCTTTTGTGATAAATCATCACAGTTAGTTTATGCTGATCCCAGGCTTAATCTGTGATGTTAGGGGCAGGAAAGCTCTATGGCTGGCCCTCCTCTGTTGCTTGCAATGAAATGCAAGTATAAAGTTCGTAAAAACCTATGATATAAAAATATCTCTTATTTTCTCAGGGTTGAGTTATAATGGCTGCTGGTGAATTTTACACAAGACAATTAAATTGTAAGCAATAACAACTCAAGTGACTAGAATCCAATTGATAAATTTACTAATTATTCTTCCTCATTTAAACAATTGGTCTCAGATGTTGCTGGGTAACAAGCGCAATGATCTAGCCAGAGACTCATTTATTTATTTAAAAACCAGCTACTGAACCTCTACTTGAGGTGGGCACTGTGACCCAGAAGAGATGGCAAGCCCCATCCTAACAGAGCCCACACCGCCCCAGAAAACGGTCAGTTAAAATGTCTAAATTACACACGGTGAGGAAGGCAAGCTAACGGGGAGAGTACAGAAGGCTTTGCTTGCCTTTCTGCTTTCCAGACTGCTTTCATCCTAAAACTTACCCAGAACACTGTAAGAAAATCCATGAATGACAATGCTATAAAAATGTTTCTAAAATTTTCACATAAAATGAATAGTATGTTGTGAGTCAGCCCTTGCCTACTTCTCCAACCTGAATGTCCACCAGCCTCCCATGCAGAGGGCCTTTCAGGGCCCAAGTCCTGACCCGTCTTTGCATAGGTGGTGGGTGGGCTCCTCTATACCTCTCTCTTTGTGTAATTCCCTACCTGGGCTAGTTAGAGTCCTAGGAGGAAACAGAAAGGATGCATAAGTGCCCTATTCATGAGGATGAGGTTTGAGTTTAGAGAAACCACAGGAGATGGGGCAGGAATCAGGGACACAGACACCACCCCTTGACCTGGGACAGGGGATGAGGAAGTGGTTTCAGAGACCTAAAGCCAGAGGCTGTAATGATGAGGCCATCTAATCTAACAGGACTTCTGACTCTTGGTTAAGGGTACATCCAGCCTTTAATGGCTAGGTAGGAGGGTTCTAGGACAATGAATAACCTGGGATCACTCTCCATTCTTTCCCTGAGCCCTTGCCTGGATCCACTGACTTAACCAATTGGAAGCCAGAGGCAGGAAGCTTGTTGATGGTGCTAACTGCTTAGGGCACAAGCTAAGCAAGAAAGCATGTGGAGTGCTCTGGGGAAGCACACAGATTAATACAACTTGCCACTAGTCCTTTAAAATACAGCTGGGCCACCTCATCTGGGAGGCCTGGCTTTTTTTTCTTTCTCGAGATGGTATCTTGCCATGTTGCCCATGCTGGAGTGCAATGGCACAATCTTGGCTCACCGCAACATCCACCTCCCAGGTTCAAGCGATTCTTCTGCCTCAGCCTCCTGAGTAGCTGGAATTACAGGTGGCACCACCATGCCCAGCTAATTTCTTGTATCATTAGTAGAGACAGGGTTTTACCATGTTGGCGAGGCTGGTCTCGAACTCCTGACCAGGTAATCCTCCTTGGCCTCCCAAAGTGCTGGGATTACAGGCATGAGCCACAGTGCCTGGCCTGGGAGGCCTTCTTGACTTTGGCCATTCTCAGGCTGACTTAGGTATCCCTGCTCTGCACTCCCAGTACAGTGACTGGCTCATTTTAGGTGCTCAGTAAAGATGTGCTGGAATAAATAAAAAATAATCACCTAGGAGTTTCCAGTGCTCTCCCTGATATAGATTTTGGGTTCTGGAAGACAGGTTTGTTTCACTTTGTCTCCCCAGTGATATAACACGACCACTCCTGCTTCCTCCTGGGCCAGGACAGCTATGGTGACATCTGTGTTAACCAAGCACTCATTTGCTCCAGGCCTTGAGCTGAGAACTGAAACTGGGCTTCCCTAATTTAATCAAGCATCCCTGTCTGCTAACTACTACCATTATGGTTTACAAATGAAGTTGAGGCTTGAGAGGTTCCCAACTATACTCAATGCTACAAATTTAATAAGAGCTACAGCCAGGGCTGGAATAAGAACATTAGGGACCTCATGTATTAAAAATGCTGCTTAGCCCCTCACCCATCACAATTCAAAATAGGAACAAATAATTCAATACATGAACACAAAACCCAGGTAGATGCCGGAAGTAAAATAGCTTCTGAGTTCTATCATTGTAAAGTTACATTTCCCTGTAGCTGAAGTATTCTTTTTTTTTTTTGCACTGGAGTCTTGCTCTGTTGCCAGGCTGGAGTGCAGTGGTATGATCTCAGATGTCTGCAACCCTGCCTCCCAGCTTCAAGCGATTCTCCTGCCTCAGCCTCCCAAGTGGTTGGGGCTATAGGCATATACCATCACACCTGGTTAATTTTTCTATTTTTAGTAGAGACAGGGTTTTGCCATGTTTGCCAGGATGGTTTTGATCTCTTCACCTTGTGATCTGCCCTCCTTGGACTCTCAAAGTGCTAGAATTACAGGCATGAGCCACCGTGTCGCTTCTGGGCCTTTTGGCTAAGATCAAGTGTAGCTTCTAAGTTCCATAATTGTAAAGTTGCCAATACATTTCCCTGCAGCTAAATTCTTCTCCTTTTTTAGTGTCTTCCTAATCTGCTGGCATCTAAAGCACCCCTTCATTGTACCTGTGGATCATCCAGCCTAGGCTGGGAGGGCTAGAATCCGCGGGTGGGCCCAGCACCAAGTGCTTCATCACCATGCCCGCACTAACCACCACATCCAGCCCACCTTCTAAGTCCACCTGAGTTTGGCTTGGCCTTCCTTCCTGCAGATGCTGCTGAGACCTGCTTGGTGCTATTTCTACCCTGGGTTGGCTGATAAGAGCAGCCTTGTCATTCACAGCACCCAGGGCATCACATCTTCAACCTTTCCCAGTCACCAGCTGGTCCCTGAAGCTAGAAGGGAAAAATCCAAACACATAAGTTCCTGAGTGCAAGGACAAATTTCAGATAGGAACAACTTTGGCTGGAGTTTTGAAAGAGACATAAACAATCACTCTCAGTGGAGGGGTTCTGTGGGCACTTGCTTTGAAAACGGCAGTGTCTGAGCTGGCACAGAGAGTGGAGGGAATTGCAGAGAAAATTAAGTAAGGTGAAGGCCCAGGATGGGCAGGAACTCACCGGAGTGGAAGAGAGGGGGAAGGCAAGCATGATCTAATGACAGTACAAGGGCTCTATATGAGGGTGTCCTCCTTAGGCACCTGTCTGAAATCAGCCTGGGGGGTTGGCCTGATGCCACACATTTTAAGAGTCTTGGTTCTGACTGACATATTTTTCTAAATATTTGATGCCTGCTTTCTTAAATGCTCTCTTAAGGCAGAACAGATCCTGTCTCCTGTCTCATGACTGGTTCCAGGAGAGACAAATACTCAGACTGATTGCTCTAGGCTGGGGCTGCTGCCCATACTCTGAGTATCACCTTCTCCCTATTCCCAGTGTCTCCATTTACACAGCAAGGCTTTTCTAGCATGAATTCTAGCCAGCGGTTTCTAGGAGGGGAGGGGAGGGGTGGCAAGGACACTGCCCATCCATCCCAGGGATCAGTACGATCAGGGAACGTGTGCACATGTACCTCTCTGACACACAGATGAGCACGGCTGACTGTCACGGCAAGGGCACTGTGGCTTGTTCCCCTCCTGTGTCAGCTTGTCCTTGCCAGCTAGTAGGTAAGCAGCTGCATGTGGAGAGGGTTTCCGGCCCAGCAAGTGCCTGCTCCCTTCTAAGAACGTCAGTAAGGAGGTGCCCTAGAGTGTGGTTCCCCAGGAGGAAGAATACAAGCTCCTTGAAAGGCCCTCCATGCAGGCTCAGGGTGTGGGGTTGTAACTTAATTTCTGTCTACACATTTCCTAGTGACTTTGTGAATCATAAGCAAAGGAAAATGTTTATGTTTCACATGTGCAGCTCTCTCCGCCCAATCTATTTCCAAAGTACCAGCCCCAAATACAGCTTGGCTTGTATAGGCCTCAGTAAGTGTTGACTGAGCAAATGAAGAAATGGTGGGAGGAAGCTTAACCCCAGGGGTCAAATTTTGAAGTCCTGGTTCTTGCACTACCATTTACCATCTGCGTGGCCTTAAGTCTCTTCACCTCTCTGGGCCTTGGTTTCCCCTATGATCACAATAGCCTTGCTGTCTTCCCTGGGCTTTGAAAAGGACATAGGAGAAAACCTGTGCAAGTACTATTCAACGGTACAGGGCTGTGCAAATAAGACCATTTATTTGTGGATTGATTTCTAAAAGTCTGCATGAGTGACATTTTAAAGATACTAAGAATTCTTTGCTTTGGTCCCTGTAGGGGGTATCCTTGAAAAATCCCTTTGAATGGCAGTATCTTCCCCTAGCATGCCACCTCTGCTTAGCTCAAAGCCGCCCTGGCTCAGAAACTCAAGCAACCCTACCTCTGTGTCAACACCAAACACTCTGTGGCTTCCATCAACTTTAGGAGGCAGCATTTGTTCATGCATTCGTACATGAGTTTGTGAGTTCCTTCCATGAGATATTAGTCTGGCAGCAATTTTCTTGCTCTCCCTAGCCCAGTCCTTGCTGAGTATCAGTTCCGTTTTCCTGCTAACTCACACTCATTGTTCAGGTCTCTGCTGGCACATCACCTCCTTCAGGAGGCAGCCCCTAGGCATCCTCATGTTGGATTGAAAGCTCTTCCAGGTGATCCCTCAGCACCTGGGCTCCCCCAGCATTACACCATGTTGAAACTACTGGTTTTCTATCTGCTTCCCAGCACTGGACCATTAAGTTCTGTAAGAACAGGAACCTGTCTCTCTCACTCACCACTGTGATTCTAATGTGTGCCCAGTGCTAGGCCTGGACAACAGTGGGCACTCAATCGATATTTACTGAATGAATGAATGAATCAATCAATCGATGAATTTCCCTTCTGTTGTAATCCACATTTTCCTCAAAGGTAAGTGATGATGTGAAATTTGAATTAAGAACCTTCCCAAGATAGGCCTCTGCTTCTATACTGGCCCTCCCCTGCCTCATTACCCAAGCCCCTTCCCAGACCCCAGGGACTAGAGTCTCTTCCTCTTTTTCCCCCCAACTGCTATTGTAGGTTGCTCACTCCCTACCTGACCCTTAGCTCCTGCTACTGGCACCCCAGACATAGGTACCCTTGTTCCTCCCTGCTGCATCTGAATGGAACTTCAAACATGCCACTGCCTCACACATACAAGTTTCAAGGTGGTCACCGGAGAGTCAGACTAGAGATCAAACGGCGCACAAAGAGAAAGGTAAGATTCTAGGGACCTCATACAACATCTGTGGTAATTTATCTCAAACTCCTCTTCTTAGAAGGCACTTAGGTGCCTCCATCCTCCCATCACCTATATCTGGCATTTCTCTTCTCCCCAATTTCATTACCCCTGGCCATCCATACCCTATTCCCCCCCAACAGACCCCTGTGTGTGATGCTCCCCTCCCTGTGTCCATGTGTTCTCTTGGTTCAACACCTGCCTATGAGTGAGAACATGTGGTGTTTTTCTGTTCTTGTGTCAGTTTGCTGAGAATGATGGTTTCCAGATTCATCCATATCCCTACAAAAGACACAAACTCATCATTTTTTATGGCTGCGTAGTATTCCATGGTGTATATGTGCCACATTTTCCTTGTCCAGTCTATCATCAATGGGTTTTGGGTTGGTTCCAGGTCTTTGCTATTGTAAACAGTGCCATGATGAACGTACATGTGCATATGTTTTTATAATAGAATGATTTATAATGCTTTGATTATATACCCAGTAATGAGATTGCTGTGTCAAATGGAATTTCTATTTCTAGGTCCCTGAGGAATAGTCACACTGTCTTCCACAATGGTTGAACTAATATACACTCCCACCAACAATGTAAGTGTTCTTATTTCTCCACATCCTCTCCAGCATCTGTTGTCTCCAGATTTTTTAATGATTGCCATTCTAACTGGCATGAGATGGTATCTCAACGTGGTTTTGATTTGCATTTCTCTAATGACCAGTGATGATGAGCATTTTTTCATGTTTGTTGGCCTCATAGATGTCTTCTTTTTAAAAGTATCTGTTCATGTCCTTCACCCACTTTTGAATGTTTTTTTTTCTTGTAAATCTGTTTTAGTTCTTTGTAGATTCTGGATATTGGCCCTTTGTCAGATGGGTAGATTGCAAAATTTTTTTCCCATTCTGTTGGTTGCTGGTTCACTCTAATGATTGTTTCTTTTGCTGTACAGAAGCTCTGAAGTTTAATTGATCCCATTTGTCTATTTTGGCTTTTGTTGCCAATGCTTTTGGTGTTTTAGTCATGAAGTCCATGCCTATGTCCTGGATGGTTTTGCCTAGGTTTTCTTCTAGGGTTTTTATGGTGTTAGGTCTTATGTTTAAGTCTTTAATCCATCTAGAGTTAATTTTAGTGTAAGGTGTCAGGAAGGGGTCCTGTTTCATCTTTCTGCACATGGCTAGTCAGTTTTCTCAACACCGTTTATCAAACAGGGAATCCTTTCCCCATTGCTTGTTTTTGTCAGGTTGGTCAAAGATCAGATGGTTGTAGATGTGTGGAAACTGTCAAACTGTTTTTCTAAAGTGGCTGCATGATTGTACTCTTCCACCCCCACCAAGAAATGTATAAAGATCATAGATTCTTCACATTTTTAAATACTTGTTATTGTCTTCTAGAATCATTATAGTATAACCCTTCTAGGGAGCCTGAAATAGCAACTGTGGTTTTAAATTGCGCTTCCCTAATGACTAATGGTGTTGATTGAGTACCATTTCCTGTGCTTATTGAACATTTTTATATCTTCTTTAATGACATGTGTATTCAAATATTTTCCCTATTTAAAAAATTGGGGTTTTTTCTCTTATTATTGAATTATGAGAGTTATATATTCTGCATTCAAGTCCTTAATATATGATTTGCAAGTTTTTTCTCTAAGTCTGTTGCTTATCTCTTTACATTCTTAATGGTTTTAGTGTCTTTTGAAGAACAAAAGTTTTAAATTTTGATTAACTCCACTATATAAATGTTTTTATGAGTCATGTTTTTCAAGTCATATTTAAGAATTAATTGCCTAATGAAAGGTCATGAAGATTTTCTCCTATGTTTTAGTCTATAGGTTTTATTATGTTTTACATATAAGTTAATTAACGATCCATTTTGAGTTAGTCTTTGTGTCTCTTGTGAGGTAAGGGTCTAAGGTTATCATTTTGCATGTGGATATATTATGCTAGCAGTATTTATCGCAATAATTGCCCTTTCTTCATTACATTAACTTGGCATCTGTGTTGAAAGTCACTTGATCATAAGTTCAAGGGTTTATTAGTAGACTTATTTCTGTTCCATTGATCTGTTTTCCTGTTTTATACCCATACTTCACTCTTCTGATTAATGTGGATTTACAGCAAGTTTTGAAACCACAAAGCCTAAGTCTTTCAACTTTGTTCTTCCTTTTCAAAATCATTCTGGCTATTTTGGATCCTTTGCATTTCCAAAATCAGTTTGTCAATTTCTGAAAAAATACCTACTGGAATTTTGGTAGGGATTACATTTAATCTGCCAATGAACTTGGGAGAACTGCCATTATAATAATACTGAAGCTTTTAATCCATGAACTAGGACTATTTTCCCATTTATTAGAACTTTCTTATTTTCTTCTCAGCCATGTTTTTTGTAGTTTTCAATACAGAAGTTGCACTTCTTTTGTTAAATTTATCCCCAGGTATTTATTATTTTTGATGCTGTTTTGAATGTAATTTTTAATTTTTCACTTTCAGGTTGTTCATTGCTAATATAAAATATTTTTATAACTGCCTTTTGACGTTTATCTTGTAACTGCAAGCTTGCTGAACTTGTTCATTCATTCTAAGAGAATTTTGGTGGCTCTGTAGAATTTTCTACATCCAGGTTCATGTTCTCTGTGCATAAAGATATTTTACTTCTTCCTTTCCAATCCAAATGTCTTTAATATCTTTTTGTTTATTTCAATATCTAGAAACACTAGTTTAGTGTTGAACAGAAGTCTGGAAAGTAAATATCCTTACTTTGTACCCATCTTACGGAGAAAGATTTCTATCCTCTACCATTAAGCATGATATTAGCTACACATTGTTTTGTTAATGCTCTTTGTGAGATTGAAGAAGTTTCTCTATTAGTTTGAGTAGGTCTTAAATTTCTTCCCTTTTTTTGTGTGGCAACTGAGATGACCATGTGGTTTTTGTCTCTTCTAATTTTGTTCAATCTAAGAAGATGGTGTATTACATTGATTATTGGATGTTAACCCAATGTTTGGTTTCTAGGTTGAATCCAACTTGGTCATGTTGTACAATACTTTTTATATGCTGCTAGGTATGATTTGTCAATATTTTACTGAAAAGTTCTGCATTCATGTTCATGAGAGATACTGTTCTGTAGTTTTCTTGTGATGCCTTTGTTTGAGTTTGATATCAGAATACTACTGACCACACAGAGAAAAACCAGCAAGTGTTTCTTCTTACTCTATTTCCAGAAAGAGTTTATAAAAGATTGGCATTACTTCTTCCTTAAGTATGTAACAAAATTCACCAGTGAAGTCGTCTGGGCCTGAGTTTTTCTTTTTGGGAATATTTTTGATGATTAGTAATTCCATTTGCCTGGTTATTGAGGTCTATCCTGATTTTACTTTTTTTTGAGTCAGTTTTGTTTTTTTTTTTTTAATTTTTTATTGCATTTTAGGTTTTGGGGTACATGTGCAGAACATGCAAGACAGTTGCGTAGGTACACCCATGGCAGTGTGTTTTGCTTCCTTTCTCCCCTTCACTCACATTTGGCATTTCTCCCCAGGCTATCCCTCCCCAGCTCCCCCTCCGCTGGCCCTCCCCTTTTCTCCCCAATAGACCCCAGTGTGTAGTGCTCCCCTCCCTGTGTCCATGTGTTCTCATTGTTCATCACCTGCCTATGAGTGAGAATATGCGGTATTTCATTTTCTGTTCTTGTGTCAGTTTGCTGAGAATGATGTTCTTTTTAATTATTTTTTTCTTAGAAATTTTTCCATTTCATCAAAATTGTTTAATTTATTGACACAAAATTGTTCCTAATATTTCCCCAGTCTGTTATTTGCTTTTGATAAATTCCCAGAGTTCTGACACGGCTGTTTTGGGAGAGCTTTTGTAGTTGTGTTGTTCTTTAGGGAGAGGATTTGCTGACCTCCCTGCTCCACTTCTCCAGCGGTGACACCCTCTGGTTTTCACAGCATGTTCATTACTCAGTGAAGAAAACTGTTTATGAATGACTTTTTCAGTCATCTGAGTTTCTATTCAAATGACAACTCCTTTGAGAGACCTTTCTTGATCACTCAAATGCTTCTCCTTTTCCCCAGGTACTTGCTGTCACACCAGCCAGTTTTATTTTAGCATAGCCCTTTTCACTGTATGGATTTTTTTCTGTATATTAAGTCACTTTATCACTTCCTTATTGACTATTACTCCATGTCCACCTAAGCATCTCTGCCCTATGAAAGCAGAGGCCACCCTCAATCACATCTACAGCTTCTTGGCACATGGGAAAGCCTGAAAAATATCTATTGATTAATGAGTGAATGAAGGAATAAAGGAAAGAAAAAAGGGGGAAATGAGTTCTCAAACTTGGGTATCTTGCTCTCCAGGGTAGTAATTTTACCAGTATGTACTCCCGAATTATAAATGTGTTCCCAGCATGGAAGTGGAAGAAATTATATGAAGGAAGCATATATATATATATTACATATAAGTACATAAAGTGTGTATATTTATAGCTACATCTACCTATATTCATATCTATATCTGCTGAGCTCCTACTATCCAAAGAGAGCTAGGAGACCTTCACTGCACATTTCCAAGCCTCCCTTGCAGTTAGGTTACAGTCAAGTGACTAGTTCTGGCCAAGAGGATATAATTGAAAGTGAGTACATTATGTTTCTCTTTTCATAATTCACCAATGTAGACATTATTATTTTTCTTTAAAGATGAGGTTGGTGACTCTCAGAGGTACATATTGTGACTAAGCTTACCCAACTGTCAAGAGGTGAGCTCTACCTTCATTTTAAATTGTGTTCAATGTATTTGAGATCATTCTGTGTTGCTGCTGCTCTGGATAGCCTGCACAGGAGTAATTATGCCATTAAGTTATTATAAACAATTACAAGCATAGATGGTTTATTGTGAGTTAGGCAGAGAATCAAAATCCCCATTCCTTTTTCCTTCTCCTTTCTTAATGTGTGTACGCATAATGTTAAGCATCAGTGCAGCTCTGGCTAACTATCAAAATTATTTTTATGCTGACTCAATTAAAATTTAGAGCAGAAGAGCTAGTTAAGCATAGAAATGGCTTCATTATATGACATACGTGGTTTAAATTTAAGCCTTGCACTTGATTACTTCCAACATTTTTGTTCATTCACTCACTCACTTGCCCACTGAACGTTTTCTGTTTGATTTCCTTTACCAATGGATGCAGAAATGAGGAGATGATGCAGCCCCTATTCTGAAGAGTTCAGGGTCTCAAGCGGGGAGGCAGAACCAAAGGCTTTATTTTTCTATAAATGCCAGTGAAGAAACTGCCATCTCCTGCTTCTGGCAATAGTTCATGGGGCTGATGTCATGGGTAGGACACTGGGTGATGGCAGATGGGATATGACACTTTGAACGACAGGATCTTTGCTTTTGGTGTAGATGCCTGAATGTTGGAAGAGGGTTTGAATGCCACCCCTGTCTGGCAGGTGGTTTAGCTGTGGCCTCTGCTCTTCCATTTGACCCACCACCTGTGACACCCTCGGTGGGTTCCCTTTCAAGAATCCCTGCTATTCCCTGACCCCCATTGCACTGTTACCTACAAATCAGCCTCTCTCTTCCCAGGTGTCATTATCTGGGCATTAAAAAAAAAACCACACACACACATTTTGTTATCCCACCCCCAGACTAATGGTATCAAAATACAGGAGTTGGGGAATTGGAGTGATGAGGCAGGGGTGTTGGTAAAGGATTGATACTTCTGAGAAAGCTCCCAGGTGGTAAGTTGAAAACATTGAGAACTAGAATAATATTAATCTAAAATAATCTCTTGGGTCCCTTCTAGATCTGTGCAGAGATTCAAATATGCAAGACATGACCCAAGAAAGGGTCATGGTCTCTAATTACATTTCCATGGCTGAAAGGCATTTCTGATACCTTGCCTTTGATAATGCCTTATGTTTTTCTAAGTGCTTTAATATTCATTAAGGGAATGATCTTTAAATACTAATACTACAGTGCAGTAGGTTTTTCAGGCGCTTTATGGATGAAGAAGTTTATAGATTAAAAATCCCCCTCCAAAGGACAGTGCAGAATCTCTCCCAAGGTCACCAGCTGTTTAGCCACATACTGGGACCAGAGCCCTGTCAGACTACTGACCCCAGCCCAGAGCCATCTCCAGGAGCTTTAACTGTCTCCTGAAGCCAGGAAGCTTCCAGAAAGTTTTTCCAAGGGCAGATGGTGAGGGGGGTTGGCCATGTCTCCCTGATACTCTGAGAGACTGAAGAGACAGGATTCACAGCATTCTAAGATGAGGAGACCCATTCATTGGCCATCTTCTAATACACAGAGCCTGGGGAGTCCTACCCTGCCCAGCAACCACTCACCAGCTCTGATAGAGGATCAAAGACAGCTTAACCCCAATGTGCCATAAGTAGCCTCCCCCAGTTACAGCTTAGCTCATGCTATAACAAGGAAAGACATTCTTGCCAGGACACTTCACACTTAACCCCTTGTTATGGACTGTCAGAATCCATAAAAGCATCTGCATTTCTGACATGCAATCCAGAAATTTATTATTTTTCCTTAGCATAAAGTCATTGAGGCTGATCAATTCAGCATTGGAGCTGACCAGAGCATATTGGTGACCCTGGGCCATGCTGAAGATGATGGCATCCAAACCATACCCCTCTGTGCTCTGCATTGGACTATCCCTGTCCCTGAATCTCATTCTAAAGGCATGTTGAGAAAAACAAAATGAGACAGACAGTGCTGCTGTCTGTCTCTGCTCAGCTCTCTCTCCTGGCAGCCTCTTTTCTGCCTGGGCTCAGTATTCCTGCCTCTGCTTGCCTCCCTCACGTAAGGGACCACGTTGGGTCAACAAGGCAATTGCTGAAGTGATAACAATAAAAAAATTTCATGTGCTGGGGAGAGAGGGGTCATATCTGGGAAACTAAACCCAGCCTAAGGCCAGGAAGAGCTTACTGGGAAGAGAAGATGTCTGAGCAGAGCACCAGGAGGAATGCGCAGCAGTTGCTCCATGAATGCTGGCAGGAGACTGAAGCATTGCACAAATGGACAGTCCCCTCCTGGCTGAGGCCCCCAGGGGCTACATGAAGTGCCCAGCGCGCTTTCATTCTGTCCTTGGAAATTGCAGGTGGAGTCCTCTCACTCCACCGTCTGGGGCAGGGATACCTGGATTCTCATACTTGAGGGAGGTAGAGTTATAGTGTGCATGAAGTCTTCTGTTTCCAGCCCTAGGACTGGGCCTCAGAAGACTCTGGAGCTCTTGCTTAATCAGATTCTGCTTTCCTTTATGCCCTTCAGGTCTTTGGCCAGTGTTTGCTGGGCACTGAGAATATATACTCGAATGTATGGAGGTGATATTCATCCTTGGCCAAGCCCCATACTAAGTGTGAGGTGCAGGTGGCTGTGCTTGGCACCACACCTGGTTCTTCTAGGAGGTTGGACACATGGTCACTGAGATACCAGCCCAATATTGCTCCAAAGATGGTTTGTCCAGCTTTCTGTCTACAGCTGGACTTCTGGAGAGCTGTTCTGCTGCAGTGGTAGGAGAATAGAGCACTCCAGGTTGTGGCAATCTCTCCCAGAGGGCCTCCATGGGTCTGTCCCCACACCTGTGCATCTGAATACGGAGAAATAACAGGTATAATTGCATGGGCATGCGTCCATGGGAAAGGCATCTGGAGGAGGTGTCTGTGGATGTGGCTCTGATTTTGTTGGCCCAGGGGCTGCATTCAGAGATGCAGGATAAGTTAATCTTTCTGGCTACTTCCTGGGAAGACATGGATGCATGCATCCTTTGGAAGGCAACCATTGTTGCAAGTTTAGAAGATTTGTAGGACATAATGAATATAATTGGTAACATTTCTGGCAATTAAAGAAAAATGAAGATCTGATAGACATTTACTACATTCCTGACCCTCCACCAGGAGCTTTAGCATAAAATACCTCATTTGATCTCCATTTTCCAGATTTGAGTTCAAGAGAGGGCACTTGCTCAAGACACAGTGATTACATAGTTGAGCTGAATTTTCAGACTAGACCTGTCTTCTGTGCCTTTGCTTTGCTTTGTACTAACCATGAGGCCCAGGGCTGCTTTCCTCTGTTTGCCTCGGTTTCTTCACCTGTAAAATGGAGGGTCCTGCCAACTTTATCACTGGCCTGCTATTAGGCTGAGACACAATGTGGAACGTGGTCATCACAGGGTAACTGGTACCCAGTGCATTTTAATTTCCAATTATCTTTCCCCTTTTCATTGTCTGAAAAGGTAACATAAAAGTTAGTAGTGTATGTTTGGAATTTTTCTTTTCTCTTTTTTTTTGAGATGGAGTCTTGCTCTGCCACCCAGGCTGGAGTGCAGTGGGATCTGATCTCAGCTCACTGTAACTTCCACCTCCCAGGCTCAAGCGATTATCCTGCCTCAGCCTCCTGAGTAGCTGGGATGACAGGCACGTACCACCATGCCCAGTGAATTTTTGTATTTTCAGTAGAGACAGGGTTTCACCATGTTGGTCAGGCTGGTCTCAAACTCCTGACCTTGTGATCCACCCACCTCAGCCTCCCAAAGTGCTGGAATTACAGGCATGAGCCACTGCCTCTGGCCCCCAAATTTTTCTTTTTAATTAAGGATAATTGTTTTCTTACATGTCACACAGCTCAGGTCCATGTAGGGCTCGCCTCACAGAGAGTTCTGTCAGTCACGGGAGATTTGGTGCAAGGATATCTCCAGGGAAAAATGCAAATGCAGCCTGCTTTGTGAATCCACCCTGAACTGTCCAATGGGGTGATCTCTGCTCTGCTGACTCCCAACACACTTGCTGCTTTCTCTAATGATTTGCTTCTGTGCTCATTTTCTCTTTAAGTTCTCATGTTTATTGAGCCGTAAGGTCCAAGGCTCTGCAAACTGCTGGCCATGGCCTCTTCCCGCTGGGAGCTCACAGTCAATGGGAAAAACAGGCAATAAGAATTCGGTGTGACAAGTCCGGATGGTGAAGATACCACAGAGTGAAAGGTGCCCTACCCCAGCCTGAAGGACCCTGGAAGACTTCTGAGAGGAAGTGGTGATGCCTGAGCTGTGTGTTCACGAAGCTGAGTTTTGAAAAATACTCAAAAATATTTATGGTTGACTTTTCATTCGTTTTTGTTCAAAGACAAAAGTTTACATTAATTTACATTTTTAGAAGGCAAAAAACACATGCTTGCCTACTGAAGAAATAAATGCAGCCCTTGAGTAAAATAAAAATCTCTCTTCTCTGTGACATCCTGAACATGACAGTCCCTTGGCAGGCTGTGGCTTCCAGGACTGATCCTGTGAGGCAGCCACTGATATGGCCACGGCCTCCCTGTTGCTCCTGGGAGTGCGAGGTGCTGTGAGTCTGCCTTCTCAGTCACTTCCCCATGCTTGGAAACAGCCAGGCTGCCTTTCAAATTTTCTGACCCATGGTGGACAGCACCAACTTTCCTTCCCCAGGATATTTTCTGGACTGCTCCAACCCACACTGACCCTTCATCCCTGAAATTTAGCAGCAAATGCTGGCCACTCAACACTGTGTCTGATAAGCCCATATTGTTAACAGCTCTCCACCTGCTGCCATATTTCCTGAGCATCTTCCCCATTGCAGGCATCATCTTAGGAACTATGCTATATGCTAAGGGCATTTTCTCATTAAGCCTTATAACACTCCTATGAAATTGATATTAATATCCCCATTTAACAGATAAAGAAAAAAAGTCTCAAATGACTAAAAGGTATATAAAATTGCAGACAGATTTCCTGAGTTCGACTATAGTAAAACTTTAACCATCTATGAAATTTCACATTTAGATTTAAACAATTGAATATGAAATGTCTTTAAGTAAAAAACGGCATTCTAAGATATTTCATTATTTTTTTATCCATGCCCAATTCAAAAGCAATGCCACTTTCTTTCTGTAAAACACCCTGGACTTGCACAGCTGCTCATCTGGTCTTCTGATAACACAGTGAGAGCTGGGTGCAGCTCTCCACCCCCTGCCAACTAAGTCTAGATCCCATAAAGATGGGACCAGATCTTGAGCTTCTTCAGATGCCTCCTAGAGTGTCACATGGGGTGGAGCAAATGAATGTATTCGAAGAGCTACCTCACATCCTGAAGAGTGTCTGCCAACTAGCAGGAGGACAGTGGGTGCAGGACCAGGGACACCACTCTCCAGAAGTGCTGCCTTATAAAGTTAAATGTTGACTTGGCAGCTATGAAGACAGTGAGGGAAACATGGCAGGGAAGCAGTGAGAAAGCAAAGTCTGTTTTGGAGTCTCTCTTACACAAAAGGTAGTTAAAAGGAGTTACTTTTTTCATGCTTGATTTCCACTAACCATAGACCAAGCCTAATTCAGCCAGGCTCACTCCAGATTCACTCCTCCCCATTAAAGTCCAGACATGCCTGTAGCTACAATGCAGGCTAGGGCAGCGCTATTTGGAAATGGCCTCCTGCCACGTCTTTGGAGATGCCTGAGGAGGGGAGCTGGGGAGGATTTTGGAAAAGTCAGAGATCCTTTTCCCCAACAGTGCCACTCAAAGCTCTAGGAAATTTGTCAGTGTGGGTGGAATCATAAACCGAGTAAAACAGAAATAAAGCGTACACGGTTGTCTGAGGGGAAGACAGTGCGAATAGTAGAGAGGCATCACTAACTGACAATGAATGCAGATTTTCATTACAATTAAAGGGCATGAGATGTCTTTAACCATAAGATATGTGGAATCTTAAAAAGCTTGATAAACAAACAAGAGGTCCAGTCCCAGATGGAGGTACAGTGTCCTTGGGTGGCCCAAAGATCCACCATAATCCAGGCATCCCTGGGTGATATCCTATGGAAGCAGGATGTTGTCAGATGGGAGAAGCTCCATTTGCCATTTTCAGAACAGTATTTGATGCCCTGTCTGGCCTTACCTTCTCCATCCCTTTCCTTCTGAAAACCAAGGTTCTGTGCCTAGTTATTCTCCAGATAGAAGGAGCCACTGCAGAACAAGCCAGCACATTCTTGAGTGCTTAATGTGTAATGGGTGAATATTGAGCTGATTTCCCAAGCTGAACATTTTCCAGCAGGATCAGCCCTAGATCTGCCTTAGGCCTACTCTCGTAGTTCAGCATCTCTGCAATCTGATGTGATCTCAGCATTTTGGGGCTCTCCCTCTGCCTATAATCACAAAGCAGCCTATTTAGTTGAACCCAGGAAAAGATAGACAGCACATAGCATTTGTATCATTAATCTTGGAGTATTACTATTTAGAAGTGAAAAATACATAAATGGCCCAGAGTATATATTATCATTAATTATTAATTTTTTATTTGGGCAATCTGAATAAGCATTAGAGCTGCTATCAGGGGTACATACAATCATCCCTTGCTATCCATGGGAACTGGTTCTAGGACCTCCTTGGTGTGACGGTTAATACTGAGTGTCAACTTGATTGGACTGGAAGATACAGAGTATTGATCGTGGGTATGTCTGTGAAGGTGTTGTCATAGGAGTTAACATTTGAGTCGGTGGGCTGGAGAAGGCAGACCTACCCCTTAATCTGGTGGGCACAATCTAATCAGCTGCCAGTGAATATAAAACAGGCAGAAAAATGTGAAAGGGCAAGACTGGCTTAGCCTCCCAGCCTATATCTTTCTCCTGTGCTGGATGCTTCATGCCCTCGAACATCAGACTCCAAGTTCTTCAGTTTCAGAACTCGGACTGGCTCTCCTTGCTCATTAGCTTGCAGATAGCTCTACTGTGGGACCTTGTGACCATGTGAGTTAATACTTAATAAACTCATATATATATATATATATATATATATATATATATATATATATTCCATTAGTTCTGTCCCTCTAGAGAACCTAAAACACTTGGATACCAAAATTCACAGTTGATCATTTACAATAAATAAATAAGTAAATGAAATCCAATATAAGCTAGGCACATCCTCCCATAGGCTTTAAGTCATCTCTAGATTACTTGAAATAACTTATAATACCTGATACAATATAAATGTCATGTAAATAGCTGTTATCCTGTATTGTTTAGGGAATAATGACAAGAAAAATAGTTTGCATAGGTTTAGTACAGATATAATTTTTTTCCAAATATTTTCCATGCAAGCTTGGTTAAATCCACAGATGAGGAATCTATGGATATGGAGGAGCAACTCTATTACTAGCAATTTGAGTAGGGCAGAGACTGAATTTCTGAAAAGATGTAGCCTGCCTAGAGATGCCAGGAGGTTAGGTAGAAGGAGATGAATTTCCCTACTCTGAAGAAGATAACTGGTCCCAACAATTAGAAAAAAGAAAAGTCCCAGTAATAGATACCATTTTAAAGAGTGGCTCTGAGGAAGCGCAGGACATGCTGACAGGGGCATAAGCAAAGAGATTGCTGTATTTCTTAGAGTAGTAGAGGGTTTAATGAGTACATAAGAGTCATTGTTAATTAGCACATTCATTGTCGAAATGCAAATGTTGTTGCTAACCCAACCAGCTCTACTCTAACTTATATTTACTGTGTCCTAGTTTACACGGTAATTTTTCCAGAATCCTTGTTAATAATTGCTGCTACAGTGGAGGTGAGAGATTCTTAACAAATTCTAGAAAAACCCTGGTTTGAGCCCAGCTGGGTATTGGAGGGAAAGATTGAGTTGTCTTAGGACAAAGCCTCAAGGACCAAAGACTGTATGTACTGTAATAGGAAGAAACTGAGCTTTCCATCCTGCCTTTTCGGTCTTAACACCTGTGCTTTTCCAACAAATGTTTGTGGATTCATCTGTAGCCCTAGGACCTCCCTTTGGCTTTGATTGATAAAGAATAATAATGATAATTTTATAATTAAGAGCTATCACTTACTGAGTACTGAGAAATACATCATCTCTTTTAAATGTCACAGCAACCCTCTGGAAGATCCAGCTATTATCTTTAGTTTTGAAGCAGCAAAACCAAGGTTTAGGAAGATTAGCTCAATCTTCTCGGCCTACTCATTGGGATTAGAACCAGGTCCATCTCATATTCTTGCCGAGGTATATTACTCAGGCACATTTATTCTCTACAGGAAAAAAAGATGGTAAATTTCCTTTCTAACTTATCAGTTTTGTCCCTCTGTGTGTCACTGATATACACTTACCAGTATTCTAGGAATTTTTACTTGTTTATAGCTCCTCAAATAAAATGTGTGAGTTTATGCACCAATGCCTTTGCAGTTGCCGTTTCATTTGCATTAAGCCTATTAAGAAAAAGAAAAAAAAACAAAACCTGAATATAAGTTTTGAAAGATGATTATATTATCATTTAAGGCTATATACCTTTGCTCCATCAGCAGAGGTTGGGCCTCCAGAGCCTGCTGGACAAATGCAGCCAATCACTGTTTTTTAAAAGTAATGTTTTATTGAAACATGGCCACATCTGTTCATTTAAATACTGCCTATGCTGCTTTGTGAGACAATGGTCTGATTGGGTAGTTATGACAGAGGCCTTCTGGCCCACAGAGTTTAAAACATTTACTACATGGTTCCTAACAGAACTAGTTTGCTGACCTCTATTCTAGGGGGAATTGACTGTGTTTGATTTACTATTTACTATTGATTAGCACCCAGAGATTTTGTACTGTTTAAAGGTTAGAGGTGAACTTACAGAAAACTGACAAGGGGAAAGGCTAGTAGTAAAGAATCTTAAAAGTTACAGTTTTATTGCCCTGCAGGATAAACCAGCTTAACCATCTTTGTATCGCACTTAGCTATCTCTTCTCAGCATTCCTTTTTATTTCACAGACTATAAAATCTCTGTTCTTATGCTCTCTTTTGTACTGATTTTGTTATCCTGCTGGTTCTTTCATTAAAAGGTTAAATCAAACTCTCTCTCTTCCTCCCTTCCTATCTCCCTCCCTCTCCTTCTCCCCCCACCTCTCCAAACACACACACACACACACACACACACACACACACACACACTTTTGAGAACTTTATTTTGAAAAGCTCTTGCATCTACTTTTAATCATACTTCAATACTTAGTGGTTGTCTCCTCCTCTGGGAAGTCTTCCCTGATGGGGTCTCTTCATCCTGTTCTTGGTCTTAGTCCTTCTAACTAGCCTCTCTCTCTGCACCTGAAGCATCCTAAGTACCTTTTTCTCAGCACAAATTCTCTCAGTTTATGAGTGAAGCAAGGGATGTGGAGCAAACAAGGCATAAATCTACTGCAGGGTCTGAGAGAAAAGCTCAGGTGTGTACAGGACAGATTGGGGCAGGGATTGCTATTGAGGAGTCCAGGGTTTTGTGAAACACCTAACTAGACTTTTGATAACTTTACTCATGATTTTCTCCATTTCAAGCATCTAATCTCAAACTCTTCAGAACTATTAGGAGCCCCAGGCTTCAGTAATCTAAAGTCAGAGGCAGAAAATCATTGATTACTTAAATGCAAAATAAGGAAGTGCCTCAATACATGCATGCCATCTGCAAAAGAAAAATATAAACTTAAAAGCATGTTATCAAAACATCTGGGAAGAGAGAGTTCAAGAAGTTTCTAGCAAACAATGAATAAATAAGTAAATGAAATCCAATGAGGGAAAGTATCTGCTATTGCCATTTTAAGATGTCATTGGTATGTTTTTTTAAATTGCATTTTAGGTTTTGGGGTACATGTGAAGAACATGCAAGATAGTTACATAGGTACACACATGGCAGTGTGATTTGCTGCCTTCCTCCCCTTCACCTATACCTTGCATTTCTCCCCATGCTATCTCTCCCCAACTCCCCACTCCCCACTGTCCCTCCCCTATTCCCCCCAACAGACCCCAGTGTGTGATGCTCTTCTCCCTGTGTCCATGTGTTCTCATTGTTCAACGCCCGCCTATGAGTGAGAACATGCAATATTTTATTTTCTGTTCTTGTGTCAGTTTGCTAAGAATGATGTTCTCCAGGTTCATCCATGTCCCTACAAAGGACATGAACTCATTGTTTTTGATTGCTGCATAATTCATTATTTAGAATGTTCTTCAATGTTTTACTTTGGAGACAAAACATGTTATAGGTGCCCCTGTGCACAGTTCATGCCCCCTCCGCACTCCACATCCCATTTTCTTCATTACATCTAGTTCCTTACTGCCAGACTTTTAGGAACCCAATGACCATGGCAAAGCTTTGCGTTAGAGGCCCAATTCTGTAGCTGGCTTTTCAGTTTCCACATAATATCTGCATTTGCAAGTTCATTTTGCATGAGTGAAACTCCTCTAGCTATTATTATCTTCTGAGATTAGTGTGGATTTCTGGCAGGTAGTGTTCTTGGCACCATTAAAGAAAGACTTGGTTTTCTGAGATGTGCTCCACTCAGCCTTCCAAAGTTATTGTCTTTCTTCCTGTCCACCCCTACTCTAATCTGCCACCAAGGTAAGAGGCAGAATCACGCGGGCTGTCAAAGCCAGCTCTTTTCCCCAGAGATTACAAAGCATGTGTAGTAAAAAAAGGTTCATTAACCCTCAGACTTTGTCTAACTCCTGATGCCTTTTTATGGACTTCAAAGTTTGAAAAACTCATCCAGATGACCCCTTCAGTCCATGAGAGATGTCAACAAGGTGGTGGAGGGGAGGATGTCAGAGGTGGTCTTGGATGGAGATGCCATGATGTAAGATATTGTCCTCTATTAGGAAGTCTGCCACCAGCACAGAGTAATGGGGAAACAGGTGGGTGCTCGCTCCATGCTAGTAGCATGAATTTTAGAGTCTTGTTAGAAGAGGAAAGCTGTAGATGGAACCAAGGTGAAAAGGTAGCAGGCAAAGATTGTAAATGGGCATTTGTTGTTTCTGTCCTGGGTCTTGTTGCCTTATAATTTGTTTAAAACACCTGAACTTTCAAATGTCTGAGCAACCATTCAAAGACTTCACAGATTCACAGATTTTAGACCTGGCTATTCCTATCCCCTCATGTCACACCCAATATTGCAGCCATAGATTGGATCCCCACTGAAATGCCATCTACTGTCTTCTTAACGAATCTACAGGATTTTTAAAAAAGAAATGAACAAATGCTTCCTGAATAAATAAATGGATTATCCCTATTGCAAGAGGATTTTCACTTTACAAAAGGGAACACGAGCTTTTATTCCTACACTAAGTTCCTGTACCACACTTTAAAAGTAATTGGGTTCTGACCCAGTGACAAAGCAGATGCTCATTTATGGTATAAAATGAAAAGAAGGTCAACCATAGTTTATTAACCCATTCTCAAGCTGCTGTAAAAACTGCCTGAGACTGGGTAGTTTATAAAGGAAAAAGGCTTAATTGACTCACAGTTCTGCATGGCTGAGGAGGCCTCAGGAAACTTACAATCAGGAAGGGGAAGGGAAAGTAAACACATCCTTCTTCACATGAAGGCAGGAGAAAGAAGTGCAGAGGGAACTGAGGAGAAGCCCCTTATAAAACTACCTCGTAAGAACTCACTCACTCTCCCAAGAGCAGCATGGGGGAATCATCCCCATGATCTAATCATCTCCCATGAGATCCCTCTCACCACGTGGGGATTACAATTCAGATTATAATTCAAGATGAGAATTTGGGTCAGAACACAGCCAAAACATATCATACAGTAATGACAGCCAGTCTTGGCAAAGTCATGGGGATTCTATTTTTGCCAGAAGGAGGGGACTGGGAGAACAGGGGAGAGATTGCGTGAGTGACAGGAAACATCCCTGTGCACATGCTTATAGATGTGTGTCTTTGAGAGTGGAATCTTCAAGGAAGGAATTTCCTTCAACACAGGAAATAGACACAAAGCATTCCTCACATATTAGGCAGATTGGGCTGTTATATATGTGGCGTGATTTGCAGCATACTATGAAGGTCTTCCTGTATGAAATTCCCACTCACTACTGAGGCCTACCTTACTATAACTGAGGAAAATCTTTCAGTCCTCAGAGAAATTTTAAATTAATTCTCGAAGAAAAAGAAAAATAGTGAAACTCATGTTGAGATGTATGAGACTAAATAGCATATTCTTTTGGGAGATTAGACTGGTGCTGATGCCTGGAGGCAGTCAGTGGCTGGGGAGGGGAGTAGTGCCTTGGCCTGGACACAAGGATGAAGAAAGAAGAACATAAGGCAATTGAAAATAGTCTCTGCTGATTGACTTTAAATCAGGGCATGAATATAAGGGTTATCAGAGCAAGAGAAAGCCTTTTTTTCTTTTGAGACAGAGTTTCACTCTTGTTACCCAGGCTGGAGTGCAATTGGCACAATCTCGGCTCACCGCAACCTCCGCCTCCCAGGTTCAAGTGATTCTCCTGTCTTGGCCTCCCAAGTAGCTGGGATTACAGGCATGGGCCACCACACCCAGCTGATTTTTATTTTTAGTGGAGATGGCTTTTCTCCATTGGTCTGGCTGGTCTTGAACTCCCTACCTCAGGTGATCCACCTGCCTCAGTCTCTCAAAGTGTGTGGATTACAGGCATCAGCCACTGCGCCTGGCCATTTTAAGCTGAAATGTATGTTTTAAAAGTTGGAAAACTTAGTTTTGGGCTCCAATGCTCAAAGAAATGGGACTCTAGAATTCAACTCATCCAAGCTCATGGAATTAGACTGCAAAATGTGGTTTCTCTGAGCGTTAGAAGCCAAAGAAGTAGAGCCACACCTCCATATTGGTAGCTCTACCATTTCAAGAGTGGGGAAAGAATATTTCCAAGGTCAAAGCTCTATATTGACTACAATTGGTCACCTTTGTATGTCTAGGAGGTAGAGCCAATACTCAGCATGTGTGCCATTATTCTTCCTTTCCAAGTGACAGAAAATGCTAACTTTCTAAGTGATAATCAATAACATTCCAAGTGATAGTCATTGCTAACTTAACAGAGCACGCTTCCTGCTTAGCCAATTTTGAGCCTCAGAATCCTCAGCCTAGCTCTCCAGGCTGCAAGAATTAGTTGATTGCACTTGTCTATTGGGTCAAAATTTATTTCCCTTTCTTGATTAAAAGCAACAAAGAGGTTCCACATATTAATTCTTCAACAATTCCATCTCTATGCATTTTTCCCTGAAGAGGCAAATTAGGACAGGGTACCGTAGAAGATACGTAGTAGATCTATGAGCATTTGATGAAAATTCATGTAAAAACAAGAACACACAATTGACCCATTAACAATAATTCCTGAGAGTGAGGTGAAAGCAAGTACTACCTGGAGATTGTGAAAGTGTATTTGCTGGAGTCATTCCCTGTTGACTCCAGAAGAGAAATAATTCACTGAGGCCTTATCTGTGCAGAGCTCCAGTCACATTCAACAAGAAGAATGCATTGTAGTTTATGTTTTAATGAATTTGCTTATCAGAAAACAGCAGTATCATGATGAATTCATATGTCCATACCAGGTTTAGGCCTTTAGGAAGTGCCCAAAGTTCACCAGTATGGTGGGTTCCAGAGCAGCTCCTTGTAAAATGTATTTAAACAAAACCACAGTGGGCTCAAGTTTCAGCAATCCTGCCAAACCGGTTCAGACTCCAAAACCTTCTCGGATATTCCATGTCACTGGAATGACCTAACCTCTCTTGTTTAACAAGGAAAAGTTCAATAACAAAATGTATTTTCTTGTTGTTGTTGATCTAGTAGGAGATGCCAAATAACACATTTTACTAACACGTTTCAGTCAATGCTGTTTGGTGAGAAAACCATCAAGAAAAACAATTCTGTTCAAAATGTGTATATGACTCTCAGGAGAAAACAGAATCTGGGCGCCTTTAAAGAAAACAAAACTTTAGTTCAGCCATGAAATCCCTCCCCAGAGAGAAAAGTTGTGAAAAATAAAAGTTAGAAAAGATGTCCTTTTGGGTTTTACTATCTATTAGAAGTAAAGAACAGCACAGTAGGCTAAAGGACTACTACAGGGAAATCTATGCTACTAGTTTAGGTAAGGTAAGTGGACTGGGAGATGCAAGTTCCCAATACTAACCACTACTCCAGAATCTGGAGCATCTACCCAGAACCACATAGAGTTCCCTCTCCATCCACTCCCACACTCCTCCCAACCACCCTCAAGGTTGTTATTATCTCACTGTTGCAGGGGAGCACCTTGAGATGCATGAGTCACTGGCCAAGAGTCACTTACGGAGGGGCAAGGTTGATTGTGAAAAGAGACTCAAAGTAAGTTTTCAGTCCCAATTTTGGATAAGGATCAATAATGGCTTTGTTCAGAGTTTCTGTATATTTGACTCTTGTTCTTAAACTTGCTTAATTAATGCTCATAATTTCATCCCACAAGTTCATTGAACAACTCCTCTATTTAAAGCATGTGTCTACTGCTGGGGACACTGCCTGCAAGATCTGAATGGGCGTAGCTGGGAACATGGGAAGTCAGAGCTCAGGACAGGTTATAGATACACGGAGTGGGCTGAAAGCAACAACCAGAGCCTGGATCACCAGAAACAAGATAAGGGTGCCAGATGCATGCTGTACCTACTCCATACATCCTCATTTAAGCTCTCTGTAGCCCTTTCCTAAATGAAAATACCCAAAAGAATTTACCTGGGCTATTATATGTGAGGTGGCTGAGTGGACTTGGCAAATAGGAAATTATAAGTGTTAAAACAGTGTGGTATCTGATGAATTTTATAGCTCACTCAACTGGCATAAAATAAACACCTTTCAGATAAAGAGAATCATCTCAATGTTTGCAAACCTAGGGGAATTGGAAATGGCACAAAAAGAGACAGCAGGGCTTGGGGCTGTGTCACCCCTGCCATCTCTCATATTCTGTGTATTGATTTGGAAGAGATTTCTGAATCTCGCCATTCACTTCTTTGGATGGAGCCCCGGCGTGGGAAGCCGTGCGTGGTCACAGTAAGCTGAGATGATGGCCATTGTATCCAAGAGTACCATATTGAACCAGCAAACAGAGATAATTGAGTTACCTTCAGAATGATCATTCACAGTAAAAGGCTTTGGATTCCTTTAAATGAGGAGCAGCTGTGACTTTAAAGTACCACCCGGCAAACATATACATTTCCATCTCCAGCTCCATTCGGAAGGAACTGAAGTCTGGAGTGGATTAAAAGCAGCTAGCAAATCTGTTCCCTCTACCTTCCCATTTGCCTCTGGAAAAATCCCAACAAAGCTGAGTGGCAGCCACACGTGCTACTGCCTTTACACACATGCACAGCCTTCTGCTCCATGCTTCTGGCTCCATGCCTCCATGCCCTGTACCAGGAAAAAAAAAAAAATCCACACACGAACACCAATGACAAACCCTGCATTTAAAAAATAAAAAAGCTATATCCAGTCAGGAGCGGTGGCTCACACCTGTAATCCCAGTACTTTGGGAGGCCAAGGCGGGTGGATTGCCTGTGGTCAGGAGTTTGAGAACAGCCTGGCCAACATGGTGAAACCCCATCTCTACTAAAAATGCAAAAAATTAGCTGGGCACTGTGGTGGGCACCTGCAATCCCAGTAGTCAGGAGGCTGAGGCAGGAGAATCGCTTGAACCCAGGAGGTGGAGGTTGCAGTGAGCCAAGATTATGACATTATACTCCAGCGTGGGCAATAGGAGTAAAACTCCATTAAAAAAAAAAAAAAGCTGTATCCATTCAATGCCACCTTGTCTTGGATCCCCCAAAACGTCTTTTGGCGAACAAACTGGCAAGAATCAAACCTATGCCTAATGTAAGGAAAAGCAGGGAAACAAAAGGCAAAAGGGCAAATGAGGATATGATACCACACAGAACAGAACATAAGCCACATGGTCTATACTGATTTCCTAGTCTCGACATGCCCTGAAAGCAGATGGCAGTTTTTGGACACAGTCAGATGTGCCCAGATTGCTCGTATGGTTCATTCCACATGGCCTGCCCACTTGGACACTTGGAAATGCCAGAGCCCCATTTCTTTCTGTGCTTCTCCAGAGCCATCAGTGTAGAGAAGTCACAATCCCCTCATCCAGCACCACTAACACAGCAAGCATTTGCTCTTCAAAACCTCTAAGGACTGAGCTGCATGCTGGGGAAATAACGGTGAGTAAGACGTGGGTCAACATTCATGGGGTGGTGGGAGAGATAAAGGTAGGTAAATTCCATTTATGCAGTATGATGAGGTTTATATGTGAAAGCTGTCATGTGACCCAGAGGAGAGGCAAGGAACCTAAGGGTGTTATCAGGGAAGGCACCCTAGAGAAGACAGCCACTGACTGGAATCTCAAAAGATGAGTAGAAATTAGTCAGAGAATGGAGTAGTTTGGCCCACAGTGGGAGGATATTTAAGGCCAAAGGGACAGCACACCAAAACTCTAGAGGCCAGAAAGACCATGGCATTTATAGAAAAAGTACTGGGTGTGATAGATGAGATTACCCTTCAGGAAATATCTGCACCTTCTCCTCCTTCTGCCTGGGGCTGTCTCTGGCATGCAACTTGACGTTGGACTGGGAATATGATTTGTCTTGGCCATTGGCGTGTTAACAGACATGACATGAGCACAGGCTTAGTGTGTGCTTGTGCAGTCAGGTCCTGTCCTTTGTGCTCCTCCCTTTTTGTATGACAATGTCATGCCTTGCAACCCCTGAGGCCGAGCACAATGAGGTGTGTGTAGAGCAGACTTGACTCTAACCTCAGCTGAGCTCCAGATGATGACACACATGGGAGTGGTAAATAAATACTTGCTGTCGTATGGCAGAGAACTTGGGGGTAGCTTGTTACACAGCTTTACTGAAACTGTAGCAGGTAAGGTGAAGAATAGAAAGAGAGGACTCTGGAGAAGAAAAAAGCTGCCAATTGTAGCCAACTGGAACAAACAGAAAAGAGCCAAAGGAAGCAAAAATGACCCTGAGGTTTGGGGCAGGGACTGCCTTCTTTTGGGTGCTCACCTGGGCCTGGCACCTAGCACAGTTCTGAGCACACAGCAGCTCCTTGGTAAAGACAGTTGGATTACCAAAACCAACTAGTTCTCAGCCAGGGCTAGTGAGCTGCACATACATCAGCACCAAAGACTACCTGCAGCACCGGATCAAAACATTCATAGCAAACTTTTTTGCTGTGGTCACAGCCTAGAAACTCTTTCAAGTTAGCAGGATAATCATATAAACTTATTTAATGTAACTAGAACTTGGATGAACATCAAAGAGAAGACAAACTCATATAATAATTCTATTTTGTCTGGAACTCCCAGGCTTAAGAAAAATCTCACAAGCCTCTAATATAGATATTATTGGGTACAATAAAATGCCCAGTCACTGAAATCAGAAATACTTCTTCAGTAAACATTTATTAAGCAGGCTGTATATGCACTGCATTGATAGTCCCTGGAAGATACAAGGTAACGCTTTAAGATGGTCCTTTAAAAGTACAGACATATGTGTCATCTTATTTCAAGTATACCAGTATCACAATTTTTTGTTTAGCTAACCTCATAGTAACTGGTGTTGTGGTTTGCCTTGAAATGAGCTTTCTCAAGGTAAAGTAGAGTTAGCTATTCTTTATGATCACTATAATTGAGAATCAAAAGGTTCTCAGAGCCACTGATGAAATTCAGAGGGAATGCACCCAACAAATCTCCAGCATCATCCTCTTCTAGCAGAGCTGAGGGTAGTTTTTATTCCACTCTTTCGGGGCTCTCTGGGGCAGCTTCTGTGGTGAATAAAAGGAGGGCAGTGAGCTTGAGAGATGAGAGCCAGGAGCCAGAGCCCATGGGATGAGTTATGGACAACAAATTCTACAGAAAGATAAAGTCAGGGAAGAAACAGGAAGATGGCCACAAAAACATACCCTGCCTATGTGCCCTTCATATACTGTGACTTTGACACTCCTCCCATGTGGGAGGACTTGTGACCACATTGGAAATGATGCCACTGAGTTCTAAGTCTTGGCCATAAAAGGCAACATAGTTTCCACCTGGTTCTCTTGCAATACTAGCCTTTGGGTCCCTGAGACACTATGTAAGCACCTGAGTGCCCTGAAGCTGCCATGTTCTGAGGAAGCCCAAACCACATGCAGAGGCCACAAGAAGTTCTGGCCACAGTCCCAGTTTTGTTCCTGATGACAGCCAGCATCAACTGCTGGGCCTGTGCATGAAGACAGCTTTGGACAATTCCAGGTCCTGGGTTTGGGTGACCCATAGCCTTTGTGTCTCCCTCGTGAGGAACTCAGACATCAGGAACAGGGAAAAATCAACCCTGCTGCATTTCTTCTAAAATCCACAGAATCCAGAAATAGTAATAGCTTTCTTTCACTATGCTTAGTCACATGGCAATAGACAACTGGAATAGGAACATGAGGGGGACTGCCTCCCTAGTCTTTCTTTGTGTCCTCTGCAGAGAAAGGTGAGCAGGTCATCTGCCCTACACAGGCTGGAATTGTATCTTCCAGACCCTAAGCAGTAACAAAAGCATATGAAAGAGGTACAGATATGTTTCACTGTACAGGAACTAGAAAGACACTCGTCCCTTTAGAAAATGGTTCAAACTGAGAGCAATTTTGCCCCTCAAGGGATATTTGGCAATCTGGACACATTTCTGAGTGTTACAACTTAAGGGAATGGTACTGTTGTTATCTAGTAGGCAGGGGCCAGGGTCTGCTAAACATCTTGCAATACACAGAACAGCCCCTGGATAACAAAGAATTATCCAGTCCATCAAGTCAATAGTGCAAGGTTGAGCAACTCTGCTTTAGAAGACAGTAACTACTCACAGCTGGGTAATTTGCTAAGAATCTTCCATTTTCACAAAGGAGTGCTACCTGGGCCAGGAAGGCAAGGCTATATATGACAAGGTATAATTGAAGACTCTTTTTCTTCTCTTTCAGGTGTTAAATAAATGAAATGGCTGTCTACCCCAGGGTGCCCAGCCCCTACAATGTCCTCTCTGAACCTTACCTTCCACACCAGGCTCCCTTTAAAACAGAGCAATTAACTTCCTGCTCTCAGACTCACTCTGGGGGACTGCTTCTTTTGAAAAAAAAGAAATATATATATATATATATATATATATATATATATATATATATACACACACACACACACACACACACACACACACACACACACACAATATATATTCACTAAGGATGGTAAATTTTAGGACAGTGTCTGCTGCAGGTGTCCAGGACATTGTTGCTGTAGTAAAAGCTATCTGGTTTCAATGTATCACTCACTAGCTTCTCTGACAAAAAGGCGTTGGATGTGTGGGGCCCCAGGGGTCCACTACCACCAATAATTGAACACAGTGTGCCTGGTCCTGAGCTGGGTGCTATGTTTTAAGTGGAACAAGGTGTAGGCAGACTGTCCTCAAAACTGGAGTGTTTGCAGGTGGCTGGACATAAACCTTCTTCTTCAGCAAGATTTACGCCCTGTTTACCTTTGACAGCAAGGAGAAAGTGCGGCTGAAAGTCCCCTTCACTTTTACAGTGAGGATGGAGCCTCCCTGACTGATTTATGGGCCTGCTCACTCTGACACCATGGAAAGTTGCTCTGCAGGATACACCCTCTGCAAGGCAGGCAGCATGGGGCTGAGGCACACTCAGCAGGAACCGATGCCAGTGGCCAAATTCCCAGCAGAGACTTCTAGGGGAGGACTCTGCAATAGTGCTGAAAACCAGGCCAAGACAAAATACAAGGAAAGGATGAAAGTCTTATGAGACGGTCAATGTTTTCCAAAATAAAAAGAGTTCCTTTCTCTCTGATTATACAAGTAATTATGATCATTGGGGAAAAAAGGACTTTAGATAATATGGAGCAATAAAAAGGAAGTAAAAGTATCACAGGGGAAAAAAAAATGTCAGGGAGAGTAATTTTACACTGGAGAAATCTAACAAATGCTACCTCAACCAGGAGGTCAAGGTCAATGTCAACAGTGATAAATCAGGTACCTTGATATAATGTGATGGAAATAACACTTACCACTGTGGTCTTCCTCCTCAAAACCCATAACTTCACTCTAATCATAAAAAAATCACGAGGCAAATCCCAGTTGAGGGGCATTCTTCAAAATACCTGACCAGTATACTTCAAAACTATCAAAGTCATCAAAAACAAGGGAGGTCTGAGCGACTATCGCCATCAAGAGGAGCCTAAGGAGGCATGACAACTAAATGGAATGTCCTGTGCAGAATGAGAGCGTGGATCAGAAAAAGGGCATTAGGTAAAAAGTTAGAAAATCTGGGTGAAGTGCTGACTCCAGTTATCAATAATGTATAAATATCAGCTCATTAATTGTATCAAAGGTACCACATCAATATAAGATGTTGACAACAGGGTATACTAGGAGTGGGTTTATGAGAACTCTCTGTACCATCATTTGACATTTTTATGTATAACTGAAGTGGTTCTAAAAAAATAAAGTTTATTAAACAACAAAAGGAAATGAAAAATCATCCATAATTGTGTCCTCCAGGCATAACTACTATTAATAACATGGTTTATAGCCTTCTCTTTGCATATACAATCATTCCATGGGTATACAGATTATTTGTATCTTCTAGCCCAAATAAAGCCTATTCTATACTTATGTTTTTAATTCTTTTCATTCCCACTCTAGCCTTTATTTGCAAATCTGGCCGGCATCCATTACTATCACATTCCATATCTGGGGGAAGGTGATGTATATGTACGAAGTACATGAGAACATCTTAAACTCAGGCATACTTTACAAATTAGCCTGGGCTAAGATGCAATGCATATTTTAGGAGGATACCTGCTAGGCAAGGATGAGTTTAAACAATATTCTAAAGGATACATGCAGCCTATAGGAGGAGGGGGAGAAGAGCCCAAACTTGCACCATTATATCATATGCTGCTCACTTCATAAGCGCCATCTCTTTCAAATCTCATGGAAATCCTGCCAGATCATGTACTCATTTTCAGGAGAGAAAACTGGGGTCTGAGGGATATCTGTAATGTGCCCAAAGTCACACATCCAAATCATATGGAGTGTGGGGGAGCCAGTGTCTGCACCCACATTCAATTCTAAAACCTGGGCTCTTTTTCTCGCATAAGGCCATGCTATTGCTTGGACTAAGCCTTCTAGAGATGAGAACACTAAGAACAAATGGGTATAAGACTAAGCACAGTTCAGCCACTAGAACCATGTTCATTAACCATGTCATGTGTAATTGTTTAGCATAGACTATCTGAGTAGTATATGCGGCTCTATGTGAACCCTGGGGAACCACAGGATGAATGCCATTTAGCTAAGGAGAGAACATTTAGCTAAGGACAGAACATCTAAGCCTCTGTTTCAAGGCCCCCATAGTTCTAAGGGAGCAAACCACCAGACTGGATGCAAAGACTCCTGGTTCTCAGCCCCAGGGATCTCATTTAGTAGGTCTAGTTTATGGCCTGGGAATTGGTTATCTTTTTAAGCTCCCCAGGTGATACTGATGCATAGTCAGATATAAAAACCACTGGGATGGATGGGCCATTCTAGCTTTGAGAGTCTAAGAGTAAGTAATTAGCTAATTAAATCTCTGTAATTACTTTTCACAAATCTCAATTATAATTCCAAAGAGGCTCTTCTGGTCTTAATACCATTTCCTTGGAGAAAGGGATTGGGGAAGAAAGAGAGAGAGAGATCCATAGTCTGCCAGCATTCTTCTATCTTCCACACAGAACATTGGTCATGGGGGATGAATTCTTGAAATTTCAAAAAAGCACAAATAGTTCAAGTGGGAAAAACTTCCCTGAGATCCTTCGATCTAACCCCTTATGGTACAGACAAGGTACCAAAGTTCTGAGGACCATGCTCAAACCTGGATTGTCCACCTTGAGCCTACACATGAACCAGAGTCCAGTGAGCAGATGGTGTGGCTGTGGGTCATGTCTGCTAGCACAGGGCATCTTCACCCAGATCAGCCACTGCATAGCGTGACACATTCCTATTCCCTCCTAGTACAGCAGTCTATGAGGGTCTGTGTCAGATGGCAGGAACACTCATCTGTGCTCCCCACCTCATTAGGTAACAGCACATAAAGTCCACCCCAGCATCTGGAAAACATAGATAAGCTCAGTGCACATTGGATTAAGATAGTAGCTGGTCAGGCTATAGGGGAGCAAGGAGGATGCTGCATACACACACTGAGTATCTTCAGGCCTGGAAGAAAGACCACCAACACTTCCCCTTCTGGTCTCCAAGATGTGTGTTCCTCTGGGTCTCAGGCAGGAAAAGCCTTGTGCAAACTAGTGGCCAGGCCTGTGCACTAAAGGGTGCTTGTCTTGGCCCAGTTATCAGACAATCTCATAGGGTCCCTACAAAAAAGAGCTCTCTGAAAAGCTCAGTGCCACACAACACCTGACAATTCGGAGTGCACCATTCACTGAGCACCTCTGAGGCCAGGGGTGGAACTAGACATTTTATGTGCATTTCCGAATTTCATTCTTTCTGCCACCCTTGTGGGAGAGATGTCATTACTCTTCCTTTATAGATGAGGCTCTGAGGGCTAAAAGCACTGGCTGTAAGGCACTAATAGAGCTGGGACTCGAACCCAGGCATAAGCAGGGTCGACTTACAGAGGCCCTTGAGGTGATATTATAGATTCAGATTTGATTCCAAGACCTATGGGGGTCAGACAGACCTATGGCCCTAGACTTGTGTTTCAAATAGATTCCACTGGCTGGAGTATAGAGAAGAAAGTGGAATGGATGCAGACGGAGATCTATCACTAAGTTTCTTAAAGGAGGGGGTGGGGGGTGGGGAGAGAGAGAGAGATCAGTCAGAGAAATCCAAAAGACTATAAATCATTCTACTATAAGGACACATGTACACGAATGTTCATTGCAGCACTGTTTACAATAGCAAAGACCTGGAATCAACCCAAATGCCCATTGATAATAGACTGGATTGGAAAAATGTGGCACATATACATCATGGAATATTATGCAGCAATCAGAAATGATGAGTTTGTGTCGTTTGTAGGGACATGGATGAATCTGGAGAACATCATCCTCAGCAAACTGACACAAGAACAGAAAATGAAACACCGCATATTCTCACTCATAGGCGGGTGATGAAAAATGAGAACACATGGAAACAGGGAGGGGAGTACTAAACACTGGGGTCTATTGGGGGGAAAAGGGGAGGGCCAGTGGGAGGGGGAGGTGGGGAGGGATAACCTGGGGAGAAATGCCAAATGTGGGTGAAGGAGAGAAAGGAAGCAAAACACACTTCCATGTGTGTACCTATGCAACTGTCTTGCATGCTCTGCTCATGTACCCCAAAACCTAAAATGCAATAAAAGATTAAAAAAAAAAGAAAAAGAAAACCAGGGTGCTGGTACTGTCCCAGGGCCTGAAGGTTAATGACCTTCTCCATCAGAAGGTGCTCTTAAAATTCAGATTCCTGAGCCCAACTCAGATATGCTCTGGGAAAAAAAGCCTAGAAATTGGCATTTTTCAATAATTTAAGATCAAGAGCTCAGGCCCTGGATCCAGAGTGCCTTTGCTTTCCCCCAACTCCATCACTCCCTAGCACCGTGACTCTGGACACGAGAGTTGCCCTTTTGTCAGACTGGGCATCATGCTAGTCTCTGCTCCATGTGGAAGTTATACGAGTTAAATCAGTTAACACACACTAACCCCATATACTAATTCTAGGCCATTACTAATATAATGTTTAAACTTTACATTGTATTAACTTATTAACATTAAATTAATATAATGTTTAACTTACTCAATTACCAAATACTAATTGAGTAAGAGCTCAATTAGTATCCAAAGACTTCTGAAGGGGGCATTGCTCATTAAATATCAGCTGGTGGAGCCTCACTTTCCATGACATCTCTGCAGAGATGCTTTAGTTGTGGGCCTAATCTGGAGCTCAAGAAATCATACTGAAGGCGAGTCCAGCCCCATGACTTGGTGGTATCTCCATTAGCTGTAAGACTTACCAGTATCTACTTCCTCCCATGCGGATTCAGGCATAAAGGCAGCATCTTAACTGCCATGTATTGCACTGTGTCCTCTAAAAGAAATCCTAACTCACTGATACCTGTGAATATAACCTTATTTGAAAATAGGGTCTTTGCAGATGATTAGGTGGAAATAAGTTCATTGGGATGGTCCCTACTCCAATATAAATGGTGTCCTTAACAGAAGGGGAGATTTGAACACAGTGTAAAGAAGGAAGACAATATGAAGACATAGGGAGAATGTCATTGATAAACCAATGCCTGGGGCTATGAGAAGCTAAGAGAGAGGTCTGAACAGATCCTTTTGCACAGCCCTCACAAGGAACCAAATGGGACGACACCTCAATCTTGGTCTTCCAGACTCAAGAGTCAATGCATTTCTGTAGTTTAAGCTAATAAGTGTGTGTTTGTTTCAGCAGATCCCAGAAATAAATACACACAACAACATAGAACGGGCAGTAACTGAAGCTCTAGAGTTAGAACACTGAGTGACAGCTCCGGAGAAGTAAGCCCCGCATTCCTGAAATCTGGATCCTGTAATCCAGCCTGCTGAGCATCAAGTGAGGCTGCGGCCCTCCAGAGACTGCAGAATTGCTACTGATGGGGAGGAAACAGCTGCTCAGCTCTCCCCTCACCTGTTCACCTTCTTGAGTTAGTGGGGGTGTGGGGGAAGTGTGGGGGGCAATGGGAGTATAAGGACAATGAGCACCACTAGCCCCTCTCTCACCTGTGAAGCTGTGCAGTTTGTTCCTGGTGACTGAAGGGTACTCAGCAGCCCGATTAGCCCGTTGTCCAGTGAATGCTGAAAAGCCTTTGGCGACCATTTCTCTGCAGCACACAGAGCAGCAGCAAATGGTCCCATGAATAAAGATACAAAAACTCTCCCCTCCAGGACTTTGGCTTTTATTACATTGAAAGCAGTTGGTTTTCAACAAAGTCTTGGCAAGTCTATGCCAGCTCTGACAGGCTGATGAAAGCTGGGGTGTCTGCATGCTTGGCAAAGGCTAAGTTCCCAACCCCACCCTGGCTAGGTGGGGGTTGGGGGATTCTATGACAGATGGAGCCCCAGAATCTGGGTGCTGAACAGTGGGAAAGTTTGGCTATGCCCTGGGACTTGCACACCTCAGGAGATTCTCTGAGCCTGAAAACCCAGGAAGAAGAAACTGAGACCCCTAGAAGGGTACTGAAGACCCCTCATGATTCTTCCTTAACCATAGTCCAGCCTCATCTCCCTCTCTGTCGCTCTGGGCTCCAGAAACACTGAGTAATTGGTTGCTCCCCCTCAGTTTAAATCTGTCTCTACCACAAAGCTGCTTTGTGAGCTTTGTTTCCACCTGTGTGAAGTGGGGAAACGAATATCAATTCTATGTGGCTACTATAAGAATGACATGAGATAAAATGTTTAAAGTGCCTTCAGGGTGCCCAGCACACAGTCAGCATTCCATGGTAGCTAGTACTGATCATCAATAACTCATTCATCCATAATCTGATTCACCCACAAATAACTGCCACTTGCCAACAGATTTACTGGTAATCAACAGAGCAGTTATTGGCTCCTTTATCCTAGTTTTTCAATTGATTCCAAAACCCCAGCCATGACACTGCAAAATACTAAAGAGCAATTTTCTGGTGTCTAGTTTAACTTAGACTTGGCATGTCTTGAAGCCCCAGTTCTATGGGATGGGAGGGGTCCCAACAGCACTGCAGATCAGAAGAAAAAAGGCCATTAGGGGCACTCCACCTCTCCTCCACCATACACATACACAGAGCTACAACTCAAGGCTTTTGTTAGTTCATTTCTTCCTCTTTTCTCTGAAGAACTGACTTCCCTAAGCCCATGGCTCCAAAATTACAGGTGTATGATTCAATTAACTTGAGCATTGCAGGAACCAGCAGCCACTTGGAAAGATCTTGTAAGTAACTGTATTCTCCATTGTCTTTATAACAAAAAATAGCAATAAGTGAGAAATGCAGTCTCCATGGCTTCCAATCTGACTTCTGTCTTTAACTCTCTTTGAAACCCTAGCTATCTTCTAAGTCTTAGGCTACTGCAGACCCAGGTCCTGCAGAGAAGGGGAGGGCTCCAGAACTGGGGGTTGCACTGTGCCTTTTGACTCAGGTCAGAGAACAGCCACTTCCAGGCTCAGTGGGGCTTTTTGCCTTTCACATCTTAGCAAGTGCACACATATCTCTGCATTTTCTCAACAACTTCCCTACCTGCTACCTGCTATCATCAACCATTTTTAGGAATAGAAGGTGGTACTGAAATGTATATTTCTTTAACTACTACCACCATATAGTACATAATCCTTAAACAAGTAATTTTGTGGCTGGACTCCACTTCCTGCCACCAAATGAGTCACCAGGTCCAAAGGGCCTGGACGGCCAAGGCAGGCTGCCCATCCTGTGCTTGGACTTTAATCAAGACCAGGGTGTAACTTACTACTCACAGAGCTGGAGAGGCAGCAGCCTTTTTCAGGTAAAGGGTAAAGATTCTCCAGCTTTTGAGGCCCCACCAGGGCAACCTTCAGCCAAAGAAATGTCTGGCTAGGGCAAGGATCCAGTCACTCCTTTGCGAGGCCCCCTTTGCCATTCCTCTACGGAGATTTGTACTCTCCTGGACTCAGCCAGCTCCCCTGGAGACAAGGCTCTGTGTCTGCCTGTCCAAGAGGTAGCAACAAATGGCAACAATGACTGCACATTCCTGAGGCTCTGGGGGTAAATATAAGGTTGATTTTCAGGGTCAGCTTCTCAGATTGCTGGACTGGCTTCAGGCTGCTTGCCCATTGATTCTCACACCTTCCTTCCAACTTCTGCCTGTTGACATTCAGCTCAAACTCCAAGGCTCATCTTATCTGCCACCTTCTGTTTCCCCTCCACTTCTGTTGCCCTCTCCTTTGTGAAGGTTTCTTGATTCCTCTGGGGTAAATCAGTGATCCTTCTCTCAGCCTCACATGGTGGAATGTCCCTTCATTCTGTCCTTTAGCAGAACATACTGAAATTATTTTTGTTCATGGGCCTCTCTATGTGGCTATAAGGTGCTCTAAGGTGGGGACCCTGTCCTTCGATTTGCAACTCCACAATCTAGTCCAGGGTCTGGCATAGAGCAGGTCTTTAGCAAATACCATGTGCTCACTATTCACAGAAAAGCAAATGTACTAGTAATACAGAGCAGAAACTTTCAGCTGGGCAGTGATGAATGAGACCACCAACACTGTTCTTTCATTTTTACACTTGAGAGCTGCCACATGTCCTCCATTTATTCAGGTCACATTCACGAGAATGCATCATTTCCCAGTGGCTGGAGTGGGTGACTGTTTTTTCTTATTCTAGAAAGCTTTTCTGTAATGGATGATAAGCAATGACTTCATGATAACGCTTCCTCCCTCTGGGGTAGCATTTGGATGCTCTTCCTGATGTACTTTTATATGTTTTACCACCCTCAATTTGTGACATTCCTCCAAAAATAAGAGCATTTTCATTTTTTAGATGAGGAAACTGAGGCTCAAGAAGTTAAGCAGGTACATCCAAGGTCACATGGAGGGCTAAGATAAAGTCAAAATGAGGCTTCTACTCCCTGCCTTCTTCTTACACTTTCTATAACAATAGTTTGCCTCTCCTTGATCAAAGTGACATATCATCCAGACATAAAATCCATGTGCATTTTTCACGTTTCTCCAGCCTTTATCTGATCTGTTCATAAAAGTACCAACAGCAGACTGAATACGGAGCTGCAAGTAATTCTGGGGTGTGTTTCAGTCCTAACTACTTTTTATATAATCTATTCAAATTAACTCATCAACCTATTTCATGACATTAAGTTAAGGCTTTCTTTATATTTACCTCAGTAATACCTACTCACAATAATTTCAAATTAATTCAGACACACACACACACACAGAGTCTCTCTCTAATACTGTTAGTTTTTATGATGAAAGTCAGCATAAACGAGGATGAGATACCTAATGTGGCAGGGCACCAAGGCAGTAGCAGAGGATACTGGGGTAAGAAGGGAGGGACTAAATAGTGGAAAAGAGGAACCAAGGGGCAAAATTGTAGTCAGACCATGGGCACAGGGGTCCTGGGAGAGCTTACATGTTGTGCTTAAGGCACTGGGATTTATTTTCTAGCGTGGAGAGTCATGGACTCATACAAGCATATCATGTTAGATTTGGGACTCTCAGAGATGATCTGTTCCACTCATCCCCTTTACAGGGGGACACACTAAGACCCAGAGAGCAGATATGACCTGCCAAAAGTCACAGGGTGGGTTACTGCCAAGAGAAATGCATAATCAGAGCTGATTCAGTAAGTCCTCAGGGAGTAGCATGGAAGTGGATTAATCTGCAGAGAGATGGAGGAGGTGGATGCTGCTGACGTACCTTGGCAACAAGCTCATGCACTTACAGAAAGAGGCAGAGAGAGGTGAAAAGGGACCCCTAAAGGAAAGGCAGGTGAAGAGAAGCAATCCGACGTTCGCTGAGCTCCACCTGCGGTCCCACTCAGAGTCAAGCCCTAGACTAGGATCTTACAGCTGTATTGTCTCCTTTAACGGCGTAACAGCCCAGGGAGGGATCATGGACTCCCTTGCAAAGGAGATTGGAGATTCAGTATAATTTGATAACTTGCATAAGCCTAAACCTGGTTTTGAATACAAGTCACTAAAACACCAAGACCCAACCTCTTTCTGCTCAGCTGCGGCTTCTTTAATTTTCAAAGGTTCTGCTAAGATCTAGAGGAAATGAACAGGGAATGAGGCCCTCCACCCAGCCAACTGCCAAGTCATTAAAGGACTCTCCTGCTCTTACTCCTCCCTGTCTGCTGCCGATCTCCACAGGAAGGGCAAAGGGATCCTTCCTATAATTTTTTTTTTTCTGCCAGAAAAGAAAAGCCAAGTGCCCACTGTGTGAAAGGGTGGGGGGTAGACTGAGTGACTCATAGCCTCTGAACTTCCTCCTTTGCTCAGCACCTTCCAGGTTTAGAAGATGAAGTCTCTATTCACAACATTTCTCGTCCACTCATTACAGACAAGTGTTCCTCCAAACCCAGTAAAACACACAGCAATCCATATAAAAAACAGGTAAATAATGAAAAAAATGAATGAAATTTCTATTATTTGCAAATGATAAGCAAGAGCAAAGCCCTTGCTGAACAGCTGGCATGTCTTCCTGCTCCTTACCTCATTGAGTATAAGCATCTTAACAGGCTTTCCTCGAGGAAAGGACCTTGCTTCCCCTCCCACAGCCTCATCTCTCTCTCCCCTGCCTCCAATTTGATAATGCAACAGCATTAAACAGCTCACAGTCTTCTGTGTACATTTCTTGTCCTCTCACATTTGAACCTGCTCTTCTCTCTTGGTTTGTCCCCCACATCTCCCCCGCTCCCTCTTTACCCAGTGTTAAGACAGCTCTGGTAATCATCTGTCACCACCTCCCACAAGGTTGTCACTGGCCCCCTGAGCTGAGAGAGGGGCCCTGCCCTGGCTCCCAGAGCCCCTGTGCTTCCCTCTATCACTGTGCTTTCTCTTGCTGCTTGTTTCATTCTTCCACTAGAACAGGGATTGAATGGATTCATGTCTGTAGACCCAGAGCCAAGCACATTATTGAAAACACTTTAAATATTCTTGAAGAACAAATATACAATTAAATGAATGGATGGATGGAATCTAATAAGTCCAGTGGTGGTTTGGAGGGAAGTGACATTGCGAGCTTGGAAGCGAACCAAAAATAGTGGAGACTTAAAGAGCAAGCACTGGTGAACAAGCACCTTTCAGGAAGAAGAACAAGTGAAGGAGTCGGCATTAGCCAAAGGCAGATGCCAACATGGAAATGTCTGTGGGAGAGAGACTGTCTTGGTTACAGAGTTAGGTTTGTAAATAGAAGCAATCAGACATAGGGCAGAAGACATAGGGGCTGTGGGAGAGAGACTCTCCCACAGACATAGGGGCTGTGGGAGAGAGACTCTCCCACAGACATAGGGGCTGTGGGAGAGAGACTGTCTTGGTTACAGACTTAGGTTTGTAAATAGAAGCAATCAGACATAGGGCAGAAGCCCAGGTGACTGAGGACCACAGCCAGCCTATAAAATGCCTTTGTGTGAACTGGAAAATGATGCCCAGATACCCTTGGCGAAGATGTCAACCTGAAGCCATGCAGCCTAGGGAATGATCAACACTTTTAAGAAAAAGGAGTGTTTTGTTTTGGCAGATGCAGCCTGGCACTTCAGGGTGTGGTCTGGTGTGACAGTTAATGTGAGACATCAACTTGACTGGACTGAGGGGATGCCTAGATGGCTGGTGTTGTTTCTGGTTATGTCTATGAGGATATTTTCAGAGGACACAGACACGTGAGTCAATGGACTGGGTGAGGAAGCCCCACCATCAATGTGGGTGGGCACCATCCAATCAGCTGCCAGCCCAGGTAGAAGGGAGATGAGCAGCTTTACAAGTTCTCTTGCTCTCTCTTCCCATGCCAGGTGCTTGCTTCCTCTCCTCTTGCCCCTGGACTCAGACTCCAGATCTTTAGACTTTGGACTCTGGGACTTGCACCAGCAACTCCTGGAGGCTCTCCGTGCTTCAGCCTCAGACTGAGGGCTGCCCTGTTGGCTTCCCTGGTTTTGAGGCTTTCGGAGATTAACTGAGCCATGCTAACAACTTCTCTCTTTGCCCAGCTTGCAGATGGCCTATTTTGGGACTTTGCCTTGTACTGATGTGAGCCAATTCTGCCTAATAAATTCCCTTTTATATATAGATACATCCTATTGATTCTGTCCCTCTGGAGAACTCTGATTAATACACCTGGTGAGCAGAGCAAGTGGCTGATTTTAAACCCTAGGGTTAGAGGCCTATGAACAATGCCCAACTTATACAATTGGGTACAATGCGCTAACCTTGCAAATCCAGGTTAGATGTGCAAAGAACAAGTGGCACAACCCAAGCCCAGCTATTTTCATAGAACCTGAATTTTAGAGCTATTTGGCTTTTTTTGTCAGGACTCAAGCTTCCAAAGTTCCCTTCCCCTTCCAGAAATCCTCCTATATGGTAAACCTTTATGTTGGTGTGGGTTCCCTTGTAAGCAGAGCCTGAGACAAGAACTTGGAGGAGGTCATTTATTTGGGAGGTAACCTCAGGAAGCCAGAGTGAGAGGGCAATGGAAACAAGGGAGGGAACCATTGAAAGGTGCAGAATTGGGCTAGTTACTGCTGCAGTCAAAGTGGGGTTCAATACTGCCAGGGACCCTTTGAAGAAACACATAAAATACATGTCAAAAATATATCTTTAAAAGACAAGTGGCTGGGACACTTACTGACCACCCCTCATTAGCGGAGAGCCACCACTAGGAGCATTACCTTCCCCACACTTCCGGGCAGCACCTGAGTGTGAACTGAAAGTACTCAAAAAGAATTGGAAATGCTGACAGTGTACATTTACCTATCATCACAGCACCGAAATCAGGCGGCTGCGGGGTCATGACATGCGGCACTAAAAGTATCTGCCACAGCCTATCTACATGACAAATCACACACTGGGAATCTCCTCTGAAGATTCCCTTCCTGAAAAGTTAGGGAAGAAGAGTAGCTCCTCTGGACATCTCTCCCAGGAGAAGTCAAAGCTGTTGCTTGAAGGCTTGGCACTCTGCCATTCATTGCTGTGGAGCAGTCAGCATCATCAAACCCTAAGAAAGACAAGTGGCTGGGACACTTACTGACCACCCCTCATTAGTGGAGCGCCACCACTAGTAAACAGTAAAGGTGCTGGCATCACATCCTGCCAGTTATCAGGGGCCAGTCTGGGTACTCAGGGCCATTTTCCCTGAACAGGGAAAGAAAAAGGCATCAACTTGGCTCTGGCTCTTGAGTAACATTGGATTACTTAATGTTTAATATTTTATAACCAGCCTAATGATATAAGCTGCAATCTTCAGCATCCATTAGAAATGAAGGGACATTTATATTTTAGTGACACCTCGCCATAGACCCCCATGCCTATTTTGCTGGGGCCATGCCATGAATACAAGAAGCCAGATGAGAGGCCATGAATCAGAGCTTGGATATTTGCCCCAAAAATAGATCTAATGTGCTTATGTCTATAAAAGTTAAAGAGTTTGATTTTTTATAAGGTTGGGATTAATTTTTTAAATTTAAGATGTGTCACATGCATTTATAAGCCAGATCTCCATCCTTTCACCAGAGAATTGGAGTTTGTTCTGTGAATATCATGAATATCTGGTACACAGCACAGGAAGCAGACATGGGGAGGAAGACTGGCAGCTTACCCTAGAATCAGCCATTTCTGCCCCATCACACACTTTATCTAAAGTCAAAAGAGACAGAAAAGAGGATGTCTTCATTCATTTACTTAGGAGACATAGAGTCACTCTGTCACTCAGGCTGGAGTGCAGTGGCATGATCTTCCCTCACCACAACCTCTGCCTCCAGGATTCAAACAATTGATTCTCCTGCCTCAGCCTCCTGAGTAGCTGGAATTACAGGCACATACCACCACACACAACTAATTTTCTGTATTTTTAGTAGAGATGGGTTTGGCCATGTTGGTCAGGTTAGTCTCAAACTCCTGACCTCAGGTGATCCACCTACCTCAGCCTCCCAAAGTGTTAGGATTACAAGCATGAGACACCACTCCCAGCCAACAGGAGGTCTTTTAGATCATCTATTCCCACCAAATGATGAATCAAATGGGGAAAACTGAGTCCCAAAAGAGAAAGTAAGTTTCTTAAAGTCATACATCAAATTGATGGAGAAATCACAACTACAATTTTGATCCTTACTCTGAGTTCAGTGCTTTTATTTTACTTTTGACAATTCATATTAACTCACATCATTAGAAAATGCTGAGTAAAGTGTCAATGAGAAGTTAACTGAATGCATATCACATGCCAGGCACTGTTTAAAGCCTTCCCATAATATTAATGCTCATGATGACTGAGAAAAGCACTGCTACTATCATTTTATTTTAAATGTGAGAAAACCGAGTCCGGGAGAAGTAAATGGACCAGAGTTACTCAATGACAGAGCCATGGTTCACACCTAGACTGTCCCAGGATCCACTGTCTTCACCATTCTACTAGATTTGTTCTCATCGGGATCCTCCATAGCTCAGGTCTCAACAGAACCTCCTTGCCTACAAATAGTATAAAGAATTGCACTGTGAGAGAAGGCCTCAGCTCTCTTCTTTCCATCATGTTTGTACTCAGCTCCCCTAGGGCTACTGACTTGAGAAAACTTGAGGGTAAAGAGGAGTGAGAACCATAGGAAGACAGCTAACCCATATGATTCCCCAAATCCCAAGAGTTTAACAATTCAGTGAGGTGGACACTGAAGGAAGAAGTCTGTGTGGACCCAGAAGCTCAGTACATTCTGTGTGGAGGGTGAATCTGCCCTGGGTTTTGAAAAATCAACAAGATAGTTTAAGGAGATGGTCTCTGTGCTGATTATCGTGGTGTGTAGTCCCACGCTGGGAACTGTGGGGAAGATTAAAAAAACAGACACATTTGCTTACTTTGCAAGGTGCCTGCAAGTGTCTGTCTGCCCTGGTTTGGTAAGGAGCAGAGCCCAGCTCCCGTAACTTCCTAGCCTGTGGCTGGAGAAAATACATAGCTCCCTTTGGAAGAAGTTAAATCAGTACCAAGCCCAATGCAAGTGAAAGGAAGCACCAGGATAATCCAGAACAACTAATAAACTATCTTTTTGTGATTCCCGTGGGCTTCTGGGACGCCCTCAGATGGCTGGGATTGAAGGACTCCTGGCTTCCCGACCCCACAGCTCAGCTTTTGTCTAATTTCATGTTAGGTGTCTAAGTACATTTTCATTAGACAAATGTACTTTTAGCTAAGTATGTATGACAACCAGTTAGAAATTATCTGGCCGAGTGCAGTGGCTCATACCTGTAATCCCAGCACTTTGGGAGGCCAAGGCAGGCAGATCACAAAGTCAGGAGTCAGAGACCAGCCTGGCCAAGGTGGTGAAACCCCTTCTCCACTAAAAATACAAAAATTAGCTAGATGTGGTGTGGGCACCTGTAATCCCAGCTACTCAGGAGGCTGAGGCAGGAGAATTGCTTGAATCCTGGAGGCAGAGGTTGCAGTGAGGTGAGATTGTGCCACTGCACTGTAGCTTGGGTGACAGAGCAAGACTCCCTCTCAAAAAACAAAAAAAAAAAAAAGAAAAGAAAAGAAAAGAAAGAAAGAAGTTATCATGCTGCACTGAATTCTTCAGGTCCTCCAGTGTTCTAGAGATGAGTGGCAAGGTAACTGACATTTACCAAATGCATGGTACTCATTTCAGTTAATCCCCACAGAAAACTGAGAGGTAGACTTTGCAGTTACACTTGCTTGACAGATGAGGAATCTAAGGTTCATGACTGCAAATGGCTTGCCCAGATCACACAGCTTTTTGTCAGTGGAGCCAACACTTGAAAGGAGTGCTAGGTGACTCCAAAGTGCACATTCTTTTGAGTAAACTAGGTAGCATGTTGGGAGGTTTTCCCCAATCCCCTTTTCTAAAGATTGAGGAGAGATATGAGGAAGGTCTGGCTAGCTGTCCTCAAGAGACCTACATTCCTAACCTGAGCCTAGCAGAACACTGATCCTATCTGGGTACAGGAAGCCTTCGGGGTCCTTCTCATGCATGAAAGTGCTTCATAAACCATGCATGTTGCTAAGGCAACAGGGGCAGGTTGTGAGTGTTTAGAGTTGCTCTACCTATTATTGTCCTTCTGGAGTACAGGGTAATGACTATGCTGTGAAGAGCAATAAGAACATTTGTTGCCATAGTGCACAGTTGATCATCAGATTTTGATTGGGTACCGGTAAGCCTGGCTTCAATTCTAATGATTCTGTTTTTTTCCACAAGAATTAACAGTGGCTCATTCAGTGCATGTGTATATGAGCGTGTGTGTGTATTTCTGTGGGTTAGTTTCGTCTCTTGTTATTCTGTCTGCTTTCTAGCATTGTTTTAATGATACTGACCTGTTTGCCAAGCACTACACACACAATCACTTTAATTAGGTGTTATTTTTTCTGTGTAATTCATAATCTTATTTGATTGCTTTTTTCAGTTATTCTTCAGGGCATTTGTATTCATCTTAGCAATGATGGATAAAAGGTCAGATATAAAATATTTCACATCTAAAAAGTCGACCTTTCACTCTTAAAAGAGATGTCTAAACCAAGAAAATTAAAGAGGGCACTTTTTTAAAGTTAAAGAGGGAACAAATTATACACGTCACCAAGAGAGTTTTGTCTGAAAACAGGGAGCAAAAAGCAAGCTGCAGTTTCCAGTCCAACCCTAAGCTTTTATTCCCTGGGTCCTTCATCATCAGCATAATGGCTTTCAGGAGCTAGCAGGGCAAAAAGGGTGGTAGCTTTTGGAGAATGCTCTCTCTCAGGTTCTTGAATCTTTGGGAGGAATCTGAGTTGGAGAACTAAACCATAGCCTTCAATCTTATATCCATCATGCGTTAATGTGAAAACTTCCAAATTCAGTTTGGAAGAGTGAGAATGATGAAATAGTATCATGTATGGGAAATGCCCAGGCCATTCTAGAGCTTGGCATTTTTTTCCCCCTTGATTCTATGAAATTAGGTAATGCACAACTTCAGATGACTGCAACAACTAATGAGAACAATTGTCTTTGGAAGGCTTAGGCACACGACAGACAAGAGCTTTGAATAAGTTGTCGTTGGGGCCCTTTCCTCCTCCTGTCTTGCCTCCCCAACTCCATATCCAGAGGTCTTCCCCACTGGTAGTCAGCTATTAACTCCTGAGATGCTGCTGACAAGGAGATGAAGATTTATCCCCCAGCAGGAAAGTATAGTTTGGGGACCCTTAAGAAACTGGGGACCACTCAAAGCTCAACAGAGTAAAGCCATGATGTTGGCATTTCAGACACGGCACCGGGCAGCAGAGGAGAGTGTGGAATTCTGACACAACCAGGACTTATCATAATGCATTAAAATGGTATGTCTTGTTTCTAACACTTTGTTGTGGGATAGGAGTGTGAAAAGGAAAAGTATGCATTTGGCTTTTTAAAAGCTTTGATCCTCCCTTTATAGGAAAGGTGTTTGGAGAAGAAGGGGATCTTCATAAGCAACTTACCCATCGTGAGGTGAACTGTATTGTTCACCTTCACTTCAAACTGGCCCTCTGGCAACTTGCAATTCCTTATACTTTCTCATCTAGTTCATCAAACTTCTTGATTTGGAGGCATACTTAGAACTTCAATCTCTGTCTGGGTGTGGCGGCTCATGCCTATAATCCCAACACTTTGGGAGGTTGATGTGGGAGGATCTCTTGAGCCCAGGAGTCCAAGACCAGCCTGGGTAATATAGTGAGACCTTGTCTCTCCCACAAATTTAAATAAAAATTCATAAAGAATTTTAATCTTTTTGTAATCAGAACAAATCTCTTAATAAGGATGCATGTCAATCCTCTGTAATTTGGCATAGATATTAACTGTAGTTTCCCAAATCTTCCGTAATTTTGTGTTACGTTTGCAGTCCCTGAAAAGTCCCCTAACCCACATTTCTGTGGTCACCATCATGACAGTATCACTTTTAGTTTATGCAACCTGTTCTCAGTGCAAAGAAGTCCTCTCCCTCATCTGTCACTTGTTTCAACAACCCTGTTAAAAATGCATGAGATGCAAGGATTTTCACATACAGTCTGGGCTGCCTCTTCACATTGATTTGGATGGAATAGAAAGATATAAATATACATGCAGGTTCATGTCAAGAGGGCATTCTCTGCAATCAGGCTAAGCATCATTGCTTTAAAATATTATTTTTCTCCCTGTTAGAAAAGTAAATGTGAATTATATAAATTTTGGATGATTACAGGGAAAGAAAATGGAAAACCAATTTATCAGGTTTCCACAATCCTAGAAAAATTGCTGTCAACATTTTGGTCTACCTTCTTATAGCAGATTCTTTTTCCCTATACATAATTTTATTTTGTACATATATTTGCCTTCCTTAGTGGAAATAATGTGGTGTATGCATCCTTTATATTACCCACTTAACATTATGTATTAGCATTTTTACATGTCACTTAAAATTATTTTTAATACTCTAGAACTAGACAAGACAACATGGATTATTTATTTCTCTATTATTAGACTGTCTTCTATTCTTTGTTGGTTTTAGAAATTAGACCACAGTGGACAGCTTTCTACAGAAAGGATCAAGACGGCTAATCGTGACAATTTTTAAATAACTGAGCCCTCCAGCAACAGTTTTTAATTCGTAGCAACACTTTAGTGAAGGTTTAATGTGCCCATAGTACTTTTCAAGGTAGCATAGAAGAGATTTGGCAACATAATATCATGTCTCTACCCCTGAGCCTTGTTTAAAGAGGTGTGACAGATGGTTTTATCTAGCTACCCCTCAGAGATCTACTTTTCTTTGGTAGGGCATTGATCTGCCTCAGGGTGCAGTCTTTGGACATTTTTGGTGAGGCTACAACATTCACAACTGTTGAAGCCATGTTGTAAAGAAAAGCAAGAGATTAGTGTCAAGACAGGCAGAGCCAGAATTTGAATCCTCAGTGATGTTATCAAGCTGTTTTTCTGTCCTACAGGCAGACTTCTTTTTCAATGAGAAAATAAATTTTCTTCATTGTTTCTTCTAGTTGAGTCGGATTTTGTTAATTGCAGCTGAAACCATCTGAACTGATAAAGTGAAACCAACACATATCATAATAATGGCTACCATTTATAAAATATATTACATGCTTTATCCTTAGTAGAATAGTAATTCCCCTCACTAAACAGAAGAAAAGACTGAATATCAGAGGAGTTATGTAACTTGCCCCAAATCATGGAACTGGTATTTTAATCCATATTTGTGTGAGTCTAAAGCCTTGTGGATTAGAGAAGTGAAGAATGCCAATCATTGTATCCATGAGGCTGAAGAGGAAGTGGGTAGCTTGCTTAGCTTCCAAACCCTTTATTGAGATGGGTAGGTGTGGAGCTTACTGCTTTATAAAATCTCTCTGCATCTACTAACTTATTTTATCTTCCCTCATATAACCTGTGGAAGAAGAGACAGCTCCAGAGTTCTAACTGCTCTGTCCAAAAAAGCACAATGCTAGCTGGCATCAGAGGCTGAGGTGGAATAAAGAGGCTTCCCTTTATAAAGCCCCCTGCTCCAGTGCTCAGGAAGAACCCTGAGGCCCACTGCTGGGGGAAGCCACTGCTGGGGAGCCCTGCTCAAGGAGAGATCACCTCCCTTTCCTGGTTTTCTCTCTTTAGTCCCCACCATTCAACGTGCTTATTTTCTCAAGAGCAGCATCTACCCTGTGGTGCTGTTAACAAATATAATACATCAGAGAAAGAATTACAAATATTTATGGCTGTAATAACTTCCCACCCCAAAAAGGGGGCATGGATCAGATCATTAGAGAAAATCAACACAGCATGAGGTATGCTTTTTATTTCTCCCTTAGATTTTAATTCAGATAATGTACCTGATTTTCTGGGGGTGAGAAACTTCTGCTTAGAGAAACAGAATTGCACATGGCAAGGATGCTGGTTTGCAAATAGGAGATTTATTTTTTGATTCGCCGATTATCTCAGAGCTTTGTGACCCAGAAATCCCTCAGAGGCTTTACAACCAGGAATCTGAGATTCTAGGAGGGACAGCATTCCAGTTGAGACGTGAGTCTAAAGTACACAGTACCTTCTCTTTCAGACACCATCGCTTTCACAACCTGCATTAGGGGAAATCTTTTTTGTTAATGTGTTTTTAAAGTCCAACAAGAAATAAAAGCAAATAGATTGTTCTAAAAGACTTAGTACAGTGACATCTGCTATAGAAATTTCCCTGACCACCACTTGCCTTAGCTTAGTTTAGGGTTCTTCCTCTGTCTACAATCCCATGAGATAATTCCCACTCAGCACCTCTTGCTCTGAACTACATTTGGCTCTCTTGTCCTCCATCTCCCCCACCAGTGTCTGAGGTCCTTTAAGCAGAAACTATATATTTACGTTTCTATCCCTAGTCCTCAGTGTGGAGCTTGTCCTGGGAATAGGTGCTCAGTACATGTTTTTTCAATGACTCCCAAACAATGCACAAGAAAACAACTTGGTGTTGGTTTCCATCTCAGCGTTCAGGTTGGCCTGTTGCTGCCAGATGCTGGGCCAGGCCACCTGATGGAGACCAGCAATGCATAACCCAGGCCAAGGGAAGCCTTGCCTCTCCCTAACATTGTAGTTCTGGTTCTTTCCTTTCACTGACAAAGTCCTTGTTCTGGAACTTAGCTATGACTAACGCTCTGCCCCTGAGCATGGTGCCTGCCCCTGGGCTGCCTTTTGCCTGGGGGCCTGGTGTCTGAAGAGATGGGGCTACAGAAGGTGGTGAAGAGTGACCGTGAGGGCCTTGGCATCTGCCCTGCAGCCAAACACCAGTTGAGGATGCTCTGCTCCAAGTACTGATCCTGTACTACACAAGACTGAAGACTTCAGCTTCCTTTCCTACAAGCCTGGATTCTCAAGGAAGCTGGAACAGGGTTGGTGCCTTGAGTGCCAGTCTGTACTAGACATTAAAATAGCAGAAATAGGGGAAACGCATATTCCCAAGAACTCTTTTCAGAGAGGACAACTGATAAACTCTGGGGGATGTTGTGGGACTGAGGAACCATCCTCCTAACTGCCTTCTTGGGAGGATAACTCGGGTTATCTGAGGGCTTCAAGGTTTTGGTGGGGTGTGTACCTCCTTAGGTCCTCCCCCTCCTTGCCCTTACCCTCAGTTCTAAAATGTGCAGCAAAAATTTAAGGACTATCAGCTTGCAGGGGTACTACATTATTAGCTTGGAGGGTCCCCAACGGTGTCTCTCCAGTTTTGCTAAGGGATGGCAGGGGACCTGAGCATGAACCCATACCTAAGGATTAGGGAGCAAGGGGAGAAGGAGGCGGTGCCAAGACCGGAGAACACAGGCCACTCCTGGCAGCTTCAAAGGTCCAAGGGGCTGAGGGACACATGCTCTCCTGGCAGGAAATCATACCGGAGACTGATGGGGCTGCCCAAAGGCGGTGTTAGAGGTGTGTCAGTGAGAACAGAGGCAGGCTGAGGAGGCTTGAGCATGGGATTAGGTTTACTCTGTGCCTGTGGATATGGACAGTCCAAGGCCGGACCCTTTCTAACTCAGCCTCAAGGCTCCAAGACCCCCGTTCCTGGAACAAGCTACACTCTGCCCAGAATAGACCCATACAGCCAAGGGAAGCCATCTTCTCCCACAACCCCTCACAAGCAGTCAGCTAGGGCACCCTTGCCCTTTACCATTCAAAACCAAGCACATCAATTTTAGCCTACACCTCCGAAAAGATGAGAGGGCCTTCCTTGACACTCCCAGTACATCCTTCGTATGGTACCTTTGGGTGGCGGGCTGCTTCTGGCAACCAGTGAAATTACTCCAGGTCTTGTTTGCTGTCCCCTCTGCTCACCTCTCATCAAATGAACAAGCCAGCATAACTAATTAGGCTCTCAGGGACTTCACTTGTCTTCTGTTCCTGCCTTCTCTCACTGCTGCCATCCATTTTTGCATCTCTGAAGCTGTTTGAGGCTGTACTTGCATCCCTCAAAATGGTCTTTTCCTGCTTTTGATATGGTTCAGGGCTCCAGCTAACAATGAACATGCTCCTGTAACCTTTTTGGTATTTATCTTTTCTTTTTTTGTAAGGGGGAGTCAATAGTCAATATGTACCTTATGTATATAAATATATAATACAATAATAATATGTGTATTGACTCCTCCCCCAAATAAAAACCTCATATATGATGGAAGCACAGGCATTACATGGCTGCCGGTGAGGCGTGCTTGGTGTCACCCCACTGTCAGCAGCCCCACGGGCTTGCCTGAGCTATGACTAACACTGCCGGCTCACTGCCAATAGGTGCAAAGTATGCCCAGTAGCATCTAGCAGTCACTAAGTCAGGACTGTGCCTGTCATCACTTTATCATTTTCCTCATCAGTCCTATCACTCACTCTTCTCCTCCTTCTGGGGGAGGTGATCAGGGTGTTACTTTCCCTTTCAAACCCATGACTGAGACTCCCTTTCCTATCTCTTCCTTGACCCAGTGCCGTATTCTCTACCTGAAAACTAAAAATGGGATTGAACTCTGACCAGCCCCCGAGTGCCGAGTCTGTGATGTTCTCCAGGTAGTCAGTTGTCCTGGCAACCCCATTCCTCTGTGCATGGAATTCTTAGGTTCTTGAGTCACATGGCTGGCTTGGACCAAGCAGAGTTCCTCAAGGTAACCTGAGCACAAGGGCTGTCAGAGAAGCTGAGCTGAGCTTCCTGAAGCTGCAATGCATGGTCGATGCATGGTCGTCAGCAGTCAGACCTGGCCATCCTTTATAATCTCAGATGACACTTCAGATGTGAATGCCTCTCATGGCATGACAAGGATGTTTGTTTAGGACACTGGAACACAGTGTTCAGAGACTGCTGGGAATGCACTTGCAATAAAATGGAAAAGCCATAAACAATAGTGAAGTGTTTACAGCAAGAGCAGACTTTCCTTAGGGGCGGTGACTGAGTTGCCACTTCACCAGAGCATCAGCAGAGTGCTGTGCCTGGGGCATGTTTCAACATAGCAAAATGATTATTATTTGGAGCAGAGACAGAAGGAAATTCCTAGAAGGCTTTGCGCCTTTGCTTATTATTAGAGTGATCTACAATCATGCTGAGGCACATGCTCAGAACTTTCCATGTGTCATCTCTCTATTCCTGACAAACCTCTTTTTTTTTTTTTGAGACCTAGTTTCACTCTTGTTACCCAGGCTGGAGTGCAATGGTGCGATCTCGGCTCATTGCAACATCTGCCTCCCAGATTCAAGCAATTCTCCTGCCTCAGCCTCCCAAGTAGCTGGGACTACAGGCGTGCGCCACCACACCCAGCTAATTTTTGTATTTTTAGTAGAGACAGGGTTTCACCATGGGTTGACCAGGATGGTCTCAATCTCTTGACCTTGTGATCCACCTGCCTCAGCCTCCCAAAGTGCTGGGATTATAGGCGTGAGCCACTGTGCCCGACCCCTGACAAACCTTTTATCATGGTAACCTGTGGATGCTGTTGCTGGCTGCCTTCCCAGCATCCATTTCCTCTCTCACCTCCTAATTAGATCCTGATTTGTTCTGCAACTAGCCCTTCCCTAACCCTACAGGGGCAGCCAGATTACTTATGAAGCAAATTGGTGCATGGGATTCTCTTGCCCACTGTCACTCAATTGAAAGATTTTCATGACCATGGCTCAGACAGACGGAGGTTAAGGACATGTGCCAGGATTGGAGGAATTGATTCTCCTGTTCTGTCATACTGGGTAAGAACAAAGAGGCACACAGACACAAGTGCCACTGGCAGCCGCCTTAGGATCTCAGGGAAATCACCCTCAGCATGGCACCCATGCTGAGGATGCCTGAGCAGAGGGACAGGGAGATGTGGGTCCTAGATGCTATCACTGAGCTGCTGGATTTGCCTACTCTGCCTCTAGGTGTCTTGTAGTATGAAACAAGACATTTTCTTAATTCCAAATTCATGGTAAGCTAGAATTAGTCTTACACTCGGAAAAATCCTAATCAATCTAGGACTATTATTATTGTCATTTTACTAATAAAGAAACTGAAGATTAAGAGACTAGTTAATGTACCCAAAGTTATATAGTTAGTAAATGTTTAAAATTCCAGGATAATTTAACTCCAAAGTCCAAACTCTGAATTATTCTTATATATATGTTCTCACAGTAATATGCAGAAATTTTACAATTCACCTTCATTGAAGGGAAGAAAAATAAATCAAGATTGTCCTCCAAGAACTCAGAGGATAGATTGTTTTGCTGAATGGATTATTCACAAAAATTATTTTAAAGTTTAAATCTTCCACTTTACTTTTTTTAATTTACTTTTTTTAAAAAAAATTTCTTTCTCCAGACCCCTCCTCAACATTTAGCACAAGCTTAGGTACAGAGTAGGTACTAAATGTGTGCTTACCAAATGGCACTTAAGATCTCCCAGCACAGAATGGTGGCTCCAGTAAGGACCCTCAGGATTCCAGACCCTTTCCTGCATCACAGTAAGTACCTAGAATTCTAGCATGTGGAGACATTGATGTCAAAGTCTGTCTAGTCAATAGCATGAAGAAAATAATCACCTTTTAGTAGCAGCAAACTTTTCACAGTTAATCACTGATGTTTAGGTTAGAGCCCAATAGCTGAGGGGGCCCTTGATAATCTCACAGGCATAGACATACGAGAGGGGCTCTTCAATAGCTGCTCTACTCTGCCAGGTACCAGGAGCTTTTGCATAAACCCAGCATCCTGACATTGTCCTTTGTTTGAAAACCCAAATTCCTGATCTAACTGCTCTGTCTTTACTAAACCTGACCCTACTCTCTGCTGTCCCAAAAACCACTGGGATTCATCTCACTACTTATCTTTCCAAGCCCCTCCTTTCCACTTCATCATGGCTCACCATTCCCTTCCCTGTGCCTCAGGGCCTTGGCTTGTCACTTGACCACATGTCTGTCTCTGCCCAAGGCACCTTAGCTTGCCTGGATAAAACCATTCTCAGAAGACTGCCTGAGAGATGACATGGTTAAGACTATTACCTCTGGAGCCAGACACCATGGCTCCATCACTTACAATGTGAGCTATTCGGACATGCCACCCAATTTCTTTGTATCTTTCTGACCTCATCTAAGATGGGAAAGGTAATATCCTACCTCATACAGCGGTGATGTGCACTGGGTCACAATGTAATGAATGAGGTGCTTGGCACCGATGAGCACTACTGATGTGATGCATTGCCTGCACATCAGCACACGGCGGTCCTGCCTTTCAGGTAGCAAGCAGTTAATGCGTGATCTTATTATAATGAGGGAATTCAGTCTCTAAAAACCTTGATTATAAAAATTACAAAACTGTGGGAGGCACAGACAGGCTTCCTAAGGAGCTAACAAATCTGGTATTAAATGTGAGGGAGATGAAAACACTTACATCTTTCATATGAATTCCATTGTTTATTCATTTCTCTAACAATTGCATATTGAGTCAGATAACAGTCAAAAACATTTACGGTATTTGGATAGTAAGACAGGTTCCCATGTGAGCCTCAGAACTCCTGAACAAGTAAAGACAGATTTTCTGTTTTGCAGGTGAGAAACAAAGTCTGGAGAGGCTGGTGAATCTTGACAGTGGTCACTGGTGGGTCTCATACTGGAATTGGGGTCCCGTGGCCAATAGGCTTTAGGACCTTTTACAGAGGGCAGACTCCTCCAGTGGACTCCAGCTAAAGGAGAAGTGCTCTCAGGAGCAAACAGGCCTGAGAAACTCCCAGCAGGTCTACGATGCTGAAGCCTCACTCCCTACTCCTTTGGTCTCTGCAGCTGAGGTTGCATCAGGAAGCTATGGCTTCCAACCACTTGAGGCAAGTTATTAAATGAGCTCCCCCAGAAGATTCCCTGAGCTTTTTCCACCAGCACATTTAAAGGACGATGCAAGAAGCAACAACCCTGTTTGTAACTGAGACATCTGGTCCACTCACCACTTCCTTGGTATAATTCACGAAAATTGTTTTTTTGTTTGTTTTTTAAGGGCTCAGCATCACTATAAAGAAGCATTGTTCCCAGAGGATCCCCTAATCTGGGAAATCACTGAAACTTTCAACTGGAAATACCTCTAATAATTCACTTTATTTTGACTCTGCCTAACACCAGGAATGAATTTTCTTGATTTTCTGGAATTGTCTCTAACATGACACAATTTCCCCATCAGCACATTGACAGTCTACCCTGTATTATTTCATGGCAGGCTTTATTTGCATTCACAGTGAGTTTAAAACTTGGAGTAGTTTGATGAGATTAATATGAGGTGTCTCCTCAAAAGTTGAGTGGTAAAACAATTTAGCAATGCCTCCACTATGTGAAATGAAATATTAACTTCACAAACACAGTGACAGATTAGAATATCACTCGCCTCCAAGGCAATTATGGCTCTGGTCACACATTACTACCCACCCTGGGAAATGTGTGAGCCCGTCTCTCCATCACCCCCAGCAGGTATTCACCGAGCACCTGCTTGTATCCCACATTACCCTGAGAGATCTGAGACACAATCCCTGGCCTTAAGAAACTGACACACCAGCAGAATTAACTGATGATTAAAATGGCATGCAACTAAGGCAAAATGATGACAGTGACACCAAGAGGTATTGAGAAAAGAAGACAGGGTGGCCAAAGAATGGGCTTCATGGAAAAGAAACGAAAGAATTGCAGTATGGGCCTGTTTACCAAGTGCCTACTTGTAGTAGCATTATAGTAGGCACCTGATATATGCTACTGAATTTGGACTTAATCACAATTCTATGAGATACATCCAGGGCTCACCTAAGCTCAAACAGCTGTCATTGTTGGCACTGGCATGTTCTTGGTTTCCCTCTAGGACTCGTGATTGAGAGTTCCTACCTCTCAGGCAGGATGAGGTCCCATTCCTCATGCCACCTTCTTGTGCTGGCTTCCCTCCTTCACCCGACTGCTCACACTGAATGGCAATCATATGCTAATGTCTATCCCCAACTGGGCTGTAAAGAGCGTGGCTGGGTTTCATTTATCACGGTACCTCTGGCACCTAGCACAGAGCCCAACGCACAGCCAGCACTCAGCAGATGCCTACCAAATGAGTGAATGAGTTTAAAGACTCCAAGTTCCTTTAGAATCAAAACAAGGATAAATGCACTCTCTTCTCAAAGCCTATCCTGTTTCTCCTTCCACTGAGCTTTCCTCTCTCTGATCAATTGCCTTGGAGAGACAGAAACCATTTGGGAGCAGAGGCCACACACTCTCCACCCTTTATGCTGCCTAATCTCTACCCTGACCCTGTGCCATGTAAGCCCATAGCTCCTGCTCTGGAAGCTGATTATAACAGGAGGGATGTGATCTTGCTAAAAGACACCAGCTCTGATTTAGAACTTTTGCTCAGACATAAAAGGCATTTGGGTCCTCCTGGAAGGCAAATTGCTGGAGGGAGCCCCACATTCAAGTAACAGCTAGGACACTTGAACCTTTTAATCTTCCTTTACAAATCGAAAACCAGTTTTCAACTAAAGGATCTGAGCAAGGAAACAAGGGAAGGTCTCACATTTGGCCCACGTGGAAGGCAAAAAAGCCACAGTAGTAAGAGGATAATAGCATCCACATGAACAAATAAACATTTTCATAATTTGCTTACTAATTAAAATAGCAAATACAATGAAATTCAATTAACATGGATTGGTCTGTGGGGCTTTAAATCAGAGAAGCCCGGTTGATTGCTCTGGAGTCATTAATTAGGGCTGACACAGCTTCTTCTAAGTAAATGCTCTTGGCATATGCCTTTCCCAATTACAAGATTCGAGATTGCCTGGTAGATCACAGGTGTTATGTATAAATGGACTTTTGAAAGGGTCTATTTGAAGGATATCTCATCATTTGACACACAGTTTTATTTATTTAGGTCACAGATTGCTTCCCCAGCTTCCGAGTCTGGTTGGTACATGTGGAGATTCTGAGCTCTGAGCAAGATCCAGGGATATGGGTGAAAGCCATCCTCCCCAACCATCACCCCTTCCCTCATCAGCAGTGCTTTATTTCTGCCCCTTGCCAGCAAGTGCCCACAACTTTCAGGACACTAATAATTGCCTTAGCATAGGCTGGAAAGTAATCTAACTCTCTCAATGGAAGTAAGATCACAGAAACTTAATGCAACCATGGGATCCCTCAGAGTATTTACTCTGGTGCTTGCTTTGTGCCAGAGACTGTTCATGAATGAAACCATGGGGCCCTTCCCTAAGGGATGGTGGTTTCCTTTCTTTAGGGAGACAGACATTTATATAGATAGTGACTCCAATGTCCCCAGGAGCCAGGCCACCACAAAACCAAGAAATTGGCCTGATGAACGTAAAATAGGGAGGGGTGGGAACCATGGTGACGAGCACAAGCTCCTTAAGGGAGTGTCCTGTGTCCTCTACTAGACTCAAAATGATGATTGGGTCAATGTTCCCAGATGTTCCATGTTTACTCAAAGATTAGAAATCCACATTTGTATGCAAAAGCCCCTATTTTTTTGTTTGTTTCATGTTTTAAAGAAAAAAAAAACACTGGATACTTCAGGGTGTCATGGGGACAGAGGAGAGCATCTAATGCTACCACTCCAGAAGTCCCATGAGGCCTCTAGGGGAGTGGCACAGGGGTGGAGTCTTGACAGTTAGCAGCTCTCATCGAGAATAAGGAGAGCAGGGCAGGTAGGAGGCACAAGAAACAACGCATGCAGAGTCATGAGTTCACGGGATAATCTACTGTCTTTCCTGTCCCAAGTATCTTGGCATTTAAACCAGGATGATAGAAACAAGTCCAAGGTAGCAAGTAAGGGAGGCGACAGACATGTCAGGAGGCCTGGGGTCTTTCATGTGAGAGAGTGCTTGGCTTTGAACAAAACCCATGATATTTTCTCTTTACCCAGCTTTTTTCCTAGGAGCTTGGCTGTAAGGATAGTTATTTAATATCTCAAATAGAAGACCAGAAATAAGTAAAAAAAAAAATCAGCTATGGTATTGTTGTGATGATTCCATGAGACAGGGAAATGTCCAGGGCCTGACATGTACTAATGTTTGCTCTGCAAGTGGTGCGGGGTTTCCTGCTGTCAAAACCCCCAGTCACCCAAAGCACACCATTTCCTTGAACCACTCTGTACCACCCAATCTTGTCCCTGGGCCTTGTGGCCAGCAGAGGACTGGTACTGGAGCAGGTCAAAGGGGGCAACCCCAGAAAGTGGGACTTGTTCCTGTTTTTTCCACTTCGACCTGCCCTCAATATTTCCAGACTGGCAGATGTCACCTTCCCACAGGCCTGAGGCAGTAGCAGAAAAATTTGACAGTGCATTTGCTATGATTTGGAGATCAGTGCACCGTGCTTTGTGTCATAGTCGTTATGATGTCTGGACTTTTTACCCATGACACACTTTGCTTTCTGAGTATAGAAATAGCCTTTGAGTAGCGGGTATAGATGCACCGGGAAGCTGTAAAAGCTTCACTGTCAATCTCTGCATCGTTTCACTCTTGGAATCATTATGCCCCTTTGCTACAACTTTATAATCCATTTGTGCATCTTCCAAAGCAGTGACCGCAACTGCCACCTCCTCTAGGCACTCTCAGCTCTATTCTACTCTCGGCCTCTCTCAGCAGTAATTTGTCATATAATTCAAAATGACACTGCACTCCACTGAACTGCCATCTCTTCTATGGAGTCTTTCATGAGGGCCCTCCCTAGGTGGAAAAAAATTCCTCCCCTTTTGGCCTCCTGTCAGGGCACCTGAGCTGCATGGGGAGTTGCAGAAGCTACGGACCTTGGAGTTAGAAAGCCCTGAGTCTCAGTTTCCACTTCTGTGAAAGGAACTAATAGTCCCTCATTTGCAGGGTTATTATGAAGATTAAGCAACATGAAATATAGGACATCTGACATGGGGAGGGGTTCAATGAAGAGCTGCAAAACAATTTGTTCTACTTGATGATGGGTTTTTTCTTTTCTCTCTCTTTTTTTTTGGCTTTTCTGCCAAAGCAGGAGTTTCTGGATAGTAGACGCGGTGTCTGATTCATCCATCTTTATATCCCCAGTATCCAGCACCGTGAATGGCACATGATTTGATTCAGTGAATGTAATTGCCTGAACTTTTGCCCTACCGGAATCCCTGCACTGCTTCCTTAAAATGTTTTCTTATGTTCAAAAAAATTAACAAATATACCAATAACACAAAATAGAAATTGTTTAGGATTAGGTCAAAGACCTTTGCAGACAAGCTAACAAACAATCCAATTGCTGAAAATGCCAATCCTTTAAAGGTTTTGCTCTCAATTTTCAGAACAAATGCAAATATCTATCTCTCTTTCTCCCATGTAACCATTGTCAGACTCAAAAACCCAGGGAAACTAAATTATGTTTCTCTGAAAACCTCCAATTTTTTCCTCAACTCCAATTAATGACAATTTCATTGTGGTTTCACAGAGTTCACTTCTCTGCTGATTGCAACACACTGGCTTATCCTGGCTCCTGACAATGTTAACAACACGACAGAATAAGAGACCCAGAGGTCTCTAGCTCCCATATTTCTCATTATTTTAAAAGAAGGCCTAGACTTTCCCTCATGCTTCTGATGCAGAACCATTACTTCACACATGCTCACAGCTCAAATTCTACAGAAAGAATTGTAGACTAAAGGTGATAACCATGGCTGTCAAAGCTGTTTGTAGATTTCCTTGGTGAAAGACTACTTGAAAGAAAAAGGAAGAGAGAAAAGATTCCTCACACGTGATAATGATAGAAGAGGTCAAGGACCCAGTGCTGACAAGTGAATGGCCATGCGGCAGCTCTTCAAACCAGCTATCAGCAAGGAAGGCCACACTGTGCAGAAACCATACACCTCAGAATGGAAGAAGTCACTCAGTTTGGTGTAACTGGGATTCTGATTTGTAGAGTGAAGCCCACCTAGGATCTCAAACCAATTGCTTTTTAGAAAAACTAGCACAGAGCAAACAGCTACTGGAAGAAGGTCTTAGATACATCTCCTGGCCCTCTCATTAAAAATAAACATCTGCATGGTTTCCAAGCATTTAGAGAAGACATCCCTATACTGCAGGGGAGAAAGGGAAAGCACTCTGAGTCTGGATGAACTGCAGAAAACAGAACCAGGTTTAATTGGATTACCTCTAATTAAGGGACTCTAATGAGAACTGAAGAACACTGATGACACACATGTAGGTAGTAACTGGAACAATCTTCATAATTAGAGAGGCAACTCAAGATAAGGTTTCTCATTCCCTGGGTGCTTTGTTAGCAAAAGTTTGTTCCTCCATCTACCCATCCACCCAGAGCCCAGGATCTGGGGTCACGTGCTTGGGTAGAAATCCTGGCCACACTCACTGTGTGACTAGGGCAATTTGGTCAACTCCCCATGTCTCACTTTCCTCCTCAGGAGAATGGAGATGATGAAAACAGCACTTATCTCATGTCATGAAGATTATATAAGTTATCACATACAAAACTCTCAGAATAGTGCCTTAAACATAAGTATCATAAACCTGGCTGGGCACAGTGGCTCATGCCTGTAATCGCAGCACTTTGGGAGGCAGGAGATCACTTGAGGTCAGGAGTTTAAGACCAGCCTGGCCAACATGGTGAAATCTCATCTCTATTAAATATATATGTATATAAAATTAGCTGGACATGGCACACACCTGTAATTCCAGCTACTAGCAAGGCTGAGGCAGAAGAATAGCTTGAACCCAGGAGACGGAGGTTGCAGTGAGCCAAGATCATGCAGTGAACCAAGATCATGCCACTGCACTCCAGCCTGGGTGACAAAGACTCTGTCTCAAAAAAAAAAAAACAAAAAAACAAAGTATCAGCAGGGTGCAGTGGCTCACACCTATAATCCCAGCACTTTGGGAGGCCAAGGCTGCGGCAGATCAACAAGGTCAGGAGATAGAGACTATCCTACCTATGGTGAAACCCTATCTCTACTAAAATACAGAAAATTAGCCAGGCGTGATGGTGCACGCCTATAGTCCCAGCTACTCAGGAGGCTGAGGCACAGGAATCACTTGTACCCAGGAGATGGAGGTTGCAGTGAGTCGAGATGGCACCACTATACTCCAGCCTGGAGACAGAGCAAGACTCTATCTCAAAAATAAATAAATAAATAAACAAACAAATATCATAAACCTTAGCTGATACTTTTATTCTTATTAACATACCCATTCATCATCTATTCATTCAAACAGCATTTACTAGGTATTTTCAATGTTCCCAATCCTGGGCTAGGCAAATCTGGTGATACTAACCTGAATTCAGAGGCCTCCTACTATTTTCAAAATAGAGACTCTATTGACTCATGGCCAAATCTGGCTCACCTATTCCTTTCTCTCTCTACTGTGGTGGCACCGGCTTTCCTCAGCCTCTCCGACCAGCCATGCTTCACCCTTCCTCCACAGGCCCTTTGCACAGGCTATTCCTTCAGCCTGGGATGCTCTGGAACGGCAGAGTCAATGTCTGCTTTTGTTTGTTCTTGAAGCTGCAGCACCTAACACAGAGGCTGCTTTGTACTAGGTACACAATTAATATTCATTGAGTAATGAATAAATTAAAATTTTTAAATTAATATATAAGACAGTGAATAACAATGGACAATATTTAATGTTTGCTTTATGCCAGACACTGTTCTAAGCACTCTTCATGTATTATCTCATAATAATTCCATCGTGAATGGAATGAAATAGAATGCAATAGAGTGAAGGAGAGAAGAGTGGAGTGAGTTAGAAAAAAGAATTACAGAATAGGATAAGATAGATGATTTTAGCTTAGGTCTATGAGGGAGGGAGACCTGTAAACAAACCACTATAATCAGTGAGTTAAGCACCGTGACTCAGGAGAGCAGAGGGCAAGAGACAACCCAGAAATACCACCCTGACTGTGCTTGCAGATGACAAGAGTCCCACAGAGGTGAACAAATTACTGAAACGAGGGCTGAAGGGTTGTCTGTGAGATATGGTGGTGCCTTTCCAGAAGGAACAGCAGCTAAAAGCACCAAGGCCTGGGAAAGCTTGGGAAACCAAAGCAGTACGTGAGCCTGGGCCAGAAAGGGCATGCTGGGTAGAGGTATGATGGGGGCTGGGGAGATTGGTGGGGCCAGCCAAATGTCTGGGAAGGGGTCCCCTATGGCCAGTTTGGGTGCTCACTGAAGTCTTTAAAGTAACAGTCAGATTTATGATTTATAAAAATAACTCTGGCTGTAGCACTTACCGGGGAGAAAAGTTGGGAGACTACTCTAGTAGCCCAGGGGATGTGTTCAGATCTGAGCTCCTGAAGTCTTAGAGGAGAAAGAACAAATTAAAAGGAGGAGATGGAGGAGGAAAAGTGGGAAAGGGAAACCAGGGAAGGCTAGAACCCCATGACCAGATCTCCCTTGGGTTTATATAGGGAGGACAGGGCAGAAGGGCTCCTAGCAGGATGACTAGGGAACAAGCGGGCACAGTGATAAATGTCAGTCCTGAGAAAACTATGAGGCTTCGGTCCTAGAAGGATTGGGTATATGTGTTTTTGTGTGCAGAGTAGTGTGAAGAAGAGCGCAGAGCCCAGGCCTGAGAGATTGGGAGTTCAGGGCCAAGTGCTAAACCGGGATGCGGACACAGGACATGAAGGCCCCACAGAATAGGGAAGGAGAAGTGCTAAGGAAATACTTAGTCATGGGGCAATCACTTCGGGTAGTGCCCGTGGGGATGACTTGTGGCTGTCTGGTTCTTTTAGGTGTGACCTGAAGACCTGAAGCCTTTGACTAGCTGCCTTGTTAACTGAGGGACCCTGCTGTGCCCAGGTCTGCTGAAATCCCCAGGTCCTGCTTGTGACAACACTTGCCCTCCATGACACTGTGACATCATTGGTAAGACTAGCCCCACTACTTCACTCCCAAAGCCCTCTGGGGTACCTGCCTCCTTTTCCTCTTCAGATACCTCCCAGCCTACATAATCTGACCCTACATCTCACCAGCCTTACCTGGGGCCATCTCCTGGGGAGGCTCAGTGGGTAGGCCAGATATCTTCCATCACCCACATGCCCCAAGCATCTTGCCACTTCTGGTCCTTCACTGCCCTCCCATCTGCATCTCCTACTTGGCCTTCCTCAGAGAAACTTTTGCTCGGATGCCAGCTAGGTCAGGACCCCAGTGACATGATCCCAGGACTCCAGTGGCATGTTCCCAGGACACTATGTGTCTACTTTGTCTCACTTGTCATGATTGTAATTTAAATAATTAGTTGTTTAATTATGTGCTTAATGCCTGACTCTCCTACCTGGCTGTAAGTTCTATGAGAGCAGGGACCAGAGAAAACAGAGTCAAGCACACAGCATGTGCTCAATAAATATTTGTTAAATAAACAAATGAATCAGCAACTGATGGTACCATGGCTTAAAGATTACACAGTCAGTAAAATATTGAGTCAGGACTCAAATTACCTATTCTATCTAGGTTTCAGGACAGTCCAGTTAGGAAATGATTCTTAATGGAGAATTTGCCCTTGGATTTCCATTAGCGCTGTCCTTCGAGAGGCAGCAGAATGAGGGAAGATGGAAAGGGATTCTAACACGTCAACAAACTGCAGTTTTCTCAGAATACTGGATGACTTAGCATAAAACTGGAGTAAAGATTGTGCTTCTGAAATGTTAAACATTGTTTAATAATTTGGCACCGTAGGATGAGAGGTTTCTGTCAACATTGAACATGCAGACTCCAGCTGGCTGAGAAATGAGCAGGGGTGGTTTTGAAAAATTCACCAGTTCTCTCAGGGAAGGCCAGCTAATCTGATTTTAATGCCTCACACAATGCTTCAGAACTGCAGTCATTCACTTCAAAATGTGCTTGCTAGAATTAACTAGGTAGATGCTCCCAAAGGAGATGCAGACTCCTCCATAAACACTACACATTTACCTATCAGGACACAGAGTGCATTCCAGGAGGGATTGTAAAGGTCGGGTAACAATCGAAGTCATTTATGGAGAGCCTGCTATGCATGAGTTTCTGACATTGAATGCCACCTTCTGAGCTGGTGCCCCTGACCCCTACACTGTGCTGCAGCAACTTGCCTGGACATCAACATCTAACATGAACTAGAGGAGGCCTGGGTAACAGGCCCTCTGGCCCTGAATCCTATACTCATTCTCTGGTTCCATTTTGCCTGGTTCCTGAGTGGATACTGGTACTGTCAGTGTTCCAGAATGGAAGGATCTGTAGCCTTCCACAGATGCCAAGAGCCAATTTTGAAGTGGCCAGACATTCCAGCACACTTTCTCCTAAGGCTCAACATTCAGCAAACATTCAGCAAATGGAGGTGAGGTCTGTCATGTGGTGGGGAGGTGCTGTGTTTCATCCTTCACATTCATGAGCCAACTTCACATTATTGAGGCCGACTGTTCTGCCTGTAAGGACTATATCTACAGACCCTGTTAAAAGGATATTCTCACAGATTTCACCATACAACCCTAACTGGTAAATGTAAACATTTAAATGAAATGTGGTGTTGTTAATTGGTTTGATGTTGCTCTATTTTTAATGTACCAGAAGCCTTGAGTAGAAATGACTCAGACTCCTCTGCTCACAGGAATGGTAGAAGAAAGCAGAAAATTTACAAGTTAGGGTACAGACATTTTAGGGAAGCTGATTTCAAGAAGACACAGGGATTATTAAGAAAAGATAAAGAGGAAGAAACAACAAACCAATTGAAAAATTCAATCAATACACATTAATAGGTACCCTCTATGTGCCCTATCTTAAAAAATGCATACTCCCATGGACGTGACTCAGTACCATCTCCAAAGTCATTAAGATTTTTCAGCACTTACTACATGCCATGTACTTTATGCTGAATCTTGAGAGGAATACTAAGATGTTATCAGATCAAATTTTTTTTAATTTGTGTAGAGTGAGGAAGTGATGTAGATATGAGAATTGTCAGCAGCATAGTTGATGCATCCACTCTGCCAAAGGGCTCAGAAAAGTACAGGGGCTGGAGTGCCCAGGAGGAAGGGCAAGGAGGACAGGAGGAAGCCAGCACAAGCCTGCAAGGTATGCAGCTGAGAGGGTTTGGAAATGTTCCACATGGTAAGGAACTCTGAGTCATTCATTGTATTAGTCCGTTTTCATGCTGCTGATAAAGACATACCAAGACTGAGCAATTTACAAAAGAAAGAGGTTTAATGGACTTACAGTTCCACATGGCTGGGGAAGCCTCACAATCATGGTGGAAGGCAAGGAGGAGCAAGTCACATCTTACATGGATGGCAGCAGGCAAAGAGAGCTTGTGTGGGGAAACTCCCCCTTATAAAGCCATCAGATCTCATGAGACTTATTCACTATCACGAGAACAGTGTGGGAAAGACCTGCCCCCATGATTCAATTACCTCCCACTGGATCCCCACCCACAACATGTGAGAATTCAAGATGAGATTTTTGTGGGGACACAGTGAAACCATGTCACTCATGTAGAAATAGTAGAGAAGAAAAACAATTAAAAGAATTTTGAAAAAAGACAAAAATGGATCCCAGAACACCAGAACTCTGATGGGGATGAAACAAACTGCTTTGAGTAAGAAGAAAACCACTTCAGTGACAGAGTCATACATTTTCTGGAAAAGCCACATGTTATGGGTGCTGAGATCAGAGACTCAAACCAGTAGTAGGATTCTGTGTTCAAAACACACAGCGTGAACTAGGCAAAACCAGCTCTTTAAGTCCATGAAGAGTAGGACAAAGAACAGGCTGTGAAGCAGCTACCCGGTGGCAGGCATTGTTCTTATGACATTCATTTCCTCTAATTCTCAAGTCCTATAGATCAGATCAGTCTGCCTTTGACTTCCACTTTACAGAGATTCAACCTGGGCCTGCGAGTTTTAATAACTTACCCAAGACCACAACGTAGTGTAGCTAGGATCAGCTGGCCATAAAACCTGAGTTTTTTTCTAAACATACTGCTGTCCTCTTAGAATTATGATGCTGTGGGGAGGAATTAAATCTTCTAATGAAGGAGGTCATGGAGGGTGTTTATAACTAAAGGAAACAGTAAGGAGAGATTCTTCATGGCATGTGATTCACTGGGTGGCAGACTACTGATGAGTGCACAGTGTGCCCAGAACTCCCAGGCACTTTGTGTTTAACACGGTGGAAGCCCTGTGGGAACAAAGGGGGCACACAGAATGTGCACTGTGAGTATATTTGGCAAGGGCAATCTGGAAGACACTGGACCTTGACGGATGTATAGGATCTGGATATGTGTAGAAAGGAAGATACACGCCCAAGACGGTGTAGGGGGCGCATTGTGAGCAACTGACTGGTCAGGGGATGACTATAGTATCCATGGTCTGTTCTTAAAGAGTTGGAGATTTCAAAATACCATTCCTTGACTGACTGTAAAAGTAACACATGTTTACTGCAAACATACTTGGAAAGAGAGGTAAGTATAATGAAATAATTAAAAAGTTATCTATCATTATGATGCTGTGGGGAGGAATTACATCTGCCAGACTTCGTTTCATGCATGATGAAAAAAAACCCCATATTCATGATCAGAATATACATATAATCCCATGCCTCACTTTTTTTTTTTTAACTTAACAAAATATTGGGAGTATTTTGTTTTCTTAAAATATTTTTCAAGAGTAAATTTCCATGGTTGCACAGTGCTCTGTTAAGGGTCTCTTAAGTTTTTCTTTGTCCTGTAAATGTGTCAGTCTGTCCTGGAAGATAAGGACTGTGGCTGTCCAGGATGGAAAGGCGAGTTCACCAAGGCATCCCTGGGTTCTTCTTGGTACCAAAGGCCCTGGTGAGCTTCTCATTTCTGTCTGAGCATGTTCTGCTTCCTCTCACCATGTGACCTTGCTGGGGTGATGTAAAGGGAACAGATGAGTCTGCTTTCCTTTTGGAGGTTAGAGATTTGGAATGTCTTCACCCCCCACCACACTATACACGCAGCAACCTAAGGTGTTTAGAAGACATTATCCAGTGGGAATGGAGTTTAAAGGGACCTGTCTTCAGTTTCTGAAAGTATTAAAAGATGTGATTTCTAATTTAGCTCCTTGTTGGAAAGAGCATGAACAGGCTATTTTTATATATTATATGTATCATACGAATGAAGCCCTTTCTGACCCTGTCTTGTGTGGTGACAGCTTGAATCCATGTACAGGGTTCTCAGCAGAGAGTAGAGCCTAGCCAGTGATTAGTACTAAAGTGGGAACAAGAGGAAGGGAGACAGTATGGGGGGGATGGGAGGGGAGGGAGGAAGGGGGGGGGAGAGAGAGAGAGAGAGAGAGAGAGAGTGTGTGTGTGTGTGTGTGTGTGTGTGTGTGTGTCTGTCTGTGTGTGTCTGTGTGACAGCTAGGTCCTCCAGAGGGAAGCAAACTATCACACATAGCTCACCTCTAACGTAACACTCAGGGCATTGGACAATTGCTGTAGGTTATTTTACTTTGGACTTACAACAATAGGTAAGTAAAAAATAATTTCCTACCTGAGGAAAAGAGAGTTTGAGCATTTGCTCAAGATGACACATCTAGTAAGGTGTAGGGCTGGGTAGGGACTCAAATCAGGCTGGACCCAAAGCCAACTTGCTTTCTCCTCCACACCTCTAACTCCTTGCACTGATTCAATGAGAAGACATGCCTCCTCCCCATCTCCATCCCACCACACCCCTGGAGAGTCATGTTCAAAATCCAAATAGGGTGTTAAGGATTAAAGGCTTATGTCTCCCATATTCATATGTTGAAGCCCTAGCTCCCAATATGATGGTTTTTGGAAGTAGGGTCTTTGGGAGTTAGTTAGGCTTAGATGAGATCATGAAGGAGGGGTTGTTGTGATGGGATTAAGGTCCTCATAAGAGGAGGAGGAGGATAGATCAGAGCTTGCTCTCTCTGCCAGTATGAACATCCAATAAGAAGACGGCCATCTGCAAACCAGGAAGAGAGCCCTCACCAGGAACTGAATCCATTGGCATCTTGATGTTGGGCTTCCCAGTGGCTAGAACTGTGAGAAATAAATTCCTATTGTTTAAACCACCCAGTCTGTTGTATTTTGTCATAGCTGTCCAAACTGACTAAGATGCAAGGACTTAGAGCTTCACCATCAGCAAAAGACTTCACTTGGAACTGAACCCAGCACTTTAGATTATCAGTGAGGGAAAAAGAAGCATGAAGGACTTTTAGGTTAGCCACAGTTGTCAGAAAATTCAAAGAAATGAAGTTTCATGCAGTTACGGCCAGGAGCTATTTCATCTTCCCACTGTGAGTTTCAGAGATATCCACACAGCTCACATGTAGCCTTTTCTGAGTATTACATATTTTCTCATTTAATCCATACTACCACCTAAATGAGTAGGTTTTCTGGTTGTCATTTCAAAGACAGAGGAAAGGAGACTCACAGAAAGAAGTAACTTGCTTAAAATCAGAGAAGAAGTGGCATTGCTGTGGACTTCATTTTCCCCAAAGTCCTCAGTTTTTAAAGTGCCAAAGCTGCCGGCCCTCCCCAGGAATATTGACCCCATGGAAGTGCAAAGAGAGATTCTTGGTCATGGCTCATCTCCTCATGCATTTGGCCAGAGCAAGTTGCTGCCTTTGGGATAGAGGAGCACTGCCTACATCCTCCAGAGCTCCTGTTACTGGAGCCAGGTCACAGTAACTGAGGGTCAAGCTGGTACAACCAATGGTCCCTTCAGGCACAAATTTGCCCTGGAATGTTTTACAGACATCTCTAGAAGCCAACATCATCTCCTTTTCCCCAAGTGACATTCAGTTGGATATATTTTAAATTTTGGAAATAAAATAATTTTTGTAGACTGTAGAGACCTCTATGTTTGAAGGACATTATTTTGTAATTATGCTTGGAAAAAAACTGGAATGATAATTTTGATATTATTTCTCTTCTACAAGTAAAAAACTGTGAGAGAAGCTAAATGACCTGTCAAGGATCACAAGGTTTGGCAGATGCAGAGCTGGGACTTCAATCTGACCTTTCCACAGGATTCAAGTCAAAGAAGTGCTAACTGAGCACCTACTGTGCATTCCAGCATTGTGCCAGGCACACAGGAGAAAAAGATACTGCATGTCCCAGAATGGGAGAGACCACATCTCGCCCTCTTCTGGTTCCTCAGGCCTTGTGGTATGCTTGGCACAAAATCAGCATGTAAGAAGTATCTGCTGAATGAATAAAATGGCTGAACTCAAAGATATTCATGCTTGTCACCTCTTGTGAATAGTTAGAACCTAAACTGCCTACCTGAGATCTGAATTCATCCATTGGTTTTGACACCAAAACCAATGCCTTAGGTTTTCCTGTCATCATTTCCCCTGTATCCATATGCATCCCCAGCAAGACTGTATACTCTTCAAGGGCAGGGACCTTGATCTTGCTCTTGCCAACTATGCTGTATGCATCACAGGGCTGGACAGAGACAGAGAACTCAACAATGGCTGAGGGATCACGGTCCTGCCCCATCTTTGGGGCTGACATACTCTTAGTTCACACACCAGAATGCCAGTCTTCATTTGGAAATCTGAGCCCACCTGGCTCCACGCTGGGCTTACATCATCCTTTCCCACAAGCCACCTTCCCTGTCCCCACCCCTCCCACCTATCCTAGCAAAGTGGAGCATTTTTCTGTTTGTTCTATACACTTGCCTCACTCCCCCTGCTGGACAATAGGTCCTTGTCAAGGCATCTTTTCCACACCTCCAACCATTCCAACCTTAGATCAGCGTTTCGCGCATGGCAGGTACTCAATAAACTTGTGTTAAACACAGAAAACATTTTAGCCGCACATGTTTGGCTTGTTTTCAGCCAAGGTTTTCCGGCCTTTGAGAGTAAATGCTTTGAAGACCATATTTTTCAAAGAACTCCTACACAAACCTAGAATTAATAAGCATCTAAATTCCAAATCTCATCATGTAGAACAAATTGGATTTCTTTTCATTAATAGCAAGAAAGCAGAAAACAAGCCCAATCCCAAGAGGGCCAAATGAACACAGAGTTATTCACCATTTTCTCTCATTCTTTTTCTCTGCCCATAAACTCATCTTTATTCAATTATGTAGTTCATAAATATAGTCCCTGTATATCAGCACAGTTAACAAGTGGTCTCCGTTAGAGCCCTTTGACAGCTCACCTGGCCTTGCAATAATAAAGTCACAGTTCCGGTTCTAGGATCTTTTTGTTTTTTTGAATGGAACAACAAACAAAAACTAGCAAAACGCAACCAAACCTCAAAGGATCACAGTGTTCCAAATAGTAAAATGCGGGTCATCTAGTGACTTTTTAATCAACTAGATGTCAATGTCGTTCTAAGTAACATCATAGAAGCTGCATTCGTAACAAAAACCAAAGTCCAATCAGTGCACAGAGTATTTTTATATCTGCCTTCTTAAAAATATATTTGCTTTAAAGAGAGGCCTGAGGTTTTTGTACCCTTCTGTGTAGCCTAATAGCAAAGACTCTTTTCCAAGAACATACTGTAATGGTTTGAAGAAATTCTACCTCTGTCCTGGGATCACTGTGACACATTTCCCATTTGCCTGACATGTAGCTAGCTGGGCAGGAGGTAGGGATGAGCAGTTGCTGCTTGATAGGCTCACAGCCTCCAGGAGGAGCACCTGGTCTCCCTGCCTATACAACAGAAGTCCAAGGCCTGGAAAGGTAACCAACTGTAAGTCATTGAGCTTCTTTTCTCTAAAATGGAAATTATCAAAGTATAGTCTAGGGAATCCTGGGGTCTGTGACCCTTTTGGGGCAAGAATCCATGAAGTCAAAACTATTTTTAAAGTTACAGGAAGATGTTATTTCCTGTTTTTACTTTTTTTTTTTCTCTCATTGATGGATAGTGAAGTTTTATAAAAGCTACATGAGATATAATCTTGCAACAGAGCAAATGTAAAAGCACAAATGAGAATCCTGCAGTCTTCTAGGAAGGTAGACACTAAAGAGATTTGCAATCATGTAAGGTAAGGTCACTCTTCTCACTGGATTCACCTTATTTTAGAAAATATAGTTAATTTTCATAAAAGATGTGATTTATGTTAACATGTAATAGATTTGTTATTAATTTTAAAAATATGTTAAGTAAAATTTTAAAATATCAGCTTTAACTTCTGATAAGATTAAGTATTGATAGCTATAACATTGTGATGGTTAATTAAACATGTCAAGCTGACCGGGCTAAGGGGTACCCAGACTAAACATTATTTCCGGGTATATCTGTGGGATGTTTCTGGATAGCATTAATGAACTCACTAAAGTAGACTGTTCTCCCCAGTGTGGATGGGCATCATTCAATCTTTTGAGGGCCTGAATAAAGCAAAAGGCAGGAAAAGAGGAAATCACCATTTTGCTTCCTGCCTTCCTGCTTGAGCTGGGACATAGGTCTTCTTCTACTTTTGGACTGAGATTTACATCATCAGCACCTCTGGTTTGCAGGTCTTTGGACTTGGAATGCAATTATACCACTGGCTTTCTGGGTCTCCAGCTTGCAGGCAGCAGATAACAGGACTTCTCAGCATCCATAATTGTGTAAGCTGGTTCTCCACAGTAAATCTCTTTATGTGCATATATATATATATCCTACTGGTACTGCTTCTCTGGAGGACCCTGACTAATCCAAATCTGCTATGAATAAGTTCTTTGTGGCCCTCAGTAATAATTTTTAAGAATGTAAAGGTATCCTGAGATGAAAGAGAATGAAAGCCACTGTTCTAGGACAATCATCAGCCTTTCATGGGCCCACCTAGCTCCTAGCTTCAGATCCACGTCCAAAATAACTCTGGGAACCTACCTCAGAGCCCCTGACCCCACATGAACACTTTGCTGGCCTCTGTAACTGCACCGACTACCCAGTAATAAACTCATAAATTTTTCCTGTCTGTATTTCCCAATGTCAACTCTCTGAGGCAGGGATGGGTGGTTTTCATTCCTGAATTCTCAATGCCAAAGAGAGGGCTTGGCACCCAAAAAGAATTTAGTACATGCTGAAGGAAGGAAGAAAGGCAAGAAGGAAGGAAGCAAGACAGGTGGAAGGCAGGCTCTGTAGGAATTTTGGTTGAAGGGAATTAATCAGCATCAGAGAACCAGTAAGGCCTGTAAAATTTCCAATCATAGTTATTCACCGAGGGCCTAATCTCTGCCCAGTCCTGCATCAAGAACTTGATTCTTATACATTATTATGCTTAAAAATCCCTTGAGTCATTTATTAAACTGCAGATTCTGGCATTCTATCCCCAGAGATAATTAAATAGCAAATCCTATACAGGTGGAGATTGGGAGATAGGCTGTGTTCTGGGCAACAGCTCCCAGTGAGGGAGCCAAGAGCTGTAGTTTCTGAGCAACAAGAGGAAACATTTTCAGCTTGTTCACAATTCGGAAGTTATTCTTTTCATCAAAAGGCAAGACTGTACACAAAACCATCATCACATGTGGCATTCTCCCAACCAGTCAATAAAAACACTAGTATTACAGAAGAGGAAAAAGAAAATCTTGACTGAGAGCGCCAACATGCAAGTCTGGGTAACTCACACCAAGTTCTAGAAATGTACATGTGCGTGCAAACTAAATTAGAAAGAAACTTGCTAGTGTGATAGAATATAGCTAACAAAGAAACCATATTTATTGTGAATTTCAGGCAATGTTCGATGGAGGCTAAGAAGTCTCTGAAAATCACTTTTCAATCTTTTACAAGCAGCATCCTCCATGATGCAGAGCAAAGTGGAACGTAAGTCAACAGGCAAAGGTCAGTGACTGACACAAAGACACAGTAAGAGAAGACAATGAAGGGCTTCTAGACAGAATGAGGACAGATGCGCACTCCTCTACACCTGGCTGAAGGTTCTGTCCCTACCCTGATGAGCAAGAACTGCAGTTAACACAAATGCAACATTACGATTAGATTTAAATATGACTTCTCTCTGTGAATATGCATGTAGATACATACATAAAGCATATGCATATTATAAATGAACCTTAAAATATCTCTTTTTGGCTAAGGATATAGGTTTGGTTAGGGACAAGGGCTGGGAACCAGGGGTGCCCACAAAATTGAGATCTGAGCCTCAAATTGAGATCTGATGAGTGCTGTCCAGGGTTACAGCACCTCCCTACCAAGACAGGGCCTGTTCCTATTCTTTTGGGTCACATACTATAATAACTAAAAGTTGTGTAGGGGAGTAGTGTGGAAGGGCTTCCTTCAGGAAGGAACACTTGACACTGGGCTGCTAGGAGCCAGGAGCACTTAGCCAAGTGGAGGGGGAAAGTGAGCACTAGAGAGCCCAGGTGATAGTGAGGCATAATGACCAAGGTTCAGGGGGAAGAGGGTCAGGGACTGTGCTCCCTACAGATCCACCACTGGGTGAGACACTATTCAGAGTCTCTTCATTTGCAGCTGCAGCCCATTCCCAGATTTCTGATTCCCAAGTCCCCTTGCTTTATTCAAGTTGAAGGGCCTTCCTTGCCTCTTCAAATCCTTCTCAGCCTTTGGTCCAGCTCTAATATACCTCCTCACCCCATTCTGTCCAGGTGCGTTTCTACCCTCCTGCTTCTTCACTCCAGTTTTGAAGTTTATTTGCATTTCTTTTTACATCATGCTTTATATTCTCATTCTTTGTATGTTAATCACCCCCACTGCATCCACAATTGCTGCCCAACTGGGCAATGGGCTTTTTGAGGAAGTTTATTGCCCTTTGCCTGACAAATAAAGGCTTTGCTTTATGAATGAATGAACAATTGAATGAGTCTTATTGTGTGATCCTGGGCAAGTTACTTCCCCTCCTGGGCTTCAGCATCCCCAGTGTTCTTGGGGGACAAACCCTGCTCACGCTGCCAGACATACTACAAGCAGCTTCCCTCGTGTCCTCAACATTTGTATCATAGGTTACTGCGGCTATATGTTTCAGCGCTTATCTTTTTCTCTAGAAGGTGAGCACTTTGAAAGTCTATAGGCCAATGTAAATTATGATTACTGTTATCATTACTTTTGTTATTTCCTTCTGGTCTAATGGACACTATATCCTAGATGTGTTTTAAGAACTTTACATTGATTACAGCCTTAAATATTTATAATAGTCCAATGAATATTACATGTATTTTATAAATAAACTATATTAGGCCCATTTTACAGATAAGGAAACGGAAACTTACAGACATTAAGTGATTTGGCCAAAATCACACAGCTTTTATGTAGTCAGAAATTGTGTGCAAGCCTGTCTAAATCAGAGCCAGAGCTTAAAATCACTGTTGTTTTCTTTACAATATCCCACCTGTAGAGTACGATGCCTAGCACTTGCCAAGTTTAGTAAATTGTTGATTTGAATGAATAAGCTACAATCCCTAACTTATGATGGCTTGCCTAGCAATTTTCTGACTTGAAAATTGTACAAAAGCAGTACACATTTAGTACATTCAACTTATGATGGGGTTACATCACATGACAATATTGTAAGTGGAAAATGAATTTTCTACTTTCAATGGGTTTATGAGGATCAAATCCCATGGTAAGTTGAGAAGCACCTGAGTTAGGCTTAGCCATCATGATGGAAGTGGGAAGCCCACATACTGCCCACACAGGCTAAGGAAAATGTTATTTATGTGGAGTCACAGAGCTTCCCTGAGCCTCAATTTCCTACTTTGTTAACTTGTCACAATGCTGTATGTTGAGCGTCAGCAGACCAGATGCAACCCGCAGGCTGAATCCAGCCCTTTACCCATTTTCATCCGGCCTGTGAGCCAAGAATGATTTTTATATTTTTAATTCCAAATTTAGAAAAGGACTCTAGCATTTCAGGAGACTGGTTACTCAATTTTACCTCTTGGCCTACAAAGTTCGAAATGTGTACCTGGCCCTTTTCAGAAAAAACATTTGCCAATTCCTGCTGACTGCAGTGACTGCTTCACCAGCTCACTGTGAGAATCAAGTAAATGTGTTGGGCGGAAATTTTGTGAAAAGGAAGATGTAGTCATACAGGCATTTATATTAATGATTATTAATATTAGTTTTATAATTTTGATGCCAGGAATGGCCATCTTCCCCAAAGTCCATTTCCCCTGTTCTTAAGCAGTGGGCATGAGATTCTATGTCCTCCAACACCTAGAGCGGCTGTGCGATTTCTGTGCAAAATTGATTCTCAGGATGTGGAGAGCGGTTCAAGGAGGGAGGCCAACTGAATAAACACCAAACTGGCTTAAAATACTTGGCAAAGACAGCAAGTTCAGTCCAAATGTTTTTTAATCCAAAAAGTAGCCAGAAGTTAATTATTCTGAGCAATGCCCAAAGCGCTCCCATAGTGGAGGAGCTGGTGGGTCTGAATTTCACCTGAAGGAAGCTGGGCACACTGTGGAATCACTGCTGAAGTTCAGCGCTCCTCTGTCCAACCATCCGCCTGGCAGAGGTGCGGAGGCTGCCTACAGGGTAGGCCTGGCTGCTCCTGCTTAACCCCAGCTCACGCTTGTTCTTCCTCCTGGACCTCAGGTTCTCAACCTGTAAATTAACTTGTTCTTCCCTTCCTCTCTACCTAACAGGGAGGTTATAAAGAACTAACAGAAAAATGAATGTGACAGTATAACCTTTGCTGTGATTAGAAACAGTAAAACACAGCCCTAAAGGGACAGATGGTAGGAGCCAGAAACCTTAAAAACTTCAACAGAGGAAAGTAACTTAGCACATACACTTAAAAAAATACTTGCATTCTGTCTGATGAACAAAGAGGTGGAATCATCAATTTATAAAGAATTCTTACAAATCAGTAAGAAAATGATGAGCATTCCAATTAAAACAGGAGTGTGTGAATTAGGCAATCCATGAATCATATAAGTAAGCTGAGACTATTTGAAAAGTTGCTCCGCCTTACTAGTCATCAAAGAAATACCATTTCCTGTTACGGCAATACAGGTAAGGTGTGATAATGTCTGAGGTGAGCACAAGTGTGAGGAAATTTTGAGAATACAAATTAGTTCAAATTTCCCAGAGGGCCATTTTGCCAGTATCTATCAACATTTTAGATCTACACAGCACATCTCCAATTAACTTTCCAACAGGATGGTTTTCAGATAACTGACATAGTGATTCTAAAGATCATCTTCAAGAATAAATATATGAGGACTTCCAGACAACCTCAGAACAGAAAGAGCAACGAGGAAGGTGGCTCCCCCTTCTAGATACTAAGATAGTTAAAGCTATGAAGCTGTGGGTGGTAGATTCAAGAAAAGACACATTGGACAAGAAAATAGCATGAAGAGTTCATAAATAAATCCAGATATAAAGACCACATTGTATAAAGACCACATTGTACGTCAGAGCAGGAGAGGTTTGAGAAGGCTAATTAAACATGTAAGAATTGGATTATAGTAACAGTTCAGTTAAAATAGCCTCAATTCTTAGGTATCCTCAGTTATTTCTCAAAGGTCTTTTAGCTGCTTAAAACTGGAATTTAAAATATTACAGGCATAAAAAAGGCTCTAAAGAGTAATGTAAGGAGCTTATGAGCCCTCCAGTCAACTTAAGAAATACTTTACTGACACATTTGAGGATTCCTTTGTCCCTCATTTATGATCATATGACTCCTCCTTCTCCAACACCTCCAAAGGCAATGGTCATTCTGAGTTTAGCCATTATTTCTGAGCATTTCTTTAAACTTATATTTATACTTATCTCTCAGTGTTGTATGTTTGTTTACATATTTGTACATTTTAAATAAATGGCATCATACTTTACAAATTAAAAAAATATCTTGGGGCAGTTGTATAACACTTCTGAGAAAACATAAAGCTAGAACTTTATATAACTTTAAATCAAAATAAATTTCATGTGGATCAAAAATTTATAAACAACACAAGTACATAAATACTGAACAAAAATGTGGACAAATATTTTTATAATTTTGAGGCAAGAAAGGCTGAGGCCTTTCTGTAAAGGAAAACCTATGATAAACAGGCTGAAAGATAAATTTTAAAACTAGAAGAAATAGTTTATGTGATGAATAAAAGCCTAAAACACCAACTATACAAGCTGATTTCAAAGCCATAAGGAAAAGTTCAGTATTTCCACAAATAAATGGGCAAAGAAAATATACAATTTATAGAAAAAATATGACTAGCCAATAAACATATGAAAATATGGTCATATGATATGACTTCTAATAAAATGAATATAAAAAAGCGAAAATTAGCAAAACAACTTGTATAAAGCCAGGTATTTCTATAAAATTTTACAGTGGGAAGGAAGGTATTATGCACTGAATATTTGTGCCCCAATACCCCAAATTTATATGTTGAGACCATAATTTCCAATGTGACAGCATCTAGGAGGTGGGGCCTTTGGGAGGTAATTAGGTCATAAGGATAAAACCATGGAATTTGTGCCCTTTTAGAAGAGGGCCAAGTGAGCTCTACCACCCTCTTTTGCCCATGAAACAATACAAGAAGTCAGCAGTTTGTGACATGGAAGAGTGCCCTCATCAGGACCCAAGCATGCTGGCACTCTGACCTTGGACTTCCAGCCTCCAGAGCTGTGAAAAACGAATTTCTGTTGTGTATGTCACCCAGTTTATGATACTTTGTTATAGCAGCCTCAGCTGGCTAAGACAGAAGGAGAGAGGGGAAGAGAAAGAAAATGAGTTTTCATAGATGGCAGGGGTTTGATACACTCACACATTGTGGGTAGGGAGGGAAATTGGTTTTCTAGGCTCATGAAGTTTGTTTCCCAACTGGCTAACAAAAAAAATAACACTGGGGAGATCATATAACTTGCCTTGTCCAATGAAATGCGAGCGGAAGCTTTGAGAGCTGGGGAGCAATTTGTCACCTTTCATGATGATGTTGATCAGTGATGTTCTTAATGCTGAAGGTGACATCTGCCTGGGGCCTCCAGTGAAAAAGACTTGGAGTAAAACAGTGTCGGTCGCATGAGTAAGAAACAAACCTTTGCTATTTTAATTCATGGAAAAATATACTTTTGTATTTTAATCCACTGAGATGAACAGTTTAGCCCATCATGACTATTACCAATTCTAAATTTTGTAACTACCCTATTAGGTTAGATCATTTCCCCTATTTGCCAGCCTGACAAGCTGGGGTTCCAAGAAGCTAGGTAACTTCATGGTCACATCACAGTGAATGAACAAATCAAGACTTTCAATTTTATAGAAACCATACTCTATTTGCTACAACATGCTATAATCCAAGACTCATATGTAAAAAGGTATCTTAGAGATCCCTCAGTCTAATTGCCCCTTTGGAAGATGAATAAATGGGTCCCCAGAGTCAGTGCTTTCCATGGGGTGCAGCGTAAATGTGTTTCCTTTTAGTATACTCTTCCCATGGTTTGCATTTTAGTCTTTGGTTCTGAAAACTCTAGAGCCTTCACAAAATTGAGGAAAGGTATATATATAGACAGAATCGAGAGAATATAGTGTAGACAAAGGAGAGGGAGAATTAGGCTATCAGCCGGAAAAGGGCCAATCAGGGCCAGCTCAAGACGTCAGAGGTGTCCATCAATGCTTGGACCCAGCGAGCCCAGAATCAAATTGTCAGCATGCCTCAGCATCACTCCTCCTGAGGTTCCTGTCACTTAGTAAATGGTATCAACATCTTCTTCACCTCTCAGGATAACATCCTTGGGACTCTCCCAACTCATCCTTTTCCTCATCTACTCCATTATCAAAGCTCTAGGGACTCTCCTGCCTAAATATCTCTTAATTTCATCCTTTCCACCTCTCACTCAGGCCATCATCATCATGGGACATTCAGCTCAGCTCAGTCCAAGTGCCTTTTCTCTGACATATCCAATGTTAAGCTTTGTGATAGGTGTATGAGGAAAACAGACTCCTGCCTCCAACTAGCTTGTCCATGGTCTACCCATGAGGAAGGAGAAGAGCTCTGTAGCTATGAAGACAATGCTCTTACCTGGACAGAAAGTATAAATGACCACAGCATGCTCAAGGTAGGCCTCCTAAGGAAAGTGCCATCCCCACTTCGTGCTGCCCACCGAGTGCTCTCCTCTACTTCATCACTCTGCATTCCTCAGCCTACACTAAGAGTTCAGTTGCTTATCAACACAATGAACCACCTTCAATACCTCTTCCAAGTCCACTCCTCCCAAGAATCCCTAATTATGTGATGGCCCTGAAGATTCAGCTTGTACAAATGTGCTGGGAATGCTGTTGTTAACGAGAAAGGACAAATCAAGCTTGATTCCAGTTCTCTTTGCTAGGCCTCTCCATCAATGTGCCACTCTGGTTCTCAGCTCTAATACTGTTTATCTCACATCTACTCTAAGCCCAAGGGGACAGTTTACTAACTGCCTGGGCAGCAGGCCAGTGACTCCATGCCAACCACCAACCAGAGACTCAGTCTCATTGTCTTCATAAATGACTAAGCCCTCTTGTAGTCTTCCAAAGTGGAAGACTGTGGCTTCTTCAGTCATTAACTATTTTGAAAGTTCCTTGTGATTTTTAAAGCACAGGCACACACATTACCTCGTGTAGTTCTCCTAGCAGCCCTGTGAGGGCTATCTTACTACGCTCATCCTCATTTGGCAAATGATAAAATTGAGCCTGAGAGAGGTTAAGTAACTTGCTTAATGTCACTTGACTAATAAAGGTTGCAAGGTAAATTTACAGTCAAGTCTTCTGACTGTGCAACTTGCATGATTCTCTTCTTTATGCAGTAGTTCTAACAGGCACTCTGAAGTGCTGAGGTAACTAGAGATTAATGTTGCAGCTTACAGGTAAGGGTATCAATTTGTTTATTCTTTGACAAAAATTTGCTAAGGAATGAGCCCATCACTTTGTGAGTCACTCAGAACACAGCAGTGTTCATGGCAGATAATGTTCCTGCACACTGGGGGGCTCTATTTCAGTAGGGAAGATAGGAAAAACAAAACAAAACAAAAAACAAATATTGATGACGTTAATTGGGTGAGTGATAGAAGGCCTAATTGAGGAGGAGATATTTTGGGCAGGATATTCGTAACAGGAAGGAAGTGGCTAGCAGCCATGGGAAGAATGAGGCAACAGCTCCCAGGAGGAGGAGCAGTGTGTGCAAGGATCCAGCCTGCTGGAGGAATGGAGAGAGGACAGAGGGTCTGGGTGTCCTGAGCAAAGCAAGGGGTGGCAAGAGGAGTGCTTGGGAGGTGAGTTTCAGACAGGGCATGGGGGCTTTATAGGCCATGGAGGGAGGCATTGTTTTTACTGTAAAGACATTGAGAAATATTTGAATTGAATTAAGGAGGGGAGAAAGATGATCTAGATTCTGCTTTAAAAAGATCCTCCAGCTTAGCGTGGAGAATACATTGAGGAAGGTGAGGTGGAGTAGGCAGACCATTTAGGAGGCTCATGTCTTCCAGGTGGGATGGAGATGGAGAGGACACACCCATTTGAGACAGGTTTTTAAGCTGCAGCTGGTGAGACTTGTATAGTGTGAATGGGCAGAGAGGAATCAAGGCCGATTCTGAGTTGGAGTGGTTGGAAGCTTATCGTTTTAGGGATGACTGAAGGACAATCATTTGAGCTGTGAGGAGGCAGCAAAGTTCTCCTTTTGGCATCGGATTAAGGTGCTTGAGATGGTGATGTGGAGATGCCAAGCAGATATGGAATATGCAAGACTCAAGTTCATGAGAGATCTCATGTAGGGATGGGGGACATTGTCAGCATATGGATGGGCCAGAGGATAATTTTGGAGAAAAGGGTAGAAACAATGAATAAAAGACTGCATTATTTGGCTGTCTGGTGGAAGAAGAGGAGGAGGCAGCAAAGAACTGAAAGTTTGAGCGACAATGGAATCACACAATGCAGGAAAGAAAGGCCTTTCAAAAGGGAGGGGCAGTCCGCATTGCTGAGTGATGGGAGGGGTCCAGCAGGGAGTGGGTGGGGAAGCACTTATCTGATTTAGAATCTCCTCATTTACTGGTGACCTAGACAAAGGCAATTTCAGATACACATTAGGAAGGGAGGACAACCTGGAGGGGAGAGAGAGTAATAAAGTGAGGAGGTGGGGCCATGAGTACACAAGGCATTGGAGAGTAATAACCACTAACATATGGTGAAAGCTCATCTCGGGCCAGGCTCTTTCATATGCTTTACATGAATTCATGGATCCATGTCCACTTTTTGATAACACCAAGAAACAACTAATATTAGCCCCATTTTAAAGAAAAAAATACTCTGGGGTTCAAGATGAGTAATGTTTTGCTGAGAAGGATGGTAGGGATTTTGGGATGTAGCTGAAGGTGATGTGAAGAAAAGAGAGGGATTTAAATTTGCTGCTGTTGTTTTTAATATCAGGTAGTTGGCCCTCTTTGTGTGCTGATGGAAATGATCTGGGAGAGAGCCATGGGAAATGAGGGCATCATTGCGGATCAGGTGAAAGATTAGCCCTGAAAGGCATGAGGAGCTGTTATCTGGTAGCATCTATTTTCACAAAGCATGGGGTCAGGTCATCAGATAGAGGAGTAGCAGCTAAAGGTGGCTTGAGGACCAAGGAGGAAGTGTGGATCAAGATACTAATGCTTACACATTGAGTCATCCATGCTATGCTCCAAAGTTGGTCAACCAGGACTCTGGAGGATTGCAAACAGGGAAAAGCCTTTCCTTGTTGGTCACCTGTTGGTTGTATTATGATTGGTGCATTCGTGTGTGATTCACTCCATAGACTGAACTTCTCTAAAGACAAGAGGACGTTCTCTTTTTCCTTACCTCCTCCCCCTTTTCCTCATTTGTAGAAATCTCTCCTCCTGTCTGTCAATTCCACCTCAAAGGGCACCCTATGTAAGAGGCATGAATTGGTCTTCCAGAGTCCACATCAATGAACCCCTTCCTAATGCTTGAGCACACTGTGGGTTTCTCCTGCTGTATTAATGCACCAGTGGATGGGAAGCTCCCTGGAGGCAGAGCTCTGTCCTTTTTGTCAACTTTTAAACTCCCTTTATTTCCAGTCCCTCTGCCTCTCACCCCAGGGCTCAGGGATGTGCCTGACTCAGGGTAACTATTCACTAAACTGACTGTGAGACGAACTCAATCACATTCCAAACCAGGCTCAAAGCCTTCATCAAAATGGGTGTTCTGAGATAACTCCAGAATCCATCATCTTAAAAATGTAGAAAGATAATGACAATCTTTTCTGATGCCTATTAGCAAAATCAGAGCACTAAAGGGAATTTTGATCCTTATTTTTCTACCTCTTACATAAAGTCTAGTTTTAAAAGCCTTAAAAATGACTGCTCAGCATCTAATAGGCTGCTCAAAGAGACTTCTGAGACTCTTTACATGCCACATAAGCCCTGTTTCTTATCTGAAAACACAATTTCATCTGACTCAATATGAAAATTTGTCATCATTTAACATACATGAGAATCCTTATAAAATCTTATATCTTAGGTTTTTAAACCTTGTCTGATATTTAGTAAACATATCTCTGAGACTATTGGCAGGGCTATATTTTTGTTTCATAATCAAGTTGGTAGAAATGTGATTTTAGAAAATCAACAATTACTAAACTCTGAGCCCTCCTACAGATGTATCTTTTTGTGTGTGCATGCATTCATTCATTTCTTCATTCATTCAACAAACATTAAGTCTCCCATTGTCTTAATGATGAAAGGATGCTCAGGTTTATTAAAGTGTTTGGCCTTGATTCTAGAGGCAATGAGAAGCCATGAAAGGGTGAGAGACCCAGTTAATGTTGTGTCACAGATGGGATTATGAAATGGAATTAGGCTATGGTCCTGTTTCTGCTCTTTTAACTTCAGTTTTTGACCAGTGTCAAAGAGAGACTAACTAGGTACCAAAAAGAAAGACTCCAATTTTTAAAAAATACAACTCAGAGGATTTGGGCGTGGGGAGGGGGAATACAGCTCCTCCCCTATCCCCCCAAAACAAAAAAACAAAAAATGCATGAAATTAGGCTTGGATCCAGGCTGGCTGAGTTTGAATTCCAGCACCTCCACTCTCTATCTGTGTGACCTTGGACAAATAACAGAACCTCTGCCTCAATTTCCTCATCTATATAATAGGGGCAATAACACAGCTTATCTCAGAATTTTGAAGATTAAAGGACTGGATATAGGTAAAAACCTTGGAACCATGCCTAGCATGCAGTAAACAGTCACATTAGCTATAATGGGGTTATTTTGTTGTGTAAATAACATGTTCCATCCTCAAGGAGCAGCCAGTGAAGATTCCAGAGGATTTCAACACAGCGTAATCAGTGCAGCACTGGAGCAGCAGCCCCTGACCCAGGTGAAGAGGAACAGGGCACAGGGGATCAGGGAGGAGTGTCTGGGGAGGCTGCCCAGAAGAGGGGATTGGGAGGTGGGTATGCAGGATGGGTAAAAGGAGTCCCACTCCCTCAGGAGGCTGTGGAGAATACCACAGGCTGCTATGAATCAGGTGAATTTTCTCACTTATAGATTAATTCATTCAGTTCCCCAGCCTGGCTCACAGTCATTTTCATGTAAATCCCTCAGAAGGTGTTAATGGGACCTTTTATAGCAATGACAATAGCATCATAAGAGATAATTAGTCAGTGGTGTTGGTGGGAAGCAGGGGATGCTAACTGGGCGTGGTGAGAAGAAGGAAAATCAAAACAATTGATCAGCATTTCCTCAAGCCAATATACAAACCTCAGAAATGATGTCTTGGACTTGGGAATCTGAATTCTGCTAAAATACTGGGGGAATCAAAGTGGCTCAGTTCGCTGCACTTTTTCTCAGGCAGTACTGCCGAAGGCTCTTTGTAAAACATCTGGGAAATGGTGTTTAGTGACTGCAATAGAATGCTCTTGCAACAGCTGGATATCTACAAAAATTCCAGGGCATCAGTGTGAAAAGAGTGTCTGGAAGGAGAGCTGGCAGCACACTCATTCCAGCATATAACCCAGAGCAGACACTTATTCCCTCCATGTCTTTCTTTTTTCTTCCTGTCTTTTCTTCCTTCCCACTTTTCTTCCCACCCTACCTTCTTCCTTTCATAAATTTTACTTCTATTTATGATATTCTATTTCTTCCCACCCTACTTTCTTACTTTCATAAATTTTACTTCTATTTATGATATAAATTTACTTCTATTTATGATATTCAAAACATGTTAATGATCAAACATTCAAAGATAACAGTAGGTATACATCTGGGAGGTCAGTTGCTCACATCCATTTCTGACCCCACGATCCTGTTCTGCTGAGGTTGCTTTAGAAATGAAGCCTATGTGTGATCTATCAAGAAGGAAATCCTTTGACATCAGTCGGCTGCGTTAAAAATTTGAGCTATAATTATCCTGATAAGCATATGGTAGAATCCTTTCCTAACTCAAACACATTTTGAAAGATGAGCAACTCAGTCCTCTGAGAATTTGAAGCGCTATTTGTCTCATCAGTTTCCCTCTCTCTCCTTCTAAGCACTGGGGCATGCTTTCAGATAAGGCATTGGTTTATGAGACACACCAAGTAAATGGCACAATGATTTGGGGTTCGGATAGACCTATGTTAGGATTCTGGCTCTGCCCATCACTCAGAAGCTATGTGACTTGGGGTAAGTCCCTGAATATCTCTGATCCTCAGTTCACAATTTGTAAAATGGTAATTCAGTACCTGTATCTCTAGGCTGTTTGAGAGGATTATGTGAATTGACATATACAAATTATTTCATTTTCCTTAGAAAAATAAACTATGTTCTTTTCTCAACTTCCCTATTCTTATGGTATTTCATTATATTAACTGGCCAGTCTTTTATAAAAATTTTACAACTTTAGTGAGATATAATTACAGTAGAAGAAATGGCAGATATTTAAAGTATACATTTTTGACCAATTTGGGCAAGTGTATATACAGTGAAATTCGCCACCACAATTAAGATTACAAGAATTCTTTCCCCCAAATGCTTCCTCCTGTCCCTGAACAATCCACCCTTCCCTGTAGTTCTATACCCAAACACTGATCTGCTTTCTGTCTTAAGAGATGAGTTTGCATTTTCTAGAATTTCATATAAATGAAATCATATGGGATGTACACTTTTTTTTTGGCGTGGCTTCTTTCACTCATAATGATTTTGAGATTCATCCATGTTGTGTGTATCAATAGTTTACTGCTTTGTATTACTGATTCATATTTTCATACCTGGATTTTTTCAAGTTATTCAGGCATCCCTTAAGAAATCAGACAACTCTTTAAAAATCAGAAACTTGGCTGGGCGCCGTGGCTCATGCCTATAATCCCAGCACTTTGGGAGGCCAAAGCGGGTGGATCACACATGGTCAAGAGATTAAAACCATCTTGTCAACATGGTGAAACCCCGTCTCTACTAAAAATACAAAAAAATTAGCTGGGCATGGTGGCGCATGCCTGTAGTCCCAGCTACTTGGGAGGCTAAGACAGGAGAATTGCTTGAATCCAGGAGGTGGAGGTTGCAGTGAGCCGAGATTGCACCATTCCACTCCATCCTGGGTAACAAGAGTGAAACTCCCTCTCAAAAAAAAAAAAAAAAAATCAGGAAGCTAGACAGATCTTACTGTTTCTAATTCTCAGAAACCTTTGGCACTATGATATTCTACTTCGATGCACAATGCTGACTCCTGAGCTGGACTCTTAAAGCCCTTCATTATCTGCTCATGGACTGAGCCAATCTGTTTTCCCTCTGCTGACCAGCTTGATTCCTCACTTCAGCCTGTCACCTGCACTTTCCAGGACCTCTCCAGCTTCTGAGCTTCTGTTCATGTCCTGGAACATAATTGCTTACCTCCCACTCCTACAAAGCCCACCCATCCCTCTGGTCCACTGCCTGCCCTACCTCCTCCGGGACCCCGCTACTCCTCCAGCTCCTATCCAGGGCTGTCTTCCCAGAATATATGTCTCACAACACAGCACGTGAAGCAGAACAGGCTCCTCCTTTCTTCAAGGAAAAGCCTCTGACTGCCAGCTCCCTGTCACACTCTGAGCTGAGTGCCAGGAATGAGAGAGACCAGAAACATGGTTCCTTCCCTCAAGGTGCTTCTACTCCAAGGCTAAGGAGGGAGGCAGACAGGCATACATCATACCTATCTGTAGACACTGAGTAGAGGGCGGAGAAAGAATGTACATATACACTGTCTGCCACAGAAGAGTTGAAAACAGGCATCACAAACCATTCTTTCTCCCCAGTTTGTCAGGGACATCACTGGAGTGGGGAGCATGTACCTCCTGTCTGCCCCCTCCCTATCAAACATCTACACAGGACTGAACAGAAAGGACAATCAATAAATATTTAATTGATTTGTAGAGGAGAAATAGTCCAAAGAGTTTCCCCAGATCTCCTTGAAAACACCATACCTAACGATGAAAGAAAACCACAGCCAGGTATGAATAAAAGGCCCAGGGCACAACTCTGACCCATGGTCTATTCCACAGGCTATGGGGGTGGCCTCCATTTGAATCAGGACCTGGACAGAGGGGCTGCTTCCTTTACTAGGTGGCAGTTGTGGACCAAAGTTGCTCAGAAATTGGGAATATAGTCAAGGTCTTGCTCCAGGGGCCACCTTGACCCTCTGCTATTGGTGAAGTGGTTCATCTTGGAGGCTAACACCAAAGTTTCAGGGGTATTACAACACTCCTTCATTGTCACAAACACCCTGGAGGCCAGCAGGGCTGTGCCTGAACTGTCCATTTCAAAAACTGCTAAGACTCAGGTCATGGTAAGACCTGCCCTCTTGCCCTCCAACTAGAATGATCTACTTGTCACAGTTTGTCCAGGACTATTCCAGTTTTGACACCAAGAACCTCATGTCTTAGAAAGCCCTCCAGTCCTGGGCAAATCTGGGTGATTCACTGTTCTAGCTCCAACTTATATCCTCTGGCCTACCCTCTATTTCAGACCAGAAATTCTTGATATGTGGTCACTTGACCAGCAGCATTGGCATCAAGAGAACTTGTTAGAAATGTAAATATTCAGGCCACCACAGGCCCAATGAATTAGAAACCCTAGAAATGGCAATCAGAAATCTGTGTTCAATAAGACTTCTGGGAGATCTGAGTGCTGGCTCATGTCTGAAAACCACTGTTCAAGCCACACCTCTTGCTGCCAGCTTTACACAGGAGTATCCCATCAGCTCCTGCTTCTGCTGAACCCCAGAACTCCCACTTGGCAACTGCTTCTCTAATGCAGCAGTTGGGGGGTGTCTGTAGAATCAACCTGCATCCAGGCATGCCGACCTAAAGTGTGAGGATGTAACATTCTCTTAAGCAACAGGAGCTGGTGCCGGTAGATAATGAATGGACACCCTCTTCCACCTTTCCGGCAGTCAACTTGAAAGTCTGATCTACACACATGCTGCCTGTTTCAGTGGCCCATATGGGTACATCCAAGTATTTAAATAATTAAAATTAATGTGATAAAGGAGCCACATTTCAAGTACCTACTAGTCACATGTAGCTAGTAGATACAATATTGAACAGCACAGAGAACACTCCCAACATTGCGGAAAGTTCTATTGGACAGAGTTGTTCCACATGGCTTCTCGGAAGAACCCAGGGAAACTGAACTCCACTTGCCCAGTGACCAGCTCCACGATGCCCTTTTGTACTGGCTTTTCCTCTTTCCCTGTCTTACTCTACCCAGTAGCCCAATCCTATTTCCTGCAATAAACCTGCATGCAAGCCTTTGTCTCAGGCTCGGCTTTCCTGCAGTAGGGGTGAGAGGCAGGGTTTGGCAGGCTAGATGAGAGAGTTCTCAGGAAGGGCTGGAGAGAGACAAAGCCCTTACTGACTCCTAGTCTCTGACACTGGTCCTAACTCTGTCCATTCCCTGGTGTCCAGTGTCAGAACGAGCAGGTAGGACATGCAGAGGTTTCTGCCAACCCAGCAAATGCAAGCTTTTGACAGAGGGAGTCTTCACTTTGACAAGTGTAACTTGAAGACTGACAGAGAACAAAGGCTTTGGAAGGAGCTGTTTCACTCAGAGGTTTGCGTTGACTTCGAGGGAGGATTTGTGCTGCTGTAGCTTTTCTTTCCACAGAAAATTGGCACCTGAGGCTGAGCACATCCTGACAGAGAGGCTCTTGAGCTAGGAAATCCACAATGCAACACAGGCGTGATTCAAGGACTTGATCCCCGCAACCACCTGCGGTTTGTGAATAATGTGATTTTCTTAGGAAAAAAAGTCACTCTTACATTTTCTTTGAGACTCCAGGAACATTACATATGTGGAACACCTCTACAATTGGCTATTCTACCTTAAAGACTAATTCATGGTGATGGTGTTTTGACATCTTTTCAATTCAGTTCAGTTTAATGAGTAATTATGGCAGGCCCAGCCCCGTGTTTTTTAGTCCAGCAATAAATTAGAAGCCCAATTTTTTCTTTTATTTTTTAATAAAACAACAGAATTTAGATTTTAAAATATATAAAATTCTTCATTTTGATGAAATCCTACCTGGATTGCTCTATCTCTGGAATAAAGGTTTATATCAACAGTGAATATCTTGCTGTCTCCTCTTAAAATAACTGTTCTTTTGGATGACAATTTTATTTGATCAATAATTGCATCAATTCCTGCCAAAAGCACATACTAGCTGCTCAAGGTGAAATTTACCAGCCTCCAGTTTTTAATTAGCCTGCTTCTCCTTTACAGTTGGAGCTTCTAACAGAGAATCAGAGCAAAGTAACTCACTGAAGAAAAGCAAGTCATGCGGAAAATGCCAATATCAATTTCCTAAACAAGTCATAACTTAAATACCACATACCCAGTTCCTGGCCCTAAGCTTTAAAGGGAAAAGCAATCAAAGAAACTGATTGGGCAGAGAACATTATCAATTAATAAGAGAAGTTAAAAGGAAAAAAGAGTGCATTAAATAAATTGGAAAAACAAATTCCACTGAGGCTTGATATTTTCAATGTGAGGAGGAAAGGCTTTTCTGTTTGGAATCATCTGTCCTTGTCCATGACTGAACAACACTTAGCAAATAACATGCCAGGCCCTGAGACGTAGGAAGGAAAATATGCTGTGGAGGCAGGAGAAAAAGTCGAGGGTACAAGTCTGGCTCGGCCACCATTTGGGTGACTTTGTGCCCATCCCCTAACCCCATGTGAAATCCATATTCCCCCTTTTAAAACAAGTAATGCAATCAGTTTTACTGTCCCTACAGGCTGACTTTACTGGATAAAAGGGAGACATGAGTCACCTGTTCTGGTCCACATGTTCTGGTGCACAAACATGACTGCACAGGTGTACTAGTGTGTGCAGGTGTGTGCACAACCTGAAAAAGTACAATGACTTTGGTCCTCAGGAAAATGAAGGCATATGTGGAAATAACAAATACCAAATTCCACGTGATTAATATGTATGGAAAATTTAGTTAGAGGGGCACATAGGGCTTCACTGAACTAGTGATGCTTTATTTACTACGTTGAGTAACAGGAAAACAAGGTTTGCCATGTTAGTCTCTAGAACCTTGTATATTATAAAATATTTTGTTTTATTATTTTTTTAAATAGAAAATCCAAAAGGACAAATTTCTGCTTACAATAGGAAAATAGGAACTCTGAACAACACGATTTAGGGCTTGGACTTCATCCCCAGCTCCACTGAGCAGCCCCTGGATGTCACTGGTGAGAGACAACAGCTCAATTTCAGCAGAGAAAGCAATCTTGAGGAGCCACCTTTCCTCTGGAAATAGCAGTTCAAGGGACCTTTTGTGATGGAACCATCCCTTGCTCAACTTAGCCAGAATGGGTTGCAAGTGTCAAAACTCCAGATACTCTCATGAATTTTAAAATAATACACATACTGTACAACAACACAGTGAGAGAAATCTGAGTCCTTTTTAAATTGAGACCTAGTTTCAAAACTCAGTTTCTCTGGCGACCAGATCTGGCACCTTTGGAAAATCGCCGGGCCACACTATAAGTTGGTTTTCTTGGTTTACACAGGATAATAGAACCCTCCAAGAAGATCACACGTGATGTGACAAATATGGGAGGAATCCTTGAACCAAAAAACAGGAAAAGCCACAGACAAGTTTCTCTGGTTTATAGAGTGTTTTAAAAAGATTGAATTAGCTGCCAATATTTTCAACTTGAGAGATTTCACAGAAAGTTCTTATTTTCAGCTTACTGGAGAATCTGAAGCTCTGCCTCACCAGGTCTTTGTTCCATATGCAGCAGTAAAACCCAGCGAGAAGTGGTGGCTGTTCTCTGGGCACCTCATGCTCTCAGGCACACTCCAGACCCTCCAGGCCCACTCAAACATGATGCCACCTCTGTGCACTGGTGCCACTTGGGATTGAGCCTCTTTTGTGAGGCTTATAGGGAATGTGGATTAAAAACCAAGTTTAGCAGTTCATCTCCATCAAATTGTGCCTCCCTGAGGAGTTGAGAGTGGAATTCCAAGAAGCATCAAAACCAAGCTATTTTGTAAGAACAAACCATTCAGAGCTGGGTCATTGACTGAGCAGAACATGTAAGCAGCATAAGGAGAGATATAGTGTAAGTATGCAGAACACCTTATAAGTAGAACATCTTGTAAGTGTACCTCATAGGTTCAAGGTACATATCTAACACACACACACACACACACACACACACACACACACACACACACAGAGAGAGAGAGAGAGAGAGAGAGAGAGAGAGAGAGAGAGAGAGAGAGAGAGAGAGTGTTTTGGGTTGGTACGTCTAGTGCCCAAAATAAAGTCACTATTAAATTTTATTGCATTGGGATTAGTGTGGCCAATTGCCTGACTCCTTCAGGAAATGTCTCTGCCCCTGTGCCCTGGTCCTCTTTGGACCAGTTAGCTAATCTGATGTAGCAGCTAAAGCAACTTGTGCCTGGAGGGCAAGTAGTTGAGTGAGGTGGACAGCACCCTTAAGGCTGGACTTTCATTGGTTTTGTGTGATTTTCAGGCTTCTCTCTCTCTCTCTCTTTCTCTCTCTCTCTCTCTGACAGTTTAATTGCTGATTTCAATCAGAGGACTCCCTCTAAAATTATCTACTCGCCACCTCTGATCTCAAAACTTGCTGCTTCTAATCATCTGTGGTTTGAAGAATAGACACAAATATTTTTTGAATCCATCAAATCTCAATGAGTAGACTATGAATGAGATCCTGGAAATATCTCCCAGAGTATATTAGGTAATTAAGTAACTGGAAGGGCTTTTTTCCCTTGGTCCATGTGTTTCTGGATTAAGAGACACAGGCAAAGCAGCAGTGACCACTGGACTCAGTCCTGTTCCACTGTAAGTGAGGAGCCATCGGGATACACTTTCCCAGGTACCAGCCGCCCCATCGGTGATGAGATCAGGGTTAGCCAATATTTTGTTGTTTTGTTTTGCTTTTGTTTTCATTTCTGAAAGAGCTACAAAGTCCATGAGCTTATTGAGGGTAGGAACATTCCTTCCTGATATCTCCCACCATACCTGCCACATCTTAGACACTACCTAAATGTCTATTAAAATAAAAAGAACTTGTTTATATTATGTTCTAGGGCTCACTGAATGAGCTTTTAATAGGTAACGATGTGCCATCTCGCCCACTGGGAGTCTGTCACACACACGGACTCACAGGGACTCACACTTACACTTACACCTGAAGATTTGAAAGGAAACTGAGAAACTCAACCATGGCTACTCTTCTCTTTAGGACATCCAGGACAGATGTTGCTAATTATGTGAATCATGCTATTTTTTTCTTACTGATCCTGGATCCTACCTCAAATCCTCCTCAGTACAGCACCCTGGGAAGATTCCACCAATAATCTGAATTGAATTTTGGATAAAGTTTATTTGCCATCCCAGATTCAATTTAGTGTACAAAAGTCCTTGTTTTACAAAGGGCCATGCTGACCCCAGACGAGTTCTCCAAGTTCCTTTGAAGTAGCCCTGCCTCTCACCTTCCCCAATGCCCTGTGTACTTACCACTTGGCTGGTGCATCATTGCACGTGAGGTAAAGCCAGCCTGCTCCATGGTCCCATCTTGCATCATGGCACATTGCAAGAAGCTCTAGTTCTACAGCCAAGCAACTGAGCAGAAATTCAAGCTTCAAGGGGGAGTTCATTCATAATGCATAGCAAAACATCCTTATCATTCCTTATCTTTCTCAGTTCCTCATTGGCATGGCAGCTGCTTCCCAGTTACTTTCCTCACTGTCCAAACTGTGAAAAATTCTCGTCAAACCAGCCCCAGCTGCCTCTTGCTGCCCTTTCTCCTTCTACCTTCTGGATATCTCCTACTCTCCTCTACCAGTATATGTCTATTTCAATGCAAATAAATCCAGCCAGACTTTCTTTCCTTCCATTTCCCACTTACTAATTACCATGATTCTGCACACAAAAAAAGACCCAGGACCCAAAATGACAGAGTCAGCATTGTACTAATGGGGCAGGGGTATGGGAGAGAACATGGATATTGAATTGGTAATATTTACTTCCTTTTGCACACATATTATTATGTAAGATTCAAGAATCTCAGAATGTAGTCTACTTTGCACATTTCTTCTCCCTTGCCTAAAACTCCCTTTATTTCAGAGAGGACATGAATATTTCAGTTTGATGCTCCCGTTCTTCTCTGAGTTTCTCTTGTCTGGCCCAGGCACAGAGTCAAACAAAGCAGGGCCCCTGGCTCAGGGAGGAAATGGACTGGGTGGGGACTGACCAGAGAGTGAAGCGAGCCACCAAGGGACAGCTTCAGCTGCCAGGTGGTGGCTTGTTGTGCTCCTGCAAGGTCATGCTAGGCTCTGGGACAGACCGGTGGATGCTGATGAGTGTGGAAATCCCAGGGCAGCCTGAGAAAGAGGTCTCATTCTCCATGATTGTCATCTTGGACAAGGCTATTTTGAAGGAGCAAAGGAATGCCAATAGGAAACTGTTGGCCCGTTTACTTTTTCCTTTATTTTTTCTTCATTTGGCAGTAACTTTACTGATAGGTGCCAGGGACACAGAGACATATAAGGTGGGCTGCTGACCTTGAGGGGCTCACATCCACCACAGTTAAGCAGATGTCACATGCTTTCCAGATTTCTCCTCGTTAGGGCCTGAGCAGAGACAGAGCGGCATTACTGCAGTGATCAGGAAGGCAGATTACATCAGAGTGGTCACTTGGCAGAGCAAATTGGGGGTTTCAAGAACACAGCCATCTGCTCATAGCCACCACTGACAATTCCTTCCTCTTCCATTTGTCTCCTAGCTCAATGCAACACCTTCTGGCAGCATACCTCAGGCTGTCTTCTTTTTTCTTCAAATGAATCAAGGTCTGTAGCACCTTCAGCTTGTGGGCCTGAACCACATCCCCAGAAGGATCCTTGGTCACACAGCACCCACCTGATCACTGTCCAGATGTCCTAAATTCTGGTGCTGAGCGACAGAGCCCTTAACAGCCAGTGGGAACTCTGCCTGCAGCCTTGGGCTTTTCTCTGTCTTCACAAAGAAGGGCTCTCTCAGTAGATACCTGAATAGAGGAGCCCTGCATAGGACGAGTACAGAGTACATAGGAGCCAATGGGGATGGATCTCACAGGCATAATGTTGAGGGAAAGAAGCCAGGCACAAATGCACCTGCTGCCTGGTTCTATTTATATACAGTTCTAGAGTAGGCAAAGCTGGTCAATGGTGATACAAATCAGAAAAAGGGAGGCCAGGCATGGTGGCTCATGCCTGTAATCCCAGAACTTGGGGAGGCTGAGGCAGAAGGATTGCTCGAGCTCAAGAGTCAAGACCAGTCTTGGAAACATAGTGAGACCCTGTGTCTAGAAAAAATAAAAAAATTAGCAAGGCATGGTGGCAAGCACCTGTAGTCCCAGCTCCCCAGGAGGATGAGGTGGGCAGATCACTTCAGCCCAGGAGGTAGAGTCTGCAGTGAGCTGCGGCTGTACCACTGCACTCCAGCCTGGGAAGAAGAGTGAGACCCTGTCTCTAAAAGCAAAACACCTTCAGGAGTCACTGCGTTGGGTGAGTTAGGCAAGCTTGTTTTAGTCTATTCCAGTCAACAGACAGTCCCCGGTACTAATCTGTGCCATCTTCCTCTTCAGGGCTGGCCCAGGGGATGGCGTGAAGCCGCATGATGCCCATCCTTGCAGAATTGTCTGCTGGCGACACAGCCTTGTAAGCCGAACCATAAAAGAAGACCGGCAGGAAGAGGGCTAGTTAGTGGGAGGCTAAATTCTGAGGGATGAGGAACCATGAGCCTGGGAAAAGGAGAGAAGGTGGTTCACAGGCAAAGGGGCAGCCCGAGAGAAGCTGTGAAGAGTAGCGGGGGCCTGCTCACCCGCAGTGTGGTGCCTGAGAATAATAGCAAAAAGCGCGGAGAAAGGAGGCCAGAGAAGAGACGAAGCCCTATGTGAGGACCAGGCATACCTCAGGATAACACAGAGGACCAGCTGGGTCTGCCCCTACTTCTTTCACCTTATTAATTCAGGCCACAATTGTCCAGGCATCTATGACTTACTGAAATCCAATTTAGAGTGCTCAGTCCTGAATACAAAGTACATGGGAAGTTTAGGCATGAGCCTGCTCAGACCACTCTGATCCTGCTTGCACACTGATTCTGCGGGCCTGGGACAGGTCGAGGGGCAGCTGGGTCTTCAGTGGGGTAAGCCTCTGACTGACAGCTGGTTTTTAAAGAGAATATGTCTAGGCATTGGCAGAAAGAACCTGGGCTGCCTGTTTAAGATGCAGGTTAATCCTTTCTCTGAAAGCACTGCTGTCACGGCCAGCAAAGAATTATTACTTGTCTACATGTATTGTTTATTTCCTCTTTCAATAAAGCCTCACAGAACACGGATATTCCTTCATTTCCATTTCTATTAATTGTGGTGTCTTTGAGGTGAATAATAAGACTGTGTAATCAATAGTGATGATGGAACCACCCAGTGCAAACAATCTCTCCTCCACCCTCTCTCCCATAGCATCTATCTGCTTTATTAAGTGGTGAAGTATATTATTTTTTTTAAGTGCACCAGTAGGGGAAACAAATCTACAAAAAATTATTTTAAAAAATTAATCGTTAATATAATTCAATTATGCAGCATGAAGTGCAGAAAAGTTCTCTTAATTACAACGGAATTGAACAGAACATTCTTCAGCCTTAACCTTGTTCTTTTTCAAGGTGAGTTATTGCTAAGCAAATTCTAGGATGGCTTTCAATAGCCACTCTATGTAGCAGTCATCTGCAGAACTATTCAGAAAGAATCTGTCTCAGGCCCAACACAACTGGAGATTGCTGGAGGATAAATAGGTAACTGGAGGCAGCATGTGAAAAGCAAGCAGCATGGGCTCCCAGGCTGGGCAGACCACCCCAGCAGAAACAAAGCCAGGGACCTTGGGGGAAGCAACTCAACTCCTCAGACCTGCAATTCACGTCATCATCCCCTCCTTAAAGAGTCCAGAGACAATGAAATGGTTTAGCCTATACAAAGCACCTCAGAAACCACAGGTACTCATAACAGATATTCTCATATCCTCTCAGCCCACGTCTGCAACTGCACCGACTGTTCCTGTGTGTGCTGACGGCTTCTTGCCTCCAGGGCCTTCCGCTCCCTGATTCTCTGCCCACAGGCTTTCTTCGGTGCCATAATAGCTTGTGAGAGGCAGCCCAGAAGTGCTGACCTCTAGAGGCCACACTCAACTAAGGAGGAATATAAGTCCACAAATACTCGGACATCCCCATCCTTTGGTACACGTTCTATGTGATGCTGGAGACCAACCATACCAGTTTTCGAGGGACTGACAGGATTTCCCAGGGCATGAGACTTTTGATGCTAAATGGTCAGTCTGGGCAGAGCAGGATAGTTAGTTACCCTAATTATACCTAGAGGGTTCCCAGTCAAATGGAGCCCACATGCCCACAGCAGTAAGCACTTCATGACTGCACCATTGGTTGGTTGGCTTTTCTCCTTTCCCTGTCTTATGTTCTCCTGTGTGGGAGCTTCCTGGGGTTACCTCCTAATTAAAACACCTGCATTCAATTCCTTGTTTCAGGAGAAAGCCAGATTCAGAGAGTACCTGGCCACATGGTGGCTGCCTTACCTCTACTCCTGCTCTTTATTCTAGACGCTTACCCATAACTGGACTGTGAAGAGTATGGGCACCAAGGTGAGCCAGAAGGATATGGAAATGAAAACAGCAAAGGAAAGACTGCCTTCTGGAAGGTAAAGGGACTCCTAGGGCCTTCAAATTGGGCATGCCAAGGGGATACACACGCATCCTCCATTATCTGTGAGTGGGCAAGGTGTTATCAGTTTGCTGCTTCCCCAGACACTAGTGCCAGCCTCCACTTTTTCACATCTTCCACTGTTCCCATATCCGTGGAGCTATATTTCATGGGGAGAAGAAAGGTGAATTCTTTGCTCTCTGGGTGGAACTTGAAAGGCAGGTCTCCGCAGTTTGTATCCAGGTTCTCTATTCAACTCATGTTAAAGCCCAGGCAGCCAGACTTCCCTCCTTGCTGGTCACTAGTGCCCCAGTGCTGGTCACCTGGTCACTGCTTTTGTATCTGTATTCATGCTGTGTCCCTGCTTGTGATCCTTCCTCAGCCTAACTCCTACCCTTCAAGACCAAGCATAAGCCTGTAACATCCAGGAAGCATTCGCCAACCACCACAGTCCACACTGACCTCAGTCTTTCCATTCATTATCTGTACCCTTTTGCACTTACTCCCCATGGCTTGTGTAGTTACTCTGCTGCTTTCCTAGCTGGAGGTAAGTGTCAAGGGAGTGGGACCTGAGCACAGTGGTGTCAGCTGCACAGAACACACAGTAGGAGCTCAGAACACACTTCTGCAGTGATGAACCAGCATGGGTATAGACAGTAAGGTGACTTCTTAAGTGGGGCTTCCTAGCAGAAGACACTGAGATGCAGGTTCTTGTAAACATGATTCACTAAGAAATCTTGTGTCAGGGTTGGAGAGAGATCCAAGATGGCCGATTGCTAACAGCTCAGGATTGTAGCTCCCAGTGAAAGTGCAGAGAACGAGAGGATGCCACACTTTCAGATGAATTTTTGTCGCTCACGGACCAGAAGATTCCCAGTGGAGGAGCCCCACGAGTTGCTAGTGTGACTCTTGTTGCTGGCGCAGCGGTTTTGCCAGCGCCTCAGCACTGCAGCTCTTGGTGCAGAGTAAAACAGGACTGGTTCCCCTTTTGACTGACGTTTGGAGCTCCGGGAAGGCGGAGTCACCTATTACGGACTCACGAAGGAAGCCAGACCGGAGATTCCTGGGCAGAAGAGCACCATCAGTCTTAACGCTGCTGTTTTGGCCTGCACAGTGGGTTGCTCAGATTCCGGCACTGGGAATCAATAAATTGGACATCCACTCAGAAACCTAATTAGAAAGGCGGTAATTGTAAAGATGACAGATGGATAAATTTATAATGAATGGAAGAAACCAGCCTAAAAAAGGCTGAGAATACCCAAAATCAGAATGCCTCTCCCTCTATAGGGGATTACAGTTCCTCATAGGCAACGGAGCAAAGCCTGATGGGGAAGGACTGTGTTCCATTAACAGAAGTAGGCTTCAGAAGGTGGATGATAAGAAACTTCTGGGAGTTAAAAGAACTTGTTCTAACCCAATGTAAAGAAACTAAGAACTTTGAAAAAAGGTTTGACAAAATGCTAACAAGAATAGATAATATAGAGAGGAATATAAGTGAATTAATGGAGTTGAAAAATACAACATGAGAACTTCGTGAAGTATGCACAAGTTTTAACAGCTGAATTGATCAAGCAGAAGAAAGGATATCAGAGGTTGAAGACTAACTTAATGAAATAAAACGAGAAGACAAGAATAGAGAAAAAATGATAAAAAGGAATGAGCAAAGTCTCCAAGAAATATGGGACTATGTGAAAAGACTTAATCTACATTTGATAGGTGTACCTGAATGCGACAAAGAGAATAAATCCAAGCTGAAAAATACTCTTCAGGATATTATTCAGGAAACCTTTCCCAACCTAGCAAAGCAGGACAATATTCAACCCCAGGTAATACAGAGAATACCACAAAGATATTCCTCAAGAAGAGCAACCCCAAGGCACATAATCGTTAGATTCACCAGGGTTGAAATGAAGGAGAAAATACTAAGGGCAGCCAGAGAGAAAGGTCAGGTTACCCACAAAAGGAAGCCTATCAGACTCACGGCAGATCTCTCAGCAGAAACCCTACAAGCCAGAAGAGAGTGGGGGCCGATATTCAACATCCTTAAAGAACAGAACTTTCAGCCCAGAATTTCATACCCTGCCAAACTAAGCTTCACAACTGAAGGAAAAATAAAATCTTTTATGAACAAGCAAGTACTCAGAGATTTTATTACCACCAGGCCTGCTTTACAAGAGCTTCTGAAAGAAGCATTACACATAGAAAGGAACAACCAGTATTAGCCTTTCTAAAAACATACCAAAAAGTAAAGAGCATCAACATAAAGAAGAATTTACACCAGCAAATTGACAAAACAGTCAGTTAACATCAAATGGCAGTAATCCTAAATTTAAATCGACCAAATCCCCCAATCAAAAGATACAGCCAAAACCCAACGGTATGCTACATCCAGACCCATTTCATATGCAAGGATACACAAAGACTCAAAACAAAGGGATGGAGAAACATTTACCAACCAAATGGAGAGCAAAAATAAATAAATAAATAAAAAGCAGGAGTTGCAATTCTTGCATCTGATAAAATAGATTTTAAAACAACAAAGATATAGTGGTAAAAGGATCAATGCAACAATAAGAGCTAATGATCCTAACACCCAGATACATAAGACCTATAAAGAGACTTAGACTCCCTAGACTCCCACACAATAATAGTGGGAGACTTCAACATCAATATTAGATAGATCAATGAGAGAGAAAATTAATAAGAATATCCAGGCCTTGAACTCAGATCCTGAACAAGTAAACTTAATAAATATTTATAGAGCTCTCCACTTTAAATACACAAAATATACATTCTTGTCAGTACCACATCACACCTACTCATAGGTTTAAATGAAATACTGATTGGCCATTATTAAGCACAATTATTGGTAGAAAAGAGGTTTTCAATACCCGTTTTTAGAATAAAGCAACATTCTCTCTTCCTCTTTTTTCCTCTCCTTCACTCCTTTTTTTTCTTTCTTTCCTCCTCTCCTTTCTCAAAAAAAAAAAAAAGAAAGAAAAGAAAAGAAAAGGAATCTTGGCTGGGTGGTTGACTTGTGCCTGTAATCCCAGCATTTTGGGAGGCCAAGGTGGGAGTATTGCCTGAAGCCAGGAGTTCAAGACCAGCCTGGGCAACATAGCAAGACCCCATGCCTACTGCTACTACTACCAATAATAATAATTTTAAAAGCTGGGTGCCTGTAGTCCCAGCTACTCAGGAGGCTGAGGCAGGAAAGCAGGAGGATCACTTCAGCCCAGGAGTTGAAGGCTGCAGTGAGCTCTGAGTATGCCACTGCACTCCACTGTGGGTGACAGAAGTGAGACCTCATCACTTAAAAAAATATCCTCCCAAAGGATACCTGTAAGGAAGGGTTTTGGGACAGGGAAAGGAGGAAGCAAGCAAGGATGTGATTTCAGGTAGAGTCCTGTGGAAGGTGGCTTCAGCCTGGTTCTGCAAGGGAAATCTGGCATGTAAGTTAAATCTCAGAGTTGCCCCAATCTGAGGCAAGGAAGCTGGACTTTTATGCTTCTTCATTGGACAGTCATTGGTTAATGGTTGCCCCAGGGTGGGCTGCTTAGATATCCAGAGACTTCTATCTCTCCAACCACAGACAAAGCAATTCCAGGATCTCAAAAGCTGTCTCCCAAAGAGGAGACTAGGTGCTGAAGACTGAGGACCAAAGCCACAGGAGCCCACCCTGTTCCCTGCCTCCATGCTTGCCAAAGTTGCTATTTCACAGAAGCAAAGTGTCTGGCACATTTCCTGATTTCCAGCTTAAATTCTGACCCACTTCACTCTCTGCTTTGTGATCTGTCCCTGTTGTTTGTCTCTCTGATCCTGTGACTACTTTACCCTTTACCCTTTCCTCTTTCTTCACATCTGATGAGACCACTGCAACTTGAGCCCAGACCTCTGCTTGCCTCCTTGTAGATAGACACTTCCCCTCCTCAAGATGCTACTTACACTAATGCTGGGGAGCTGCCCACTCTGCACCCCCTCCCAGGACCTGGTGGACAACATGCCTGATGACCTGCCCTGTCTCAGTTCTCCCAGTGCCCTGCACGTGCAGGCTTTTCAGAGCAGGTGAACATAACTTTTACTGCCTTTTTGTTCTATTACTCTCTGAAGGTGCTGGCTCATGGTTAGCAGCTTTACAAAATAAAACAGGGCCAACTTAAACAAATAATTAACCTCAAGATTAGCTGAATGGACAGAGTTGGGGTGGCTTCAATCAGACTTGGGGAGCTGGTCCAGCCTCACACACAAGCAGCCGGGGTTTGTTGTCAAGGTTGTCCTCATTCAGAGCTCTTCCCAGCTCTGGGAATAAGCAATCCCACTGGGGATAAGCAATGCCAGAGCACTTTGTCACTGTGTTATACTTTCTTATCTAGGAAGGAGAGTGTTAACCTATGTGGCCTTTCCTTAGTAGATGTATGGTTCATTCTGACCCTCCCATGAAGAGCACATGGGAGGAGCCAAAAGGCCCCAAGTCCTGTGTTGTAACATCAATGTTACCAGGCCAAGTCTCCCAGGACATTGTCTCAGAGGTTATGATGGTACAGCAGGCAGGCTCTTACTGGCTCCTGCTCTGGAGCTGGGAGGAGGCTGAGCTGTAACCTTCGCTCAACATATGTCACTTGAGGAAGATGATGGTCACATTCCTGTGGCTCTGTGAGTTCAAACATCAAACATCCCCTCTTGTTTTGTGAGCTGCTCCAGTCCTGTCTCCTTTGGAATTGAGCCATGTGCCCAAAGAGTCACAGTAGGTAAGGACATTCTTAGTGATGTGAACTGATCAACTGATCAATGACAAAATGCCTTCCTATGACTAAATTCTTAGGATTCAACTTTTTGAAGGCTTTGCTGGTGCTCTGACATCTACCACCATGAGTGAGTAGAGTGGGTGAATGACCCTGAGGAATTGCTCCTGTGGGTTTCTGAGGAGGTCCCTGCTGGGTTTTAGAGGAGGACAATCAAGAACTAGCAGCCATTTAGGCACCAAATCTATTCCAGGCCTTGGGGCTCTGACATGGTGGTTCACTTAACCATTCAATGGCTTGTACAGATGTTCTTCTGTACTTGATTATTATTATCCATATTCATATGTGATATAAAAAAATATAATTTCTGAAGTCATCCTGAGGCCACATGTACCTGTGAAACTTTCATTTCTTCAGCTCTAATACTGTTGGGAGAATCAACTGAACATACTGAAAGTAACATGGGAAAAGCATCTTGCAGCATGGTGGATGATATACAAATGTGTGTGTGTGTGTGTGTGTGTGTGCATGTGTGCGCGCGCGTGTGCGTGCGTGTATTACTTTAGGTTCCAAGATACATGTGCAGAGTGTGCAGGTTTGTTATGCAAGTATACATGCGCCATGGTGGTTTGCTGCACCTGTCAACCATCATCTAGGTTTTAAGCCCCGCATGCATTAGGTATTTGTCCTAATGCTCTCCCTCCCCCACCCACCATCCCCCAACAGGTTCTGGTGTGCATTATGATAACAAATATTTTTAAGAGGAGGAAAATGAGTATATTTTCCAACCCACAGGAATAAATGTTTTATTCCTGGGGTGAATCTGACTTCACAGGCAAAGCCACTTTTTAGGAAGTTTGCCCTCAAAACATGAAGATGTTTCCCTCACATTGGATGCTTCTTTGCCTGACTCTGAATGTATCAAATGAGCACTGAGAGAGGCAAAGAGGACATGGGGATAGGGGATCAGAAACCCAAATAACAATCACTGTCTGCAAGAGCTACTTCCTTCACATTTTTCAAAACTGAGCCAGGACTGAAAGGAACAGTGTCAGTCACAACCTTCCTTAAAGATGTCATGATTTTCCCATCTAGTAATCAATACAATGAGATGTAAACTACTGAATATTAAAGTTCAAATAGCCATCCTAATTATCATAACCTTACTGGTTGGCTACTGTATTCTAGGTACACCCTTTCCCATATAGAATCTATTTGTCTTCATATTTACCCCATGAGATATCAGTTTCTGACCTTATTCACAGCATATGACTGTTGACTTCATGCTTGCTCTGTGTCTGGTATAAAGAGGAAGAAACTGCGGCCAGCAGTCAGAGATAACTTGTCCAAGACCATTCAGCTAATTTTGGAAGAGCTAGACTTTCAGCCTAGATCTAGCTCATTCAAAAACTGCTTATATTTTCCCCCCAATATCCCTATATGATTTTCTAGGAATCTAGACATAAGCAAAGTAAAAATAGAAAAGGCTGTCCTTTATCTGGCTTCTCTCTCTCATCTCCCCTTCTTGACACACAGGCACCCATTCCAGAATGGCAGAAATTTAACAGCATTCACTTTGAAAAACTGCCCTGGTACCTGTTCTAAACACTGCTATTATCACAACTGAGAATAATAAAGGAGGTTAGAGAATTCTGAATTGGGTTCCATTTGTACTTCTATTATAGAAGCTCAGCGTTCATTGGTTTAAGTAAACACATTTTGCACATTAGCTGAGATCCTACACATCCAGTGTCTGCATTATACAAGCATATTTAATGCGTGACTTTCATGAGCTTTTCTTATTTTTAAAACTAGTTGGGTCCAGAAGCACCTTCATGTACTAATGAACACGTAGTCTTTTTGCTATGGCATGAATGTTTGTGTCCTTCTAAAATTCATGTGTTGAAAGCTAATCACCGAAGTTATGGTATTAGAAAGTGGGGCCATTGGGAAGTGATTAGCCCATAAGAGGCGGACCTTCTCTTCTGAATGGGATTAGTGTCATTATAACAGAAAACCAAACACCACATGTTCTCAATCATAAGTGGGAGTTGAACAATGAGAACACATGGACACAGGGAGGGGAACATCCCACACCTGTAGGGGGTTGGGGGCTGGGGGAGGATAGCTTTAGGAGAAATACCTAATGTAGATGATGGGTTGATGGGTGTAGCAAACCACTATGGCACATGTATACCTATGTAACAAATCTGCACGTTCTGCACATGTATCACAGAACTTAAGGTATAAAAAATAACAACAGATGATGGAGAGATTGCAGAGAAACAGGAATGCTGATACACTACTGGTGGCAATACAAATTAGTTTGGTCCTTGTGGGAGGCAGTTTGGCAATTTCTCACAGAACTGAAAACAACATTACCATTTGACCCAGCAATCCCATTGCTGGGTGTCGGCCCAATGTATTACACATCACTCTACTATAAAGACACCTGCATGTACATGTTCTCCGTAGCACTGTTCACAATAGTAAAGACATGGAATCAACTTAAATGCCCATTAGTAGTAGATTGGATAAAGAAAATGTGGTATGTATACACTGTGGAATACTATGCAGTCATAAAAAAGAATGAGATCATGTCCTTTAGAACAACATGTATAGAACTGGAGGCCATTATTCTGAGCAAACTAACATGGGAACAGAAAGCCAAATATCACATATTCTCACTTATAAGTGAGAGCTAAACACTGAGAATACATGGATGCAGAGAAGAAAACAACAGATACTGGGGCCTACTTAAGGACAGAGGGTGGGAGGAGGCAGAAAGCTGACAAACTACCTATTGGGCACTATGCTTATTACTTGGGTGGTGAAATAACCTGTACACCAAACCCCCATGACATGCTGCACATGTACCCCAGAACGTAATATACATTCAAGAAATGCAAAAAAAGAAGAGGCCTGAGGGAGCTTGTTAGCCCCTTTTCTTCTTCTACCACATGAGGACACACAGCAGGTACCATCTATAAGAAATGGGTCCTTGGCCAGGCGTGGTGGCTCACGCCTGTAATCCTAGCACTTTGGGAGGCCGAGGCAAGTGGATCACGAGGTCAGGAGTTCAAGACCAGACTGGCCAACATGGTGAAACCCTGTCTCTACTAAAAAATACAAAAATTAGCTGGGCATGGTGGCTTGTGCCTGTAATCCCAGCTACTTGGGAGGCTGAGTTACGAGAATTGCTTGAACCGGAACCCAGGGGGCAGAGGTTGTAGTGAGCCGAGATTGTGCCACCGCACTCCAGCCTGGGCTACAGAGTGAGACTCCATCTCAAAAAAAGAAGAAAAGAAAGAAAGAAAGAAAGAGAGAGAGAGAGAGAGAAGGAAGGAAGGAAGAAAGGAAGGAAGGAAGGAAGGAAGGAAGGAAGGAAGGAAGGAAGGAAGGAAGGAAGGAAGGAAGGAGGGAAAGAAAGGAAAGAAAGGAAGGAAGGAAGGAAAGGAAAGAAAGAATAAAGGAAAGAAGAAAAGAAAAGAAAAGAAAGAGACCCTCACCAGATACTGAAATGCTGGTGCCTTGATCTTGGACTTTCTGGCCTCCAGGACTGTGAGAAATAAATTTCTGTTGTTATAAACAGATTATTTGCAGTGTATATATTACACTGGGGTAATCCCAGTGTACAGTAACAATGTTATCACAGCCAAGTAGACTAAGACACCTTTCAATGGCATAAGTAATTAGCCTGGAGGGGAGGCGGGCAAACAGAGGCACACCAAATAAACTGCCACTTGCCCTTTCCTGCTTGGACATGAGCTGGTATTTGGGCTTCTGCCATCTCACATGTCTGGGACCCTGGTGAGCAGAGGTGACCTCCAAGAGATTTTGAGATGAATGATCACAGAACGCAATGGTGCTCTAAATCCATTCAATCGGGGGCAATGATGCACCGAGCCATCAGCTGGTTGGTGAGCCAGTGCAAAGTGATTACACGGCTCCCTGGGAAGGAATTCACCCAGAGAGGCTGCTAAAGAATTATCTAGCATGAGGATGTTTGGGAGTAATTCCTCTTAAATTATTTTGTTGCAAGACTATCCAAAGGTGCTAAATTGTCTCTGTTCTAAAATGAGAGGTCAAATGCAGACATCTTCCCAGGTCTGTTGGAGAAGCATGATGATGGGGAGGGAGCTGTAGGACTTCCCTTAGGGCCGCAGACTGCTCTGGACTATAGGCGTCGGAGTTCTGCTACCAGCAACTAGGTAAAATTCATGCACTTTTCAAGAAAGAATAAAGCTCCAATAATTCTGCGGGTGTGAGGAAATTACCCAGAAATCCTGAGTATCCCCGTGGCACTTGCCACTTCCTGGACCACAGTTTCCAATTGTAGCTCCACAGAACTACAAGGTGAACCTGCCACCACCCTAGCACCCACAGCTCCCATCCTCCTAACTATATACAACCAGGCCTCTTATAGAGGATTCATGTTCCTACTGATCCAGTGTATGAATCATCTGGATGGGAGGCACTAGAGTTGCTGGCAGTTAACATGTGGTCTTCCATTCTTGGCTTGTTTCAGGATTGCAAATTCTGCCCTAGCAACCAGATGGCAGACACCTCCTATCCAGGGACCCTGTCTCATTTGTCATGAAAGTGTCTGACAAAGTGATTGACAAAGCTTCCTCTCTCCCACAGACATGCCCGGGCAGCTGAACCCCTCCATGGTAGAGTAGGGTGAAACCCAGGCTCTGGGGCCAGATGCATATGGGTATGAGTCCACCTCCAGCCCAGGTTCTCACATATCACTTGGCTTCTCTGAGTGTACATCTCCTCACCTGCGTTAGGCAGTTCCAAGTATCACAGGTGAGAGGCAATGAATGAGCAGCACTCAGTGGCCTCCAACTAATGGTAGCCATTGCATCTTCATTCATTATGAAATTTCCTCAGCATGTTCATTCATCAAAATGGGCTTAATAACATGAGCTACCTAAATTGGCTTTGAGGCTTACATGTTTGGGGCCCAGCAAACATTGGCTCAAGAAACTGGCCTGCTTTTCCTCTCTCTTGTTTTCTGTCTCTACCATATCAGACCTCATCAGATCCTCACAAAAATTCTCTGAGATATGTGTAGTTATGCTGTCATTTATTTTACAAATGAGAAAACTGAACTTCAGAGAGAGGTTTTAAAATTTTGGTGAGATCACATAGCTAGTGACTGATGGAGCTGTGATTTGAAACTTGGAGGAACCCCTCTCTCTATTCTCTATCAACATCCTCCGGGGTCAGAAGTACCCCGCAGGTGCAGTTTGGGAGTTACATTTCACACAGTCTCAACTTTCTGTGACACTTGGTATGGTCCCCCATGGGTTAAAGAACTAGGGCTATGCACACAGAGTCAACTCAATAATAACAAAAGCTTTTCTTTCCAGAATGGGCTATTGTTTAATTATCTTCAGTTCTACCAATGTGCCACAGGCTTGGACCTCTCTGTGCCACATTTGTGTTGACCATTAGATTTCCATTAATTAATATCAAGTTTAATCTACTTTGATTATAAACATTGATTGTCACTGAGCTCTCAGCCATTCCTGCCAGCAGGTATGTATCTGAGTTCCAAAACACTTAGGCACCATCATGCCAGGAGAAAGGTGAAATGAAACATTAAGCTGGGTTTATGGTCAATTTAATTAATGCAAATGTTCAGTTCAGTTCATTTGGCTCAATAATGTTTTCCAATAAAGCCACTGGGGACAAACACTTCTTGATTGTTTATTTTCTATGTCCTCTTAAAGAAAATCCTTTTTGCAAGAAACTAAGCAAGGTACCGCCCAAAGGATACTATTAAGTTCTAATCTGTATCCATGGAAAATCTTCCTCTTGACTAAAATTCTGAAAACAAGGGGTCTCTTGGTAAATAAGGAGTAAGTCTGTGGATTGGTGGGGCTGATGATAAAAGGTAGGTGTGGGAGAAGTAAGGAAGGCAAGAGGCACTATGGAAAGTTAACTCACCAGAAGATTCATTAAAGACTTCCCCGATAAATTAATAGACAAATCTCTACTGAATAATATTTAACTTCTGCGTAGAGCCTTCTGGGGCCCAGAACACCACTACCTATATTACCTCATTTGCTTGCTGCTCCCAGCAATCAAGGTAGGTACACTTTATGGTTTCTATCCTATACATAGAGGAAATGAGACTCTGAGAGGGCAAGTGCGTTGTATAAGGTTCTACAGCATCAAAGCCAGGACACCAGTTATATACTGCCACTGCCCACTGCCGCAGGCACACCATGTACAGTTGTGCAGGTTGTACCCTACACAAGGGCACTGAAAACTCATGTGCTTCATGGGCTAAGTCAACACTGTGGCTGGATGCTGAGTCAGTCAGGAAGGAGAATGGAACCTATTCTAATTTGCACAATGTCATCTCTGTTTGTCAAGCCATATTTTTATGAGTGATGTTTGCCTGGCACAGGTATCATTTTCTAATTTGGCCCAGAGTGCCACATGAAGGCTCACAATGCCCAGTCCTGCCTGCCCACCCCCGTGCCCATCAGATCTATTATAGCACCCATGACACTATAAAGTGCATGTGTTTCTCCACAGGCAAGTTCCTGCTCCAGATACTCCTGAACTTCCTCAGAGGAAAGACTGAGCTTTAGTCACCTCTATGTCCCCAGCCCAACAGGGGATTTGTAATGCTGGATGAATGACTAGTGAAAGAGCTGAGTGAACGAATGCACACATACACATCCACTGCTCCTTTCTCTATGTACTCTGGGCCCCACCCTCTTCTGGGTGATTCCTCCCTCTTCTGAATGCCCAGAGTCCTTCTCAGCACCTTCTTCTTGGGTCTCAGAGTCATCTGTGCACTTATGAGACTACTCTTACCAGGCAGTAGGCTATGTGAGGGCAGCCACTGGTTTGTACCAATGACTCTTTTCACCTACCAGCTCAGAGCTTGGAACTAAATATATTTCCCTCCCTTTTTCTTCTGCCTCCAATTCATTCCTCATTTTATGTAGTCAGTGTTTAAGGACAAATGATAAGCTTATGTAATAGGAGCTAATGGATGTCAATGTGGGTATAATTTCATTTCACAGAATCAGAGTCCAGGAATAGTTTTACATTCTAGGAACTCAGTCTTCCAGGAATTCTCTCTAGGCTTTTCTGCTCACGGTTATATCCTTCCTATATCTCAGCCGTATCACAGTTCCCACCTTTCCAAGGCTCAGTGCAAATGTAATGCTGCAGCAGCAAAGAGATGGCAAAGCTCTCCCTCAGGCCAACCTAATTAGAAATCACCAAGGTTTTTCCCTTGTATTTTCAAAGATTTCCCTGACTCCTGGCTTGGGGCACAGCAAAACTTCTGAGCTTGTGTCTGAAAGAGGCAACACAGTGGTTTTAAACAGCCTGGCCCCTGAGAATATAACTAGATTCCTATTTGGCAAAAGATGTGTTCACCTATTTTCAGATCCTTTTGGTAATTGCTATTGCCTGGCTCTCTCTCTGCTTTGGTGAGGTTCAGCTTTTCTCCCTGACCTGCAATGTTCCTTCAATACCCATAGACTTTCATCCTGCCCTGAAACCTGGGGATCTGCAGCAGATCAAAGAATTGGAATTTGTGGACTGAGATTGTTAGACCAGGACAGAGGCATTCTACATCAGAGACCCCTTACAGAGGAGTTTTAGAGAGTGGGCTTGCTCCAAAATCTCATTTGTCTGTATTTACTCCTCAAACTGCATTCTCCTTATTCTGCTTTTTAAGGAAAAATATGAGACTTCAAATGAATGATAGGAACTCACCTTGTTAAGTTAAGAGGAGGAACCAATGTAGCATAACAATCTGGAAGATACACATTCTCTCCCGACTACATGCTCTGCCTGGAAACCTGGGAGGAACATAGTCCATTCTTCACCCACCTAAGGATTCCCAGGTAGAACTGGTTTTCGAATCTTGCAGCTTTAATCCAGGAATAAAAAAACACAGGTCTCACTTGACCCATTTTTCTCCGCCAGCACTCATGGCAGACATTGCTAATAGATCGTGATCCTGTTCTCTACTGCGCCAATTTCAGCCTTAGCATTCTTTCTAACAATGTCATTCCAGACAATAACTAACAACCATAGTTGGTACATAAAATACGATAGCTCTTTTTGTGCTTGCCATATAGCCAAGGACAAACTGCTGATTAACACCACGGCCAGGTGAGACAACCAACGGATCTATGACTTGGATCTCTATTTAAATTTACTGTGATAATGATCACTTAGACCAACCAAGATCCTGTGTTTTCACCTGTGTAGTCCAACAATAGTTTGTCTGAGGTTTAATGCCTGGCATAAACAAGATGGATGAAACCAAAATATACCAGTGGAAATCCAGGCACATTTTCATTTATTCAGTCTCAACTCAAGGCAGAACAACCTATTTAATGCTAATGATGAGCTTTAGGAATAGATAGGTAAACAGAATACTAATGATGCGTCTTTGAATAGCTCTCCAGTAGCTGAGAACTGGAAATGTCCTTTAAGCCTGCACATAATGTGGCTGTGAAGCAAGGCATTCCTTAAACTTAAAAGAAAGGGAAATTGGAAGATCCTATCTTAATTTTGTAAGAACATCAAGAAAACCACTTATAAAAATCTACTCTCTTATAATGTTCCCATGGGATTTCCAATGTTGTTTTACTTTATTTATTTCATTTTTTCTGCTCATTTATACTTTTTATTGGTTTCATTCACCAATATAAGAACTTTGGAGCTTCCACCCAAGGAATAGCATCTTCTCTGCATTCCCTCCAGCCATCAGGGTAATCAAATGATAATTGGGGGTGTGCCAATAGTTAGTACAGGCAGAGATCAGACACAGAATTTGGGGATGCACCCTCAGCAACCCAGCACCTGCTTCAGATGTTGAGCTATGGAAGGCTGTCAGGTGCAGCACCGGCAGGTTTGTTAGGGCACCAATGAATCACAGTGGGTCTGTCCTTAGCTGGCTGAGCTGAGGTCATGTAGTGTTGATGTCTGCACCAGCTACAACTACCCAGTAAGGGGCCTGGGAGCCCTAGACCCTCATTTCCCAGTGCAGAAATGCTTTCTGAATTTATCAGATCATACCACAAGAGAAAGACTCACACTGACACAAATGCCTCTATCTGCCTAATTTTTCTGGGCCTCCAGCCCAGAGTGTCCCTTTGATATGTAATATTCTTGCCGACTTACAAACTTTCCTCTTCAGGAGTTCTGTGTGGGAGTGGGAACAATGATGAAAATCTGTCCTTTACCTAGGAAAACTTAAAGCACTGATGGTTTTACTTTTTTCAAGACGAAACTGGCTTTTATTTCGTATTGGCAGGAGAATCACTATTAAAAGTCAATGCTGATGGAAAGTACATTGAAATTGCACTTAATCACACTCAGTGGGGATAGGCCATCAGAGTGATTATCTTCTTTGACAAAAGCTTGTTTTCTTGAAGGCTAGCCTCATGGGGCTCCTGAAAGCTCATGAACAGCTGTGGTTTAGAACTCTAATTCCAGGGAGTCATCTCTGAGCCTTCTCTCCTCTGCTGAGAAGTCTTTAGGTCATGCCTTCTCTCTCCTATTACTGTTGAAGTCTCCAGAGGTGCGACTGGCTTTGGGGCTCCTCCTCTGGGCTTTCTCAGCCCCCCTGTGCATTGGCAGTAGAGAACATGTGCAATTTGGAATTGTTCCTGTCTGTTTCCACATCTGTCTCCCCACCTACAAAGGGCAGTGTAGATGCAGGGTTGAGAGCCTGAGTGGCTTCACTGTTTAGGGCCCATTCCTGGTTCTTCCACATACCAAATGAATTCAGGCAAGTTATCTGAACTCAGTGACTTCCTCTAAAAAATGACAATAGTGGGCTGGGCACAGTGGCTCACACCTGTAATCTCAGCACTTTGGGAGGCCAAGGCAGGTGGATCACTTGAGGTCAGGAGTTCAAGACCAGCTTGGTCAACACGGTGAAACCCCATCTCTACTGCAAATACAAAAATTAGTCGGGCATGGTGGCAGGTGCCTGTAATCCCAGCTACTAGGGAGGCTAAGGCAGGAGAATTGCTTGAACCCAGGGGCAGAGGTTGCAGTGAGCTGAGATCCCAGCCTGGGCAATAAAGTGAGACTCCGTCTCAAACAATAGAATAAAATTACATTAAATTTTTAAAAATAAATAAAAAATGACAAGAGTAATAGTACCTCCTCATAGAGTCATCCTGCAGATTAAATGTACTAAAGTGTGTAATGCACTACAATAATGGCCAGAACACACCCAATACTTCCTAGGTTGGGCATTGTGAGGGAGGGAGGCAGGGATGAAAAATTACGAGCTCTTGAGTGTAGAGACCTTTGCACATCATTTCCATAATCCCAGAATCTAGTCTAGCACAGAGAAAGCGCTCAATAAATGTGTCAGAAGCACACCTGTAATCTTAGATCTACCCCATTGGCCTAATTCTCAATTAACAGTCAATGTTCAATGAAAGTCATTTTTTTTTTAAGCTGTCCTAAAAACCCCTGAGTAATTCTCACTCTGCTCTCTCTGTCCCATGCTCCTGGGCCACTTACCAAAGAGGCTTGAGACTATCTCTTGCTGACAATGAAAGGCAATGTAAGTGAATCCTTCTCAAAGGAAATCATTATCAACTATAGCCAATTCTTGCTATCTGCCACAGTTATGATATATAAAGATGCTGCAAATGCTGAATTAGCAAATACTGAACTATTGCTCCAAGGGAAATACAGGGTCAAGCGTCTTCAAGCCTCTGGTTATGACATTTTTGTCAACTGTTCATTATATACCTTGTTTTATGTCACTGTTGCATTATGTGTGTTCCTGTTTAAAGACACCTATATATATATATAAAGTTGATTCATTAACATTGAACTCACAGCAACAGCACTGTAACTAAGCTTATCTGACACATGCTTTTCTCCAGAAGGCAAATCACAGCTTTCTTGTGCTTAGAAACACAAGACAGCGTTTCAGTACTATGCTTGGGAGGCCATTTTAAACAGCAAAATCAACAAAAAGTATAAAAGTAAAAAACATGTGGCACTAAATAGACCATGAAAATGACATTTATACTGTTTACAGTATGACAGCTGGAAACAGAAAGTCAGAGCATCACCTTGTTTGACCTCGGCTGGGAACAAGCACATTGTTGGGTACCTCAAATTTTTCATCACTCTGCACATGTCCACAAATAATTGTCTTAACACCACAAGTATTGAGAGTGAGAGTACAGATCATTTTTAGTAAGTAGGCTAATTCACAAATATTTGCAAATAATGAACACTGTGGATGATTATACCATAGGGAATGAAAATATGAAGCATGGTACTTAAACGCCTGGAGGCCTTCAGCTCCAGATGTTTTTAGACTATGAGAGTTCAACCGTAAACTTTCTTTCCAGGATGTTTCTCCTGCCTGGAATTATCAATGAGTAATCAATAAGAACGTTGTGTTGTTTTAAAAAGGAGCCAATTTTATAGAAATTGAATACATAGATTGAGATAGTTGTTCTAAGTCACTGGACACAAGGACATTTGTTTACTTGTAGCCGAAGAGGAAGAGATGTAAGTTTTTGGGGAGTATCTACTCTGTGGAACAAATAATAACTGATATTATGCATCTGTCTTATTAAATTTGATTAACTGATAATTAGGCTCCCTGTTTTTAACAGATAAAGCTACAAAGGCTCCATTGCCCAAATCTTAGGACTCTCCTAGGGCAATACACCCAACAATCTGCCTGAGTGAGCAACCAGTGAACCCCCTGGGTGAGCCAGTGGCCAGCCTCCTCCACATCTCCCAGGTGGGTGCCTGTAACCCCTTAGGGCCAATCCCACCATTCCACACTGCCCTGATTACTTCAGCCCAAGTGTCCCACCTCACCTCTTACCACCCTTACTAATCTCCATATATAGGTTCCATACATTTCCTAACATGACCGAAGCTCCCATTCTCCCAAATATTTACCCTGTTGTTTCTGCAACTGGAGGTTTTGTCAGAACTTTACCATCACATACCCTTCACTTCTCGGAATGGCCCATTCTTTTTCTTCCTCTGACTAAGCTGGGCTATCCTCTGAGGCACTGCTACTTCCCTTGTAGTCTTCTCGTTAGAGAATGTTTTTCTTGTTTTCTTGGTTTTTTATTTTTTTTGGGGGGGTGTCAAGGACCTCAGAAACACTAAACCATTTGTTCTCCTTCCTTCTTTAAAAATCCTGGCTCATTGCAAATTCATCACACAAAGCTTTATAACTCACTATCCTCCTGTGTTTCCTCCACTGACCTCCAGGAATCCCTCTCCTTCTCTGAAGAGATCCGGTCCTGGCTTGCCCATTTTCCTTGCCGTACTTCTTACTGTCCCCATTCTTCATAATGTCAACATTCTACTGGAGAATCCATCCTACATCCTGGGCTCTTCCTTGACTCGGCTTCCAGACCAAAAACCTTTACTCTCCTCATTTCCCAGTCACTCATTCTCATGGTCATATCAAAGACAGGTCTTATCTTCCCTGACAACTGCACCACCTTCGTAATGCAGGTACCAGTCAGTCTTCTCTGACCACACCATCACCTGAACTTCCGCTTCACTTTATTTAGTAAAACAATTCCCACTAATCTATAATCCCCAAGAAGCACATAATCCATTTATCTTTCCACTTTTTCATTCCCTATCAACAATATTACTCCTTCACATTCACTTTCAGCCAGTTAGAGTTCATAATTCATCATAAAAATAATTTCATTCCCAACATCTTTAATTTCCTTACACCCCTCCATCTTTTGCCTCAGACCAAACAGCACCCATGGATAAGCCCTCTCTTGTGCCATGACCGCACCTGGGCAGCTGGACATGCTGGGGAAGCCACTGGAAGCCATACTGACTGGCATCCTATGTGTGGAACAAAATAATGTTTTCATTCTTCTGGAAGACCAGCCTCACCCCTCGTGTGCTGAGCCAGCCACCAGCCACTCTTGCTTCCATTTCATACTGTTTTCCATACTCTACTGAACCATTTCCAGTAGCACACAAACATGCTTATAAACACGGTATATATAAACAAAAAACCTTGCCAAGGCTTTTACTGTAACCTCATTTCCAAAATCAAAAAACTAAGCTTCAGGAAAGTTAAAAAACTTACTAAGGCACACAGCTAACAGAACAGAATAGGACAATGTAAAATCTGTACTTTTTATGGCATCATACTAATTAGCCTGGGGGTAAGACTGACCTTGAAAAAAGTCTCAATATCAATGAAAACTGGTAAATCAAGCTCCAAAAATATGTTGGTAGCTAAGACAAGTCATAAAAAAATGGAAGTGGGCATTAAGTAAATGAATGGTGGATGGTGGGAACCAGGTCTCCTACTGCTGGAGTGAGAGCTTAGAGAGAAGCAAGAGAAGGTGTCCAGAATGATCCATGTGGTAGTGCATTAGCGTACAAGACACCAGTACAAACTTACGTTTAACTTATCATACATACAGTTAGTTACACATACACAGAATATGTAGATATGTATATAACAGGTTAGAATACATACTAAACATTTCTCACCTTGTCAATTGAGAGAGAATAGAAGCAACGATTCCCTAGTAGCAACAAGTACTACCACTCAGCTCTTGGTTTCTAATTCTAGTCTCCAATAAAAAGAACCAGGGCTCCTTGGAGAAACAGTTTATTCTAGGGCTTGGGTAGGAAATACAGAAGATAAGCCTGGAGTATCTCACGGTGCCAAAAAATGAAGTGTTCGATAAAACCCAAAAACCAAAAGACGGTGATGGCGATATATCAAAGAAAAACAGGAGCCAAATAAAAGTGTTTCCTATGGCCACAGCTGTTAACTAAGCCACAAGGTAAATAAAGCAGTACTGAATTATAACACAAAGTATTAAATAAATATCCGTGAATCAATGCTGACAAAAGCAAATGATTAAATATAGAAGGAAATGGAGAATAAATGAATCTCTTGTGCGGAAACATTACAAATAATTTATGTAAATATTCTTCCCTCAAAAAGGTAATGCATATAAGCCCCAAGAAGGTGTGGGCTATGTATAGTTACTCATTTCCAAAAACTGTGTTAAGAAAAGTGCAGGGGGAAATGAGTATCTTTATAGCGAGGAAGCCTAACAAACACTTCCTGGGTCCGATGACCAAGTTTAACAGCAACAGTAATATGTTATGATGATGTTACATATCCTTTATTTGACACGGTGAAAAGTGGTACTGTGCCCTTGCATTTTTACCCTCAATAACCCATAAACCAGTGTTTACCATAAGAAACACTATCGGATAAATTCCAGTAAGGGACATCCTACAAAACACCTGACAGAGCAGTACTTCTCAAAACTGTCAGGATCAAAGAGAATGCAAGTCTGAGAAACTGCTACAGCCAAGAGAAGCCTGAAGAGATAGGGCAACGACATGTGATATGGTATCCTAAGTGAGACGCTGGAACAGAAAAACAACGTTAGATAAAAATTAATAAAATCTAAATAAACTATAGACTTTAGTGGATAATTATTAGTTTGTTAGGTGTAATTGATGTATCATACTACAATAAGTTATTACTAGAAAAAACTGGCTCTGGGGTATATAAAATCTGTACTGCCTTCTCAATTTTTCTATAATCTGAAATTGTTCTAAAAATAAAGTCTAAATCAATGTAATTTACCATATTAACAGACTAAAAATAAAAACCATTTGACTTTTTATATCTGATGTAGAAAAATAATTCGACAAAATCCAGGGCCCTCCCTTAGGAGCACTTGGGATCTTAGAAAACTCTTAGGAAAGTAGAAATAGAAAAGGGATTCATCAAACTGATAAACAGCATCTAGGAAAACCCACTTCTAATATCATCCCTAATGGTCTAAGATACAGTGATGTTTCCTAAGATCAGGAAAAAGGTAAGAATGTCTGCCCTCACCATTCTGTTTAACTCTGTTCTTAAGGTTCTGAAGATAGTGTAATATGGCAAGAAAAGAAATAAAAGACATTTTTATTTTTTATGGTGTACAGTATGATATATATTTTTTCTTTTTCAACCTTTATTTTAGGTTCTAGGGGCACATGAGCAGGTTTGTTACATGGGTAAATTGCATGTCACTGGGATCTGGTATATGAACGATTTCATCACCCAGGCAGTGTGCATAGTACCAAACAGTTTTTGAACCGTCAGCCTCCTTCCACCCTCTACCCTCGAGTAGGCTCTTCGTGTCTATTGTTCTCCTCTTCATGTGAAAGATATTTATATTAACCCAAAATACACAAGTCTGTCTTTATTCATAGACCACCTGATCTATGAAGAAATAATCCAGGCATATCCATACAATGGAATATTACTTATCATAAAAAAATGAACTGACATATCCTACAACGTGGATGAACCCCCAAATTATGATGCTTAGTGAAAGATGCCAGAATTTATAGTACATAACTGCATTTATATAAGATTTTGGAAAATAGAAAATAATCTACAGGGTCAGAAGTCAATCATTAGTTGCCAGCTGGGTAGATGGGGTTTGAAAAGGCGGGAGGAAAGGCTACAGAGAGGCAGGAGGAAACTATTGGGGATATAGATGTGTCATCTTGATTGTGATGATAGTTTCATGGATTTGTATAGGAATGCCAAAACTTGGCATACTTTAAATATATGCAGCTTTTTGTTTGTTTTTTTGAGTCTTGCTCTGTTGCCCAGACTGGAGTGCAATGGCACAATCTCAGCTCACTGCAACCTCTACCTCTTGAGTTTAAGAGATTCTCCTGCCTCAGCCTACTGAGTAGCTGGGATAACAGGTATCTGCCACCACACCTGGCTAATTTTTGTATTTTTGGTAGAGACAGCATTTCACCATGTTGGCCAGGCTGGTCTCAAACTCCTGACCTCACTCGCCTCCCAGAGTGCTAGGATTACAGGCATGAGCCACTGTGCCTGGCCCATGTATAGTTTTTATATCAATTATTCTTGATAAAGCTTTAAAGAAAAAAATTAGTTTTGTTTGTTAAAGAATAAAGAAAAAACACATGGAGGCTAAAAGTATAAAAAGGATTGATCCAAAAGTGAAAGTCAAGAGCATGGTATAGACACCAAACTTGGCATATTTTACCGTCAAAAACATGTCCATGTATTGCTGTGTCTGCTCCACATAAGCAGTAATGATGCCATATACATGATTTACATACAGGCATATATACATAATTTTCAACAATGAGAAAGTAGATATTGTAAACAGGTTTTGAAAACAAAGATAATTCCACAGATGTCTCTTTTAAGTACACCTTGTCATCAGAGAGTATTATAATTATATGGCAAGTGTCTGACAATCATATGGCAAGTGTCAGGATGATGGAAATTTATAACATACTGTTAAAACCCAAAGAGGTCTTGTGACCCATAAAAAATGCTTCAAAGATATTAAGATGAAGTTTCCACAAAAGACATTAAAAGAGGGGAGAAAGGCGAATAAGGAGGAAGTTATGGAATTTAACTGCAAGTAGAAAATGTATCCTTCCTTCGGCTTTGAGCAAATACGTATCACAGCAGCTAATGGGAAGTGATAAACTTCCTATCAGAAACGTGACTTCTCATTCTCATTGTGACACATTTACAGCTTTTCCAAGGATTTGACTAAAGAGAGCCAGAAGATGAAAAAGAAAAAGACAAATGAATTGGAAATGACCTTTTCGATTATCTATGGCCACATGGAGGAAATAATGCCTTCCCAAAGCGCGGCCATAGATTAGCTGTCAAATTAAAAACCTGTGTATAAATATTTGGCCCAAGCACAAAGTATTAAAGTAATTTCAGCTACATATGTCTATAAGAAAGTCAATGCCCATCTGGAATTAGCAAATTGGAATACGGAAGTTTCCACAAAGGACCTCCTTTTCTTAATCATAAGATCTGTTTAAATAACTTTACTAAAGGGAGCTTAGCACAATAAAAGGAGGCTGAAGAAGCTACGAAGAGAGAATGTATAAAAAAGAAAATTAAAAGTGCCATTAAGCCTTAGGAAAAAATGCTCAATCAATAAGGAATAACAATTAAAATAGAGGTGAAACAATTTTGCCACCAAGATAGAAAAAAACATATAATGACATCCAGTATTATCAGGATTCTGTGAAAGGAAACGTACCTGAAGGCAGTTAATAGAAATGCAAAATGACAAATCTGAAAAGAATATATGTGAAGAGGCTTAAAGATGTTATATCCTTTGACCCAGTTATTTGCCTATTGAGATTTTATCTAAAGGAAAGAATCTGAACTAGAGATGGATCTTTGAGCACAAAATATAATCATGACAATGTCATTTTTAATATTTATGTTTATATCAGCAAAGTTTAGAAACAACCTACATTGCCCGGCAGCAGCAAAATCGTTAATTAAATTATGACACATCTATATGTCAGGACAGTTTGCAGCCATTAAAAACACATTTTCAAGACATTTTAATGACATAGACATTCTTTAATATTATACAGAAAAATAATTGTGTACATAGAATGTGATTTCATAGGCGATACAAACACACACACACACACACACACACGCGCGCACGCGCACACACCCTAGAAAGAAATAGGCAAGGAATACTAATAGTGCTTACTGCTCTTTCCCAGTGAAAATACTGGTTATTTAAATTTTCTTCTTTAAAAACAACAATAGTACATTTAAGATAGAAGAGAATACTACCATGACATGTGGAATTCAATTTTTTTCTATCACTTTTTCCAAATACAAGACTTTTTTCATTACACAGACAGGCTGTGTTACTGTTGCTTATGTCTTGTCCACTGGGTCACGATTTTCTACTTTTCACCTCAATACTGTTACTTATTAAATCAATTTAATCTCCTAAATGATCACCAGAGACTTTTCCACATGTAACATGCACCAAGGGCTATTTATGGAACATACATTTAATTATTGCAGGGTCTTCATTAGCATAGAGCATATTTGCTTTACAAGTTTGAAACTGATCCTTAAGACGCCTTTTCAGGTCATTCTAGTGAACACTGATTCAGTTTCATGAATAATTTTATTTTTTAACAAAATATCAACTGCCCATTCTATGTATGCCTTTCTATACACACATTGTTCTCCTGTGTGTTCAGTTTGTCTTCCCAGCCAGACTTGAGGGTATAAGGTCCAACTTCTAGCATGTAGCAGAGTTAGTATAGAGCAAACAGGTGCCTAGTGTGTGCTGGCTTGGAAGGACTACTACTTGAATCAGAATGCCAATTCAAAAAAATCAAACAAAAACTTCAATGCATTATAAACGTGCAATGGTTCTGATGATATTTTAGTTAATGACATTTATTGGGCTCTCTTTCATTGAACTTAATCAAACAGAAGTCTCAATCAGAAATTTTGTATCCTGGGGATAGCCCAGTTCAAAAAGGAAGTACCATAAAACCTTGAGAAACACTCCTTTCCTAGAATGCCAGGTCCAAAATATGTTCTTCTGGGATGTAAAGTAGGAATGACAGAGAATGAAAATATCAATCTGACACTAATTCTGAAGGCTGCCAAGGTAAACAACTATTTTTGAGGTCCTGCCCTGGGCCAGGCATAGCAATGGCACTTTCTCATATTATCTCATTAAGTCTGCACAAATAACCCAGTGAGGTGGATGTGATGATACTCCTTTGATAAACTTCAGTGAAGTGAAGCATCAGACTTCCACCATATGTTGGAACAGTCTGCAACCACTCAAAGACATATTTTTCACAGGGACTGGTTTGATCAGGAATTAAAAAACAGAATTCCATAGTTTACTTTTTGAAGCAGTGTGACTCAAAAGGTCGTTTAAAGTCTAAATGTTAGGTAACCATCAAAAAGAGGCAGGTATCTGCATTTTGAAAGGGGGGCCCCCAATCTTTAGGAAAGCAGTGAGGTAAAGGTTGAGAGAGGAGGCTGCATATGTATTTTGAAGAAAGGCTTCTCTTGTTCTTCAGCTGACATACCTAGTACTAACCTTGACCTGAAAATAGCTTTGTTATCTCACACTATCCATGATCCTCACATTAGAAAAATGTGGGGAAAGGGAATATTTGGATTGGCAGAGACAGGGCTTGTACACACAGAAATCAATTTGTTAGATTCAGCATTTGAGGATCATAGTATTCCAGAATGTCCTGGGTTATGTAGATAAAGCCAATAATTTCAGTCTTCAAAGCTTGTGCTGGAGTTGAAAGAAGTGTCAGCACCCTAATTATATGTCCAATTTCTAAGAATCAATAGGCACATGATCAACAAGCCCTAGACAATTCTGTGCCTACATTTTAAAAAATTCATTTTAGTAAAATTCTTTTCCAACCTTTATTTTAGGTTCAAGGGGTATCTGTGCAGGTTTGTTACATGGGTAAATTGTATGTCATGGGGCTTTGGTGTACAGATAATTTTATTATTGAGATAATAGCCTAAAACCCAAAATATGGTTTTTCATTCCTCACTCTCCCCCCACCCTGCAACCTCAAGTGGGTCCGAGTGCCTATTGTTGCCTTCTTTGTGTCTGCGTACTCAATACCCCCACTTATAAGTGAGAACATGCAGTGTTTGGTTTTCTGTTTCTGTATTAATTTGCTGAAAATAATGGCCTCCAGCTTCATCCATATTGCTGCAAAGGACGTGATTTTTTGCTTTTTGTTTGTTTTTTATTGAGACAGAGTCTCGCTCCATCGCCAGGCACGAGTGCAGTGGCGCAATCTCGGCTCACTGCAACCTCCGCCTCCCGGTTTCAAGCAATTCTCCTGCCTCAGCCTCCCGAGTAGCTGGGACTACAGGCACGTGCCACCACACCCAGCTAATTTTTGTATTTTTGGTAGAGGATTTGTTGTTTTTTATGGCTCTGTAGTATTCAATGGTGTATATGTATCACATTTTCTTTATCTAATCCACTGTTGATGGGCATCTAGGTTGATCCCATGTCTTTTCTATAGTGCATAGTGCTGTGACGAACATACACATGCATGTGTGTTTACGGTAGAATGATTTATTTTCTTTTGAGTATATGCCCAGTAATGAGACTGTTGGGTCAAATGTTAGTTCAGTTTTAAGTTCTTTGAGAAATCTCCAAACTGCTTTCCACAGTGGCTGATCTAATTTATATTCCCGCCAGCAGTGTGTAAGCATTCCCTTCTCTCTACAATCTCACTAGCATCTGTTATTTTTTTTTCTTTTTCTTTTTATTTATTTATTTTTAGATGGAGTTTCGCTCTTGTTACCCAGGCTGGAATGCAATGGCGCGATCTCAGCTCACCGCAACCTCCGCTTCCTGGGTCCAGGCAATTCTCCTGCCTCAGCCTCCTGAGTAGCTGGGATTACAGGCACGCGCCACCGTGCCCAGCTGATTTTTTGTATTTTTAGTAGAGACGGGGTTTCACCATGTTGGCCAAGATGGTCTCGATCTCTTGACCTCATGATCCAAAGTGCTGGGATTACAGGCTTGAGCCACTGCACCCCGCCCACTTTTTTACTTTTTAATAATAGCCATTCTGACTGGTGTGAGTTGGTATCTCATTCCAGTTTTGATTTGCATTTCCCTAATAAGTGATATTAAACATTTTTCATATGTGTATCAGCCATATGTATATCTTCTTTTGAGAAGTGTCTGTTGATATCCGTTGCCCATTTTTAATGGTTTTTTTTTTTTTGCTTATGGATTTAAGTTCCTTATTGATTCTGGATATTAGACTTTGGTTGGATGCATAGTTTGCAAATATTTTCTCCCATTTTGTAGGTTGTCTGTTTTCTTGTGCCGTGTAGAAGCTCTTTAGTTTAATTAAGTCCCTTTTGTCAATTTTTGTTTTTGCTGTAATTGCTTTTTGAGTCTTTATTATGAAAGTTTTTCCAGGACTAATGTCCTGAATGGCATTTCCTAGGTTTTCTTCTAGTTTTTATATACTTTTAGGTTTTACATTTAAGTCTTTAACCCACCTTAAGTTGATTTTTTATATATGGTAAAGGGAGGAGTCCAGTTTCAATCTTCTGCATATGCATGCCTAGATTTTCTCACTGTAAACTGTAGATAATGGTCTCTGTCCTTCTCCATGGACAGAGATGGCAGAGATGAGGAGCATATGGGATATAGACACAGGCTCTTCATCAACTTAAAATTGTTAAAAATCTCAAAGTTTCTTCAGCTATTTTAAATCATAGCCTTTGAAATTTTGTAAATGACATGGTTCTGCTTCCCGTAAAAACATACAAATGCACATATGCAAATATACACACAACTACTTTAGAGAGTTCATAGAATCCCTGAAGTCAAAAAGGAGCCTAGATTGTCTTATAAATTTGTTGGGGAAACTCTCCTAAAAGTCCTTTCTCTGGGGTGCTGGAACCCCTCACTTGTTTATGTGATGCTTTTTTTTTCTTGCAGGAAGCAAAGATTACTAACTTGACTATTTCCTATAACTTTTAAAGTTTGCAAGGATCTGCATCCCTTCTCAGATTATGTCATGATGTGCAATGAGAGTCGAGAACAATGAGAAGTCTGTGTTTCGTTAACAGTCTCTCCTTTCCTATATTATTATTTCTACAAAAGAACAGGGAGAAATGTGGCCAAATTAGGTAAGAGACCCACAATTTATTCTCCAAGGGAAGTTCCAAAGAAGGCAAAACATGATTCCCTAACTCCTGTGAAAAGTAAACCACTGACCCCAACAAAGGCTTCTCATGACTTTGAGCAGAGCCCTAACAGTTCACCCCCATCACCAAGCAGCCCTTGGGAGCTCCAGAAGTGTCACTCAATCAAAGAATCCCACAAGTCACAGAGGGACTAAATGGCAAGAACCATATCTGAATGGTACTGTAACTGCAAGGAAAAAAAAAGACCCAAAGCCGTTGGTGGGTTCCTGTCTCCTGGGATTCTGAACTTTCCATTTCTTTATAATTAACAGAATTATCCCCAGATATGTCCCAGAGAAAGGAGCCAAGCCAGATTTTACAAATAAAGAAACAACTCTTCCACTTTACCTTTCTGGCTGTGTTTTCTCTCAGTGCACCCTTCCATGGCAGGAAAGGCTGGAATGCTGACATGCCAGGGACCCGTGCTTACACTTTCCCTGCCTGCACTGTGCTGTTTTTGGATTTTTAAAGTGGATTATAAAAGAGCAATTATACAAATTTGATTATATAATATCATAAACAAATGTAGCTGCTGCCAACACTAATTAAGGAACATTAGATTCCTCCATGCCACATGCACAGTAGATGAAGTTCAGAGGAGTTGACAACAGGTTTCCTGGGAATGAAGAAAGCTCCTGTGGTCCACCCTCTGAGCCCAGGAAGAACCTGGCAGTGACTGCAGCAGGACCCAAAATGCTGACCTTGACTAGCCCCTACCTTCTTCCTACTTCTACCTGTGACCACGATTAGCTGACTCAGTTCTTGCAGCTGTAACCGTGTAACCTAGAATCTGTCTCCTAGTCTCTCTCCCTCTACCTTGACCTTAAGTAGGGCTCCCACTGTCTATTGATTAGTGTACCTGGTCTACACAGGCAGCCAAATTGATTCCAGTGATCAGACTCACACAAATTTCAACAGTCTTCATAGGTACACATGCACATTTGGCTGATAGTGAGGTAGCATGGTGGGGAGGGGTGGGGATATCCAGAGGTTGGCGTTAACTTAGCTGTTGGTCTGGTCACCCTGGCTTCCACAGAGACACACTGGCCACAAAGATCTAGCCATCACTGACTTTCATCACATGAGCTGGGTCATGGTGCAAGAGCTTACAGGCTTTCTCAGTTGTCCCACGTATCCTTTCAAGCCTCCAAGCTACGTTCCTTGAAGAACATAATTCATTCAATAAGATGCATCATGTGCCACACAGATACAGAACTAACTTGCTTGTACCTTAGGCACCTGCCCTTACAGGGTTGTGCTCTTTTTTCTTTTTTCCTATGATCCTCTACATAGCTGTGCTTCTCAACTTTCATGTGTGTCCAAATGAATCAGAGAGCTTGTTAACATGCATAACATTTTATAACTAAAAGAAGTAAGCCCATGTATGTTTCAGAGAAGGGAGCTGAGCCTTATTTTGCAAATAAACAGCTCTTTCACATTATCTTTTTGGCTGTGTGTGTGTGTGCCTCGTGGTGGTATTGTTTTTTTAATCACTTCACCCTTTTGTGTCAGGAAAGGCAGGGAGCTTGTTAACATGCTGGTTCAGATTCAGTAGGCTGAGACAGGGCTGAGATTCTGCATTTCTAGTAAGCCCCAGATAAGCTCCATGCTGCTAGTCTGTGGACCACACTTTGAGTACCAAACATCTCTGAGTGCTAATTCAGGACCTCCAACAAGGGAGGGCTGCTCAAAATCTTTATGTAGGATTTGAACTTAAGCCTTGAGTTTTGCTGTGGACTTTGCTCCCTACTCTGACCCTTCAGTCCTTTTATCACTAATCTCTTCCCTCACTGCTCCCCTCACTTTCATTTTCAAACATTTCTTTATAAATAAAGATCATGCCTCATTGTGTCACCCTCTTGCTTAAAATTCTCCAATGCCTCTCCATCATGCTTAGGAAACAAACTGCTTCATACGGCATTTATGGCTGGTTATACCCTAGGCCCTGTCTCCCCACTGCAGCCACCACATCAAACCCTGCAGTTCCCACTTGTGTCACAGCTGTCGCCTCCAGGCTTTAAGCACATTGCTCTGTGTTTTGAAATCTTCGCCTTCCAGCCTATCCCTTCCTTCCAGTCTCCACAGATTCCACTTCCTCAGAACACTCAACCCATTCTTTTGTCTTATCTTTCTATTTTTTTTGTTTCCCTCACTGACAGAGTCCCATGAAGGCAGAAACATGTCCTTATTGTCATATTCATAATGTACCATTGGCAGCATGAAGCATAGGCTTGGCTCAAAGAAAGTGCTAAACAAGGAAGGAAGGGAGGAAGAAGAAAGGGAAGGAAGAAAAAAGGAAGGAACGAACGAAAGAAGGGAGGAAGGAAGAATAGAAGGGAGGAAGGGAGGGAGAGGGGAGGGAGGGAGGTGGGCAGGAAGGAAGGGAGGGAGGGAGGGAGGGAGGGAAGGAAGTGGAGGGAGAGGGGGAAGGAGGGAGGCCAACCAGACAGGAGTTGCCCTTACTGACTTTTCTTTTCTCCTGCCACTTCCTCAAAGAATCAGGTGTCAATTGCAGGCTAATGATAACATCTTCAAACTTTATGAAATATTTTTAGCTCTTTTTGCCAAAGATTCAAAAAAAGGAAATTAGCACTTCAGACTCTTAGTCACAAAACATGCATTTAATACCTAGGCAAATTACCAAAGTATAGAAACAGATGCTAAATAAATCATACAGGCCATAGCACTTTTGTAACAGAAGAAGACACTTGTGATTACTATTTTTCATACTTTTTTACAAATGGCAAGCTCAGGGATTGCTTTGCCACAGAAGAGATGCCAAATTTCCGTGCTGAGAACAATGAAGTCACTCTCTAGCAGGGACTTCATTCATCCCTCCCTTCTCTCCATGAAGAAATAGAGTTGTCTATAAGGCTAGACATAGAGCAAGCCAGCCAGAGAAGATGTGGCTCTGGCCTTCAAGGCATTCACAGAGGGGGCTACTCACTCACGGGTCCCGGCTACTCACTCACGGGTCCCTGCTACTCACTCACGGGTCCCACATGCGGGCAGCCAACATACGCTTGGCACAAATGGCATGGCATGGCCACATCCGCCACATGGAAACCAGTTGCGAGGAAAAGACTCTTCTCTGAATTGTGCTGCTTAAGAAATCCTTTATAATTCCATGTTGTCACTTCTGGATTTATTAAAGGTCATACAAAAAGCAGTATCTTTTCCACCAAAAAAAAAAAAAAAAAAAGCAAGCTTTGAATTAAGGCCTGCCTAAAACTACATTTCACATTAATGAAGACTACATCATTAAAATGGATTTTAATTTTACTGTTTTACTCTTGAGTTTGGGGAAAAAAATGATTAAAGAGAATGCTTTTCTTCCCTTGGGTAGATTTTCACACCCATTTGGCCTAATTATCCCTGACTGAAGGTTCATCCAATTGCAGCTGAATGCAGCTTGACTCTTCCAGTGTGGAGAAATGCCTATCTGCTCCTCCAGGGGCTGAGGTGCTTGCAGGGACCACAGTTCTGACACCACTCTAGGGCAGCTCCCCAAAAACAGCATTACATCAAATGATTATGTAAATTTGACTTCTAAAAAGTAATTGAAATAGACTGTTCACATTTTTCCCTATGAAAACTTCATGAAACATTAGTCCCAACCCCCAAAAGATGCAGAGGCAAATAGTTGTGACTCTCACCTGTAGCTACCGAACATGGAAATTTTCTCCAGCTTATTCTCAAGCCATCTACTCCCATTTCACCATGAAGGTACAACACATTCTTTAGGAGGCCTTGAAGTAGTGTGGATTCCCAAAGATGGGGTCGTATCTAGCTTACTCTATTCCCAGATCCAAGTACACTGCACGGCATAGAGTAGGTACCAGTGAGCCTGTGCTGAGAGACTCATAATCCACTCATAATCCCTCAGGACACACGTGCTGCACAAAAGGTTTGGTTGCTAAGTAATGTCTATCTTCCTCGTACATTGCGTTGTAGTCTTGTTTGACTCCATCCCTCCAAATAACACATTATTCTTCAAGATTTTGCCTAATAAAAAATTAGTCAAGTATCACTTGAAAAAGAGTATTTGCCATTTTTTAAATTGGAATGACTAGTCCGGCATCCAAGGTCACATTGCTTGTCTTTCTGAGATTTCCCTGCCAGCTGTAAAGCATAAACCAGGATGTATAACTGCATTAGTGTTGATGCTGCCTCCTAGGTGTTGCCCCGCTGGATGGGGGTCTTCGGTGAGCATTCTAAACTCATGCATTTCTAAGCCCCTTCTTGGTATCTCTAAACTTCTACACTATCAAGTTCTCTTGGTTGGGACCCATGAGTTTCAGTAGTTTCCAAGTATTGTAGGTGAAATGCTGATAGCTAAAATTCATCATGTAATAGAGGAAAGAAAACGGCCTTACATATTAAACAGCCTAAAGGACAAACTAACTCGTTCCTTATCAGTCCCCCAATCTTCCATTTTCTCATCTGTAAAATGGAGATAATAATTCCATAGGGTTACTAAAAGGGATAAAATGTGCAAACCACCTACGCTGTGCCTGGAATAGTCAGGTGCCCAATATGGAAGCCATTTGCTGCTATGCTCTTAGCTTACGTCACATCTGCTAGTTAGACCAGAATCTATAACCCTGGCCTGCCCCCTTGTCATTTCCTTCTGAAAGCTCCAGCTCCTAAAGCAGCATGGTCCCAGATTAGCCCTCTGCAGAGCACTGGTCCAAACCACAACTCCGTCAGACTGCTCATACTATCAGCTGGGCATACGAATGTGAGCTGCAAGGCAACCACTGCAGCCAGAACATCTGCACGTGCCCATTTATCTTCATCTAGGCTCAGCTCTTCAACTGGAGTTGTCTGAATGAGAAATAACTTTAGGGACAGGACGGTCTCTCTCTGGGCCCTGTTTGTTAGAGTAACAGCTTACAGAGGTACGGCCTGACTTGCACCAAGCTGGCTGGTGTCTCAGACTCTCCATGGCTCTAGGAGTCATAGGGATGTGCTCAGAAGCAGCAGAAGAAGAGTGGGAACTGCGACTGGGAACAAGAAAACAGAGACCTTGTAAACAGACATCTCCTCCCTCCATGCTGCATCTCTCTTTAAATACATAACTCCTGTGAATTTCCAATGTATCACTGCTAAGAGGTCCCTAGAGATTATTTATTCCACTTCTCTCCTTTTAAAATTAGATAAATGAAAGCCCAATGAGAGAAAGTGATTTATCTAAGATCACATAGTTGCTTAGTGGGGAAAATTGAGTTTGAAACCTGACTTGAAAATCTGTAGATTTTAGTTTCTTCTCTCTTTTTTTCTTTTTAGACTGAGTCTCACTCTGTCACTAGGCTAGAGTGCAATGGTGGTCTCAGCTCACTGCAACCTCTGCCTCCTGGGCTCAAGCAATTCTCCTGCCTCAGCCTGCCAAGTAGCTGGGACTACAGGCATGTGCCACCACATCCAGCTAATTTTTATATTTTTAGTAGAGACAGGGTTTCACCATGTTGGCCAGAACAGTCTTGAACTCTTGACCTCGTGATCCGCCTGCCTTGGCCGGATCACAGCTGGAATTACAGGTGTGAGCCACTATGGAGGAATTCTATAAGGACCCTTCATTCATGCAGTGATCCTGCACCAGAGTGAACTAGTAAAGTTGTTATCAGGTCTCCATCCCACGGATCTGTTATTAACTAATGAGTACTTCAGCCTCGTCTTCATATCTGCAGGATGTCAGCTGCCCCTCTTTCAACTGTCAACGCATATCTTCCTACCTAGGTGCACATTGCTGGAAGCTCCCAGAGTGAATCTCACACAAGCAAGTCCATCGAATGCATTCTGGCCCCCACATCCTCATTGGGGTCTCCTGCCCACAGGCCAATGGAGAAGAAGCCTTAGCCTCCTCTAGTGCTGCCCCGAACTGCTGTCACTTTCTCCTTTGGCCTTCAAGTCTTTGGACTTGAAGCTGCTGCCTCTCTGCAAAGCCAGGCATTTACTACCTGCAAGAATCAGGAGTAAGTTCCTTGTTCCTGATGGTGGCATTTCCTCATGAGGCCTCTAAACAGGGCATTTTGGGTCCATGCTTCAAAATGGCCCCTTCGGCTTTCCCTATACCCTATTATTCTGTGTGTGTCAAATCTGATGGTCTGCCCAGGTAATGGACATAGTAAAATATTTCACGTTGCCTGCTCTTCCCCTCAGAAACCCACGGACAGGTCTTTGAAGATCCCATCCCACATACCCATTAATTCCTGCCCTGAGATACCTGGGAGGCAGCAGGTCTGAACTGTGTTGGCATTTGGAACACCTAGTATTCATACATCCTGCTGGATTAGAGAAGGGACCTCAACGCTGGCGGCATGTTAGCACCACCTCAGGGATATTTTAAGGATGCCTCATTCCTGACCCAATCACAAACCAATTACATCAGAGTCTATGGGTGTGGCCTGGGAATCCAAATATTTGAAAAGCTCTGGAAGGCAGGAAAAGTGTTCACCTGTGGAGGTATTTATTAACTGGGGTGAGGGACGGGGAAGCCTTCCAGAGTGCTATGTTCCATGTCTCCATCTCTTGCCACATAAGGAGACAGAAGCTTTTTTCTGGGGGGACTGTGAGGGGTAGAGGTTTCTTTACTGTCGCTGAGCCCCTATGCTGCTCACAGCTCTCAGATGGCTGCCTTTCTCACTCAAATGCTACCCTCTTCAGCAGTATGAACAAACAGGGGCCAGAGCTGCAGCAAAGTAAATAAATCACCTCATTTTATTTTACATTAGAGATCCAGGTGTTCTCTGTTCTCAGGCTTGTTTTTTAGATGAAAGAAATCTACCTAGTATGCCAGTTTGACATTGCTAATTAGGCATCAAATGAAAGTGCCTTCACATAAATGTAGTTCTGGGCACTGTAAAGATGCTAGAGCCTTCCAAAGGTCCTCCCACCTGTAGTGAGGCAAAAGAGGACCAACTCTTCTGTTTGCCTGGGACTAAAGGGTTTCCTGTGGTGCAGCATTTTCAGAACACTAAAAATGTCCCAAGAAAACCTGGATGAGTTTGTCATTTTACCAAGAATTAGATCATAATTGCTGCTAGTAGTTAGTTGGGCTCTCAGGTTGATTACAAAGAGACACAGAGTTAGGAACTGGAGCCCTGTGGTACAGACAGTACTGATAACCAAGTGAAGACCCCAAGGTCTATGTCAAGGGCCTTTCATGATCTTCAGCTCACTTCTCTGAAAACCAAAGCCCATCTCTCAATGGTGCCCATCCTCAGTGAGGAGAGGGGACATCATGAGCCCGTCAAGTCGGTGTGTTCTGCATTGTTTTCTGGAATCAGTCTGTAACTATGGCCCCCAGGTTCTGAGCACCAGGAATCCTGATTCACAATCCTCACAGTGACTAACAAGAGCATTATTATTTCCATTTTACTTGCCCTAGGATTTGGTCCCAAGTCCATCAATTCACAGCCCATATCCTTCCTACTGTACTACGCTGCCTCTCTTGAGTAAATGAGGAAGCCCTACCCTGTAAGCAGTCCCACAGGGAGCTGCTAAAAACCCCTGACACTTCTGGAATTCCTTCACACGCATCCCTTGCCTTCCTACTTGCCCACATATGCCCCTGTCGCTCTCTTCTCAGCTCTTAGACTGATTTATTAGTTTGACATTTTCCATTTTTATTGAAAAAATCTTTAATAAAATAAATATCACCAGTGTTAAGTGCACTTACTATGTGCTGGGCATTTTGCTATGCATGTTGCATTGTTTCAGGAAGTCCTCATTCTCTGAAATCAGTATCATGCCCATTGGGCAGGCGAGAAAACACTGGCTTAGGAACATTAAATAATCAAGTGTGTACGGTTTCTATGGTGCTGCAAGGTTGCTGATTCACATGTGTCTGGTTTCTTCCTGGCTTAAACAGGAAGGGAGGCAGAAAGGCCTCTAGAATGTTTCTTTGGACCCGTGATAGTAAAAGCTCCTCCAGTAGCAACTGCCCACTAAGAACCACAATCATTTCCCAGGAATAGTCTCTGATTGAAGGGGCAGGAGATGCATTCAATTAACATTTCATGCAGAGCCAAAATTCATGACTCTCCTGGGGAAAATAATAAAACGTCACCTTAATCATAATTAAAATGATACTCAACTTTCATCTGATATGCATCTAAATCTATTTTAGTGTTATTGGTGTGGAAACAGATTCTCCATCAGTGTCATTCCTGGTTCATAAATAAGCTAAAGTAAAAGCAAAATAAATTTTAAGTTGGAAGTATCAATGTAAACGCATTTTTACAAGTTGTCTTATTTACAGTCACAGATTCACAGTTTATTGAGTACAAGCTTTAAAAAAAACACCACATGTATCTATACAGCATAATAATAAGACGACTTTAAGAAAATATAAATGTCAATGATACACATGTCCTAACTCAGAGCATGGGCCACACTTTAAGGCGTTCTCCCTCAGTAAGTGGGAGCTCATGAAGTACAAAGCCACTGTCTAAAGCCATTGCAAATCCCTGAAGTCAGGGAGACTGGCACATTTCTGATTCAGAGCAGGGCACTGGCCCAACTTTAGAGAAGGGAAAGATCTACTCATCGTGATCTAGGACATTCTCAACTCCAACATTGGTCAGTTGTTACATTCTGTGTGTGTGTGGTGAGGGAGTTAATGGTCCCTGGGGCATGGCGATGTGTGTATATCTCTAAGCCGCTGACCATACTGTACCCTCACCCGTTCTTGTCACCATGGTAGATTCAGTTATCCTTCCACAATTTTTTTAGTCATAATCTAGGTTAAGGACTGCACACTCCGTAGTCCTTGCACCTTCCAACCCTTGTAAATTGATCACCTGTTCCATTTGTCTACAGTTGGGAAACTGCTTTATCTAAATGCCTGTCTCTCTTTCAAGCCCTTGTATTTCTTGGGGATGGTGCTTGGTTTCCTTCATTTCTGTATTCACCATGCCCAGTGCAGTGCCTGGCACAGAAGCAGTCACCTGAACATATTCACTGAGTTAAATTAGGATGAAATAACATTTATTTACCCTGGAACTTACATCTATTTGTCTTTTTCACAGACATACTTTTATCTGGTTATTCATTCAGTAGGCATTCCTTCAACACCTACTAAGCCCCAAGGAATAACAGCCACGTATAAAACACATTGCCAGCCCTGGAACACATGGCTGTCAAATTAGGAGACAAATGCCACACATGCCAGAACAACTAGATCAGGGTTTCCCAAAGCATCTTCTGAGAAATCAAGACTCTCTGAAGAGGAGGATCTGCGGTGTGGGGGCGAAGGAGGGAAGCTTGGGGTACTATCCACACCTCCACTTCCCACAGAAGCACCTGCATGTTAGCACACCTAAGGTCTGAGGGGTCTGTGGCAAGATATGTCATGGTATTTTCAAACCTTGACATTTCACAGTTTACTAAGCTATAGAACTTCTAAAAAATACATAAGGTAAAATTCACATTTTGTTGGAGTGCTACAGAGAACAAACTGCAATAAACATCAACTAGAACTACAAACTTAGTAAGATACTAACACCAATGCAGCATAACACAATAGGGTATTAACACAAATGAAAAGGCAATCTGTTTAGAAGGGCTCCAATAGGATGACCTCTCCTTTGGTTAAGTGAGGACTTGGTCTTGGAGAAAGGTCATTTTCTTACTGCAATTAAGTTTGCATCAATATATTTTTATTAAGCAGCTATTACGTATGTGCCGGGCATGAGCTTAGGGGCTAGGATTACAAAGATGAAACAGTCACTGAATCAAGTATAAAGGCTGAGCCTGGTGCTCTGAGTCTGTGAGCATAATGTGCGAATGCACACATGCTAAGATAGGGACCTTTCCCACAAACATCATGGCCGCCTAGTTGGATGTAGACTGGAGGAGGGAAAGGGGAGATGGCATTTCTTGAAGGTTGTGGGGTGGGTCCCATACTACATGTTCTGAAAGGCAGTGATGTCAGTTTGGCCTCACACCACAGTACTTCCCTTCTAGCTTACTACCACATCACAAAACCCACCCTCATGCTATCACATAGCCACTCTCTGCACCCATTCCATTCCCTGCCACATGGGTCAGATGGTATAGTCCCAGAGGGTGACATCCAGGTGCAAGCAGTACAAGGAGACCTCTGGCAGGTTGCTACACAACCCTGGCTTGACAGCTCTGCTCCTGTTAGCCACAGCTGAATTCAGATGCAAGCCCTTCTTTCCTTGGCACTCAGCACAGCCAGCCTTCCTCTCTACTTTCCCTCTGGCACTTCTGTTAAACACATACAACTCCGGACAGGAGAGGGACCACAGAATGAGCAGAAGGTGTGTGGCTATAGGTCTTCATTGCACAAAGAGGGTCCAGGTATACTCTGTGTTTTACCAAGCCTCGCTGCAGTCTGACAGGCACTGACTGTGTAGTGTCTCTCTTGGCCTGTTTTCGCACCTGTGCAACTCAGGGAGATAAATTCTAAGCGTGTGCTTCTCAGATATTAATGTGTTAATAAATCACCTGGAGATTATACAACGTCAGTGCAGCAGATCTGGGGACCTGATCTGCCTTTCTAGCCCACTTCCAAGTGATGCTGATGCTGCTAGCCCATGGACTTCACTTTGAAAAGCAGGACTCCAAGCTCTCCTTCCTCTCTCAGAGTCTACAGTGTCCAGCTTTTCAGCCTAGTACAGTGGAGATCTTTAACTGCGTGCCCCAGCAGTCAAGCCCAAGTGTTGCAGTTTCACTATGTACAGCCACATAGACATCCACACAACATGCCCTCCATGCCCTCCTTTGCAGTTGTGTACACATAGGTGCACATGCATGGGCCCTCCCTCTTCTTTCCCACATTACCCCAAACTTCCATTCATTTACTAAACCACAAGCAACACACAGTAACCCAGATGTCTCAGGACACTAAGACCCCTTTATAAAGATCTACTTATGGAGAGGCCCACTACTGACTTATTTACCCATCAGCAGCTTCCTTTCTGAAGTCTGGATAAAAATATTGAGTCTCAAATTAGCCCTTGGAGAGTGAGTAATCATATCCCAACTTGGGAAGGGAGGGCCAAAGCCTATTTCTGTCCCTTTCTGTTACCAGCGGGCTTTACTGGTGCTCAGCTCTGCCATGATAGGAGAGGGTGAACTGTGAAACTTGAGAAGGCCTTTATTCCCAGGGTATGGTTTGGAAAGTGGGATTGGACCTACACAATTAGTAATCATATGCTTCCGAGGTCCAGAAAAGAAAAAAAGTGGCATGGGCTGCAGTAGCTTGGCAAGACTCCGAGCTTAACAGTGAGTCAGAAACAAGGAACAGTAGCAGGTGTGCATAAAAGTGAACACGCAGGAAGGGCAGTAGCCATGAGCATGTGTGTGGCTCCTGTATATGCGTCCCAAATGAGGGCAACACGGGGCAGCTCAGGCCCTTCCTCCAGGGAAAGGCCAGAACAGTGCAGCGATTCTAGAGACGCAACCTTTGGGGAGTGAGCGCTTATCCTCCACAGGCCATTGGGCAGTGAGGACTCCGTCAGGCCCCATTGCCTCCATGAATGCCAGACACAGGCATCCTGGGGAATAGGAATCATGTCCTCTCATAAAGCACAGAGTCCCATGAGCTCTTGCTTTGGGTAAGTGCTCTCATGGGAAGGTGATGGCTGAGTGTCAAAACCCTTGAGGTCCATAAAACCCTGTAGTTCCCAGCCAAGTGGAAAGAGTGGCAGTGCAGGCTGTGCCTCTGTCTTATGTCGGAAAATGTTAACTTCCTTGGGCTCTGAGAGGCTGAACTCGGTGAACGCAGGCTCAGGATGAGGCATACCAAGCCTACAGAATGAATCTTAAAGTAAAAAATACCCTCAGAAGTTGGCCAATGGAAGACTTATGGCCACCTTTTCCAATATTATATTTCAAATGTGCTTTCTTCATATTTTTGCTTGTGTGTCTCAAAGACAGGTTTTCATAGAAAGTATTGGAAACGTTAACAATGGTGACATGGTTTCTGCTAGTCTTTCTCAAGTAAACCCACATTAATTCCTGAAATGGCCAAGTTTCTTCTATTTTTGTGTATTTATAAAATACTGTGGCCAAGTGCAGTGGCTCACATCTGTAAGCCCAGCACTTTGGTAGGTCGAGGTAGGCAAATCACTTGAGGTTAGGAGTTCGAGCGCAGCCTGGCCAACATGGCAAAACCCCATCTCTACCAAAAGTATAAAAATTAGCCAGGCATGGTGGCAGGCACCTGTAATCCAGCTACTTTGGAGGCTGAAGCAGGAGAATTGCTTGAACCTGGGAGGTGGAGGCTGCAGTGAGCCAAGATCACACCATTGCACTCCGGCGCAGGTGACAAAGTGAGACTCCGTGTCAAAAAAAAAAAAAAATATGCATAGGTTCTCTATAGCACATAAGGCAACTGGATGAAATAACCTGTGTGCCTGTTGAAGACCTATTTTTCTTCCTCACAGGAAGACTCCAAGGATTCCATTTGTTTTGTTCATTAATATATCCCCAGCCTCTAGCACAATCTTTGGTACACAAGTGCCTTAGCAAAATGTGTTAAATGAAGGAATAAATGAATAGTCAAGTCAGCTGTGCCCAAGAGTCTGGGAAACTAGAATCAGGGGCAAGAGGTCTAGGAACAGGTGAAAGACGTCAGTCAAGATTAGAGCGAAGTGCAGAGTCAGCTCCTTCATGTCACTCTGAATAAACATGTTAGTTCTTACATGTTTATTCTCCACGACCAGATCTTCATGAGGGGCCTGGACCACAGACCAAGGTCAGTGGACTCATGGGACACTGAGTCCCCTCTCCCCTCCCTCATCCATCGTGGATACTAAGATTTAAGACCTCACACAACACTTTCTCAATGAACATGGATTTACCCTTAGACTACTGGACAAGAGAACATTCCTAGCAGTCGCTGCTAATTGATTAGAGATGATAGGCGATAAGAAACCTATTTACCATCCTGACCACGGGCAGCAGGGATGGGTAGGCACAATTTGACAAAATAGGTATAAGTCATGCCATGAGATGGCACTCTTAGTATTCTTTTCTTTGAGATTTTGCTCTTTTTCTAAAAATATTAAGAACAGAACACATAGAACCAAAACTACAAGTCACGATTTCATGCATTATCATCTTCCATGTCTGTCACTTTGTCAACAGTTACAGTCCCTCATCTCCTGAGATCCTGGTACATTACAACCTGGTGATGGTGGGCACATGCCACTCCATACCTCAGCCTCCTAGTTGGTGGTGAGCATGCCATCCAGGAAGAGAAAGGCTTTGTCATGGAGAGGGGATATAGAGTCAGGGACCCTAGTGGAGCCATGTAAAAATTTGGCTGCTTCTTTTACCCCAGCTACAGAACACCTTTTACCCATGATCAGTCTTCATTGCTTCAATGTCTCAAAGTTAGCTTGTTCCTGTCTCTCATCCTCCCTGACTCCCTATTCTGCTGCTTTGCTGAGAGTAAGGTCAAGGATCACCTGTCTTCAGCAAAGTCCCCACCCCTTGGCTTGTGGGAAGTGTATTAGCATCATGGCAGTAAGAGTGCCATCCACATGTATATCACTTTACACCTGTATAAATGTTACCTCATCTGCCCTCTCAACAAACCTGTTAAGGTGGTATTATCGCACAGTCATTATATGAGCCTCAGGGAAGGTTATAACTTGCCAAAGGTCACATACCTGGTAAATATTACAGCTAGGTAAAGAGCTCAAATTTTCTGTTTCCAAATATCATTCTCCTTTCACAATGCCCTGCAATTTCCTGTGACTATTTTTCTGTTCATGTAACTAGCTCAGTATGTAATTTATGGTAGTATTCTATATACATAAATATATATTATATATAAAATTCTAGCATATAGTACATATATACCATATAACACTTACTGAGCTAGATACATGATACATAATGTATACATGATACATAATGCATATACATAATACAAAATGTGTGTGTACGTGTGTGTATATAAACATATGTGTGTATATATATATTATATATACATATGTGTATATATGTATATTATATATACATATGTGTATATATAATATACATATATGTGTATACACACACACACACACACACACACACAGATTCAGGTGCAATTAAGGAAGAGCTTTATGATCAGAGCTAGACTGGAGCTTAGGGAAATAACAAGACCAGAGATGAATGCATAGATGGAATTCCTGTGCTTGGGGAAAGCAGAAAGGCATATCCTGTCCTCTGGAATGAGATCCTACAAGATGAAATTTGCTTTTGTTTTAAATGTTTATTTTAGTTGTATTTGTGTGTGTGTGTATACATACATATATATGTATTAACACATATATATACACACACATACACAATGTGTTCTTTTCCTATTTTGTCATCATTGAAATCATGTGGTATTTTACAGTCAGTGACATCTCACAATCTCTGGTTTGGCTATAGTCATGATGTAGTTGTAATTGACAATGCATATGCATCAAAATTTGCAGAATGACTTTTAGCACTTGGAGAAAGTCCTGGATACAAAAATGGAGCATTTTTAGAAAATGTAATACTCTTACTGACACAGAGGATGATATTGTGTGGAAAAACTTGGACAATTCTGAATTGCAAATGATTTGGAAATTCAGTCTTTGAATGAGGAGCTGATTTGGGAACATTTCAACCATTTAATTGTGTCTATATTATACTATCATTTTTAAGTGTGCATAAGAGTGATATGATTTATTCATTTTAAAAACTTTTAACAAGTATAAAGTAAAAATTGTAAGCATTAGGAAAGCATTGCATCATAGTTTAGCTGGCCAGTTTTTTCTTTCCTAGTGGTTCATAAAATAACAATTTGCCGATATTGCTTTGATAAATAGAGCTCACATATGTAGTATGCGTATGTATTCATATGTGTATATATTTGTATGTATGTGTCTGTCTATTCTGCAACTCTAACAAAAACAAGCTGTGGGTCTGGACCGAATCAAATGCAGAGTTAACTCATTTTGCTTTCCATGCCACCAAGCACTCTATCCTGTCCTCACAGCCAGTATCTGTGGATACTGGCAGCAAAAACTAGGGTTACTTAAGCCTTCCTGCAACCCAGACGTGGCAGAAAATTGCTGGGATAAAAGGTGAGATAAAAAGTACATTTGAGAAAAGTACAGAAATATTATTTCCATGTGTCACTTGTATTTTCCTCCAAAGGAATGCCTTCAATTCAGCTGAGCAATCTAACTTCCCTCTTAGAATCATGTCCATTGTATATTACACCATCAATGCTGAACTAAAACTCAGAATTCAAATCTCTTCTTGCCTTAATCGTTCTATTATTTCAATGCATCACAAATTTCTTTGTAGCCAAATCCAAGGCTCTGAGGCATTCCTGAAATAGTCTTTTTAAAGCTGACATTTTAAAATCACCACTAACTCAAATTAAAATGGTTTTGACATGGTGTTCTGAGAAGGCACAGTGCTTAATAGCAAACACTTCTCGTGTATTAAGCAGGATTAGTCATTCTAATTCTAAAAAGATCTCATAATGAGTATGCTGCAGTAGATGTTTTAAAAGTTGGGCCAAATTTCCTTCTTTTTTTAATTTTAATGTCATGAAACATAAAGAAAGTTCTACTTCTGAAAATGAAGAGAAATCTCTGATTACCAATTATAAAATGAGATGCAGAAAAATGGATGGAGTTCAGACTTCTTTTTTTTTCCTAGTAGAACTAAAATAAATCAAGAATGGTTGCTTCTGGAAGGTACAGATTTTTTATTTTTCTGTTCTGTGCAGGAAATGTTCCTAAAATAGAAAATAGAGAACTTTACCTAGCTGAAAACCATGCATAATTCAGTGTAGAGAGTGAACCATAATCTCTTTACACTGTTTGAGTAAATGGTTTGTGCTCCAAAAACAGGAATTTTCCAGATAGCACTGAAAAGTCAGATTATATTTCTATTCAATACAAATATCCGTCAGGAGTAGAGGCTCTTGGAATCTATCCTGTGGCCCCAAAGGGTCAGAAGAAATGTCTTCTGTTCTCAGATGTAAGATAGGATGAAAATATAGTATTGGAGTTAATGCCTTAGAAAGCATCCATGATTATCTCTGAAAACAAAGATAAGCAGAATGGACTTGTCCCTTTGAATACTGAAGAGATTGCTGTGCAAACATGTTGATGTCCTTGCTCTGTAATTGGAAATTACCAAATTGTTAATATTTGGACTTGGTTTACAGAAATGTTTTTGAGACAGCAGAGCCTAAAGTTGAAGTTTATGACTTCATGTTCCTGGGTAATTGTTAACTGGGCAAGCTTGGGCAAATTATTCAATCTCTCTGCCACACTTTCACCATCTGTAAAATAAATATAAAAATAGTATCTAATAGGACTTCCACTTCACACTATGATGGAATAGAAACTCCCTTCCTTAAAAACAAAACAAAACAAAAAAAACAACACTGGAAAAATTTATTAAACTGGCTTTCAGATATTGTACAACAGGTAGCACAAAATAATGATCTCTGAAAGATCAGAAATAAATGAGGTAAATATTATGTGGCAGCTTACTTCCCAGCAAAAGTTTCCAGGCTGCGGTACAAAGGAAGAATACCCAGACAAAACTTAGCAGTTTCCCTGCATTAAGAAGTCAGAGTATAAAGTTCAGGAAGGTTAGGAAGGTTAAGAAAATTAGGATGTGCAGGAAAGAGAATAAGAGAGGAAGGAGACACATAGACAAACTTGGAGATCTCCAGAAAGTTTTCCTCAAGTCTTTGAGGACTGATCATAAGACATGCATGAGAAAACTACCAAGGCTGAGGAAAAGCTACTAAAAAGGAGCTGGCAGAATAATCCCTAGAGCTCTTACAGTGCTAGAGATAGTTTGTCTTCCCACCAGCCAGTGAGGAAAAACCTTGTAATGTATGAGGCATGGACTGTTGCCTCAATAGTGGGAACAAATTATCCCTAGAAAACAGCTGATCTGATCCCACCTAAAATGCTTAAAACAAGTCTTGAAAAGCACAAACTGTTTCCAAATAATTTAAATGCATTTCAGAACAAAGTACAAAATTATTTCGAGGAATGCAGAAAAGTCTACCAACTAAACAACACAAAGTTCATTATGTCCAGAATCCAATAAAAATTATTTGGCAATCAAAGAGGCAAGAAAATAGGACTCATAATAAGGAGAAGAAACAGTTTATAGAAATAGACCCAAAAGTGACACAGATAATGTTATTGATAAGAACATTAAAATAATACAAATATATTCCATATGTTCCAGAAAAAAGAGAAAAAACAAAGCATGAGAAGGATAGTGAAAGACACACACACACACACACACACACTATACACACACACACACACACATATACACACACACTATATAATATGTAACATGTAATACAACTTCTAAAATGAACAAAAAGAACATTGAGATTAAAAATACACTGGATGAGATTGAAAACAGATTAGATACTATAGGAGAAAGAGTGATGAACTTGAAGACACAGCAATAGAAACTATACAAAATGAAATAGAGAAAAAGACAAATGAAAAATTAAATTAATAAAGCATTAGTGAGCTATAGGAGAGGAAGACAAGCAGCCTAACACACATATAACTGGAGCCTTAAAAAACAGGAGCAGGAGCAGAAAACCCACGTGAAGAAATAATTATTCAAAATTTAACAAATTTGATGAAAACCATAAACCAAAAAGAAGCTCAATGAGCCTGAAGTGGAAGAAATGACAAAAACACAAAGTACATCATAATCAACTTTCTGAAAACGAATATTAGAGAGTGAAAGCTTCAAATTAGCCAGAAAAATGCAAATTACACATAAACTAAGATTGATAGCAAACTTCTCAGACTTTCCATTAGAAACAACAAACAATACAAGCCAGAAAACAGTAAACAACATCCTTAAAGTATAGTTAAAAAAATGGGAGTTAACGGTTAGGATTCTGTTTAGGTTTTAAAAAGGCAATTATTCTTTAAAAATTTTTACAATGGCACAAAGAAGTTGATATTTAAGTGTTTGGTAGATTTTTAAAAATAAAGTCGTAGAGTTTCCCAAGGAATACAAGAAATTTAGGTGTGTGTAGAGGCCCTAAGAAATCACCAACTCCAAATCTGTGATTTTACAGAGTTGTTACTTGAGGCTCAGAATAGGGCTAACACTTGCTCAGGGACACACAATGAGTTGCAGGCAGGAACTCATGGGTCCTCTTGACAGACCGTCTGCCACAGTCACCATCCATGACCAACCATCCTATTTTCTCCAGCTTTATTCCCACTGCTATTCTTTACTACTACCTCCTTTCCAAATCTCTTGCTTTTGTTAAGCAATGTACTCATCTTCATTTTCTTCCTTTCAGCAAATAAACTGCCCTCATCTTCTCTCATCAAGTCTCCACTACCACCTACTCCTACAATGATAAGGCATTTATCTACTCAGTAGGAGAGTGTTTATGAAGCCTGGGGATGTTCTAGGGCTTCCCTCTTACCCCCACCTCTCCTAGATTCACTGGTTGCATAACTCTGGTGGAATCTGCTGGTACAGACAAGGTATACAGCAAAGGTTCCTCACCAGAGAATAGTGGTACGGTAAGCCAGAAGAAGACCAGACTGAGTCACAGCAAATCAGAAGGCTAATTAGAGCCACTCAGACCCACAGGAGGATCCCCAGAGCTGCACATAACTGGACACAGCTTAGGTCCTGGTTTATCAGTTAATACCATTATCACCAAGCATGTGTTTAAATTTCTACAGAGACCACTCTGTTTCCATAGCCAGCAGCACTCGAGCTCTCTTCTATAGCTATCCGTTTTCTGGGAGGGCTACATGGCTGACCTGGAAAATCTTCATGGAAAGGAAAGGGTAATAAGGGTGTTATGAACCGTTAGGGCCCTCATATGGCCTTCAGGGGCCAATAACGGGTAGCAAATTTACTATATGAGGCAATGTACATTAATCAGTTCATTGTACCCAGCTATGAACAAAAAGCCATGTGCTAAATGCATGGAGGACACAATGAATATATTTTGAAACTTCAATGTACTAGAAACATTTGTCATATTATAGTTAATCCTCACAACCACCTTGAACAATAAATACTTTATAAATATAAACATTTTATGGTTGAGGACAGAGGCTCAGAGAGGCTGAATGACACAAACATAAGTCCAAGGAGGTAAGTCGCATGTCCAGTGAAGCCACTCCTTCTGCTGTTGTGTGAGCTTTAGGAAAGAAGGGAGCTCTGTGGGTGGTGGCCATAGTGACTGGGTGGCTTCTGCAGGAGATGGAGCTGCTACAGGATCTTAAGAGACGTGCAGAGAGGAGGAACAAGAGAATGTAAGCTTGGGATTGCTGCATGGATAAAGCATGGTGCAAGAACAACCTGGGAAGCCCACAGAGCAATGAGGAGACCTGCCAATGGGGACAGAAGGCTGAGTGACATCCGAGCAAGTGAAATAGGTAGAGCCACAGTTCTGATCTTCTCATGTAGGCACTGGGATGTACCGAGTGTTTCACGAAGAGGAATAGTGTGAAGGAAAGAAGGCTAGAATTAGGAATCTTGCTGTGATAGGGAATTTCTTGTCATGGTACTAGCACACAGGCAAATAAGACTACAACAGAGGACATGTATTAAGCATTTAAAAATAAACCAAACACTGTGATAAAAGCTTGACATGACCTATCTACTCTCCACCATGATCTTGATTGATGTTACTTTCATTGACCACATTTTACAGAAGGGAAAATAGAGATCCTAAGAGTTAAGTTTTTCACTTTGTTCCAGTTTACACCATTGGTAAGCACTGAGCCAAATTTAGGCACAGGCAATGAGATTCCAGAGCCTACCCTCAATGGCCTGGCAACTCACAGTGTGGTCTAGAGAGCAGCAGCAGCAGCATAACCTGCAAGCAGTGTTCTTTGTATTTGAAGATCTCTCCCTTAATGAATATGAAAGTACTTACAAAAACATAAAGCATTATCAAAGAAAAGGTATTAGAAATGCCTTTCAGCCATGGAAATTGGATTTGTGACCGTGACCCTTTCTTGGGTGATGCCTTGCATATTTGAATCTCAGCAACACAGGCCTGAATGGGCCCAGATGCTCGTGAACGAAGCTCTAGAGCAGGTGTCAGCAACCTGGTTTTTGTTAAAGGACGAAGAATAAATACTTTAGGCTTTGCAGGCCATATGGTCTCTTTCATGACTACTTAACTCTGCCATTGTGGCGTGAAAAAAGTCATAATATATAACTCTATGAGTGTGGTTTTGTTCCAATAAAACTTTATAAAAACAGGTGGTAAGCCACATTTGCCCTCAGGCTACAGCTTGCAGCACCCTATTCTAGAGTACCAGCTATTCCCCTCTGGAAGAGCGGTTATAGAAGGAGAAAATATGCTTCAAGTCAAAGAGATATATTTAAAAAACCACCAGGATACAGGACATTTCAGAGGCGGGCAAGGAAGCTTTGGATCCTGGGCATCTGGGATTAACACAAGCTTTAACAGAGTCAGGAAAAGTATGCAACCATTTGTGGCAGGGAAAACTTTGCTCATCCACATCAAATTCTTGTTAGATGGGCTCTTTGGAGTAGAAGGAAATGTCATCTAGCATATACAATTAATTTTTATGTGTTCATCTTTACTGACACTACATGGCAGTTAAGATAAATACAGGATAAATAGTGCTAGTGACACTATATGGCAGTTAAGATAAATACAGGATAAATAATTAAGTATTCCTTTTCTCATAGAATTCGTAGCTCGAGGAGGAAGGAAGATATAGCCAAACCAATGTAGTACTTTGTGGAATGGAGCCAGCCATGGGGCACTGCAAGAGCTTGGAGGAGACACCTTACACAGACCAGAATTCAGGGGTCAGGAGCAGCTCATACAAAGGAGGTCAGCTCTGTTGAGTCTGAAGATTGGCAAGTATGGATGGAGTCAAACAAGTGACGGAGGAGCAGAGTGAGCAATGCATGATGGCTAGAGGCAGGAGGAAACACAGGCAGTTAAAGCAATACAAGTACAGACCAGAGACGTGAGTCTGAGAAGGAAAAGCGGGGTGCTGGGGTGAGGGAGAATCTGGGGTTGGAGCATCAAAGACAAAACATATTTACACTCTCTGAAGGAGTGGGGCCCCATTCTTAGGATAATTGGGTACACTAAAGCTTTCCAAACCATCAAGAAATTATATCTGCATTTCTCTTTTTAAAACCTGGAAAGCTTGGTACTAAGGTTTTCTCCTTGGAAAATGGATGAAGTGAGGGGAGGTCAGTCTGGAAGCTCTGGCAGTCACTCAGGCAATAGCTGGTATTCTGAACTAAGCTAGTGACACAGATCAGAGAGGGGGGTAGTATTAGAAAGAACTGTGGAAGTAGAACTGAGAGATATTGAGAAATCAATGGTGAAGATAATTAAAGAAGACACTCAAGTTTCTGGCTGAGTAACTGGGTAGGTGTTGGCACCATTCATTGCAATATTCAATACAACAAGAGGGTCAGGTTTGGAGGACAAGTAAGGAATACAGTCTTGGACATGCTGACTTTGAGTGTCTGTGGAACAGAAGAAACCAGTAAGTAGGTACACGGGACTAGAATCTTAGCAGGGAGATCTGGGCAGGAGGTAGGGATTTGCAACATCAGCCTGTAGGAACTGCAATCAAAGTCATAGGATCACATGGATAAGATCATACAAAGAGAACATGGGGAAAGAGCAGAGGGTCCAAGTGGACCCCTAGGGAGAGATGAGCAGAGTAGAGGAACCATGAGAAGAAAGGAAAAGGGCACCCATGAGGAGGGAAGGAGGATTAGGAGAGTGACATAACAATCATTGTCAAGCATGGCTCATAGATAATCTCATGTGATGCATTCAATAGCTCCATGCCAATTATTCTAATTTTACAGATAAGGGAACTGGAGCTCATTGGGATACAGCAATCTGACATCTGACCAGGTTTGCAGCACCAGTAAGTTTTGAAGGTGGAACTGAAACATTTATTTGCTTTTTTTTTTAAGCCTATGTATTTCCATCTCACAAGCTATATCACAGGTTTCAAGAACAAAATTGGTATCTAACATTTATTTAGTATGTACTGTGCTGTAGACACTATTACAGACATTTTAAATACTTTTGCTCATTCGATCCTCACACTGACCCAAATATATATAGTACCCATTATCTAGTACCATTATTTCCTCATTTTTCAAACAAGGAGATTGAGGCACAACAAACTCACCCAAGGTCACACAGCTAGAAAGGGACAGACATGGAATTTAAAGAGAGAAGATCTGGCTGCCAAGTCTGTGCTCCTAACTGCTACACTACACAGCTCACCTGAAATCCTTCATTCAGCAAAGGCTAGTCAAGTGACTATCATATACCAGGCTTTATATAAGGTGTTGCAATTCAGAAATGATCTAAAACATCACAGTTCCTATTCAAATGGATCTTACAGTTCAGTGCCTTCTATAATTGATTCCCAATCTTATCTAGGAAAGTATGAAGAGATAATGGAGCAAGGTGACATTGTAGAGGAGACTTGAACTAGGAACCAGTTGGGAGGAATACAGGCCCGTATCAAGAGCCTCAGCGTGGAGTACTTTTCCACGCCTGAGATGAGCTAGAATGGGCAACCCAATTTAAGGGAACAGTCACTGTGTATTTTAGACTTGCCTTGACCTGAATTTGTCTCCCCTTGTGTGTTTTCCTGTAGAAGGTATTTTTGTGATGGTTCATTCTAATTCACTGCTCATGAAACAGTCTGCATTTTTTTAAATCTTAAAGGATTTTTCATTCTCCTTTTTGTGACGGAAATAGACCTAGACATTTATAACTTAGAGGGTTGGGATTTAAGGAGTAATGGAGCTCCTGTAGTAGATGATGAGGGAGAAAACTGACAGCTCTGGAGCCAGGAATGGGGGGGGGTATGTCTGTTTCAGTTAGAAAGGGCTCTGGGGTCACATGGTGAATAGTGGGAGCCCCCCAAAAGAAGCTGAGACCGCCACTGCTTCCTAATAATGGTTCCTTCTACCTCTGGATGATACTGTTCTCACCATGAGATTTGACTGTTATGATGATGAGAAAGGTTGGAATTAGGGGAGGGTCTTATAAAAGATGTTTCATTGTGAAGAAATAGTTGACTTATACTAAAGTAATTATTCTCTTGTTTAAAAGCCAAGTTTGAGACCTCTCATTGCCTTTGGGAACTGCCAGAGTGACCTCACACTGCCAGTGAAGCCTCCTGAGAGCCTACAAGTTTTTTTGTCCTTACACTGCTATCCAAGACTCCAGGGAAGCAAAAATACAATGAGGGAGTGGTTTAGGAGGGATTCTCTGCATCGATATTAGCTTAGTATCATCTGTAGGGTTCATATGACGTCCAAAGGTGGTTCTTTAAATGACTGTGCCAGTCAGTTCAGGCTGGTATAACAAAATACCATAAACTTGGTGACTTATAAAGAGCATCAATTAAATTCTCAGTTTTGGAGTCTGGGAAGTCTAAGATTAAATCACTAGCAGATTTGGTGTCTGCAGAGAGTTAACTTTCAAGTTCATGGGTGGTCTCTTTTCATTGTGTCTGACAAGGTGGAAAGGATGGGAGTCTCTCTGGGGTCTCTTTTAAAAAGGCACTAATCCCATTTATGAGGGCTCTGCTCTGATGGCCTAATTACTTCCCAAAAGCCTCACCTCCTAATACTGGGATATTTGGGTTTTAGGATTTCAATGTATAAAGTTTGGAAAAACAAATATTCAGAATATACAGGCTATATTTACTTCAAGCACTAGACTAGATCTACTCATTGAGTAAATTATAGGAAGGTCTAAAACACCCACTGGTTTGACATATTCCTTTGCTCTTATGCTGCTACCCATCTGACCACACAACACTGCCGCAGAAAACATTCTCAACAAGTACACTTGCCTCACAACACTGCAATCAGTATGTCATGTCCCATACATCAGCGACCATGCCAAAACGGCCTCTTTCCCTTGCTTGCTGCAGCCTGATACTCCACCAGGATCCCGTCTATCCATCCACCCCAATCGTCGGTTGGCTGTGCATTTGCTTTCCAAGCCTTACCCTAGGGGTGGGGGGGTGAATCAGATAGATCTCTCAAGCAGCTCACAGCCTACTAGAGAAGAAAGACGGAAATGGAATAATTTCAATATACTGTGAGAGATTCTATAATGATTGTACTTAACCAAAAAAAATAGAGTGGGCTACCACATCACATCCTGCTCAGAGGGACGATCAGGAGACACCAAGAGTATGAGAAAAGCTCCCGGCTGGAAGCTCAACATCTCCTTAGGGCAGGAAGGAACCTTCATGGTTATTACTTAACATTTCAGAGAGAAGGAGCTTCATTTGCCTTTGCAAGAGAGGATTTTGACAGGAAAAAGCCTGGAAAACTGGGTCTGAAGCAGCCCCAGAGGAATGCATGGAGAATGTGAGAGTAGGAACAGGGTTTTAAGCCTATCAGAGTGAGCAGGGCAGCTTTCCCTTTCCTCCTTCACTCACTCAGGTGCCTATTTCCTTGCCTGCCTGAATGGGTTTTAGCTCTTCTGAATAACCACAGGAGGAGGATCAGTTCAGTTTGTGCTTTGTTAAGTGGAAGATGTAGAGATGTGCGGCCCAGAGCCCTAGGATGGAAAAAAAAAAGGAGGGCAGGAGGCCGGGGAGCTGGATCATGTGGTGTCCCCTGAAATGTGGGCATGTGGCATCCCAGACCCCACAGCAGCTCCAGCTAAGTGACCAGTTTGGAACAGAGACAGTGAGTAGAACAGTGGACTGCTGATGGATTTTATTACTTTGCTAATGAAGCATTGGTATAATCACTGTTGAGAAATACTTGGAACTCAATTTGGCTGAATGCCTTATGTATACATTTTCAAGTATACATCATGAGCTCCTGGTTTCTTCTTTAGCTCAAGGGAATCCTGGATAGGGATGGGCAGCTACTTCTTCCTGGGGCTATCTAGACTCCTCTACTCCTGGAACTCATGCCCATGCTCATGGATCTGCTCTGCAGGTCATCCAACCTAGTTCTATGGTGGGGCTCAGGTTCCTCTGGCTTTTGGGAAGACCAGGAGAATCCCTAGTTTCTCACCTCAAAGTACTCACATATCATCTTTCTCTGCTCCATGCCAAGGACCAAATGCTCAACTTTAATCTCTAGCTGATATGGTTTGGCTGTGTCCCTACCCCGATCTCATCTTGAATTTCCATGTGTTGTGGGAGGGACCCAGTGGGGGATGATTGAATTAGGGGATGGGTCTTTCCTGCTCTGTTCTTGTGATAGTGAATGAGTCTCATGAGATCTGATGGTTTTAAAAACAGGAGTTTCCCAGCACAAACTCTCTTTGCCTGCTGCCATCCACATAAGTCATGACTTGCTCCTCCTTGTCTTCCATCATGATTGTGAGGCTTCCCCAGCCACATGGAACTGTAAGCCCAATTAAACTTCTTTCTTTTGTAAATTTCCCAGTCTCTGGTATATCTTTATTAGCAGTGCAAAAGTGAACTAATATAGTAAATTGGTACAAGAGTGGGTATTGCTGAAAAGAAACCCAAAATGTGCAAGTGACTTTGGAACTGATTAACAGGCTGAGGTTAGAATAGTTTGGAAGGCTCAGAAGAAGACAAGAAAATGTGAGAAAGTTTGGAACTTTCCAGAGACTTGTTGAATGGCTTTGCCCAAAATGCTGATAGTGATATGGATTGCAAGGTCTAGGCTGAAGTGGTCTCAGATGGAGACAAGGAACTAGCTGAGAACTGGAGCAAAGGTGACTCTTGTTATGTTTTAGCAAAGACACTGGCAGCATTTTGCCCCACCCTAGGGGCTTCTGAAACTTTGAACTGAAGAGAGATGATTTAGGTTATCTGGCAGAAGAAATTTCTAGGCAGCAGAGAATTAAAGATATGACTTGGGTGCTATTAAAGGCATTCAGTTTTATAAGAGAAGGAGAATATAAAAGTTCAGAAAATGTGCAGCCTGACAATGAGACAGAAAAAAAAAATCCCATTTTTTTGAAGAGAAATGTAAGCTGGATGCAGAAATTTTCATAAGTAACAAGGAGCCAAATGTTAATCCCCAAGACAATGGGGAAAATGTCTCCAGGGCATGTGACAGACATTTGTTGCAGTCCCTCCCATCACAAGCCTGGAGGTTTAGGAGGAAAAATGGTTTTGTGGGTCAGGCCCAGGGTACTTATGTTGTGCATAGTCTAGGGACTTGGTGCCCTGCGTCCCAGCCACTCCAGCTGTCACTAAAAGAGGCCAAGCTACAGCTCAGGCTGTTGATTCAGAAGGTGGAAGCCCCAAGCCTTGGCAGCTTTCATGTGATGTTGAGTCTGTGAGTGCACCGAAGTTAAAAACTAGGGTTTGGTAACCTCTGTCTAGACTTCAGAAGATGTATGGAAACACCTGGATGGCCAGGCAGAAGTTTGCTGCAGGGGTGGGACCCTTGTTGAGAACCTTTGCTAGGGCAGTGCAGAAGGAAATGTGGGGTCAAAGCCCCCCCACAGAGTCCCTACTGGGGCACTCCCTAGTGGAGCTGTGAGAAGAGGGCCACTGTCTTCCCAACCCCACAATGGTAGATCCACTGAGAGTTTGCACCATGCACCTGGAAAAGCCACAGACATTCAACACCAGCTGGTGCAGACAGCTGGGAGGGAAGCTGTACCCTGAAAAGCCATGGTGGTGGAGCTGCCCAAGACCATGGAAACCGACTTCATGCACCAGCATGACCTGGATGTGAGACATAGAGTCAAAGGAGATTATTTTGGAACTTTAAGATTTGACTGCCCTGCTGAATTTCAGACTTGCATGTAGCCTGTAGCCTGTATCCCCTTTGTTTTGGCCAATTTCTCTTATTTGGAAGGACTGTATTCATCCAATGCCAGTACTTCCATTGTATCTAGGAAGTAACTAACTTGCTTTTGATTTTACAGGCTCATAGGTAAAAGGGACTTGCCCTGTCTCGAATGAGACTTTGGACTATAGACTTTTGAGTTAATGCTGAAATAAGTTAAGAATCTGGGGACTGTTGGGAAGGTATGATTGGGTTTAAAATGTGAGGACATGAAATTTGGGAGGGGACGGGGTAGAATGATATGGTTTGGCTATGTTCCCACTCAAATCTCATTTTGAATTCCCAGTTGTCATGAGAGGGACCTGGTCAGAGGTGACTGACTTATGGGGAAAGGTCTTTCCTGAGCTGTTCTTGTGATAGTGAATGAGTCTCACAAGATCGGGTTTTAAAAACGGGAGTTTCCTTGCAAAATCTCTCTCTTCTTCCTTCCATGTAAGACATGACTTGCTCCTCCTTGCCTTTCACCATGATTATGGGGCTTCCTCAGCCACATGGAACTGCAAGTCCAGAACTTCTGTTGTAAATTGCCCAGTCTTGGGTATGTCTTTATCAGCAGCATGAAAATGGACTGATATACCAGCACTCCATAGTTTAGGTTCCATTCCCTTATCTAGTCTCTGTTAGGCAATTACTCACATTTCTAATATCTTTTTTCTAATATTTTACTGTAAAAATTTTAAAACATGGAGAAAAATTAAAATAATTCTATAATACCCATATAACACTTTATCCCATATCTGTTCATCTATCTAGCTGTTAATCCACCTTATTATCTGACATTTTCAAATTAAGCTTTTTTAAAAATTATAGATTTATACCCAGTTGTATAAAATAATACAGAGAAATCCTATATATATTTTACTCAGCTTTTCTCAGTGGTAACATCTTGCAAACCTACAGCTCAATATCATAACCAAGACACTGATGTTGATACAGTCAAGATGCAGAGCATTTTCATCACCACCAGGACCTCTCAGGTGACCCTTTTATAGCCATATCTTCCCTCCCATCGTCACCCTCTGTTTAACCTCTGGCACCACTAAATGTTCTCTGTTTCTGTGGTTATTTTAAGAATGCAATATAAATGGAATCATGCAGCATGTATGTAGCCTTTTTGGATTGGCTTTTTTCTTTCAGTGTAATTCTCTGGAGATTCACCCAAGTGGTTATATTTATCAACAGTTAATTCCCAAGATTGTTTCCAAGGCATTTTCACACCTAGGAAAGCTATTCATAAGCTTGTGTTGACATCACCCAATAAAATTCCCAGCAATATTATAGAAGGGAACATATTCTTTTAGAGTCTTTCCTTAAAAAAAAAAATAACTTATGGAGATTTTGACACTTGCTGGTTACTGGCCAAAAACATTTTGAAAAATTTCCAGCATAATTTTTATATGTGTCTGTTTGAGAAGGGAATAAAAATGTCAGTGTCCAGGCCAGCCGCAGTGGCTCACACCTGTAATCCCAACACTTTGGGAGGTCAAGGCAGGTGGATCACAAAACCAGGAGATCAAAAACATCCTGGCCAACATGTGAAACCCTATCTCTACTAAAAGTACAAAAATTAACCAGCTTGTGGTGGCACACACCTGTAGTCCCAGCTACTCTGGAGGCTGAGGCAGGAGAATCACTTGAACCCAGCAGTTGGAGGTTGCGGTGAGCTGAGATTGCACCACCTCACTCCAGCCTGGGAGACAAGAGCGAAACTCCTTCTCAAAAAAAAAATCAGTGTTGATATTCATCTTTCACGAAATATCTGAACTTTATGCTGCACTAAAATGATAAATTGTCTCTGTAATAAGACATGGGCAATTAAACAAGCAAGAGAAACAATTCATGCAGCTTGAGTCAGATAAAAGCAGTGCAAATGAAGTAATGTAATCACACTCTAGGAGCCAGAGGAGGGGATATGTACCCAGGAAAGGTAACTGGTTGATACTTCCTTTTATAACATATAAAGGAAGTGGAATTTAATTAGCAAACAGCAGTCTTTATGAATCAATTAGGTGTTTATTCCAAACAGGGCAAACACCAGTCAGAGATTTATGAAATTCTCTGCACAAGGATAGAAGTTTAGCATTTATCACTCTGCATCTCCACAGGAAAGACTCCCAGGGAGTAGGACTATGGCAGATGCCCAGTGGGACTGGTGTCTCTCTGACCATCATCTGGAAAGGCAGACCAGCCACAGGACAGGAGTCCTTCTTTGCAGATATAACAGGACCCTTCTCATAAAGCAACAAGTGGGTGAAGGGTGGAGAGTCTTTCTAGAGCTCTGTGATTAGTGTGAACATATGCTCCAGAGCTGGGAGGCTGCTGACCTAGAGGGCTGGGACTGACACTCCTTTGTGAGTTGTTACTGAATTCACACACCATGCAACCTGGATAGACCCAGAATAGACATGTTGGAGGGCTGGAGGGCACACTTGCTGGTGGAGTAGGGAAAGCCCCTTTCTATGGCTGCACTTCCTTTGGCTGCTTGGCTTAGGTACAAACAACCTGGTATTTCATTTTATATTCTGGACTTTTCTACTAATCTGTAGCTTAGTATTTTCCTTCATGTGCTTCTAAGAACATAGGTCAATGGGAGTCTAACAGGAATTAGCAAACGAGTTTTGTGGTTATATAAGTTTGGGGAATAGTGGATTAATCAATGCTAAATGAGTGTCTTTATGAAGGACTGCTTGCTCAGATCCTTTGACATAGGACTGGGCACAGAAAGTCTATATTATTATGAGCAACACTATATGGGTAAAATGACTGATTATATGATTATAATAAAAAATTTTATGAACTATTTGACCAGGGAACCTGATTTCTTGTGATGCTTCAACAAGACTACAGTTCTGTGGACCACACTTTGAGGACTTTGATCTGCTTGCTTCATGTCTATAAAGCTGGCATGCACATGAGCACAGAACATAAACTCCATGCTGGCAGGGCTTCTCATTATGTTCCCTGATGTGTCTTCACTGTCTAGGACAGTCCTTGCTCATAGTAGCTACTCAATAAATGCTAGCTTCATGACTAAAAAATAATAGACACAATTCTAGAGTTCCAGAAACTGTAAACATTTTCTGTTATTATTTCATTTGACTTCCAAAATGATCCCGAGAACTCAGTTCTATTGTTACTCTATTCTGTAGATGAGAAAACGGAGAATTACAGTGACCAAGTGATTTGCCATTGGTCATACAAATATGAGGAGGCCAGGCTGGGGCTTGAATCCAGATTACATGACTACAAAGCCCATGCTGGTAACGGTTCTACTTTATTGCTTCTGGGAAGTAATGAATAAATAAATACATGAATTCAAAACTCATCCAGGGACCACTTACTATACTGTAAGGGAATTAGCCCAAGTAGCCTCACCAAAATATCCCACTTCCCAGAGCTAATTCACCTTCTGATGCAGCCTTCTAGAGTGCTCCAGAGATGAAACACATGTCTAGACCCTTCTTCACTACAGAGGATGGCACACACACTCCTGAGGGAACTGCAGCATCACCAAGAACACCAGTCACCTGAAATGCTTGACTTGATCCTCATTTAGTTACATGTGAGTCATCTTGAAAAAGCTGACACTGAGCACTGTAGCAATTGGAATACACATTGCAGAGTGGGATCAGGAGTATGAAGGTCTTTGAAGCAATGAAGTAATTGCTATGGTTTAGGAATTTAGAAGTATTCATTTTAGCACAGTAGATGGTGGCACAAGAAACAGCATCACAGACTCTCAATATTCCTGGCGTGTCTATGAGAGACATCTACCTGGCATTGCAGAAGAAAGAAAATAACAAAACTGCCTAGAAAAGTGAATGATGATAGGGTAAAGAGCCAGGTGCAAAGAAGCATTCTAGGATCCTTCTTTGGAAACTGGAAGTGCATCTCTTGGAGCATATAGAATGAGTGCAGCAGCGCTCGAAGACCTCCTTCAGTTCCCTCCAATGGCTGGCAACAAGCCAGGCCTCATGAGGGGCTTGCCCAGGTGCTGGGAGGTGGCTGCTTTGCTTTGGAGGCCCTCTCAACAGAGACTTAGCTAGGCATGGCCCTGCCTTGAGGAAAAGCAGCCATTTCCGGTGTTAAGATGCCTGTGCAGCACGAATAAACTCTTGCTGTTATTAGGGTGGCATGACAGTCATAACAAACTTTTCCTTTCTCTAGACGATTATTTTTCCTTTGATTTGTATTTGAGCCAAAGATGGAGACTTGATGTTAGCTCCAGGTAAGATGTCAGTTCTGGGCCAAGTGAACAGGGCCATCTGGGTGAGTGAGAAAGACATTCTTAGTCAATATTACCTCAATTCAGCATGGGGAATTGTTAAGAAGACAAGCTTTCAAACCAGATTGCCTGAGTTTGATTCTTAACTCTGCCACCCACTATGTTCACTTTGAGTATGTTATATTTCTGGATCTCAGTTTCCCCCTATCTACAAGTGGAATAAAAATGAAGGCATTTATTTCTTGAGATTATGGCAAGGATGAAAAAATAGAAAAATATAAGGCATTTAGGTATAAGGCGTGGCATAACAGTTTTTGTTTGTTTTTTGTTTTCTTATTTATTTATTTATTTAGAGACGGAATCTCCCTGTCGCCCCAGCTGGAGTGCAGTGGCACCATCTCAGCTCACTGCAACCTCTGCCTCCTGGGTTCAACTGATTCTCCTGCCTCAGCCTCCTGAATAGCTGGGATTGGGATTAAAGGCACATACCACCATACCTGGCTATTTTTTGTGTGTTTTTAGTAGAGATGGGGTTTCACCATGTTGGTCAGGCTGGTCTCAAACTCCTGACCTCGAGATCCACCTGCCTCGACCTCCCAAAGTGCTGGGATCACACGTATGAGCCACCGCACCTGGCCCTTAAATTTCTAATTTCTATGGGTACATAGTAGGTATATATATTTATAGGTCACATGAGATATTTTGATACAGGCATACAATATATAATAATCACATCAGGGTAATGGGGTATCCTTTGTGTTACAAACAATCCAATTATGATTTTCATTACTTTAAGATGTACCCCGCTGAGCTAGCAAATACTAGGTTCTATTCAATCAAGTTTGTTTTTAATTTTTGTGGCTACATAGTAAAATATATATATATATATATATATTTACAGGTTTCCTGAGATGTTTTGACACAAGCACACAATACATAATAATCACATCATGGAAAATGAGATGTCCATTCCTCAAGCATTTATCCTTTGTGTAACTAACAATCCAGTTATATTATTTTAGTTATTTTAAAATATACAATTAAGTTATTGACTATAGTTGCTCTGTTGTGCTATCAAATACTAGGTCTTATTGATTCTAAGAATGTTTTTGTACTGACTATCTCCACCTCCCTTCAGCCCTCACCCCTCACTACCCTTCCCAGCCTCTTATAACCATTCTCTACTCTCTATCCACCCTCACCCTCACTACCCTTCCCAGCCTCTTATAACCATTCTCTACTCTCTATCCACCCTCACCCCTCACTACCCTTCCCAGCCTCTCATAACCATTCTCTACTCTCTATCCACCCTCACCCTCACTACCCTTCCCAGCCTCTCATAACCATTCTCTACTCTCTATCCACCCTCACCCCTCACTACCCTTCCCAGCCTCTCATAACCATTCTCTACTCTCTATCCACCCTCACCCCTCCTACCCTTCCCAGCCTCTCATAACCATTCTCTACTCTCTATCCACCCTCACCCTCACTACCCTTCCCAGCCTCTTATAACCATTCTCTACTCTCTATCCACCCTCACCCCTCACTACCCTTCCCAGCCTCTCATAACCATTCTCTACTCTCTATCCACCCTCACCCTCACTGCCCTTCCCAGCCTCTCATAACCATTCTCTACTCTCTATCCACCCTCACCCCTCCTACCCTTCCCAGCCTCTCATAACCATTCTCTACTCTCTATCCACCCTCACCCCTCACTGCCCTTCCCAGCCTCTCATAACCATTCTCTACTCTCTATCCACCCTCACCCCTCACTACCCTTCCCAGCCTCTCATAACCATTCTCTACTCTCTATCCACCCTCACCCTCACTGCCCTTCCCAGCCTCTCATAACCATTCTCTACTCTCTATCCACCCTCACCCCTCCTACCCTTCCCAGCCTCTCATAACCATTCTCTACTCTCTATCCACCCTCACCCCTCACTACCCTTCCCAGCCTCTTATAACCATTCTCTACTCTCTATCCGCCCTCACCCCTCACTACCCTTCCCAGCCTCTTATAACCATTCTCTACTCTCTATCCACCCTCACCCCTCACTACCCTTCCCAGCCTCTTATAACCATTCTTCTACTCTCTATCTCCGTGAGTTACTTCAATTTTTAGTTCTTACTAACAAGTGAGAACATGGAATGTTTGTCTTTCTGTGCCTGGCTTGTTTCATATAACATAATGATCTCCAGTTCCATCCATGTTATTCCAAATGGCAGTATCTCTTTCTTTTTATGGCTGACTAGTACTCCGTTTTGTGTATGTGCTGCATTTTCTTTATCCATCCGTCAGTGGACATTTAGGTTGCTTCCAAATCTTGGCTATTGTGAATAGCAGCACAATAAACATGGCAATACAGATGTCTCTTTGATATACTGATTTCCAATGTTTTGGGAATATATCCAGTAGTTGGATTGCTGTATCATATGGTAGCTCTATTTTTTATTTTTTCAGGAACCTCCAAACTGTTCTCCATAGTAGTTGTACTAATTTACATTCACACCAATAACATACAAGGATTACCTTTTCTCCACATCCTCACGTGTCTTTTGGATATAAGTCATTTTATCTGAGGTGAGATGCTATCTCATTGTAGTTTTTATTTGCATTTCTCTGATGATCAATAACGTTGAGTACCTTTTCATAAATCTGTTTGCCATCTGTATGTCTTCTTTTGAGAAATGTCGTATCTTCTGCCCATTTTTAAATCTGATTACTAGATTTGTTTCCATAGAGTTATCTGAGCTCCTTATATATTCTGGTTATTTATCCCCTTGTCAGACGGGTAGTTTGCAAACACCTCTCTTCCATTCTGTGGGTTGTATCTTCACTTTGTTGTTTGTTTCCTGGCGTATAACTGTTAACTGCCACTATTGCTATTCCCGGTCTACACTTCCTTATCCAAAGTCAATGTGTTCCAGAAATCACTTTTTTTTTTTTGAATTTAAAAAAGTAACAGGATGCATGTAATTTATATTATGTAGCACCCCCTGAAAAGTTGAGAGCAACACCTCATAATCAAAAATATAATTTCTGTGTCTAAACATAGAAACATTCACATTGAGATAAATAACTTTTTAACCAAATAAGTTTTGGCATTAAACTTAGAAAAACACTTTCTGTTTTCAGAGTACTTTGAAGTTTGGATAAAAGACTGCTGATTTGTCTCACCGATACCCTCGCAATGATTTGCTTTGTCTACACTGGAGAAGATGCCTTCTCTACTTGGGTCCCCTGAGCTTTGTTCCTAGCTGACTGTAGAGGTTTGTTTACAGTAGCAGAACGTTTCTGCCCAGATCTTGCCCATGAGTCTCCAGAGAGCTCCCGGCTGAGCCTGAGAATGGGGGGTAGCCCACGGAAGTCAGGGCCCCAGTTGCCACATATATTAATGCAGATAATTTTTAACTCATCAGCTAGCTGAGGAACCAAGGACGCAGAATAAGCAAAAGCACTGGGAACACAGTTCTGGGCATACAGAGAGGCATCTGCAAGTTTCACTCTTTTCCTTCTCTGCATGGAAACTGTCCTATCCCTATCACAACTCAGCACAAAATGATATTCAGTCTTCTTCTGTTCTTTCTTTTCATTAAGTTCATGGATGTTTGCTTTTGGATTTTTAATTAGATAGCACCATGGAAGCAGATGCCAATTTACTCATGTATCCTCAGCACTTGAAGACGTTTCTATTGATTGAATTGAAATGTCTCTTGGCGAATGTGCCTCTGAATGCATCCAGAATCTCCTTCATGAGTTATTAAGGTAATAATAATCAACATGGGGGATGTGCTTGCTATGCTGCCCAGGCAAGGACGCCCGGTTCCGAAGCTAAAGGCATGTAGACCAACTTAAGACTGAAAATGGAAACTATAAACCAACCACGGGGCTCAGGTGGGAGGACAACAGGCCGAATTTCAAATAGTAGTCCTGATAATGTCCATAATTCTATTATACTTGGAACTTGCACTTTCTGCCCCCACCAGCATTACAGGCTAGTGACCAAATACATCACAATACTGACATATATAGGATTGAGATCATCATGCCATGGCACCGGAAGGTGGGTGATCTCCACCAGGGGACACTGTGAGCAGAAGAGACTACAGACCTTGAGATATCCACCAATCGGTGACAGCCCAGTTTGCACTAGTGCTGACACTGAACACATTTGATTGCTTTGTCTAGACGTTATTTTGCTGACTGCAGGAAAAGCGTTAGAGGCAGTATAGCACAGCAGTTCGAGTACAGCATCCAGAGCCTGACTGTCTGGATTCAAAGCCAGGCTCTGCCATTTATGGTTGTTGACAGTATAATCTAAGCCAGTTCTTCCATTTCTCCATCTGGAAAATGGGGATATTCCTCCTGAGATTCAAGTGATATAGAATGAAGAAATATGGCCAAAGCTCTTCAAACAGTACAGAAAACAGAGAGAATCCTAAGAAAGAGGTAGGTATGAGAGCCATGCAGCTGTGCCCCCCTGTCTGACATAGCACTTCCACAGAGAGGTGACAACACCAAACAAAAGGCTTGGAAGGAGCAACGCCTCTAAGAAAGTGCCTGCTTCGGGACTTACCTTGCCAAGTGAGTATGCAGGAGGCTCTGCTGCCTCCAATGCCACAGCTGAATCTGCAGCCTGAAAGGGCTGGGTGCAATCACTGAGAAAGGGTAGCAGTGGAGCGGAGGCTTCCCACTGTATTTACCAGTCGCTAGGACAGAGCAAGATAGGCTCACTCAGAATGATGAGCAGCAACGACAAAACATTAAAAATACATCAAGAAGAGCTCTGGAAACAAGATTGCTCCCAGATAAAATGCCACCTTGTTTTCTTAAGGAGCTTTGAATTCTCTGAATTAAGGAACTGTGGTTTGAAAGGTTACCTGCGGGAAATCTGGAGCTTTTAAAGCCCCAGGCTTTAATTAAAACTCACTCACGTGCAACTAATGTGTGAGCCCAGAGGTCCCCTGCCTGCTCTCAGGGAAGGCAGGTCAGAGAAGGTCTCTGATAAGATGAGAAACTTTAAAGTCCTTGGCTGCACATGTGAAGTGCTGCCCTCCTTCCCTACTCTATGGAAAGCTATGCACTCCACTCTTCAGAGACAAATGCAGCAAGCACACACGTCTCCAACATTCCTCAGTTCATGCATCCTGGTTGCCTGTGTGCTCCCAAATTGAGCAGGGTGTGGATGGCATTGACACCCTAGTTGCATTAAATTCCCAATTATTAAAAAGAAAACAAAACAGCTTCATGTGACACCTGTAACAATCTTGTGTAGGAATGAGACACCACCATCTGGAGTTTCCTCTCCCTCCAGGTTAAGTTTCCCTCTGCTCTCTCTCTACCCCCTTTAATCCTCCCTCACATGACCACATCTGTGAAAGCTGCTTCTATATTCTCGACCTCCTGCGGGATTCCACATACTCTGCTATTAGAAACAAATCCAAGTCATCATTTCCCCCAATAAATCCTGTCCCAAACATCAACTTTGCTCCAGGTTTCATGGGGTTTTAGTTATTTTATAAAGCTGCCACCCATCTTGAAAGCTTCTTGAGGAGAAAGTTCCTGAGACTTAAGTTGGTCCAAAGCTATGCTTGCTTGACCTACTCAGTATTTTAAAAAATTTGAACTATTTGATGATATGTAAAAATCAGGAAGTTTTTAAAATGCATCTACTCAGGTTCCTCTTGAAAATTAGATTATCTAGCAACAGGGGTCAGCATTCCAAGAATGCCGTAATTGACCAGGTGCTGCTTTTAATGACAACCTGCTATATCACTTTCTTTCACTTCCTGCTTCGTCCTGGGATGCATCTTTTCAGTTCAAGGGTAAGGATAAGTGAGCAAAAGTTTTTTAGTGCCTGGATTATGGTAGGAACACCACCCAAGATCCCAAACAGCTTTGCAACCAAGGGATAGGTGAAGTTGCATCTTTACTTGCATAGCAGAGAGATTAATACAAGCAAAACAAAAGCAAATGCAGTGGCTCAGGAGAGTTTTATTTCTAAAAACCAGAATCTCTCAGCTAATAAGGCTGATCATTTTCTTACAATAATTGGGAAATTTCTGCTGACAGGAGCTTAATAACATAAAACAATATGTTTTAAAAAATGATAGCCATTACATTTTCTCATCAACATTTAGTTTTGTTTTACTTCCTGAGCTCCATCCTTTTGATTAATTCTTGGAAAATAACTAACCGGTCTTATGCCTGGTCATCCTGCTGCTGGGGCTCATAAATGAATCAGTTCATGTATATTGAGTCATCATATTAAGGTTTTGAGAGGGGGGATACAGTTCATTTCAGGGCCACATGAATTGCTAATGTGCTTCTGAGCTGAAGGAAATTAGGTTTGGTTTCTTCCTCCTTTTCTGCTGTAGAGAACCTTTAAAATATAAAGTCATAACTTCCAGGCTTTCTCTGCACTTGACATTTTTTGAATAGTTTCATTTTCTTGCCCAACAACAGTGTTCTGGTTTTCTAAGGCAAATATGTCCCCCTTTGCTCTAGAAGCAGCTGACTGTGAGAAAACCAAAGGGAAAGGAAGGATATTAAAAGAAATGTGTCATATGTGCCACAAATCCTAGGACCTCAACCCTTTCTCAAGACAGCAACCATTTCTATTTCCCCCAGACCTTGAAAAGGTATGGAGACTATCATAATCATAGTATAAGGACAAAGATTATTTTGCTTAATACATTTTCCTTTTTTTTTGTCATTTACACAGTAATTAACAAAACTTTTTTTATATGGTGACTATTGAATGATAACCAGTTTTTCCTGGATCTCAGAAAACCATGGAGCAGGTGTCATTGTGAGTTGAATGAAGATAAATTCTAACAAGAAAAGTTAGTTTTTGGGGCAGGCTACAGCTCCTTGGGCAACCATTCAGGACTATAGGTGCTTAGTTACCTTGTCAAATTCTTCTTGGTCAGAGAAAACTTCCCCAACCTTGGCACAGAATTGCTTCTAGAAGAGTAAAATAAGAACCTGTGCTTTTAAAAATAAACTGTTCTCTAAGGATGTGAAAACTACACTGGTAGTTTTCAGAGGGGTTGGTAGATGTAACCAACCCTCAACTACAGCCAGAGCAAGCTCCTAGGGAAACTGTGGAGCAGAAGATTTGGGCTTGAGTATCCTCTCCTTTCACAGGAATGTGGCAGTTAAGAAACTGTACCCTGGAGTCACATCACTGGAATTCAGATTCTACCTTGTCCATTTCACCGGAGTGATCTTGGCCAAGTTACTTCATTTCTCTGTACCACTGTTCCCTCATCTGTAAAATGGGTATAATAACCGTATCTACTGCATGTTTTTTTATATAAGAATTAAATGAGTTAGCATATGTAAGGCACTTATAACAGAGCCTGGCCTATAACTAAATGTGTCAGATTATCTGTGGGACCTCCTTTCACTGCAGTTGCCCAGGTGTTCCTGCCTGGTCTTATCTGAGCATATTCTTCCTACTTCACATCCATTACCACCAAAATCTACTATCTGTATGAAACTTGGAAGTTTACAAAATGCTTTTGAACTTTATCTCATATAATCTTCCTATCTGCTCTTAGCATTATTTCCATTCTGTCTGATTTTGGACAACTGGGCACCACTTTCTCTCCTCTATGCTTTCCCTTAAATCACAGGGTCTCAACACCCAAGAACCAGATTTGCTAGTATTCTAACCAGCAACTGCCAGGTTTTGTTTTTTAATTTTTGTAAGAGTAATGACAAAGAGGCACACTCGAAGAGGCATCTCATGTGAGATCCCTGCTCTAATTTCCTCTATGAGATCGCTTTTTATTTGAAATACCTAGTGTATTTCTTAATAAAACCCAATTAATACACCTACTTTATATTAAATAATACATATTGAGTACTCATTGAATGTCAAGCACTGTTTTAAGCATTTTATATAAACTAACATATTTAATCTATAACAATGCAGTTTGAAAGGTAGCACTATTACTCCGATTTTTAAAGATAAGGAAGCTGAAGCACAGGGAGGGTAAGTTACTTGTGCACAATTATTGCTATACTCCATTGACTCCCCACCTACTGAATGTTTATTACATGCCTAGCACTGTACTAAATTCTTAGCAAGGAGCCTCAGGTTTCTCCAAGGTTACATGACTAGTCCAAAGCCAAGTAGGATTTCTCATTGCTTTCCAACTCCCTATCCAATGCTTTTTTTCTCCAAAACCTCTGCACAGAGGCAACTATCATGGGAAAAAGGACAGATAAATTGCTACAGTTAAAGCGTGTTTGAACGTGAGCAAGTTATCTGCCTCCTGTTTTATATGCTCTTTACATTTTACCAAAGAAACTGTTTTATTCCAAAGAATGAGCCTGCCATATCCCATGATGCCCAGGGATAGTTGGGTATTGCCATATAAAACACAAGTAAGGGGAACTGGGAGGAGAGAAGGATTAAGGAAGAGGAGAAGGGGAAGGCATATGGTGGCAGAGGGGCCAAGAGAAGAGTAAGAAAAAGGCCAAGGCAAGCAGATGAAGAGGAGACAAAGAAGGCAAAGCCACAGGCTTTTTCTCTTGTTAAAACTACCAGTCATACACCAGAGTAAGGGCAGAAAAGGCAATCTTCCCACCTCCGATTGCTACCAGGAGATCAAGTTCTCTCAGTGCAAGGAGTCAGTGCAGTTACTAAAATATTCATCCCTTGCCCTAGATTTACCTTATAATGCATAATCTGTAAGTGTTAGTAATTTTGGTTGCTTGATAAAAATTTGATGCATTGTGATTAACGTGCATATAATAGTCTAATTTTATTATGTTGTATAAAGACTTTAAAAATATATGGCACCCATGCTTTTCCAAAGTGTAAGAAAACAGATAAGGTTTCAGACAAAGAAAGATTGCTTTCATTAAATTAGGCTGTTATTGAATGTCGTCCCCTATGCTGTATTTTCCCTTTTCTCAAAGCTGTCTGCCACATAAGCAATGACTTGGTGTGGGAATTTCCTCTAGATCTCTGGAAGCAATCCTTGAAGATACGATTTAAATAATTAAGAGATTCTTTACTGACGGTCTGCAAGTAGCAAAGATGTGTTAGAAAGATGGGAAAGCTAGTTAGCGTGACCAGGCTACTTGGCTACTTGGAGATGATGCATGTTGTGGCTCTAGTCCCTGGGACATTTTGAAGCTGAAGAATACTGCCCACTTACTCATGCTAGGTTCTTTAAAAACTCCTCCAAAGTGGACCTATTTTTTTTTTTTTTTTTTGAGATGGAGTCTTGCTCTTGCTGTGAGGCCCAGGCTGGAGCACAATGGCATGATCTCAGCTCTCTGCAACCTCCACCTCCCTGGTTTAAGCAATTCTCCTGTCCCAGCCTCCTGAGTAGCTGGGACTATAGGCATGCACTACCACACCCAGTGGCCAGCCTAGTTTCAAACTCCTGACCTCAAGTGATCTACCTGCTTTGGCCTCCCAAAGTGCTGGGATTACAGGCATGAGCCACCATGCCTGGCCTATAATATATATATATATATATATATATATATATATATATATATATATATATATGAAAATTGAGGCTTAGATAACCCTACCTAAAACAGAAATAGTAGAGTTGACTTGGGGATATCTTGTACTCATTGCTCTTTATTTCAGAGTAGAACTATAAACTATATTTTTTCCAACAGAGTATTTTGAGTCCTTTTTTTGTTTTGTTTTGTATACTGCGCCAACTGAACTTTTCTGATCACTGAATCTTGAATGGATTAGCTCAAGGATAGAAATTAAACTTGAGTGCTCAACCTCCTATGGGGCCTATAAGCTCCCTCTGCTCTCATAGCCCTCCAGCAAATCTTCTTTTATTTTAGTCAGCTTTGGTCATTTCTGTTGCTTACAACTCTGTATCTGACTGATACAGAGCAGTGATGGATTTGAGTCCCAATCTTCCTGAAGCCACTACACAAGGCCATGTTGACCTTCTGCAAAGAAAAGTGAGACTCCACCACCTTGTTAACCCCTTACTAACCAAGGGGCCCTGAATTCTCTCCATCACAAGGTCAGACCTAGAATAGATGAATGAGGGTAAAACCAGGAACCCTTCTAAATGCAGCACAGAGGAGAGGACCTTGGCCACCAATTGCTACTCCTCAGCACAGCATTCCTGCTCTGCCTCTTGGGGTAGCTCTGGGCCTATATGTCTGCCCAGGCCTATGGGCCATGGGCTCCTCACTTTACTCTGCTAAGAATCAGCAGTAAGGGCTGTGTTCTCAGCTTCCTTAGGGCTGGCTCCCCCAACAGCTCATGCCAAGCAATAGGGAGGTGGAGGGGTTATGCCATCTGTGACCTATGCTCACCGGTATTGTCCAGGAGCTCTCAGGATCTTTTGTTGTGGGGGGGGGCAGGGGGGACAGAGTCACTCTGTCATGCAGGCTGGAGTGCAGTGGCACGATTCAGCTCACTTCAACCTCCACCTCTTGGGTTCAAGTGATTCTGCTCCCTCAGCCTCCCGAGTAGCTGGGACTACAGGTGTGTCACCACACCCAGCTAATTTTGTTTCTTTTTGAGACAGAGTCTTCCTCTGTCACCCAGGCTGGAGTACAGTGGCACAATCTCGGCTCCCCAGTTCAAACAATTCTCTGCCTCAGCCTCCCGAATAGCTGGCATTACAGGCACCTGCCACCAGGCCCAGCTAATTTTTGTATTTTTAATAGAGACAGGGTTCTGCCATATTTGCCAGGTCAAATTCCTGACCCTCAGGTGATCCACCCACCTCAGCCTCCCAAAGTGCTGGGATTACAGGCTTGAGCCACTGTGCCCGACCAGGATCTTCTCATTGCTTCCCTACCCCTGCCTAGTCCTGCATCCCAGGAAAACTGTCTTTACCGCAGGGCGTCTCAGTGCCCATTCCCAGTCTGATTCAAACCTACTTAAGTGTCCCGCATTTTCTTTTCTCAGGGCCTGATGCTATGCAGATAGTAGACAACGTTAAGAGAAGTATAGTTGCTAGATTGAGGGAGATGATAATCCCAAAGTGCCTGGGGCTGGCTGGGCCATAAGTGGTATGCTTCATTCCATTATTCCATCCTAAGAGTGAGACTTTAAGACAGAGGTTAGCAAACGGAGTGCATGCAGGAAGGTGCCCTGATGCCCATGGGGTCTACAAAACAAGTCATAAAGGGTTTGGCACAGGATTAAGAGTGGTTAGTGGGAGTCATGACAATGTCCTTCACACACTGGGAGGGCCACCAGGGGAGGGGGAGGAGGGATACGTAGTGGGGGAGGAGGGATACGTAGTGGTTGAGGTTCCAAAGGACAGTGCTAAGAAAGAAGAGTGGGAGTTAAAGAGGAGAAGATTTTGGTTTAATGTAGAAACACATGCCCTAATTCAGGCTTCCTTCTCTGGTACTGAGTATCTGTTCCTTTAAATCGCCAAGCAGTAGTAGGTGACATCCGCAGGAACACTACTGGAGGAATTCCAGGCTCTAGGGGCAAGATCAGATCATACGTTTCTCAAAGTTTCTCTCTCTTGAAGAGTCCAGGATTACATTGGACTTAAATGTTGATGGACAGTACAGGAGTAACTAAATCAACTGTTCCGTCCATGGTCCAAAATCTTGACAGCCCCTAAAAAACATGAATTAGAGCTATGGGTGCTAACACAGGGCCAAGTTTGCAATGTGTTATAAATTTGGAAAAAGCAAGCTGCATAGATATTTCCATATCATATCACATATTTTCTTTGGGTAATATGTGGGTACATGAAAACAAATGTGTAAACACACCACACATGACACACACACACACTCACACACACACACACACATTACAGAAAATGACACTAAATCTAGGGAAGGTTCCTGGAACTGAAGGTGGTGGTCAGAGAGGAGTTAAACTTCATCTGCGGTTTCTTTTCTTCCTTTTTTGTTTAAACAAGGAGAACATATTCATATATTACTTCTGGTATTAAAAATGAAAGGAAAAGTGCTAATGGCTATGAAGTTATTTGAAGTTTAATTGCTTGATGACTGGTTAACTTATTCACCAATACCCATCAGGCTCCTCCTGGGAGTCAGACACACTGTAAGGAGACAGGGTGTGGTGGGAAGATAGACTTCACCTTCCATCAAGGAGCTTATGGTAGAGGGCCAGCAATCACAACAGGGAATGAAGGACACCATGAGAAGGCACACAGCTCAGCATGGGGCATCGGGGTGGGTGTCCAGAGCCTGAAGGTGGAGACCTGGTGGATCTTATGGTGGGAGATTAGAATTTCAGGCATAAGCAACAATATGTGGCCAGATCTAGAGTGAACAGAACATGGCCTATTTGAGAAAATCAAATGAGTTTGTTAGAGCTACTGGAAGGTAGAAGGACTTGTACACGGTGAAACAAAAGATATAGGAGGATGCAGAAAATAAAGGGCCTTAGGGGCCAGGTGATAGACTTTAGACTTTAGCCTGAAAGCAGAGGACAGCCATTGAAGAATCGTAAGCCAATGAGACTAAGCAGTCTCAGGGTAGTAGCTAAAGGAGATTTCTGGGCTGAGAGGTTTTGGGTGGTTCTCCCAACACAGCCTATAAGCATTCTACTTACAAACACACAGTCTTGATTTCAAAGAGGTACAACAGAATCAACTGGTAATTATCTATATGCAGATTAATTACCTTGTGGATTACCAGTGGCAAATGAAAAATGTTATCCCAAACCGAGTTTTCATTCTTGCATAGGACACTGATGGCTGCCTTTCTATCATCAGTCACCAGCTCCCCTAGGACTGTAAACTCATTTTAACACCGGACAGAGCCAACACAAATCCAGAAGGTAAATCATTGTTAAAAATGACAAACATAATGCACCAGATAGCTGAGTGTAAATGACTGCTCATTCAGGAAATGCTCACAGCAAGCAACCGCTGTGTTCCCAAGGAACTGAACTATCGTGTCTTGAATTCAGGGGAGCCACCATTTGGTGCAAATGGGTTGGAATTTTGGCCCCTCATGAGATTCATGATGTTTGGAAGATTGCTTAATCCCTGTGCATTCATTGCCTCATATGATGTATTATATGGAAGGTTCAGGGAAAATCTGTGCAGGTTTAGAGACAAAAGTCAGTAGGCATGCTGAGAGCTGAAAACTAAACAGTCAAAATTACACTTAAAAACAAACAAACAAACAAACAGAAAACCTTAGCACCTCATTAAATTGTGAGCACTAGGCCCTTGGAAGCCCAAAAACAGCATCCATTTCTTTCTTTCCTTCTTTTTTTTCCATCTTTTACTGCTTCACTGGAGGTTAAGGTCTAGTTTGAAGGGCTAGGGAAGAAATGGCCAAATAGAGTAAGGGGTGGGTTATGTAGGTTTCTTCCTACTTAAATATTGTTTCATTCAAGTAAGTTATATGTGTATTATTATTCAATTTCACTTTAGTACTGAAAGCATTACAACTACCTAGAGTCTTTTATTATGGATGATTAAATGAATGTTAATGTACACACACATATACACATATATTCATATATATACACACATATATAGGTAATTCACACACACATGCTATATATATAGCACACATACATACATACACACATACACACTATATATGTATATCACACGCTATATATATAATATACATATTATATGTATATTACATATGTATATATGTATAATATAATATAGATTATATATAGAGTGTGTGTGTGTGTGTGTGTGTGATTGTGTGTGTGTGAATTACCAAGCATGTATCAGGTGGTTTAGTCCTCTCCTTATGTCTACTGATCATGGATAATTGAGAACTGATTACTCATCCCTGTCAACCATTCACTCTAGAATGAATGTTAAATATTAGAGCTCCGAAGTTCCTTTAAAATGATATAATCTGAAGATCTTATTTCATAAGGAGGAAACTGATGCCAGGAAGGGGAATGGTCTATCAAGGCCACCCTGCTAGTAAGCACAGAGGTGGGATGGTCTCCACTCTCCTGACAGCCAGTCCAGAGCTCCTTCCATTTCACCATACTAACCCTCCAAAGGAGCCAGAGCAGGGCTGTCTGTCTGTCTAATGGATGACACATCTTCTCCCACCATACATACCAACCACAGGCCTACAAAATCTTTCTTTAAAATCATGTTCACAACTATATAGTAAGCAGAATTCTCTGTGTACTGCTGATAGAATACTTGAGAAGAGGGAGAACTATGAATTGAAGACACAAAGCTTCCTAGGATGCTGAGGAAATGCTGAGTTATCCTCAGATTTGTGGCTATGCAGGTGGTTGTTACTACCCTCTCCCTAATCCAAATCCCACCTAAAGAGTTATAATTAGGTTCATTCTGTAGATTTCTGTAACGACCTTCCTCCTCCTTCAAACCCACTGCATGAAAAGGGTCCGCCAAGATCTACCCAAGATGAAATGTCCAGGCAAGTAGCATTCTGTCTCAGGGATGGTGCAAAGACTGGTCCAGACACAGTGTGGGTTCACTGCAATAAAATATCCAACCAAGAGAGAAGCAGCTTGATGTTTCATTAGGCATCTGTGGCCTTAGCTCAGACATATAATTTCACTCAGTATAACAAGAGAAAACCAAAAATTGCTCTCAAACTCAAGGAGTCTGTTTCTCAGTTGGGAATGTCTTTCTCCCACAGGGTGTGTATCATGTGGGTTGAGTGGCTCATTGCTGACAAACACCTGCCTAAAAGAGTGTGCTGCTTCCAGATGTTTCTTAGCCTCCAGATGTACAGCCTGCCTCAGCTACTGCTGCTTCTATCAAGTTGAACACTGTCTGTTTCATGAGTTTCATCCTTGAAAACATAATATGATCATGGGATGTGAGAATTGGTGGTTCTACTAAGCATAAGTGAAGGGTTTTAGAGTCAGGCAAACTGAAGGCAAAATCCTAGCCTTTCCCTAACACAAACAGCAAGTTCTTTGTGCCTCAGTTCCTTATTTGTGAAGCCAAGACAACAGCAGCAACTTCACAGTGTCATCACACAGATGAAATGATGCACAGAAGGTTCTTAATAAATGTGGGTCATGTGACAGATCATGGAATGACAGAATGAAGAGTAGATATTCTCAGAGGAGGCAGGGAAGCTTCTGTCTTGTCCAACACTGTAACAACCTTAGCATTTTGCACATGGCAAGAGCTCAATAAATATGAGTAAGGGAGTGAATGCATGAGCACCTGAATGGCCTCTGATTTGCAGCCCTGTAAGTGCTTAGAGAAGTCCTTGAAATCTAAGCTTGCAGTGCGAACTAGATTGAGGCTCCAACACACTTCAGAGTTGAACCACTGAAAAGGCCTCTTCTGTCACCACCTGAACTGAATTCAGTCCCTTTCATCATGCCAGCCTCTTTATGTCACCTGTCCTCTCCAGCTTCGAGCCCAAAGGAGTGAGTGTGAAAAAAAGGAGTTATACCCAACAGGTGTATCTTGACATGCAGTATCAGTGTGCTCTGCATACTTAGGGAACTGTAGGTTTACGCAGCAGTACAGACAGTGCTGGGTTTCAGCAGTGCCTTGAAAAACTCCTGGCTAGCAGCAGCTGACACAGCCTGCCTCAGCACCCCATGCAAGCATGTATAAAACTTCACTCCCCAAAGCACCAAAATCTGTCCCCGGCAGTTAACCTACTTCCAGAATTGAGAGGAGAGTGCTGTCTCGCACTGATGAAATGGAAATGAAAAAAAATCCCTCTATGGCCACTAAAGCTACACAGCTGAAAGAAAGAGAACCCACTGACCTAAAAGCATGAGGGATCAGAGTCCATTCATTCCTTGTCTTTCCCAGATCCAGAAATGCAAAGGCAATGCCTGCCCAAATACTGAGCTGTCTCTTTTCTATTGAAGGGAGCCTAGTTTGAGTGTCCAGAGTGCTGGTCCCTGCATCGTCTCCAGTTCTCCCCAAACTGCTACTGACTATCACAATGTATATCCTGATTCTTGAGTCCCCTGGTTTAAAACATCTGAGACCCAGATGAGTGTGGAGTAGATGGAATGGTAGTGATTTTTTCTTAAATAAATAATTGTTCTTATAGAAAGAATGGTGGCAAAGATGTGAAGACACTTGGTGCTACTTCACAATGGGAATTGCCATTTTCTATATACACTGGATCTTTTCATACTGTGAAAGAGCCAGACAGTGATGGTGGTGGTGGGTGGAGGCATTAATAACATTTACCAAGGTCTTCCTCTGTATCAGGCATGGTTATGGCACTATGTAAGTATTGACTCCCTTTATTCTCCCATCTACCCTGAGAAGTGCAGAGAAAAGTCACACGGCCTTCAAGTGACAGAACAGCATTAAAAACAATAAATAACATGAAAAAAACAGAAAATGAACAAAAGAGATGAGTAAAATAAAAAGGATTGGGACAGAATCCTATAACGTAACCTTAGAATTAAAATTTGCATTGGTGGTGCACAGGTGCAGAATAAACACTGGAAAACTGAGTCAGGAATGCAAAAAATAAGACATCTCAGAAGGCAGGAAAGCACCAGAGTGATGAACAACAGTGTCAGAACACATCATACACACAGAGGACAGAGATTCTAAGCATTATTTAGATTTTTAAAGAATGAAATCAGTAAACAAAGATACGGTGAATTCCCCTTGCCTAAAATAAACAAAAAATAATCATAATTGTAAGATTAAAAGAGCTCATAATATTGCATTAAAGACATAAAGTTAGTGAAAAGTATTCTCTCCTAAATACAATCAGCTAAATTTACTAAATTGAGGATTAATAAATATTTTTGAGGCAGCAAACTGTTTCTATTAAAATGAAATTATGTTTGAGCCTCCAACCCCACATCAAAACAAATTTTAGTAGATTAAAGAGTTATCTTGAAAACGAGCCATGTATAACCTTGGAAATAACTATATTAGCATTGTTTGGATTTTTGGTTGGAGAACCTTTGTTTTTGCTTAGAGCAAAACGTAATAAAAAATCACAAAGCATGAATAGATTAGACTACCACGGTTTAAAATTTATATCCTAAACAACCTAATCAAAATTTAAAAGCACAAAACAAATATTTTTGCAAATAATCTGGCAGACAATGGGTTACTATTAAAAAGAAGTTAGACATTTTTACATTTTAACAGGGAAGCAATAATTACTGTAATTATAAATATATATGAATACTAAACTTACAAAACAAGAAACTCATACAGCCCATAATCAACGAAATGCAAAATAGAATGTGGCAGCACCTTTGCTTGTCAAACTGGTAAAACAGCAGAGAAGCAGTTCCTTTCTTAACTGCTAGTAAGCCAGTTTTTTTTTCTGAACCAGTTCTGCACTGGATAGCAGTAACATTAACAATGTATACATTTGACCCAACAATTCAAATCCTAGGTATTTACCCTGTGCAACAATCAAACAAGTACATCAAGATGTACACAGCAGGATTTTCAACAAGCACAGGATATTCTACCCTGTTCACAGCTGGTCATAATTATTTTAAAACCACCATCAACATAAATCCTCACAGGTGTTTTGAACTTCTGACTTTGTGAAGCATGTTCACAAACATCATCTTATTTAAGTTTTAAAACAACTACCTGAGGAAAGCATTATTATTATTATCCCCATTTAAAGACACTGAAAGACAAAAAGGGTAAGTTGAGTGTAGTCTGAGTTAAAGGTCACAGAAAGTTTTCTCCGATGTCTGAAATTATGCCATTAAGACTGAAAACATAATGGTAGAACAGGAATGGTGAATCTTTAGACCAATTCCTTTCTCTTGCAAATTAATGAATTGGCATTTAGAGAGGGGGAGTTTCCTACTAAGGTTTACATGGTGATTCTGGACACTTCTTCTCTTGTACTTACTCACTGTAACATACAAACTGTCTCAGAACAACTTCATGGACTCAGTCTCAAAGCTCTTCTCTTCGCTGTTTGTTAGCTTATTAGGTAAAATGCAGTCACCTCGGAAGCTGGAAATGGGACATGTGACGGACTGGCTCTGATGGAGAAGTAGGAGTTAAGGAAGATGTGAAGAAAGGTGTCAGAATCTCCCTGATGTCCCCATAGGGCTCTGGGTACTGGGTAAGCACCTTGATAGGTAAAAGGAGGACTACAGGAAAAAGAGGGAACCAATACCAAATGCTTAATGAATGTACCACTCAGACCAGGGCAAGTCCCGATCCCTCATGGGAGTAGGAATTCCCAGCTCAGGCAGGTGGCCAGAGCTGCCCTCTGGGTTCTGCATCTGCATACCAGGTGTCTATGGCTTCTGGGCATTTTCTGTAAGGACCCTGGACAGCACTTCAAGCACACTCGAAAGGAAAAAGCCTATCAGACTCTAATCAGAGATTCTAACAGGGCAAGTACAAATGTCTCCCTGGAGAGTTTGTGGGAAGCTTCACTGGGAGATTTTAAACCTGGTCTCAGCCTCTCTCATTGGCTGCTTTGAATCCATTCGGCAGCACATTTATCAGATACTTCATTATTTAAAAGAGGAAGCCCTGAAGAGTTGGTTTGGGGAGCTAATTTAGGTCTGGAAGATAATAGCCAGTGTTTGGTTTTCACATGTCAGGTGTCCTCATATTTGATAAGAGCAGACGGGTATTAACGAAGCCAGAGCCCGCCTGGAGCACTTCAAGCTCATTTCCTGCTGGCTGGGGCTGTGATTTCTTGATCGGTTCCTTTCGGGCCACTTTGCCAAATCCCTGACCTGCCACTCTTCCTTAGCCTCTACCTTGGCCTCTGCCCCCAGGCTAGGGGAGGCTGAGCTGAGGAGCTCTGCAGGGCCAGCCTAATCTATAAAAGATGTGTCCATCTCTCCATACCTCTGCCTCCTGCTGAGACCAGGTCTGCACTCTGGAGAAGGAGAAGCTCTCCCTCTGGGCTGCATCCTGCATCTCTTAACTCCCTTGACTCCAGTGCCAGATAACACATCCTCCCAACTTCATGAACAGACTAATCGGGAGTTGTTTACAGCTCTAGATCTCAGCAGCAGTATTTCTACAGGCAGCAGTTTGTTACTTACTAAAGCAAATGTTCTGAAGTTTGTGAATGATTTTCCTATCTTTTTTTTAATGTGTGGATTCAAGGTTATATCTTTAATAAAATCCCTCACTTCTGTGTTTTTTGGTATAAAGAGCTCCTGTGCTTTTTGGGATCAGAGAAGATGGAGCTCCCAGCCCTCAGGGGCATAGTGCCTGCTCCTGTGAGTGCACACAGGAGCTCCATCCACCCTGTGTAGCAGCCTGGGAATGACAGGTGGGGACTGCTGGTCTGGTGCTTCATGAGCCATGGCTGTCTGTTTGGCCAGGGAGTAAAAGCTCCTTAGGGCAGCAACCCTGCCTTATCGCCCTTTGGCCTCCAGCCTCAGACATGGTGCCAGCACACAGAAGGGGCTCAATCATCATAGAGTGGTGGAAGGCGGTGTTTTGACAGATGAGCTCATCGACTACATAAGACCTGTAATTGTGAACATGCATAGAAGGTGGCTGTGTGTGGGGACAGGCCCAAACAGCACCTGTACCCAGACCTCAATCCTCCTCACCTCCTCTGGGCCTTTCCTAATTTTATCTGCTCTCCAACTTCAGTTTACTATCTCTCCCATATTTCCACCTTTTGTGACCCATGTCACATCTGGAAATTGTCTTTCTCTAAACTCCTACTTCAAGGTGTGGTTAACTCAATCCTTGAACATGTATCACATGTTCAGGTGCTTCAAGCACATCTGTTTTGCCTTCTTATCGACACTGTGCATGCCTCATAGGCAGGCATCACACCTTCTGCCTCTGTTGCATGTGTCTTCCTTCTATCACAAAGGACACTATGCAAGGTCAATACACATTTGAATTCAGTTGAACCACATGTAAGTATAATGATGAAGTAAAACTCATAGGATTTGGTTGTTAGATCGCAGCAAACACCTTTGGATGCTGTGTGATCTTTGGCAAGTTACTTAACCTATCTGACTTGATTTCCTCAACTTGAAGATTCAAATAATAGGTCTTACCTCTTCCTGGATGGAACAAGGGCCACAACTTACAGAAAATGCCTCTTTTCATAAGCCTCCCTCTTCCACCCTGACCCACCTCCCCAAACCCCTACTGGCTCCCCCACTCCCTCTCCTACTTGAGCCCTGTAAGAATCGTTAACGAATCAATGGTGTCATGAGGCCCATCAAGTATTGTCCTTAGGGAGTGACACTCTCTCTCCAATTTGCCTCACATAGACAGAATTGGGGACAAATGGATCTGACAATTATAACCTTCACTGCAGTCTGGCTTCCTATAGAGGCAGTCACCAGGGGAGTAAGACCACAGGCAATGGGAAGAACCTCAAGAAGGCTCATGTTACCCTAAGGATGAGAGCAGGTTACCCTCAGCATACCCAGTTTCCACAGGCAGGGACATTTGGGCATATTGGAGTGACAGGCACAATTACCTTTAGTTCCAGAGCCTACCTGCCACTCCCAAGTTTTGTCCTTGACAGTAAATCTTTATTTTACAATCAACTAATCCAGGGATTTGCCTTTTCCCAAATTAACACAAAACAAACACATACACGTGTAATTCCAATAGCTAATCTACTGAGAAGTGATTATGTAGCAGATACTAGGTATTTTACATGTGTTCACTCATTAATACTCCCCTCAAGGATGTGGGGTAGGTTCTGCAATGAACTTCCCTTTACACATGATGAGCTAAGGCGCAGAGGAAGGGTGACTCATGCAAGTTTGGAGAGAAAGGGACAGATGATAAGCCATGAAGTCTGGCATCAGTCTCAGTTTGTAGGTAGTGCCCTGCCCTGCCTCTCTAGGCCAAAACGTCTTTTTGGATGGCCCCAAATAAAAACAGCTACCACTTTGCACACCTGCCACATGACATATGCTATTTCAGATACTATTTCCACCTTCCAGAAAGAGAGATTAGAGATTTGAAAAGTTAAATGACTTATTCAAGATCACCCATGTAGAAAATGGTGAAGCTTGAACTCAAAGCTGAGTCTTTCTAACATGCCAAAGTGCATCCCAAAAGATACTTTTCCTTTAAAAATGGGGGACAGAAAGAAAGAGGAGATCTAGGGAAATTAATTGCAAGAGGATGTCTTCTCAAGGGGTGGTCCTAGCTGCCTCCTCCTAACCAAGACCCTGGAGAGACACATTTCTCCAGCAACTTTGTTTCCTCTTCTGGCATCTGCCAATTAGACAGAACCCTGGGGGCTAGTTCCTTACCATACTCCAGGTTCCACCTTAAGTAAAATCTTTGCAGCCTCTCCCTTCTCTTCCTCTTCTTCCTCCTCCTCCTCCTGTGGTTGCTCCTACCACCACTCATTACCATCCCTGGAATCTCTCCAAAACAAGCACTGCCAGAAGAAGCCATTGTTTTGTCAGCAAAGTCCATTAAGGCTGTCAGGCTCCCTAACAAATCAATCATTCACCATTCAGGCAGAAACAAATAACTATCCCAGGTGACTGGCAGAGGCATGGGCCATGCACCAAATTGCACCGTGGTCTCAGGAAAAGAGCTAACATTTTCTACCAACAAATGGCACAGGGTGTGCATATTTCTCCTATCTTAAAAATCAAACAAAAATCCATACCTTCTCTTGACCCCCTCCTGCCTCATCAGCCAGCATCCTGTCTCTTTGTTCTCCTTTGCAGTCGTGTTCCTAAAAATGGAGCGAGTCCTGACTCACTGTCACCTTTTTACGTCCTCCCATTTTCTACTGACCAAGTCCAATTAGATTTTTGTTCACCCTCCCCCAAAACTATACTCTTCCATCCGTGACCTCCAGGTTGCTACATACTATGATCCTTTCTCAGTCCTAATCTTTTTTTTTTTTTTTTTGAGACGGAGTTTCGCTCTTGTTACCCAGGCTGGAGTGCAATGGCGCGATCTCGGCTCACCGCAACCTCCGCCTCCTGAGTTCAGGCAATTCTCCTGCCTCAGCTTCCTGAGTAGCCGGGATTACAGGCACGCACCACCATGACCAGCTAATTTTTTGTATTTTAGTAGAGACGGGGTTTCACCATGTTGACCAGGTTGGTCTCGATCTCTCGACCTCGTGATCCACCCGCCTCGGCCTCCCAAAGTGCTGGGATTACAGGCTTGAGCCACCGCGCCCGGCCTCTCAGTCCTAATCTTACTTAGCAGCAGCACTTGATCCCTCCCTCCCTTTGTCAGAATACACTTAAGGCTATCAAAATCAACTCCCAAATCTCAATGGCTTAAAATAACAAAGGTTTCACATCCGTGACACATTCCAATTTGGGAGGGGAGGGTCCTACTCCATGCAGACATTCAGGGTCCCGATCCTCCCACCTGGGGGTTCCACTACTACTGAGGGCTATGGGGTCCTCCAGTGCTCAAATTGTGTGGGAGATTTCACTGGCTAGGCTAGGAGGTAGCATAGATCACTTCCACCACCCGCACTGCACTGTCCAGAACTCAGTCACGTGGATGGACCCAACTTCAAGGGAGAATAAGAAATGTAGTCTAGTTATGTGCTCAGGGAAAGAAAAAGGACCTGTTGTGTGGGCACCTCACTGGTCTCTTCCATGCTCCTTCTACACTGTCTTTACTTTGCTTCTGGTCACTTGACTCTCTTGGTTCCCTCCTAACACACTGGCCATTCGTTCTGCCTCCTTTTCTCATCCTACCTGTTCCCCTGAACATCTGAGTGTCCTGTGGCCTAAAAGACTAGCTGTCGACCAACTGTACTAAATGTATTTCTGCAGTCAGACTTTTCTCCCAACCTCCAGGCTTGGGCTTCCAACTGCCCCCTTCACATCTCCACTTGGAAGCTAGAAGACACAGCAGACAAAACGTTCTGAAGTGAATGCCTGGTCATCCTTCCCCAGCCTACTCCACCTGCATCCTTCCTCCCTCCATCCTTCCAGTTTAGGTCCCAAATCCTATATGCATCTTGGGCGTCTTTCTTTCACACCTCAGAACGCATCAGGAAAGCCTGTTAGCTCAGTCTTCCAAACATCCACCTGCAAGCCCACTACTTCTCACCTGCTGATGTAAGCCACCGGCACTCTCAGCTGTGTTACTCCAGTAGCCTAACTGGTCTCCCTCACACTGCTCTCAGCTCTACGACCTGTTCTCAACATCTGAGCAGAGAGGTCCTACCTCAATGTTAGATCACATTACCCTTCTGCTCACTCTCCTGCTGTGGCTCCCATTTTACAAAGGAAAAGCCTACGTTCTGACCATGGCCCATAGCCCTGCTTGATCCACCCACCTCTAATACCTCTCTGACCTCCAGCGTTTCCCTGAATAGCCAGGCCTCGGCAATGGCGGTTGCCTCGTTGAAAACAACTGAGCCACGTAGCACAGGGGCATCCCCTCACTTCCTTCAAAACTTTGCTCAATATCATCTTCACAGTCAAGCAAACCCCAACACTCAATCTGCCCTTTCTTCTATGTTTTCAGGTTGTTTTCCCTTTTTATTTTGTATCTAACATATCACTTTATATCTATACACACACATGCACACATACACACATACATGCCTATAAATGTGTGTGTGCATATAATTTGCTATGTCTGTTATTTATTGTCTGTGTTTCACTCCCAACCTTGCTGGGATGTAAGCTTCACCAGGGCAGAGAACACTTTTTTGGCTCACTAACTTTCTAGAACAGAGCTTAGCATACAGTAGGTGCTTAATAAATATTTTTAAAATACACAGTATTTTGCACCACTGGAAGTTATACAGCACTCGCAGTTACTCTCTCAGTGGCTAAGATATGCTGCTTTGATTCCCCATGCCTCTATTCCAATCATGCCATTCTAAACTCTTCCTGGCTCCTCACTAAATACAGATCCCAGCCGTCAGTGGACGTCTTCTGCATTTTTGTCCCAATGCTCTTCCCTCACTGTGCTCCTGCTTCCCCCACACGAGACCTGTGTGCCAGGCAAAGTGACTGCACAGCTGCTACCTTAACAAGACCCCATTTTCCTCCCCTCTGTCTCTGCTCCTGGCTTTCCTACTCTTTTTAATGCAGCCCCTGGGACCCAGTCATCTTTGAATGGCTATTTCAAGAATCTCTTCCCACAAGAAAGCCTATGCTGATGTCCCCAGTTGAAGAGACACCAAACCAGTCTGTAAACACCACAGTGCTCTTGTGTATCTGTCTCACGTCAGCCTCCTCCTCTGAATAAAACTTCTGAAGGCAGTGCCTTTGTCATGTTCATCTCAAGCAATGAGTATAGGGCTTTCTGTCATTTGTCTAGATTTTTATTTAACAGACAGTTCTGTTCTGTGCTAGGATTGAGGACCTGAAGGTAAACAGGTCAACCTCCCTGACTTCAACAAGCCCACAGTTTAAAGAGAAGTTACCTAGATAAACAAGCAGTTTCAAGCTTATGCTATCAAGGTCCTTTGAGTGATATGTCAGCTTGGACAGGGAGGGGGTGTACTGTGGAAGGCTTAGTGCAGCAGGCGATACCTGAGCCAAGACCCAAAGAGAGAGCAGGTGTTTAAAAGAAGAGACAGGTGGGGGAGGAGAGGCGTTCAAGAGTAAAGACCAGTGAGGCACTCAATAAAATGTGTTAAATCCAATTAGATCATTGAGAAATGTTCTTTGATGCTCTTTCAAATGTTTGATTATATACACACAATGTCTTAATGAGATTGAGGAAAAACTCTGGTGCTTTAGGACCAGAAAGTTTTAACTTAATAACAGGATTTTCCTTGTCAATATAGCCTTATTAACACTTCCTGATACTTTCACATCTATATTTTTTTCACAACTATCCTGTAGATATAAAGAGCATGCTGTTAGCATTGCCATTTCACAGATTTAGAAATAAACTTAAAAAAATGTATGGCTTGTTGACCACTGATTGACAGGCAAACTAATTCTGTTTTCAAACACAGGCTCTTTTTGGGGGTCATTACGTGGAGTCTAAAGATAGGGTTCTTGAAATGACTTAGGGGCTCCATAAATCCCCTGAAATTTATGTAAAATTCTCCAAGAATTTTTTAGGGCACTAAGTTCTATCTCTTTCATTATATTTCAAAAAAATTATTTTAAAATATGTACAAACCACTGCATATATCATATCATAACCAAGGACACTAAGAAGAAAAGAAATCTTGGCTTTCATAACCTTGATCAAGGTCAAACTTGGGACTGGTTCATAATAGCCCCTGCCTAGAACAAAGTGTCTGGGGAAAGAAACATGGGAGGAGACATGCAATACAGACTCTTAAATCTGAACTGCTTTTGCATCTGGACTAAAGGCCCTGTAGAAGGTATCCAGAGAGCCACCAGCTACTCCAACCCCAGTATAAATAATGCCCTCTAGCCAGAATCTGAACTCTATTTGTGCACAGTGTTTGGGTTCAGTGCCACTAAATTTAAAAGACCTTTGCAATTTCAAACACCCACTGTCTGGCTTGGATTAAATGTCATTAAAGTCTAATTAAGTGATTATGAGCAGCAAATGCCGAGTCCACCTGATGGCCAGGTGCACTTACTCAGTTTGTTCATCTCAGTGGTTCCCACACTTTGGAGAATGTCAAATTCAACTGGGGTGCTTATTAGCTGTATAGCTATCCAGAACTCACCCCAGGGTCCACCGACCTCATTTCTGGAAAGGCCAGCTGTATCAGTTAAGTGTCAGAAATCTGGGGTAGAAAGAGGTTGAAAGAAAAAAAATTGCAGAGTATCCCTACCATCCTTGATGATATAACCAGGTGGGCAGTGGACTGGGCAGTTCCTAGTTTGATAAGCACCCCTGATGATTCTACCACCATAGAGTATTTTTCTGGGAAACACTAACCTCTTTAGTGCCTTTCAAATTTGGCCCTGCATCAGAAATGCCTACAAGGTTTCAAACCAATTCTGACTAGGTCCACTCCAGACCTACTAAATTTACTTTTTTTAAAGGATGAAGCCCAAGAATATGTTTAGAAAGCTGCTCAGGTGATTCTGATGGTCAGGAAAGGATATCAATGACAGACAAAGGGTTATTCTGATGAAGAAAGCCTACATACATGTTTACCAAGATTTTTTCTCATTTCCTCTTCAAAAGAGCCCTGACCATCCCCAGTCACCCTTCATCAGCCTGTGTTCCTTTGCCGAAGGAGGGAGAAAAGGTCTGATGCAATATTCTGCCTACTCACAAGATGAGGAAACTCACATATGGAAGGACTGGCCTGAGACTAGACTGATTTTTCACCTTCTGGCCCTGTCACTCTTGAGAGAAAGGCTCAGAGTTAGTACCTCCATTGATATGAGAAAATAGTTTCCCCACACTGGGGCTCTAATCTGGGCCTTGGAGAATCCTACCTGGGAATTGGAATCAGACCTCCCTAGATGCTGGGAGCCAGGCAAGTAAACTAGAGGCCCTGACTGTCAGTTGATTTCATTCTAAAGTGGGATATAATTTCATTCCTACCTAGTGTCCTGGGATTGTTTAGACAGGGAATTGCTGGCCATAACTCATAGGCGAAATATAGCCACTTTTTATTTTAGAGCCTGCAGAATAAGAATAGTTTTCATATTTTTAAATGGTTACATTTTAAATGGTTAGATTAAGTACCTACACAATAACCTAAATGTTGCCTGTTGACCTGCAGAGCCTAAAATATTATTAGACCCACTAGGAAAAAGTGTACCAACCCCTTGTTTATAGGATTAAATAATCTATGTGACATGCTTGGCATATGTGTACTACCTGCTCTTATCTTTCCAAAAGCTTTTAGGAGCTGAGAACATTTCCTGGCTGAGAGTCAGCAACAAAGCTGGGAGCTTATCCCTAGGACTATAAAGAACTGAATTCTACCAACAGCTGGTGAACCTGGAGGAGGACCCTAAGCTCCAGAGGAGAGTGCAGCCTGGCCAGTGCCTTGCTTGCAATTGGGTGAGACTCTGGAGAGAGGGCCCAGTCATGCTGCGCCCAGTCTCCTATACATAAAAATTGTGAGATGATAAATAGGTATGATTTTAAGCTACTAAATGTGTGATACTTTGTTACGCTGCAAGACAAAACTCATACAGGTGCCCCAAAGGCACCAACACACCATGAAGTAGGCAGCAACCATCGTCTGGTTCAAAATGGCAACTTAATTACAGTAAGAAGTTAAAATTTAACAGCACCGTCAACTACAACCCAGATACAGTATGATGTGAACACATTTTTCCTATTGCGAATATGTGAAGTGTCTATATATATTTATTGATGTCTTCTAAAATCTTTCCATTGCTTTTGCTTGAGGCATTGGTACAATTCATAAGAACCTTCAAGACTACTTCAAGAGCCACAAATAAAATTCTACAATTGCCCAGGATCCACAAGGTAATAAAGCCAGAAATACCTCAGAGATCATCCAGTAAAACAGTCTGGCCCTTTGTTTTACACATGAAAAAACTCAACATTACAGAGAGGAAATAATTTTTCCAAGGATCCATTCTGAGCTAGATGCAGAACAGAAACTAAAACTCAGGACTCCTGCCTTCTGAACTAGGGTGTCTCAATCTCAACGCTATTGACATTTTGAGCCAGATAATTCTTTTTTTTTTTTTTTTTTTACATGGAGTCTCTGTCACCAGGCTGGAGTACAGTGGTGCAATCTCGACTCACTGCAACCTCCACCTCCCGAGTTGAAGTAATTCCCCTGCCTCAGCCTCCTGAGTAGCTGGGACTATAGGCATGCACCACCATGCCCGTGTAATTTTTTGTATTTTTAGTAGAGATGGGGTTTCACCATGTTGGCCAGAATGGTCTCCACTCCTGACCTCATGATCTGTCCACCTCCACCTCCCAAAGTGCTGGGATTACAGGTGTGAGCCACCGCACCTGGCAAGACAATTCTTTGGTGTGGGGCAATCCTGTATATTATAGAATGTTTGGTTGAAACCTTGGCCTCTACCCACTAGATGTTAGAACAACTTATAATCTCCCATTAAGACAACCAAACAACGTCTCTGGACATTGTTGACTAGCTTCTCAGGGTAAAAGGTGAAAGATCACTCTCAGTTGAGAACCAGCAATCAGAACAATGAATAATGCCAATCTCTGTGAACTGCACTTTACCATTTACCTGACTGTGTGATTTCAGCAAGTTACTTAACCTCTCTGAGCCTGAGTTTCCTTATCCTTAAAACAACAACAATAAATAATAGTGCCACTTTTACAAGGTCATGTGATTGGTAAATATAAAACAGAAAATTTATACATATTAATGATTGCATTTACATTCACATATATGTATAGTCCCCCAGTACAGCACGATGCACACAGTAGACTGGAAGTGACAATGATTTGTTTTAGTCTTAGAAGATGCAATGGCCTGACATCAGGGTCCAGGCTGTCGATATCCAGCAAGCTCTTTCTCCTCTCTGCAATCTTCTGTAAATGCCACTGAACAATCATTTCATAGTGAGGACAGCTACCTTGGCAGCAGTGAGCTGAGACTGTGGCCTTCTCACATTTGGAGGAAAGAGGGAGTGCTTGCAAGCCAGGCAGGGTTGTATTGGCCCATACTGGAAACAAACTATGTGCTATTTGTTTGTTTTTGTCATGTCTTTAAGCTCCCTTATCTCCAGCTGCAGGATTCTGCCAAGTAAAATTCAATTAGTATTTATCTTCCTTTTCCTAACTGAATTAAATCAACTGCTTTCATTGCCGAAATTCATAAAAATGTGGAATTCAGAAAGACCTCTGAAAATTTCAAGATTTGGGGACAGAAAGGTCCAGATGCAAGAGGAGGAGAGAAGTAATGTTTTTCATAACAAAAAAAAAATCATGTTGCTATTGTGATCACAGTGCTATGTGAATATAAACAGATCTTCAATTCTGGGGTTTTCAAACTTTGGCTTCCCCATGAAACCTGTGTGTGAAGAAGTCTAATACAGTACAATAGATGAGAGTGGGACAGATCTGTCTGTATTGGCTGCTTCTGTTTCTACCTCCACTGTGGATGTTTAGGCTGGTTGTAATTACAGGGGACTCCAAGATACATGGGCATCTTTGGAGCCAGCACAAATTATCTCATATCCACCCTGATGACCAACAAGGGTCAAAGGAAAGTAGGCTGGAGACTTCATGGGACCATCCCTGACTTCTCCCCTGGAAATGGCAAGTAATACCCATTCCATTCTAGCCCCTCCTAGCAACCCTGGTTTGATCATGCTGAGACAACAGCCTCTGCCTTCACTCCCATTTCCAGAACCTGCACAGGAATAACTCATGGCCAAAGCCTACATGTGCATCTCAGCCCTCCTGTTTCCTGAACTTTCATTAGTGTGATTTGGATTTTTCTCCCTGCCTTTCTCTATCATGAGATTTGGGAAAGCTCTGCCATCTCTGACAATGGCCAGCTTTCAGGAAAAGATGCCTTCAATTCAGAACCTGATGTAGCTAAAAGGCACCTATTTTTTCTCTTTCAGCTGTCATTGGAGCTAGCGTGGCTGTCTCCCAGCATTATTCTTGGGCAACATGAAAGATGCCTTTGGATTCTTGAGAAAAATCTACCTAGGACTAACTATCAGAAAGATGCCCCAGCTAGGGAGCTGCCCATCATTGCATCCGTTTCTGAAACCTCTTCTCCATGAGCATCCACTATAGAAGGGCATGTTTCATTTGTTTATTCATGTAAGCTCCATAGTGAGAAGCCCTTATCTGTCTCATTCAGTACTATAGTTTACAAGCAATAGGTAATGGTTTCTTACGAATGAATGAATATAGGAGAGGAAAAGCAACCATCTTTGAGGTTTAAAAACCTTCAAGTGTACCCAATCTACAGTCCTTTACCCTGTATTGCCTAGGTAATTTCAACTAAAATTCACAAGCTGGTTGCCTGGGGTCAAATATAGTCAGCAGTATTGTTTAATCTGTAAACTCTGTCTACATGATGCTTTACAGATAAAACTGAATTACTTTTTAACATATACTTGGAAATTCAACACAAAACTGTGGATTTCTGACTTCTGGGAATGAAAGATCTGGCTGCCTTGGGCTTACCTTTCCAGATTAAAAAAAATAGCGATTTTTTTCTCATAGTTATTCTTTATTATAATAAATTAGCTTTATTTTCTTAACTATTCTTCACACTAAGCAAAACTAAAACCCTGGATATAACATAAAACAAACACAAGAAGATTGTGAATGCAGGGGAGAAAAAGGCAGACCACCTAGAGACCTTGAAACCCAAGAAATGATACAATGGTGAGTTCTTTAGGTTTTCTTTTTACCTCGTACATCTAAAACTTGGAGCTGAAGGAGACAGCAACTCAGAAATGACAAATGGTACAGAGAGGAACCAAAAGAGCCCCAACAAAAGGCTGCCCTCTCTAAACAAAGAGCTAAGAAAATGGCAGCATAGCAAGACAGAAAACCTTCAGACACAGATGGTCTACTTAGAGCATCTGCATTAAGAATTGTAGCCTTACTCCTACCCAGGTCAGCAAAGACTGAGTAGAAAGCTTAGACGTCCACTCTGATAGGGCTGTAATAGGGTGTTTGGACACCCGGCTAGAAAAATATCAGAGAAGAGAAGGAAGCTGGAACTTTCATCCCAATGGCCAGCCATGAGAACCCTCCTGTAAAGAAATGAGGAACCTCCTATAGACCACATGAGAGGTCTGTATGTCCACCCTCACTGGCAATAATGAGGAGCCCTGTCCTCTCCTTACTGCGGTTGTAATCAAGACTAATTGAGGAGTCAGGACTTTCACCATTGCTCAGTTTTAATAAAGCCACTTTCACTGCAGTGTCACTAGAGACCATATGAGAAGCTGGAACTTCCACTCTTACCCAGCAGTAATGAGGTGATACTCCTTAGGTGTCAATAAAGGTCAAGTAGAGGACCTGGAATTTACCTCCAATTAGCAATAAGGATGTGATGCTCCCATTGCTGAAGTAATGTCAGAAAAAGCCAACCCAAACAGAAAGTGTAAATAAGACCCAGAGTCTCAGTGCATAAAGCAAATTGCCCGGATTTCAATAGAAAAATTACTCATTACCTCAAGAACCAGAAAAAAAAATCAACTGATTAAAAAAAAATTTTGGCCAGGTGTGATGGCTCATGCCTGTAATCCCAGCACTTTGGGAGGCTGAGGTGGGTGGATCACAAGATCAGGAGTTTGAGACCATCTTGGCCAATATGGTGAAACCCTGGCTCTACTAAAAATACAAAAATTAGCTGGGAGTGGTGGTGCATGCCTGGAGTCCCAACTACTTGGGAGGCTGAGGCAGGAGAACTGCTTGAACCCGGGAGGTGTAGGTTGCAGTGAGCCAAGATCGCACAACTGCACTCCAGCCCGGCATCTGGTGACAGAGTGAGACTGTCTCAAAAAAGAAAATTAATTCTTTCTTTAAGTCAGTAGATGCTACTGAGAAAAACAGAGATATTTCAATCATCTAACTGCTATAGACTGAATGTTTATGTTCCCCCACTTCCTCATTCATATGTTGAAACCTAACCTCCAATGTGATTTATTTTAAGGGGGGGGCTTTGAGAGGTGCTTAAGTCATGAGGTAAAAGCCCATATGAATGGAATAAGTGCCCTAATAAAAGCAACTCCAGAGAGCTTCCTCATCCCTTCCACCATGTGAGAACAAAGTGAGAAGATGACCTTCTATAAATCAGGAGGTGGGCCCTCACCAGACACCAACTCTGACAGCATCTTGATCTTGGACTTCTCAGCCTCCAGAACTATAAAAAATAAATTTCTGTTGTTCATTACCCACCTAGGATACAGTATTGTGTTTTAACACCCTAAATGGACAAAGACATTATGAAGATTTTAAGGTAGCCATAATAAAAATGCACGTATGGCCAATTACAAACACATGTGAATCAAAAGAAAAAGTAGAAAGCTGAAGCAAAGTAGTAGAAAATCTCAGAAAATAAATAAAAAATATAAAGAACGAAATGGACTTTGGAACTGCACAATAAAATAACCTAAGTGAAAGCTCAATGCATGGGCTTGTCAGCAGAATGGAAGAAATAATCAGTGCACAGGAAAAGAGAAAAATAGGGATACCTAATCTGAGCAACAGAGAAAAAATACTTAAAATACAGAGCATCAGGAACCTATGGGACTATAACAAAATATCTAACATTCACGTCATTGGGGTCCTAAAGAGGAGGAAAAAGAAAGCAGTGCTACAAAAAAAAAAAAAAAAATACTCAAAAGCAAAAATTGCTAAAAACTTTCCATGTTTGGCAAAAGACACAAACCTATAGATTCAAGAAGTTGAGCAAACACCAAATAGAATATACTCAAATAAATTCATGAAAAGATGTCATAATTAAACTGAAAATGAAAGACATAAAAAAGTTAAAAATCAGCCAGAATGGTACCTTATCTATAGTAAAACAAACAAAAAACTGAACGACAGTGGATTTCTTGGCAGAAAACAAAAATGCTAGGACACAATATTTTTCAAGTGCTAAAAGAAAATAATTTTCAACTGAGCATTCTATACCCAGCAAAAGTATCCCCCTAGAATGAAAGGAAAATCAAGACATTCTCAAAAGAAGAAAAAGAAAAGGAATTTGTCACCAGCAGGACTATTGTTAAAGAATGGTTAAATTAAGTGTTCAAAACCAAAAGAAAGTCTCATGAAAAAAGAAACCTTGGAACATCAGAAAAAGAGAAAGAACAAGATAAGCCAAAATATTGGTAAAAACAAAAGCCCTTCTTCTCAAGTTTTTTAAATCACATTTTACATTTTAAGCAAAAAGTATAACACTGTTTGATATGGCTGTAGGCATATATAGAAGAGATATTTAAGAGAATTATAAACAGAGGAGGAAGAAGTAATGTAAAGGTTCCCATACATCTTTTGAACTGATACACTAATACTGATAGACTATAAGTTGTGTAGAATACCTACATCAACTACTACAAAAAAAAGTCATACAAAAAAATACACACAAAAAGCTATAGTTACATCAATTTGGAGTTCTAAAATGTGTTTAACAGACAAGAAAGAAGAAAAACAGAGCCCCTCCCCCAAACACACACACAAAAACAATCAAATGACAGATCTAAACCCTGCCATATCAATAATTGTTAACTGTAAATGATCTAAATACAACAATGAAAAGGCAGATCTTAGCAGATTAGATTGAAAAACATGACCCAATATGCTAACAAAAAATTTACTTCAAATACAACAGAGGCAGTTTAAAAGTAAAACAAAAAAAAATTGAGAAAAAAAGAATATATCATGCAAACAACAAGCAGAGGAAAGCAGAGTGGCTACATTAGTAACAGATAAAGCAAACTTCAAAGTAAAAAAAATTACTGGACACAGAGAATGACATTGTATAATGATTAAAGGGCCAGTTCACAAATAAGAATCAGCAATTCTAAATGTGTCTGAACTAAATAACAGAACTGCAAAATATGGGAAGCAAAAACTGATAGAACTAAAAGGAGAAATAAACAAGTCCATAATTACAAGGCTTCAGTATCTGTCCCTCAATGATTCACAGAACTAGTCAGAAAATTAGCCCAGGAAACATAAAAGTTCAACATCAAATAACAGATGTAATTGACATTTATGGAACCAAACAAGAGCAGAATATGCATTTATAGTAAGTGCCCACAGAATACATACTGAGATAGACTACATACTGGAATATGAAGTAAACCTGAAAAAAAAATGAAATCATACAAAGTGTGCTCTCTGACCACAATGGAATTAAGCTGGAAATCAATAACAGAGAGATAACAGGACAATCTCCAAACATTTAGCAACTTTGCAACATACCTCTAAATACATGGGCCAAATGGGAATTCTCAGTGAAAATAAGCTAGTACATTGAACTGAATAAAAATACAACACATTAAAATTTGCGGGATACACCTAAAGCAGTGATGAGAGGAAAATTTATAACATTAAAAAGAAACATCTCAAATCATTAATCAAAGCTCCCACCTTAAACATCTAAGTAGAGAGAAGCAAAATAAACCCATACAAGTAGAATGAAGGAAATACAGAAAAGCAGTAAAGAAAATCAACATAAGAAGCTGTTTGCTTGAAAAGATTTATAAAATTGATAAATCTGCAAAAAATATGAAATAGTGAAAATATAAGTTATCTATATAAGGAGCAAACAAGCAGATATCATTCCAGACCTGCAGATAACAAAAGGATACTACAGACAATACTATGAACAACTACATAAAGTTGTCAGCACATGAATTTGTCAACTTAGACAAAATGGATAAATTATTTGAAAAACAGAGCATACTACAACCCATTTTACATCAAATAGACAATTCGAAGAGCTCTGCAACTATGAAGAAAATTGAATTAATAATTTAAAAACTCCCCTAAAAGCACTGTCATAGAGACTTTCACTCAGGAATTTTAACAAACATGTAATGAAAAATTAATACCAATTCTACACAATCTCTTCCAGAAAATAGGAGGAGAAACTTCCCATTTTGTGAAGTACTATTACCTTGACATAAAACTAGACAATGACAATACAAAGAAAACTACAGACTAATATTCCTCATGAATACAGATAAAAAAATTATCACTAAAACATTAGCACACAGAATTCAGCAACCTATAAAAAGAATTATATACCACAATTAAGTAGAATTTAGTTTAAGGATGTGAGATCAATTAAACATTTGAAAATCAATCAGTGTTATTAACAAAGGAAAGAGGAAAAATTACATATTCATATTGATGGATGCAGGAAATAAGTATTTGACAAAATCAATACCTATTTATAATTTTTTAAAAACCTCACAGAAACCCCAAAATAAAGAACTACCTCAACTTGAAAAAGAGCATTTACCAAACCTCTACAGGTAACATATTTACTAGTGAAAGAGACCGAATATGCTTTCCCTTGAGACTGGGAACAAGACAAAGATATCCTTTCTCATCATCTCTGTTCAATATCATACTGAAAGTTCTAGTCAGTATAAAGACAATAAAAAGGAAATAAAACCCAAAGGATCAGAAAAGAAGACATAAAACTCCCAAACTGCACAACCTGATTGTCTCTATAGGAAGTCCCAAGAAATCTACCAAAAAGAAAAATCCTAGAATTTTAAGTAAATTCAGCAAGGTTGCATAACATAAAACATAGAACCATATGCATAAAAACACAATTGTGTGTCTATATGTTGGCAATAAAAGCAAATGCAACACAATTAAAAATACAATACTATTTACAGTCACTCAAAAAATGAAATACCTATAAATATCAGAAAATATGTGCAGGAATATATATTTAAAACTATACAGCACGAATGAAAGAAATGAAATATAAACACATGTAGAGAGAGCACGCTCATGCACTGGAAGACACAATGAGGTAAGATGTCAACTCTCCTAAAGTTGCTATACATGTTTAACTCAGTACCTGTCAAAATCCTTGCAGAATTTTTTTTTGTAGCTATAGATAAGATTATTCTAAAACTTTTTGGTAACGTAAAAGAAATAGAATAAAAGTTTTAAAAAATAAATTGAGAGTAACCCATTTACACAATTTCAAGACTTATATAGCCACAATAATCAAGACTATGTAATTTTGGTGGAGCCACTGACACAAAGATTAATGGTAGAGAATCCAGAAACAGACCCATACAACCATGCCTGCTATGCTCTGAATGTGTGTGCCCTTGCAGCAAATACGTACATTGAAACCTAATAACCCAGGTGACAGTATTAGGAGGTGTGGCCTTTAGGAGGGCAGAGCCCTCATAATTAAAATTAGGTCCCTTATAACACAGGCCCCAGGAAGCTCCCCCTTTCTACCCTGTGAGGACTTAGCTAGAAGGTGACATCCACTTAGGAGAAAGAAGCGCCTCAGCAGAAATCAACAATGCTGGTATCCTGATGTTGAGTTTTCGAGGCTCCAGGATGGTAAGATATACATTTGTTTCTTATAAGTTACTCAGGTCATGGCATTTTGTCATGGTGGCTTCAATGGACTCAAACGATGTCCAGCTGATTTTTGACTGGGGTGGAATTCAATGGAGGAAAGATAAACTTTTCAACAAATGGATGAGGGAGGAATTAGATATCCATAGACAAAAAATAAAAAATAAAGGAGTCTCAACCTAACTGTACAGGTTTTACTTTATACAAAATTAACTTAAAATATTTACAAAGCACATATCTGACAAAGGATTCATATTTAGAATATGTAAATAATTCTCAAAACTCAACTGTAAGAATATAGATAACGAAACTCCTAATCCAATCATGAAATGAACAAAAGACATTTCATGGAAGAGGATATACATGTGGCAAATAAGCACATGTAAAGACATTTGACATCATCAGCCATTAGAGAAATGCAAATTAAAACCACAAAGAGATAACACTACATACACACCTAAATGACGATAATAAAAAACAGTGACAAGATCAAATGCTGGTGAGGATGCAGAGAAATGGTATTATTTACACACTGCTGGTAGGAAAAGTAAAATGCTACAGCTGGAATACAGTTCAGCAGTTTCTCAAAAAACTAAACATGCAACTGCTACATGACCCAGCAACTGTACTCCTTACATGTTTCCCAGAAAAATGAAGAGTTATGTTCACACAAAAGCTTTTACATAAATGTTTACAGCAGCTTTATTCATAATAGCCCTAAATTGGTAACAATCCAGATGTCCTTCTGTGAAAAAAATGGTTTAAAAAAAACTGTGGTATATCCACACTAGGGACTACTACTCAACAATATAAAGAACAGACTATTTATAGAGACAACAACTTAGATGAATTTCCAGAAAATGATGTTAAGAGGGAAAAAAGCCAATGCTAAAAGGTTGCTTACTGTATGATTCCATTCATATCATACATTTAAAAGGACTAAACTACTGAATGAGAACAGATAAGTGGTTGTCAAGGTTAAGGATAGGTGGGTGGGAGGGGGTGGGAGGAGGTGAGAGGGGGTGGGAGTGGGTGTGGCCACAAAAGGGCACTGTGGGATCCTTGTGGTGACAGAAATGCTCTGTATCTTGTCTGTACTAACATCGATATTTTGGTTTTGTACCGACATCAGTATTTTGTTTGTGAAATTTTACCATAGCTTTGCACCATATTATCACTGGAGGAAAGTGAATAAAGTATACACATAATCTCTCTGTATGTCTTACAACTGCATATGGATCTAAAATTCCCTCAAAATAAAGAATTTAATTTTTTAAAAAACAACCTTCTTAAAAAATAATCACCCAATGCTGGGTGATATCAGTCCCTTTCTTTGTTCTGTTTCCACCACAGTCCCCTCTAGTCCAGATTTCCCCTAGCCAGGCCTCTTCCTTCATTGGCTACCTTAAGCTTGTGTGTAGTGATCTGGGAAGCACACCAGCTGGGATGCCATTGCTCCTAAGTAACAAGAGGGCCACCAGTAGTTGGCATTAACCTCCGTAGGGTGCAATGTAAGCATCGGGCTGAGACGTGCCCCTCTCTCTCTACCACCATGGTGGGCTATAAGCCACTCTCTCCTTTCCAATTCAAGTCAACAAATGCTTATTGATAACTTCTAAGCTAGCTGGCATGCTAGGACGTAAGGATAAACGAGCCTGCTCTGGTATGGGGAGCGGACATTGAAATAGATCGCATTGAAAGTGCTGCAGAATTAGGTACTGAGCCCAGGAGCAAACATGCCAAAAGCATAAAGGCTGAAAGGTCAGCTTAGACATGTAACATAACAATCTGCCATTCCTTTATTCAACAAACTTTAACTGAGCACATACTTGGTGCTCAGCACTAGATTCAGACACTGCCACTTAAGACCAGTGAGAAGGGAGGCTCATGAATAGACAAGTACACTCCACTGTGGCAAGTGCTGGGGCAGAGGATTAGAACTACAGGAGCTGTGGCCATGAGGATGGATGCCACGAGAATGCTACTCAAGAAAGAAGAATCCACTTCATATGAGATCAGTGCTGATATCAAGTCCTGGATGGGGCAGACGTGGGACTTTGATATGGAGCAGGTGGAATTCTATGGCCCCTCTCAGCACTCCCCTGTTGTCTGATTACACCACATTGGGTTGCATTTGGCTCAGTGCCTTCTTTGTAAATCAACTTGATGCATTTATAGTCATGTCTGATGAACTGAATGTGGGCATGAGAGGAGGAGTGAGTGGATAGACACAGTGGAAACTAGATGAGAGGCAGGAATAGCAGCTCTTGAGAGAGAAGAAAAGCACTACACATGAGAAACAATTGAGAAGGCACAGGTCAGAATCAGCAGCAGAAACTTGCTTGAGTCTAAGTTTACCCACCATGGGACAGCTCAGGCCTGTATTTGAATACATCACTCAGACCTAAAACCTCAGAGCATCAAGCCTTCTCTGACAAGGAAAGACTGAGATTACAGAAAGAACAGTATCACTAAGAGTTCAAACAACACCTCTGATGGAGCTCCTGAGCAAGAGTATGCCAGAATAGAAAGGCCTTTTGATCCCCCTTGGCTGCAGAGAGAGGCGATTAAGGGGGGACAGCATGACCCAGGGGCATGTCAGCTCAGGGTGGGCTGCTGAGGACAGTGCGGGATTAACGAGCATCCAGAGGCAGGCAGTGATCACCAAGAGGCAGAGGCTGAGAAAGCATCCACCCCAGTGGTTTGGCCAGCCTGCCACATGTGAGTCTGGTGTGGAGCCTCATCTCAGAGAGACAGAGCAGCACAGGCAGCCTCAGTGCAGATGGGAACAGCAGCCAAGAGGAATGGCCCAAGGAGTGACAGAGGGGCAGGCTGCAGTGAGTGTTATAACTGGTGTCTCACCTCTTTAGGGAGTTCAAGAGAGGTACAAAAAACAGGAGGGCCAAGGCCATGCAAGGGATTTGGGGACAAAGAGAAGAAAGAGTTTCTCCTTGTAATCCACAGCCTGGCAGAGTTAGAAAAAAGCCTTTTGCTAATGTGCCCTCATTTCCCAAATTTTTTTAAATTCCATGCTCTTCGAAATTTGCTATTGGTATCATTAATGTGCAGAAACACTGGAGTTCACCTTTCCATTAAAAAAATACACAAATTGTATTTCAGTGTAGTCACAGCCATCCAAGCCAACCATTGCAAATGATGTCACTTACCATGGCACAGCACCGTAACTTAGATAAATAATTATAATTTTGAAAGTTTGTAGATCATATTGAACTTGGCTTAATAGGCCCTCTCTTCAAACCTGTGAAAGGATGGCTCATAAAGAAGTAATTAGTTTATATAGACTGTCAAGGTTCATGGGGGACAGCTGGCCTTTGATGCCTCGTCTGTGATTACAGGCAGCTACAAGATAATAAAATCAAGCTCTGAAATCATGCCAAGGTATTCAGTGATCTCACTCTGGACACTCTGCCAAGCAGAATGAACTATAAGTGCCTGGTTGTACTCCTGTTCTTTGGTTTGTGGTCTCAAACAAGTCTGAGACATTCAGTATTTTCAAAGGCCCCAAATTCCCATTAAAGTAAAACCATTAACCTTAAAAATTCATGTTCATAATTAATATTTGTGGTGGGCTCCAATTCCAGGCCTATTCAATATGGCCACTGTAGTAAGCCACAGAAATGGCTTCTGGAGGAGGAATTTGAACTGGTATTAACTTGTCTAAGCTTGATTATTAAATACTCTAATTACTGACCATAGAAGCTGGTTCTCAATAGCATTGATTTTGCTGTGGTGATTGCCAGTTGTCTTTTAAAAGACAATTCCCTCAATGTTTTCAAATTCTCTTCTCTATGCTGCCATCTTATCTAAGCTTTCTTGGGCCCTTCATTCTTCTGCAGCTTGAATGATGCCCCATGTCCCCTTAACACAATAAACTATCTAACAGGTGGTTTTCATTAGGCCTCTTTGGTTTCCAAGGATAGAGACATACCTACTCATCCATCTCAAGAGATAGATTGGGTAAAAGTACAGCAACAAATATGATTTTGTGGAAATTCAGGATCAATATGATACCAGGACCACTCAGGAACTGAGGCTACTGTTCCCTTCAGGGACCACGCACTCCCTTCCATCTGGGCACACATCTGCTGCTCTCTTGGGACCACTGTCTTCCCCTCACTCTGCTGACAGGGTACTCCTAACTGCAGTTTGAGTATGTTATGGAAGCTTCATCTGCAACAGTTGCCCCTTTCCCCACATGCTTCCCACCATCCCCATCTGCCCTGCACCCCCATCCCTTTAACCTCTCAGCACTCAAACAGGAAGCTAATTGGACAATTTGATCTTTTCAATCCAGGTAGCAAGTTAGGTCTCAACTTGGATCAGGTGCCCACCCCAGGTCCAATCACAGCTGGTCAGGTGGGCTGGGTCATGGGGCTTGGAATCTGACCACTGGGGCAGGGAGCAGGGAAAACACCATCACATATTTGCATCATAACTTGTCAATGAAGCATGCCATTGATTTAGAGTCCTTGATTTCCCAGAATGTCTTTAAGCTTGGAGCTTGTTGGGTCTTCCAAAGCATTCTTCCAACAGAAAAAAAGAAACGTGGTTGGAGGTTTTGTTCTTTTTGTTTTTCCTGATTCATTGTATAAAGAGCCCTAACTTTGGAGTTCCAGGTTTGAATCACTGTCATGCACTGAGGCTGGACAGAGTCAGCCACTGAGGTAAAGATGAATGAAACAAAGAATTTTCTTAGGAACTGAGCCCAGGATCCTGAATTCAGGAGGATTCTGCAGACTCCTGCCAGGTCGCCTGGACTTGGGATGTAGCAGAATGAAATGATGAAAGAGGAGAGTGGTTAACAGGGAGCAGTAGGGAACAATGGATGGGGATCCCCTTTTAAAGGAGCAGAATCACTCTCACAATGGGAGTACCTGGCAACATTTTTCCAGAAGGATATCAGAATTGCCATGGGCCATACCTGTGGTAGCTATGTGCCTCCCATTCTTCTCCTCTTTGAGTGGGGGTTTTATTGAGTTTTTCTTCCCCTGGTGTCTATGTGTGGGAAGAAACCTTGTCATTTTAGTTTATTGGCCTCTGATCAAGAGGAGCTGCATCCAGTTCTGGTAAGAATCACAAAATATTGATCTTTAAGCCAGATGCCATATTGGATACAATTTTTTTTGAGTGGGGGCAAAATAGAGGTAAGCATGTTTTGCATGAAATAGGGGTGTGAATAATTGTGACCTATAGCTGAGCTCTGACAGAATGATTGCACTGATGCCCCTGCACCCCCCTGCCCTTTAGGAGCCCACTCCTGCACCGACTCTGGGTTTCGCTCTGGGACTTGCTTTAGCCAGTGGGACAATGATATAGTTTGGCTCTGTGTCTCTACCAGAATCTAATCTCATATTATAGCCCCCAAGTGTCAAGGGAGGGACTTAATGGGAGCAGACTGGCTCATGGGGGTGGTTTCCCCCATCCTGTTCTCTTGAGTAAGTTCTCAGTGAAAATGGACTAACAGAAACAGTAACAAACTTCTCATAAGTAGCTGCTTGCTAAAGTGCTTTCACATTTCTGCACTTTAAGGAAGGAGCTCAGGCTAACCTGCTGGAAGAACACATGGAGAACAGTATCATCCCAGCCAAAGTCACCCTACAGATCAGCCAGCCCACAGCCTATCCATTAACAGGCTGTAGACACATGAACAAGCCCAGCTGAGATCAGCTGAGCCTGCCTCAGATGAGCAGAGCTGCCCAATAAGCAGGAAGACTCAGAAGAAAGGAGTAATGGTTGTCGTTTGGTGCGCCTAAGTTTTGGGGTGGTTGTTGCACAGCAATATTTGGAGACATCTGGGATGAAATTACAACTGCACCATTACTACTGTGTTCTTGGCAAATTATACAATCTGTCTTAACATCAGTCTCTCCTATAAAATAATAATGTCTATTTCAGAGGATTGCTGTTAAAATTATGATATAGTGTGTGTAAAATAGTGCCTGGTGAGTATAAACATTAGCTAATTTTCAGTGATGTTGTGTACAAGTTGTTTTCTGTAAAATGATGTATCACCCAGGGGACAAGTAGGGGCAGAAATCCACCTCTTTCTCGACTTGCCAAGCCATGTGCTCTGGAGTGAGAGAGCGTCCATCTGTAAGAAGGGGCACCTGTTTCTAATTTGCACAGTTAGTATATGGGCTGGCACCAGATCCGCTAATATTATTGACATTATTCATCTTTAGAATAGTATTGTCATTAACTCAGAGTCCCCGAAAACTTGAAATTTTTGCATTAAAATGCTTCTTTCAAGCTATCTCCTAGTGCCAGTGCTCAAGTGTTCTAGCCTGAAACTCCACATGCTCCTGTTAGGGTGACCAGCTCACTCCGGTTTACAAGGACCTTCCTGGTTTCAGCACTAAAAGTCACACATCCTGGGAAATCCTTCCTTTCCAAGAAAATCAAGATAGTCTGTCTCCCTGGGTGTCCCCTTTGAAACTTAGTGAGGGAAAATGGCCCCAGAGTATCCACTGATTGTCCCCTAAACATTAGTTTGGCCTAAAGCAGGGTCTAGCCACAGCCTTCTCATTGAGAAGTCCAAAACTCTGGGTAAGAGTTACTGGTACATGGTGAAACATGCCTTGCTGACCCCATCCCTCACCTTCTACCATCAATTAAACCATGAAAGCTATGGTCCCTGCTGTGGATATTTACTTACCTGTAAGGGACCTTTTACCCTCCTATTCTTGGCTGACTGAAACCTGCCCCTGTCCTCCTTCCTCTGTACTGGCTCTTATTCCCTCCTCCAGCCATCTTCCCTTGGGACATCCTCTTCAGCTTTCCTCCATGGCCTTCATGCCTTCGGAACCTGCCTCTGACCACTCAACACAGGAGGAGCTGTGTGTGCCCATCCTCACAGGTCCCCAGCTGCTGCCAGTAAACCCCTTCCAATCAGGATGCCATGGACAGAACTGGGGCACCATGGTTGGACAGAACTGGGGCACCAAGGTTGAGCATGGAATATGATGGAGAAGTACAAAATAGAATCTTACAGATGAGAGGCAGTAGCTCCAATGGCAGATTCCAGATAGGTCTGAAGCTGAGTTTCTGCAGGGAGGGTGATGAACTGACCTTTGGCTGAAGCCATGTGACTGCCCAGGAAGCAGAGTGGGATGCCAGGGGATACCCTGTCTTCTGGGCCTCGGGAACAGCCCCCAAACAAACCAGCTTGGAATGCAAAGTCACATCTACTGTAAGACTGAGGTGGATGGCATCCTGTGCTGCAAGTTTAGAGCTCAGAGGGCTGTGAGGCAGGACAGACAGAAGATGGCTGGGTCCTGAGACCATGATCCTGAAGGCGCTGGATGGGGGACTGAGGTCCTGATGTGGTTATTCCACAATATCCCACATGGTTCTCACAGATCTTTTATCACTTTTGCTGCTTCCATAAACTGCCTAAATACTAGTTTACTTACCATTTGTTTTACTCATTTCGTGTTTTTAAAAACTCAAGTGCATTTGTTTTAAAAGAGAATGACTAAAACAAAAAGCCAGCAATTCAGGCCGGGCGCGGTGGCTCAAGCCTGTAATCCCAGCACTTTGGGAGGCCGAGGCGGGTGGATCACGAGAGATTGAGACCATTCTGGTCAACATAGTGAAACCCCGTCTCTACTAAAAATACAAAAAATTAGCTGGGCACAGTGGTGCGTGCCTGTAATCCCAGCTACTCAGGAAGCTGAGGCAGGAGAATTGCCTAAACCCAGGAGGTGAAGGTTGCAGTGAGCCGAGATTGCGCCATTGCGTTCCAGCCTGGGTAACAAGAGCGAAACTCCGTCTCAAAAAAAAAAAAAGCCAGCAATTCTCGCCTTGAATAGAGAATAACCTAAATAAAATACAACAGAATGTTATTAAAATTCTAGCCTGATGTCACTTACTGAAGGCTCGGTGATAGAACTTGCTCCCTCTTTGTCCAAAAGAGTGATTAGCAAGTATTTGAGTGTTGAAGATGTCTTAGACCTCCCAAGCTGTACCTTTCTCCTGGACATGATCAGGAAGGAAACTTAAAGAGGAATGACTTACTCAGCATGGGATTCAGCACTCTTTGACACTAAGTCTGGGTATCACGTAAATCTTGCACTTCCAATGAGGTACGTCCTATGCATTGGAAAACTGGCAGAGGAGGAAGAGGCAGGACTTGGCATCTGAGAATAAGGAATCATGTGGCAGGGCTGATCCAACCTGGCTAGGTAAGCTTGAGCAGTTTGTGAAATGTCTCTAAGTCTCCATGTCCTCATTTGCAAAATGGAATCATAATGGCTGACCTATCTGTTCCACAAGGTTGGTAAGGTGTGTGTGTGTGTGTGTGTGTGTGTGTGTGTGTAATAGGACACATGGTTTGCAACACTCTGAAACTGTGTCTTGCAGCTAACATTACTCCATAGGGATACATTATAGGTAGAATATAACAAAATTTATTCTCAACTGATACTTATTTATAGAATTCTGGCCCAGCACGATGGCTCAAGCCTGTAATCCCAGCACTTTGGGAGGCCGAGGCAGGTGGATCACAAGGTCAACAGATCGAGACCATCCTGGTCAACATGGTGAAACCCCGTCTCTACTAAAAATACAAAAAATTAGCTGGGCATGGTGGCATGTGCCTGTAATCCCAGCTACTCAGGAGGCTGAGGCAGGAGAATTGCCTGAACCCAGGAGGCGGAGGTTGCAGTGAGCCGAGATCGCGCCATTGTACTCTAGCCTGGGTAACAAGAGTGAAACTCCGTCTCAAAAAAAAAAAAAAAAAAAAAAAAAAGAATTCTGCACAATCTTCAAACTACTTTCTCTTACATTATCTAGCTGATGGTCCCTACACTATTACACTACCCATTATACTATCCAACAATCTAGGCAGCATAGCTTGATAGTACAAATGGGTGGTCAAGCCTTAGAACAAACTCAAAACTTTTCTTTTTAAAAAATTATCACAGATTATAATTGCACCATTGTAATCAACCCAAAATGAACCAAACACTTGTGGCTTATTGATAATAATACAAATTTTGATTACTCTGATTACCCTCATTATTACCATTGCTATGATTATCACAACTATGATTTCCCCCAGTGAGAGCTCTAGGCACTTTGCATTAGTATCTTACTTATCCCACATATTAACACCAGGAGTGGGTACTATGATTATCCCCATTTTAAATTTAAGGAAACTGCCCCTCAAAGTAGTTCATACAGCTAATAAGCAGCAGAGCCTACGTGAGTTTGGGCCAAAGCCTGTGACCATTCACAACCCCTGCCTTCCCTTCTCTCCATAAGACACATCGATATCCCAAGCGTGTGAGAGAGGCTTTGCCAAGGACCTCTCCCAATCCTGCAGGAGGGTCTTTGCCATCAGGCACCTACAGGGCCTGATGCATGAAGAAGGCCCTGAGGCAGGTCCAAAGATAAGGAGGCAGATAGACTGGCAGACCCTCAACAAAAGGATAAACAGAGTTAACCATGTATGAAAGAGCATTCCCAGCTGCAACCAGCACTATAACCAGCTAATCAAACCAGGCCAAATCACGTCCCAGGCAATTTTCTGGGCAGCCCTCAGAGAGTCACCCAGCCTGACAAGTCAGCCAATTATGCCTGATCATTCTCTGCAGCCCTGTCCTTATAAAAGACAAGTCCAGACTGGCCCAATGTAGACAAATGAGCAGTTCTATCATCTCTGAAAGGCAATCTAATTCCCTTCAAATTTAAAAGTCTCTACAGTTTCCTAACAGGCCTCAGTGGGGCACAGGTAGAAATTAATAAGTTCACAGTGTGCCCACTTGCTTTCATTATCATTTTTCTTGCCAGGCAGTGGACAGGATTTTCATTGTTACTCAAGAATTTTTTTTCTGTATCTGATTCTCTAAGAAGGTCAAATCTACAGAGCTCAGACACTGGGTTGAGAATTGAGTCAAGTCTAATAATGGACTTGATTCAAATCTGAGGGAGGTTTCATTGACTGAGCATCAGCACTTTACTGATCTGGTGGGGCAGGTATCAAAAGGCAGTATCACAGGGAAAGAGAACTCAGAGTAAGTGCTGAGAAGCCCTAGCTCTAGATTCACCCCAGGCTGGCCTGTTCTCGGATGCTGGGCAAGTTGCTCAGCCTCTCTGAGTTAGTTATCTCCCCTGCAAAACTGGCAGGGAGGAGGGGATGGAATAGGAAACTCAAATTTATTAAACTTCCCCTATATCTTGAAGCATTGCAAGATGTCTCATAGACACTCTAAATTTCATCAAAACAACACACAGCCCTGGAAAGCTTCTATTATTTTACAGATGACAGTAAAGCTACTACTAAATCACACCATTAAAATGAACCTTATGAGGGCCAGGGACTGAGGGGCTTGGGTGGCTTGAATGCAATTGCAAACTCATAGAACTTTTCTGGAAAGCAATTTTACATGTTTCACAACCTGTAAAATGCTTGGCCAATTATCTACAATTCTGGAAATCCATCCAAACAACAGAATCTGAAATGTGGACACATGTTATAATAAAAGAGAATTGAAAATAGACATATTGCCAATCAAACAGAATGGTAAACTCTAGAACACCCATTAAGTAGGAAATCATGCAGCCATTTAAAAAGTTGAAGAAAAATATGCAATAAAATGGCAAATTTTCATTACTTTAATGGGAAAAAATATGTTAGTATTCAAAATGAGGTATAATAACACATTTTTTTGAGATAGGGTCTTGCTCTGGAGTGCAATGGCACAATCTCAGTTCATGGCAGCCTCAACTTCCTAGGCTTAGTTGATCCTCCTACCTGAGCCTCCTGAGTAGTTGGAACTATAGGTACATGTCAACAAACCCAGCTAATTACTATTAATTATCATTATTATTATTTTGCAGAGACAAGATCTTACCATGTTTACCAGGCTGGTCTTAAGCTCCTGGGCTCAAGCAATCCTCCCTGCCTCAGCTTCCCAAAGTGCTGGGGCTTGTACAAGCATGAGCACCTAGTGTAATCACAAACTCCTGGGCTCAAGCAATCCTCCCTGCCTCAGCTTCCCAAAGTGCTGGGGCTTGTACAAGCATGAGCACCTAGTATAATCACAAACTCCTGGGCTCAAGCAATCCTCCCTGCCTCAGCTTCCCAAAGTGCTGGGGCTACAAGCATGAAGGTAAAAAAAAAAAAAAAAAAAAAAAAAGTAGAAAAATTACAAGAAGGAAATATACTAAATGTTAAAAGAGTCTCTCTGGGGTTATAAAAACATATACTTCATTCTTTTTCTGTGTGTTTCACTATGTTATCCACAGTTTCAACAATAAATACTTATCTCATATACCTCACTTGCTATAGTTGTAATCAGGAGATCTACCACAAAAGCTACTTTAAATCCCTGAATTTTACACTTATATACAAAAGGCAATCATATTTATTTAAACGAAAATCACTTGAAATCATATATGATTCTAAATGATATATTGGCAGAATCTATGTATAGAACATTTTTCTTAAAAAAAATTAAAGGGGGAGACAGGTAAGAGAAATAAAACAGAGCACAAGTGGTATGGATGGAACTCTCTTCCACAAAGCTTATAGCCTACCTCCTGGGCTAAATGGGAAATAAAAACCACTGGGAAAGGGGTGGAAAAACTGACATACAATACAAGGGCAGTTGATAAGGGAGAGCTAAAAGCTTCGGTTGACTTCGAGGAGTGATGGAGTTGGCAGATATGAATTTTTCAATTTTATGAGAATGATAGGGATCTGAAATAAATCTTCGGTATTTTCTTTTTAAGACAAATGTTTTAAAATAAATGCCTGCAGCATGGATGGATGGCTAGTGCCTTGTGTCCTGTCTTAGAACTGATCATAAATAACACTGAGAAAAATAGCTCTGGCTATTCTAAAAAGCACCTTTATTTTTTACCCCTAAGAGCTTGGAGGATTATATTTTGATGCATTAAGCTAGATTTTTTTTAAGGCAGCTGCAAATAACAGAAGTATAGAAGTTGTCTTTAAATGGAAATAACTACTCAGAGCTTGGCTTAGAAACTAACTATGGTTTCAAGAAGTGCTGAACAGTTGTGGGTGCATCTAACGGTCAGAATACAAAGTTTAAAGGCATTTGATGGGTTCATAACTTAAGGAAATCTTTTGGTGAGTCTTCAGATGAAACATTTAATTTTTCTGCAGCCCTATAACCAACAAACTTAAATAACCTTTTGTAAATTCAAACGTTCAAATATCAGATTAGTTAGAGTTTGTTTTTTTTTTTATTCTGGTCTGTACATTTGAGAGCTTATGACTTTACTGTAGAACAGCTTTTTCAATGACTTCAGTTTCCCTTTCACTATTTTACATTAAAGGACATGAAAGAACAGGATGTTAAAGGCAGACATACAATCAGACACATTGCTGATTTTTTTAAGTGCCAGCCTCAGCACACTGCAACAACTTCATATCATCTGATTACTTCCTGTTTGTCATTTATTTTCTGCCATATTTGAAAGAGGGGTCACATGTTCAGATGGAAGGGTGAATGAGAGGATCTGCTTGGTGGAAGGACCTCTGCGTAAAATAGGCTCTGAGGGAAGGGGCTGAGGGAAGCCAGGGGCTCACGCTCAGGGGAAAAAGAAAAGCCACACTCAGCCCTGTATTTCAGATCTGATTGATCAAGATAAACTATAATCCTGCATTTTTATGCTAAATCTCCCAAGTTTTAAATGTTGTTTCTATTCATGTTTTGCTGTCACCTAGAATAGAGTGCAGTTGATACAATCATAGTTCACAGCAATCATCTAAAACTCCTTGAGTTAAGCGATCCTCCTGCCTCAGCTTCCTGAGAAACTACAACTAAGCATGCACCACCATGCCCAGCTAATTATTATTACTATTATTTTATTTTTTAAAGACGGGTTCTGATTATGTTGCCCAGGCTGGTCTTGAACTCCTGGCCTCAAGTGATTCTCCTGCCTCAGCCTCCCAAAGTGCTGTGGTTACAGACAAGAGCCACTACATCCGGCATCTATTTTTTTAAGTGCATAATAAACTGAGCATTTCTATGACCCAAACATTTTTACTAATATTTGTTTAAAAATCTCATTTCCAGGGATCGCTAAGAATTGCCGACTAAGCTCAATACCATCATCAGCTATGTCCAAGAAAGAGATGTGCTGGAGTCTTCCTAGACTGGCAAAGAAGGTCCAGGGAAGATACTTCATCTTTTGTGGTAAAGACTGCACGGAGTATATATTTCCAACTGGCATTTGTTAAAACTGGGACTCTGAGAGTGATTGGGAAATGTATGGAAATGCCTCAATTCTTAACACCACGTAAGTTCTTAAAAAAAAAAAAAAAAAAAAAAAAAAAAAAGCTTTCTTCTGGGGGTAAAGAGCGTCTCCCTCACTCTTTGCAAGAATGCTTATGGGTTTATCTTAATTTCCCCATTTAACCTACCTTCTCACTCCATACTTTATAATATTCTAGAATAAAAGATGTCTTCACAGAGCTTATCTCTTAGAGGTGCAGAAGAACCCCCTTTTCTTTGCCCAAGTAGCTCAGAATGTAGCAGACAAACTGTCAGAAAAAAAGACTTCATTATGGTGAAAACCTCAGCCTGGCACCCATCTATCATAAAGCAATCTTCTAGAAATCTTGAAAACCTTCATTAAATTTCCTGTCTCTCTCCTGACAGTTACAAAATGTTAACAATATTACTCATGATGCAGGCATCTTCAGAAACCCTTTGTCTAATCCCTCCTTCCACCACCATCACCAGTCCCTTCTCTTCATCAAAATCCATGGAAACATGAGACATAGCTGAGTTCCTCACTCACCCCTCCTGCGGCCTATCCCTTGAACAGGATCCAAGGAGGAAGCAGAGGTAGCGTTGATGATAGTGAGGCTCTCTAGCCACAAGACTGGGAGTGAAATATGGCACTGTCTGGGGATTCCTCCTCCAAAGATACACCCACTTGGAAGCTCAAGGATAAGACCCTGTGCCACTCTTAGCAGATGTTTCCTGGTCTTCCTCTCTCCCCCTTTTCTCTTGCCAGTTTACCAAGCTACCAAGTTCATCAATTATATGTGGCTAGTAGGAACAACAGGTCATCCCTCTATGGGTAAAATTCCCCTAAGACCCTTACTAGAGCAACTTCTCCAACTCCACAGGCCACTTCAGCAATTTATCACCCCTTAGAAGAAAAAGAAACAAGGGTCTTGCATTGGAGGCAAGATGAAGAAAAAAAAAAGAGAACCAGTATCCCCCCTGGAAATAAGAAAAGGCATATAGCTTTAACATCACAGGCTGATCTAGAGATGCATAGGTTGGTGACAATAGCTATAAAGCCATATCCTGGGCTTTGCAGAGGCTTCACAGCACATCTTCAAAGTGAGCCAAGCCCAGCCACCCAAAACATAATCTTACCTGCAAAAGGAACTGGTGCATCTTTATCCAGGGCTACCAGTGGTGGATCCAAAATGACTGTGTCATTGTTCTCAGTTATGACCCCATGATACGAAGTCTCGATCCATGGCTTGTGCTTGTTGACTAGAAAATAGGAAAACAAAACCAAACAAAAAGGATCACTATTTGAATAACCAGCCCATAATACTGTATTATTAAGACTGTATGTTTGCCCACTCATAGGCTCTTATCCAACAATCCCATGAGAGACATGGAGCATGATAATCCCAGTTTAAACTCAGAAAACCTTCAGAGAAGGGCAGGGAGAGGTTCAACCACTTGGAAGGTGAGGGACAGCAGTGACTCTCAAATACTGTTTTGCCTCTAAGACCATGGGTCCTTCACCTCACCAAAATCTCATTATTTGTATTTCTGGATGCCCAGTATAGATAGATATTATTGAGAACTGATTGAAAGCTTTAATTCTCTAATGCTACTGTCTATTAATAGATATTTCAGAGCTGAAGTCCTTTATCAATCAATAAACTAGCAGTTACTGCTATTTATGCTGGGGTTTCTGACCTCAACTGAATCTGATCCATCATTAGAAGTTACTGCATTTTATATACATATATACATGCATACACATACACATGTATAAATATCATTATATATGTAACAATACAACAGATATTTGAGTATTTCTGATCATTTAAAAACTATGTCTATCTCAGTGGTCTAAATTATCTAGCAACTTAAGTTGTTCTTTAGTAATTTGACTAGCTGAAATAAATATTAACCAATGAACAACTAATATACTTAAAATACATATCAAGTATGTTATAGGTTGAACTGTGTCCTGCACATAAAGAAATACATTGAAATCCTAACACCTAGAATCTCAGAATGTGAAGGTATTGGGAGGTGGAATCTCTACTGTGGTTAATCAAGTTTTAAAATGTCATTTGGATGGCTCCTCATCCACTATGATTGGTCTACTCATATAAAGGGAAAGTTTCAGCACAAATATATGCATACTGAGCGAATCTCACATGAAGGTGGGGTTGTGCAGCCCCAGGCCAAGGATCTACAGGAAGCTAGGAGAGAATCCTGGGACAGAGCCTTTCCTAGAGACTTTGGAAGGAATCTGGTCCTACCAACACCTTAATTTCTTATTTCTGGCACCCATAAGTGTGAGACAGTAAGTTTGTGTTTTTCCCAGATACCCAGTGATATGGTTTGGCTCTGTGTCCCCACCCAACTCTCATCTTGAGTTGTACTCCCATAATTCCATATGTTATGGGAGGGACCCGGTGGTAGTTAATTGAATCATGGGAATGGCTTCCCCTATTCTGTTCTCGTCGTTATAAGTCCCACAAGATCTGATGGTTTTCTCAGGGGTTTCTGCTTTTGTCTCTTTCTCATTTTCTCTTTGCCCACTGTCACCCATGTGAGACAGGATGGTGAGATGTCCAATTAAATCTCTTTCTTTTGTAAATTTCCCAGTCTGTGGTATGCCTTTAGAGCAGCATGAAAATGGACTAATACAGTAAATTGGTACCAGTAGAGTGTGGCGTTGCTGAAAAGATACCCAAAATGTGGAAATGAGTTTGGAACTGGGTAACAGGCAGAGATTGGAACAGTTTGGAAGGCTCAGAATAAGAAAGGAAAATGTGAGACAGTTTGGAATTTCCTAGAGGCTTGTTGAATGGCTTTGCCCAAAATGCTGATATCGATATGGCCAATAAGGTCTAGGCTGAGGTGGTCTTAGATGGAGAAGAGGAACTTGTTGGGAACTGGAGAAAAGGTGACTCTTGACTCTTATTATAATTTAGCAAAGAGACTGGCAGCATTTTGCCCCTGCTCTAGAGACCTGTGGGACTTTGAACTCAAGAGAGATGAGTTAGGGTATGTGGTGGAAGAAATTGTAAAAGCAGAAAAGTATTCGAGAGGTGACTTGGGTACTGCTAAAAGCATTCAGTTTTAAGAGGGAAACAGAGCAGAAAAGTTTAAAAAATGTGCAGCCTGACAATGGGATAGAAAAAAAAATTCCAATTTTCTGAAGAGAAATTCCAGCCAGCTGTAGAAATTTGCATAAGTAACAAGGAGCCCATTGTTAATCCCCAGGACAATGGGGAAAATGTCTCCAGTACATCTCAAAGACATTTGTGGCAGCCCCTCCCATCACAGGCCAGTGCGCCTAGGAGGAAAATGTGGTTTCGTGGGCTGGGACCCTGAGCTGTGTGCAGCCTAGGGACTTGGTGCTCTACATCCCAGCTGCTCCAGCCATGGCTGAAGGGGGCCAACATAGAGCTCAGGCTACAGCTTCAGATTGCTTAGGCTTCCAGCCTTGGCAGCTTCCATATAGTATGGAGCCTACAGTGCACAGAGTCAAGAATTGACTCTGGATTTCAGAACAGGTACAGAAATGACTGAATGCCCAGGCAGAAGTTTTCTGCAGGGGAGGGGCTCTCATGGAGAACCCCTGCTATGGTAGTGCAGAAGGGAAATGTGGGGTCGGAGCCCCCACACAGAGTCCCTACTGCCTAGTGGAGCTGTGAGAAGAAGGCCACCATCCTCCAGACCCTGGAATGCTAGATCCACTGACAGCTTGTACCATGTGCCTGGAAAAGCGGCAGACACTCAACACTAGCCCATGAAAGCAGCTGGGAGGGAGGCTGTACCCTGCAAAACCACAGAAGTGGAGTTGCCCAAAACCATGGGAACCAACCTCTAGCATCAGCATGGCCTGGATGTAAAACGTGGAGTCAAAGGATATCACTTTGGAACTTTAAGATTTGATAGCCACACTGGATTTTGGACTTGCACAGGCCCTGTAGCCCTTTTGGTTTGGCCAATTTCTCCCATTTGGAATGACTGTATTTACCCAACGTCTGTACCCCCATTGTATCTAGGAAATAACTAGCTTGCTTTTGATTTTACAAACTGATAGGCAGAGGGGGCTTGCCTTGTCTCAGATGACACTCTGAACTGTGGGCTTTTGATTAATGCTGAAATGAGTTAAGACTTTAGGGGACGGTTGGGAAGGCATGATTGTTTTTGAAATGTGGGGACATGAGATTTGGCAGGGGCCAGGGGAAGAATGATATGGTTTGTCTGTGTCCCCATCCAAATCTCATTTTGAATTGTACTCCCATAATTCCCACATATTGTGGGAAGGAGCCCATGGGAGATAACTGAATCATGAGGGAAGTTTCTCCCATACTGTTCTCACAAGATCTGATAGTTTTATCAGAGGTTTCTGTCTGTGTGTTCCTTATTCTCTTTGCCTCCTGCCATCCATGTAAGACAGGACTTGATCTTCCTTGCCTTCCACCATGATTGTGGGGCTTCCCCAGCCACGTGGAACTGTAAGTCTAATTAAACCTCCTTCTTTTGTAAATTGCCCAGTCTTGAGTATGTCTTTATCAGCAGCAAGAAAATGGACAAATACATCCAGCATGTGGTATTTTGTTCCAGCAGCCCTAGAAAATGAATACAGTATACTTATATCAGCAGGTACTAATGAAGGGTAGAGAACTGAAATTAGACTGTGCCAGGATTTGGTATAATGTTCCTATGTGAGAACCTCATCTTTTGAAAACCTAGTTCTTGCCAATTCCTTCCCCTTGTATGTCTTGTTTGATTGGTTCTGGCCCAACCCACTCCTATCTGGACAGCTGCAGGGGCCTCCTGACTGGTCTCTCTGTTGGAAGTCTTGTGCTACGCCAGTCTATTCTGCACACTGGTATCAAGAGCGATCTTTCTAACATTAATCTGATTCTCAATTGTGAGATGCTTGGTTCTTCTTTTTTAGTCTCCCCCATACCCTCAACAGAAGTCTGGATACAGAGTATATACATTAGAACCAAAATAGCAGGTTAGAGAGGAGACTAGAATAATCAAAATTGTTCTGATGCCAACCCTGCTTCATAGTTTAAAAGGTGTGGTCACATATCCAGTGCTTCCCACAACATCCTGTGAGGTAGGCATGATCATTATAAAGAAAATAAACTACCTCCACAAGGTGTAACTTTCCCAAGGTGATTATATGGTTAAAAATTAATAGGTGGGAAAACCAGAAACTCATCAGTTTGTAATATATGAAAAGTGCATGCACACACACGTAATATATATGTAATGCACATTATACTGTATGTAATATACTGTATAGATTACATTACAAATTTTTCAGTAGCTACAGCAAAGTGAGAGCTTATAGAATTGAGAGCAGCTCTGAAGCAGTGGCTCCTGTCCCTTCCCACCTCATCATCCTTATCCAAGATCAGTGGCAGACTCAACCAGGGCCACCATTTTGCTCCTTCTCACCCATTCCACAGCAATCACAAACTTACTGAAAAGCAGTCTAATGAGGCGGGGACATGTCTTTGTCATTCTCAGGTCTTTGCCCCTGAAACCCATTTTTATAGATTTCACCATGCCCAGGGCAGAGAGAAGAAGCTCTGGCCACTGCAGGTGTGAACTGAGCAGTAGGCGCATCCATCCTCACATTTTGGCATTCAGACCAATGCTTCATTATGGACCCTGGAAGAATTACAACCACCCTGGGCTGTCCCCACACTCCTTTGCTCTGTTATTAGCCAACAACACAAATGCAATGTAAATAATTTGCAGCTGTTGGAGGAAACAATTAAATCTTTTTTCCCCTTAATTAAACCTAGGGGCCTATTCATTAGAACTGTGTACAGAGCATACGCCAGGAGCTCACTCGGTGTTTCAGATTCATTGTGCCTATCTAAATGGTCTAAATCAGATAGGCTCAGTGGCAGGCAATGAAATCTAAAGTTGCAGTTCTTGGTTTTAGCCCTGACTTAGCCATGTCTAGCTGGTCCTACGTGAATCCGGTGGCCTCTCAGAGCTTCAATTCCCACAAGTGTAAAATGCTGATGATGATGCCACTTACAGTATTGTTCTGTTATTCATATGTCCTGTGCTAGACACACAGCTGCTGCTTTTTCATTACTCAGACTCACCACCCTCCTCTCTGGGCAGTGACAGTGTTGGCAGGAGAGGTGATTTTAGACCAACTTTAAAGCTGAGGCTTTTCCCCTCATTAGGAAATGGGCTGACTTCCTTCTATGCACAAGTCTGCCTTCCTTTACTTCTCTCCATCACTACTTGAGTTAGTTGGGTACCTGTCACATATTAGGCATTTTACATAATACATTCATTAATCCTCACAACAATCCCATTAGGTAATACTTTATTTCTCATTTTGCGGGTAACTGAAGCTTAGAGGGATTTAATGGGATTTCAGTTTGGATAATAAGAATGCTATCATCCTCCAAATTTTCTCCCTTGTCTCTCACATTCTAACTACTCTCAGATCTATCAGGATTTTTGCTTTGTCAAGATTGATTCATAAACAATATAGATCAAATCATCAGGGTTACAAACCAATAACTTTAATTTACATTAATTTGACTATGAAGATGTACGATAATTACTTTCTCTTCTTAGTTTTCAAATAATCATTTCAAGGACAACATTACTTTCATCCAGATCAACTAGATCCTTTATTTTTTATTCCATCATATGGCTGAATCATGCTCCATCTTAGCTTGCATCACATTTGGAAATAGCCTTCTCTGTATATTTTTCTTGTTTCTTGAATTTAATGATTACCTTTTTACTTCTATTGAGTAATGAAACATAAAATCCTTCTCTGAGCTCAATTATGTTACAACTTTTAAATCATCCCATCTATTATTCATTCTTCACTTGTAAAATGGAGATACTTATTTCTCAGGAATGTTGTGAAAATTGCAAGAAATGATGTAAGTGAACACAGTACCCAGGAGCAGAGTAGGCATTCAAATACTCATAATTCCCTCTACCCCATCTCATGATCCTGGCTAAGGTGTACCCTTGCACTCTCAGAAATATTTACCTCAGCTTCATCCATTCAATAAATATTACTGGGGTATCTGAAATCTACAGAAAACATACCAAGCATTGAGATAAAAATGAGAAGTCCTTTAAAAAGCATCCAACAAAATTCAGTATCTATTTGTAATTAAAACTATTAGCAAATGAAAAATAGAAGACAACTTTCTTAAACAGATAAAGAACTTCTACAAAAACCTATAGCTAGTATCATACAGAATTGTGAAAGAATAAATGCTTTCCTTCCAACAGCAGTCCACACTGTCCAATTTCACCACTTCTATTCACCTTGTGCTATAGGTTATAGCCAGTGCAATAAGGCAAGAAAAAAATATTAAATTGGAAATGAAAAAGTAAAATAGTCATTATTCACAGGGAACACAATCATCAATGTAAAAAGTCTGTGGCATCAAAAATCCTATTAGAACTAATAAGAGAGTTTAGGAAGGTCAGAAGATAGAAAGTCACTATTAAAAAGTCAATATGGTATTTCAATGTAGAAACAAACAACTGGCAATTTCAATTTTAAAATACTGTTAGAATAGAATCAAAAATATGAAAAACTTAGCAATAACTTTCAGAAAATATATGCAGGAGTTGATACATTAGAAACCCTCACACTGCAGAAAGAATTCAAAGATCTGGAGAGATTGTAATGGAGCAATATTATTTGGCAGATTCTATATACTTAAGATGTAATTTTCCTCAAAATTGATTTATATATATTTAATATAACTCCAACCAAAATACCTGCAGGATTTTTTGAAAGGATAAGCTAATTCTAAGATGTATGTATAAATGAAAAAGACTTGAAATAACCAAAACAATTTTGGAAAAAAAGAACAAAGTTGAAGGGCTTATACTACCTGACTTTGAAACTTGCTGCAAACCTACCTAATCACAACAGTGTGGTATTGATATAAAGATAGACATATACATCAACAGAAAGAAGAAAGAGTCCAGAAATATACACAAACATATGGCCAATCCATTCCTGACAAACCTTTTAAGATAATTAATGGGGAGGAGAATAGTTAAGTGCTGCTAGGAAAAAAAATGAGTATCTATATGCAAAAAATGAACTCCAGTCCTACTGCACCCCATAAACACAAATGACCCCCTCTTTACAGGGGTCATAGTCCTGAATGTAGAAGTTAAAATCATAAAACCTTTACAATAAAACCATACAAGAAAATCTTAGCATCCTTTGGGTTAGATGTATTAGAAGGAACCAAAAAAAAAAAAAAAAAAAAAGCATGCCCCAATGCCCCATAAAAGATAAAATTGTTAACATCAAATTTTATAAAAATGATAAACTCTTTTTTTTGACAAACACTAAAAAAAATTTATAAGCCACAGACTAGGAGGAAATATTTGTAAAACATTTCATAAAGGTTTTGTATCCAAAATACATAAATAATTCTTTCAATTAAATAAGACAATCTGATTTCCAAAAAGCAAAAACTGAACACACCTGTCACCAAAATATATATAAACAGCAAATTAGAGCATAAAAAGATGTTCAACATCAATACTCATTAAGGGTATGTAAATTAAAGCCACAATGGGATATCACCACATCATCACTTAACCGAAACGGCTAAAATAAAACTGACAATATAAAGTTCTGATAAAGATGTAAAGCAACTGGAACTTTTAGACATTGTTGGTAAGAATGTAAGAATAATACGGTTGCTTTGCAAAACAGTTTAGCAGTTTCTTATAAAATGACTCAGCAATTCTATTCCTAGGATTTACACAAGAGGAATGAAAATATAAATTACACAAAAAGACTTGTATAGAAATGATCACAGAATCTTTATTCAGAATACTTAGTGCCAAACTGGTAACTAAAATGGCCATCAACTAGCAAATGGATAAACAATTACAGTCTATCTAGATAATAGACACCCACTCAACAATATAAGAACAACTACTGATCCATATAACAAAATAGATGAATCACTGAAGCATTTCACGGGTGAAATGAAGTGAAAGAAGTCAGACCAAAAAGACTGCATGTTATTTGATGCTATTCATATGACATTTTAGAAAACACAAAGATATAGGGACAGATAACAACAGATCAGTAGTGGCTAGGGCTTGGGGTGGGGTGGGATTTGATTGTACAGGGGAACAAGGGAATATTCTGGTATGATGGAACCATTCTGTATCTTGAATGTGGTGGCGGTTGCACTTCTGCATGTGTGTGTTTCTCAAAACTTATCCAGCCTCACACTTAAAGAGGTGAATCTTACTCTGTCTGTGTTAATTATGTCCCAATACATATGAGGCAAGAACAAAGTCTAGTCCTCAAAGGACTCTCAGACTAGAAGTGTAAACAGTATGGTAAAAGAGAGGTGGGAAGAGGACAGAGTCCTATAGAAAAAAGAGAAGAGAAGTGCCACCTCAGTCAAGGGAACCCAGGATTACTTCCTGGAGAAAGTAAATTCTAAGTCATGAGCAGCAGAAATTCAGCAGGCATAAAAGATGTGGAGGGCTCCAGGCCAAATAATGTGGATGGGCAAAGGCCCAATGGTAGAAGCATTTAATATATCTTGGGGGAAATATAACTAGTTTGGCTTAGCTGTAAAACAAAGTTTGAGGGAGCAAAGCCAGCCATAGTGCTGGACTGAGACAGCATTCACATGACCCAGTGCTTACTGGCATGTACAGAAATCATCCAGGAGCCATTCCCAAACCCTGGCTTCATGGGATGCTGGAGAACCATCTCCTTTCCAGAAAGAAGTAGTGGCTATTAATGCCTGTGGCTTGGCTGTTATTCCTTATTTAATCTATTCCATACCCTGATGTTTCCAAAAAGACAAAATGCTTTGTCTTTCTGTTCCAATAGCTTGAGGTTAGTCAGCTCCTGATGTGCTTCATTTGAATGTAACTTCAGAAGAACTAAGTTTTTATCAGTTCTTGACAAGAAAATGTCCCTGTTTCCGGCACCTCCCTTCTGGAGGCTGAGCTGTGCCCCTTTTGGACTATTTCTTCCCTCTTTCTTGTCTATTTTCCATGATGTTTCAGCATTTGGAAAATGCTCGTGTCTTTGCACTCATACAGAGGAAATACCAGTGTGATATTTCTGCTCCATTTACACAGAAATTAGGTCTTGCCACCCAATGTGCCTTTAACTAGAGCACAGATGCATTCCTCAGGAGAGATCCTCAGCTCTCTTCTCTTTGCTTCCACAGCAAAAAAAAAAAAAAAGTGTATTAATGCTTTATCCAGGCAGCAGGGCCAAATGGCTGATGATTTACCTTTTTGAATCTTTATAGTTTCATCCTAAAGTTGACCTTTCTGGCTACCCCTTGATCTTTAGCTCTCCAATACTGCTCCCTAGTTAAAAGTATGAGTAAAAAACATGCTCTACTGATTGCAAAATGCTCTGGCAAGGTTAACTATACTCTGGTAAATCTATTATTTCAAAGGCTGGTCTTTTGCCTGCCATTCTCAGCTTCCCTTTCTGACCTGATCTCCTGGTAAAACTGCTTAGACCAAGGTAGATACTAGACCCATGGGGAAATTGATGGGTGGAGTAGGCCAATTTATTAGACCTTGAAACTTTCATTTCACAGGCCTAGAAACTAGAGCTTGTTTGGTAATGGGGACTTGAAATCTTGAGATGAAAATTAATAGGGAGTTGATAGCATTCATGCAATCAGCACTCAGAGTTTACGGGGAGTAGAAAATCCATTTAAATCAGAGAAAGCCATCTTCCAGGAGACACATGGTTTGAGAGTAAATAGGCAGAGAGAAGAAATGGACCCCAAGCGGCTGTAGGCAACACAGAGGCTATTCTCTACTCCTGTTTTCTAGCCCATCCCCTGTGTACCTTTCACAGGCTCAGCCTTCTGTGGGGTGTCTGAGGTTGTCAAGTGAAGCCTTTCAACAGTTCTTCTCCTCTAACTTTTTAAAATTGTACTAGTTTGAGTATCTGTTCTTATAATAAAATGATTCCTAACTGTAACTGTGATAATAGCATTTTGAAAACGATTTTTTTTTTTTTTTTTTTTTGGCCAATCAGTTTGAGCTTATGAGGTTGCTCAGGTTAGCCTTGAACTCATGACCTCACCTTCGCAAGCGCCACGACCTCCAGCCAGAGCCACTTTGGCCCCCTGAAAATGATTTTTATTCTTAGCTTCGGTCAGGCTGGGATAGGATCCCTGTCTAGGCAAATGTGATTCTGCCTTTCTCCTACTAGGATACTAGGCTAGGAAGCTGTCCTGCCCTCCACTAGGAGATTAGATGAGGCTACCCAAGGCCTGAAGCTCCCTAGGTTATCCATGCCTTTTTTGTCACTGTGCTGTGCCCAATGACACCTGTGCCCACACTCCTTGCCCCTGTCCATTCATTCTTGCAGATTCAACTCACTCCCCTCCCCTGGTTGCCCTCCTGTTCCTCTGTCACCCTGTACTGTCTGCTCTCATGCCACAGGCCTACTGCATTGCCATTGGCTCTTTCCTCATTCCTCTTTTATGAAGAACCATGAGGCCCCTTGAGGGGGAGGCAGCGTCCTAATCACGACGATGACTACAGTTCCTAACACAGTGCCCAGCATATAGTGAGTCACTGGTAAATGAGGGGAGCACACCTTTTCCTTGCCAGCATCTCCAATACCTGAAGCAATTAGCAGTACTTTGATTCCAATGAGTAGGCATTCCCATATCATGCAAATAGAAGAAGGACATGCCTCCCAAATCTTATGGTGACATTTGCCATCACTTAATTAGAGACAACCTATATCACTTGCTAGAGGTACCAATTAGAGAGTTTCAAATACAAATCCCATGTGTGTGACTCATACATGAAAAATATCCACAGATGAGATTACATTTCACTATTTTAATTGGGTTGAAAAAGTGTTTGAAGAAAAGACAGCTGAGTCATTAATTCTTAACTGCTTGATAGGCGCTTTCAGTGGGGGCAGAATATTGCTTTCCTTCCTTCCTCACTTCTTTCCTACTTTCCATCCATCCATCAGCCCACCCATCTACCTATCTACCCATCTACCTGGACATCTGTCCACTCACCATACCTATTTTCTTCTTTCTTTCCAACTATTATTTTCTACTCATAAGTACTCAATTGTTTAGAGCATAGACATTCTTAAAGACTTTACCTAGTTTCTCCAGCCTGGGGATCATCTATATGCCAATCTCCCATTGGGTAGTGACATGTGGGCTAACAACCCTAGGCTTAACTCCCAGGGGCTGGGAAAATTAGATTAAGCCTATGAAGAAGATCAGAAGCCATGCAGAAAAAGATCATTTAGAATTTAAAGGGGCAAAGAAAAAAGGACTGTGATTGTTCAATGCTCACATTCACTTGCTAGAGCCAGCTCATTTTTTACACAAAATATTTTACCTACTGAATGTTATTGGACTGAAGTGTACATTAAATTGTTATATCTTTAATTCTCCAAGATTGTTATTACTTCAATATCTCATATTTCATTGCATTTTAAACATCCTTAACCCCCAAAACAGTCCTTAACTTACTTTGTAATTCATGCTAATAAATGTAATTGTCTAAAACTTTCTGTAATTGCCATTGACAAACCAGAATCATTAACAGGGCTAATCAGAAGCTGCCACTCCTGAGGGCCTACTAGGTGCCAGCCTTTACAGTCATGATCTCATTAAGTTCTCACAAGCACCCCTGCAGGATGGCAAAATTGGCTCCATTTCGTGGATGAAGGAACAGATTCAGAGAGCTTCAGAAACTCATACAAACAAGACCATGGCTCCTAGACAAAAGAACCGAAATTTCCTCCCTGGCTGGTCATCCTTCTTCCCACAAGAAGTCAATGCAATGGCACACATTCAGTTCCCTCTCCTGTGGGTCAAACTGTGGACCAAGTGTTCAGTAGGGTAAAGGAGGCGATATAATTGAGACCAAAGCGAACTGGGGAATGAATAGTCAGAGTTCACCAGAGAAACAGAACCAATAGTACATAACAATCTCTCTAAATCCATATACCTCTACATCTCTCTCTCTCTCTCTCTCTCTCTCTGTGTGTGTGTGTGTGTGTGTGTGTGTGTGTGTGTGTGTAGAGATAAGGAGACACACAGAAAGAATTTTAAAGAGTTGGCTCATACATTTGTAGGGTTAGCAAATTTGAGACCTGTAGGGCAGGCCTGCAGGCTGAAAACCCACACAGAAGTTGATGCTCCAATCTTGAGGCAAGTTTCTTTTTTTCTTGGAAACCACAGTTTATGCTCTCAAAGCTCTTCAACTGATTGGAAGAGGCTCACCCATGTTAGTGAGAGTAATGTCCTTTACTTAAAGTCAACTGATTGTAGATCTTAAGCACATCTATTAAATACCTTCACGGCAATCTCTAGACTGATGTTTGATTAAATGACTGGGTACTACAGCCCAGACAATTTGACATATCACAAATTAATCATCACACTCGATGAAGAGTTTTTTTTAGACTTTTGTATTCAAATTGAGTGAGAATATTTGATGGGAGAGTACAAATTTCTCTTAAGCTCAGAAATGCCATACTTTTATTTCTCTACTGGTAAGCTAAAAAATAAAACCCTTGTGGCTTATGCTACCTACTTTGTTCTAGAAGGTAGCAAATGCATGATACATTTTTATTGCAAATTCTATTTCATGCCTTAGATTCCAAGATGTCCAGAACGACAGATGGCAATGATCTGATTTACAGTATATTTACTGCAAAATGCTTGCCTGCTTCTCCGTGCTTCAGAAAGAAAGCACTGCAGGCCAATTTCCCTTCTTATTTATGTGAACTGTTATCTGCATTTCTCCAGCTCTGACTCCTATTTGAGAAGATACAGAGTATAAGAAATGGAGGACAGGCAGAAAGTCCCCAAGCTGCCCCATGCACCCCGGCCAAATACACAATTATAACAAAGTTGGAAGCCCAGTACCCTAGGTCATCCTCATGATTATCAGCCTATCAGAGAAGATGGTTTTATTTGCATCCACATGTCTGCACTCCTGCCTGCTCAGTTCAGCTCAGTTCAGGCAGTTCCTGACAGGGATTCTGACCCTCCCCTACTCTTCCACCCCAAAATACATAACCAAGACCAAATTAAGTCCCTCTCCTTGTCCTCCCAGAGCCCCTGCTTAACTCTAGCATAGCAAGGACTATATTGGAATGTAAATATTGTTTTGTGCCTTTTCTCTACCAGATGGTGGAGAAAGATGCTGGGTGTTTTAATGTCTATATCCCTAACCTGGCACAAAAGTTCTCAAAATATGGCCAGGAACCCTTGGGGGGTATCTGAGACCCTTTCAGGGGTCCACAAGATCAAAATTATGTTTATAAAAGTGCTAAGATAGTATTTGCTTTCTTTGCTTTTTTTCTCTCTGGAGCAGTTTTCCAGAGGTTATAAGCAGATATAAAAATCCAGCTGTCTTTTATTAAGCCAGACATTAAAGATATTTGCAAAAATATAAAACAATGAGACTCTTCCCACTATTCTTAAAAAATTCTCATTAACATAGTTATTTTTTAATAAAAAGTATGTTATTTTGGTCAATATGTAAGGTGTTTAATTTTAACTGAATTAATAGATACACATTTTTAAATTTTGTCAGTTTAAATTGCTAATGCAATAAATAGCAACAGGTATAACCTAGAAAACTAAAGCTCTTTGGGTTTGTGAATCATATTTAAGAATGCTAACATGTTCAGAGGCCAAAAGTTTAATGTATGGCTGTCAAAGGACTTGAAACAACTGCTCAGGCAGGAAACTGTGCGAGTGTAAGTGGAGGGGCAGAGTGGGGGAGAGAAGAAAGGGAGAGTAGGAGGAAGGAAAGAAAGAATACCTGAAGTCATCAAGGCAAGACTTACATAAACATTTCTTAGATTTAACTCAATAAGAGAGAGTTAATCAATGTAGTGACAAGATTGGTTCTTCTTCGGGTTCTGGTTGTGCAGGAAAAAAAGCTTGTTGACTGGATCGCCTGCACATCAATTATTGTGATACTACGTAGGTAACAGAGCCTCTGATTCTTTTGGAAAAAGGAAGGGGAGTATCTTCTCTTGTTGTATGAACTTGAGTGCATGTTGCCAGGAGAATAACTGTCTGAAACCTACAGTCTTTATATCTTTTGCAACGTGGCAGAAGAAACTGCCATAAAAATAAACAAACTTTATAAATCATATCTGTAAAAGGCATCAGAGGTTAAAAGTGTTGTGATGAATTTCTGAAATAAATTTAGACTGAATTTTTGAAGTGTTTAGGAGGCAACTATTGTGTCTCAAGAGCAATCATGATCTTGGGGGTTTTAAAGGGTAACTCCACTGTTGAAGGTGTCAATTTCTCCTACCCCCAAATAGAACAAATATTTGCCACCTGGAGGAGTCTTTCAATGCCTAAGGCTTCCTTTCCAAAATTGATAACTGAGACCTTTGCTCTTACTAGTACTAATCCTGAGATCTGGCACATGTTAGGTGCTCTCTATATATTAAAAGATCACCAATGAATGAATAAGCTTTGACTCCTTGTGTTATATTTCTGGGCAAAGACTAGCACACAGTGATTTCTCCTCAATTATAAATTATCTTAACCTAAGAAAGCAAGTAGTATCTTAATACTTTTATGAAAATAATTTTTATCTTGTGGATCCTAAGAAAGCAAGTAGTATCTTAATACTTTTATGAAAATAATTTTTATCTTGTGGATGGACCCTTGAAAGGGACTCAGGGACTCCCCACTGAGAGTTCCTGGCTATATTTTGAAAACTATTGTGATAGGTTAGGGATATAGACATAAAAGACCCAGCACCTTTCTCTACCATGTAGTAGAGATTAGGACCTACTTCTTTCTGAACAACTTCTGGATGACCAAGATAATATCGGTTTTCTCATACACCAATACTTCTAGAGTAATCAGACAAGGAAGAAACAAGGGAAAGGAAAACAAAGAGGATGACAGACAGTGTAAATAAAAGAAATTGGCAGACAGTAAACACTGGCCTAGAACGGTTCAGCATGGGATGAGAAAAATGCTATGGAATTCCATGAAATTGAGAATGTCTCAGGAGAAAATCCTGAGTCATAAAATCAGATTTACACTGGTGATGAAAAATCCACAAATATTATATGTAAAAAGCATATAGATTTACTAACAATGAACTCATTTATGGTTGGGAGAGGGTAAAAAATTCTTATGAGCATGACAAATGCAATTAATTATGCAGGGCTCACCATATTGAATTTAAGACAGATGTCATGTCACTGGTGGTGTTCTATTGGATATTCTGTATGTTAGTGAAAATGGAGATGAACAAAAACAGTTATACATTAATTCTTAATACTATTTCCTTAAATCTTTTTATATTTTTAGAATTTCAACTTTTATTTTAGATACACAGGGTATATGTGCAGGTGTGCTACATGGGTATATTGCATGATGCTAAGGCTTAGATTTCAGATCCTGCCACCAGATTAGTGAACATAATACTCAGTAGGCAGTTTTTCAACGTACACCCTCTCTCCATACTTTCCCCTTCTTGTAGTTCACAGGATCCATTGTTTCCATCTTTATGTCCTGCATGTCCAATGTTTAGCTCCCACTTATGAGATCATACAGTATTTCATTTTCTATTCCTGCATTCATTTGTTTAGGATAACAGCCTTCAGCTGCATTAACGTTGCTGCAAAGGATATAATATGGTTCTTTTTTATAGTTGCACAGTATTCCATGGTATATGGGTACCACATTTCCCTTATCCAATCTACTGCTGATAGGAAACTAGGTTGATTCCATGTCTTTGCTGTTGTTGATAGTGCTGTAATGAACATACAAGTGTGTGTCTTTTTGGTAGAAGGATTTGTTTTCATTGGGATATATACCTAGGAGTGGGATTGCTGGGTCAAATAATACTTTTGTTTTAAATTCTCTGAGAAATATTAAAATTGCTTTCCACAGTGGCTGAACTAATTTATATTACCACCAACAATGTATAAGCATTCCCTTTTCACCACAGCTTTACTAGTCTCTGTTTTTAGGTTTTTTAATACTAGCCATTGTGACTGTTGTGAGATGATATCCCATTGTGATTTTGATTTGCATTCCTCTGATTAATGATGAACATTTTTTCATATGCCTGTCAGCTGCTTGTATATCTTCTTTTGAGAGGAGTCTGTTCATATCTTTGGTCTGTTTTTTAATGGGGATGTTTTTTGCTGTTAAATTATTAAGTTCCTTACAGATTCTGGGTATTAGGCCTTTGTTGGATACATAGTTTGGAAATATTTTCTTACATTTTGTAGGATATCTGTTTATTCTGTTGATAGTTTCTTTTGCTTTGCAAAAACTCCTTAATTAGGTCCCATCTGTCAATTTTTATTTTTATCACAATTGCTTTTGGGAACTTAGCCAAAAATTCTTCAGCAATGCTAATGTCGACAAGAGTATTTCCTAGGTTTTCTTCTAGGATTTTTATAGTTTGAGGCTTCACATTTAAATCTTTAATCCACTTTGAGTTAATTTTTGCACATGGTGAAAGATAGGGGTCCAGTTTCATTCTTCTGCATATGACTAGCAAATTATCCCAGCATTATTTATTGAATAGCGAGTTCCTTCCCCCATTGCTTATTTTTGACTATTTTGCTGAAGATCAGATGGCTGTATCTGTGTGGCTTTATATCCAGGTTCTCGATTCTGTTCTATTTGTCTATGTGTCTGTTTTTGTTCCAGTACCATGCTGTTTTGGTTACTGCAGCCTTATAGCATAGTTTGAAGTCAGGTAGTGTGATGTTTTCCCCTTAGGACTGATTTGGTTATTCAGGCTGTTTTTTGGTTCCATATGAATTTTGGAGTAGTTTTTTTTCAATTCTATGAAAAATGACATTGGTAGTTCAGTAAAATGCTTTCAGCAACATGGCCATTTTAACAATATTTATTCTTCCAATCCATAAGCATGGAATGTTTTTCTATTTGTGTTGTCTATGATTTCTTTCAGCAATGTTTTGTAGTTATTCTTCTAGAGATTTTTCACCTCCCTGATGAGCTATATTCTTAGGTATTTTCATTTTTCCATGGCTAGTGTAAATGAGACAGTGTTTTTAACGTTCAGCTTGAAATGTTATTAGTATAGAAATTCTACTGACTTCTGTACAGTGATTTTGTATTATGGAAAAAGCCATTTATCAGTTCTAGGAGTCTTTTGACAGAGTTTTTAGTTTTTTCCTGGTATATAATCATACCATGAGTGAAGAGATAGTTTGACTTCTTCTTTTCCTATTTGGGTGCATTTCTTTCTCTTGCCTGATTGCTCTGGCTTGGACTTCCAGTACTCTGTTGAATAAGAGTATTAAGGGTGAGCATCTTTAGTTTGTTCCAGTTCTCAAGAGGAATGCTTCCAGCTTTTGCCCATTCCATGTGATTTTGGCCTTGAGTTTGTCTTAGATGGGCCATATTGTTTTGCCTAGTCTTTTGAGGCTTTTTGTTGTGAAGAGACATTGGATTTTATTGAAAGCTTTTTCTGTATCTATTGAAATAAAGATGGTTATTTAAAATATAAAAATATTAAATGGTTTTTGCTTTTCATTCTGTTTATGTGATGAATTACATTTATTGATTTGTGTATGCTGGCATCCAGGAATAAAGCTTACTTGATCATGGTGTATTAACTTTGATGTTCTACTGGATTAACCCCAAAGCAAGTAGAAGAAAATGAATAAAATTAGAAAAGAACTGAAAAAAATTGTAACGCAGAAATCCATACAAAGAATCAATGAAACCAGTACTTTGTTTTCTAAAAGAATAAACAGGACTGATAGACTGCTCACCAGATTAACAAATAAATAAAAGAATATCCAAGTAAGTATAATCAGAAGTGACAAATGACATTACAAGTAATCCCATAGAAATACAAAGATCCTCAGAGACTATTAAGAACAACTCTATGCACACAAATTAGAAAGTCTAGAGGAAATGGACAAATTCCTGGAAACACACAGCCTCCCAAGATTGAACCAGGAGGAACATGGAAACCCGAACAGATCAATAACAAGGTCTAACACTGAATCAGTAATTTAACAAATGCACCAACTGAAAAAACCCCGGACCAGATGGAGTCACAGCTGAATTCTACCAGACATATGAAGAAGAACTGGTACCAATCCTACTGAAACTCTTCCAAAACATCAAGGAGGAGGAGCTCATCCCTAACTCATTCTTTGGAGACTGATAGGAAAAATCTGGCAGAGACACCTCAGAAAAAGAAACCTTCAGGCCAATATCCCTGCTAAACATAGATACAAAAATTCTCCACAAAATACTAGCAAATCTTTTTCTTTAAATAGTTCTCAGCAGCGATGCTTCCCCACATTGAGCATTTCTAGGAACCCAAACTACTTCACACTGTTATCCTCTACAAAGGGAAGGGGCAAGACTTTCCCTGTGGCCCAGCTGGTATCTGATGGGATTAATCAGATTAAAAACAGGCTTTTTTTTCACTCTGATGTTAGCAGGGTGTGTTTGTCCAGGTCCTCTGAGAGGCAAACACCAAGACAGGATTCAACATGCAAGAATTTTATTAAGGAAAAATGCTTGCATGACAGAAATTAAGGAGGGAGCCAGAAAAGTCTGACAAAGAGGTCAGACCTTGATACAAGCATAACCCCAGTGGAGGGGAGAGGAAGAAATAAACTGCGCCTTCCTAATAAGAGGTGGCACTTAAGGTAAAACTTATTTGCCATCCCTGTCCCAGGAGAAGTAGTGGACAGTGGGATCAGAAAGGAAAGAAAGGCAAAGAACATTTTGCACCAAAATTCAGTAACTAAGCTGAGGGAGGATAAAAGTAAGATCACTAAGATTGCTCCTAGGAAGGCTGGAAATAAATCTGCCTGAAGGGGAGAAAAATGAGAGAAAGCATGGCTAAGGATATTAATGTCAGCTGATTACTCTTGTATCTTGGGCCTAACTAGCTTGGAAACGGTTTTCAAAGCAGATGGCAATCTCAGTACACTGAATTGTCATGATTGTCTTGGAATTTCGGAGGCCCTTGACTTAGTGGTTGTTCCATGACATTGGAGGTCATTGATGAGGGAAGCTGGCTAAGAGTGGGCACTCAGCAAGTGTGTGATGAACCAGACTGAAGACATGTTTGCATCATGACAACGGGTATTATCTAGGATTTCCCAGTGCACCAAGCAAGCAGGATTATGGGTATACTCAGAATAACCTAGACCCAGCCACTTGCTTTTGGGGGAAAGGCAAGGCAAGGACTGTTCTGCCTTAGAATCTGAGTTACCTGCCCTTTTCTTAAATATGAGCCACTAACCAAATGTAATTTATCATTCCCCTTCAAATATTCAAGAAATCACCTCTGACTGCCACTTTGGAACAGGAGCCAACTTTTCTCCCCAGACCGGCTCCTCAGCTCATGGGCACCAGCTCAGAAAATGGCACCGTTATTGCTGCTCAAGCCAATACCTAGGACACATCCTGATTTCTGCTTTTCCCTAACTGTAAGTTCCTACATTACTATACATAATTTATCAGCAAGTTTTGCCATTTCTACACCAACAAGTAAAACATAGAACTTCTCTTTCTCTACCTGCCAACATTCCGTAACCAGCTGATACCACCTCCTGCTTTGGCCTCTGAAGAACCCCTTAGTTTGCCTGTATCTCTTCACTCTAATCATCAGCAATCCCTGTCCACAGAGCTGCCAGAGTAATAGCTTCACAAAGAAAGCAGGTTGTGGCAATTTCTGCTCTCTCCCTCTCTCTCTCGCTCTTGCTCTCTCTCTCTCTCTGCCCCCCTCTCCTGCTACCATGTAAGACATATTTTGCTTCCTGTTCACCTTCTGCCATGAAGGTAAGTTTCCGGAGGCCTCCCTAGCCAACTGTGTCAATTAACCTGTTTTCCTTGTAAATTACCCAGTCTCAGGTAGTCCTTTATAGCAGTGTAAAAATTCAGCTGCCCAGATGGACGCAGTGGCTCACACCTGTAATCCCAGCACTTCGGGAGGCCGAGGTGGGTGGATCACTAGGTCAGGAGTTTGAGACTAGCTGACAAATATGGTGAAACCCTGTTTCCACTAAAAATGCCAAAAACAAAACAAAACAAAAACTAGCTTTGCATGGCGGTGTGTGCCTGTAATCCCAACTACTCAGGAGGCTGAGGCAGGAGAATCACTTGAACCCAGGAAGCAGGGGTTGCAGTGAGCCAAGACGGTGCCATAGCACTCCAGCCTGGGCAACAGAGCGAGACTTCCTCTAAAAAAAAAAAGAAAAGAAGAAAATCCAGCTGCCCACTACACTCACAATAAAGTCCAAAGTATTTCTCATGGTTTCTTATACCCACTCCTGACTCATCTCCTACCACCTTCCCTCGCCCCCAGTCACACTGGTTTCCTTTTTATTCCTCACATTTAGAAAGCTCAGGTTTTCCTTGGAGTATCTGCCAGAAGGCCAGAAATACTTTTCCCCGTCACATGACTGGATCCTTCTTATCATTCACCCTCCACTCAGACCTCTGGTAACCCCTTCCTGAAGACCCCATCTGAAGCATCCTCCATCTGCCCCACAACTGATCCTCTCAAAATGTTATTCTTTTCATCACAATGATCACACCTAAAATTAAGCTTTGTAAGTCTTGACTATTTTATCATTTGTCCTTGCCCCTTGGGAATGCAAGTCTTGAGAGCAAACACCTTTTCCCTTTCGGGCACCACTATTTCTCTGGCGCTTAGACAGTGTCTGGAAATGGCAGCTACCATTAAATATGCTGAGTCGGTGAATGAGCTGGCATCTATCATGGCTGTCAGTGAGATCAGAAAAGCTTCTTGTAGAGCCCTTTCCTGATTCAGCTGGGCTCCCTCTGGAAGCTCCACTCCCATCACAGTGCTCTCTCTCACCTCCCATGGCTGCCCTCACGGCCCTCTCTTTCCTCTTCCCATTACCCCAAGGACTTAGGTGGAACAGGCTCAGATATTCTCCATGCCAAGGCTCTCATTATTGTGCAAAGAGAATTTGAGAAGTCCCAAGGCCCTTTACCCTCAAAAGGGATGAGAACTTTTAAAGAAGGAATTCAGAGCTGAGGTAACAATTTTGACAATGGCCCCTTGTGCCTTGATTTCCTTTGTAACAACCCTTCACCCCCACAACATACCTACAGGTGCACCCAGCCTTCATAGCTCGTTCAGCAGTTCAGCATCATTGACTGCCCTAGCTGGTAGAGAACAGCGAGCAGGGCCTGCCCCAGCACTGGAGGGGAAGCCCTGCTCTGCACTGTTGATGGGCAGAATGCCCAAGATAGAGCTCTCGCCAAATTCCCACCACGAGGAGGTGGCTCCAGTCTCGAAGAGTTACACACTCCATAGGAGAGCATGCTCATGCTTTTGTGTAGGAAAATTTGTTTTTTAATTGCCTGGCAGCCCCGAATATTACCAGTGCCAATGGGTGTACTTGTTCCTCCAGCCCTACATCTTTATAAAGCAGCCCCTGCCTACCCAGGCAAAAGAACTCAGAGAGCTGAGAGAGGCTGTGCAGGGGCCATGTGCCAGGACCTCTCTCTCAACAGTGGAAATGGAAACCTCAACCCCTTCTCCACTGGAGTTTAACAAGCCCCACATCGCGCCCTGGTACACAGTTCCAAAATGTTCGTAAACCAAGCTGTGACACCACATAAACCAGGAAGGCACCCAAGCTCCACAGCCAATGAGGCTACAGTCGTGATTCCATTAGGAATGTTTGAGTTAAATTTAGTGCATGTAAAAACAGACTTGGCTCCAGGGCCCCTCCTCAGGGCTTGCACACAGCAGGTTCTTTAAGGATTTCTTGGATCATGAAGCATTTATGTCTTGGGTAAGTACATTATCTCCAATTCCACTGAGCATGGAGCACAAAAAATGCTATTTCCTATAGCACAAGGGAAGGAGAGTACCTGCAAAGCAGAAATTGTAATCTTTATGCTTAATCCTGAGATAGGGGTTAAGGAAAACCGTAGCTTTATTTCTTCTGGAAATAACTCCCATAACAGCTCCTACCCACAAATGAGACTGCACTAATAGAATATGAGTACCAATGGCCCCGCACACAGTGTAGTCCACATCAACAATTTTATATAACAAATATTTATTCACTAATTATTGGATTGGGTGAGACTATGCCAGGTATTGGAGGGTCACCAGTAGGAGTTATACTAATTGCCCAATTATACTAAGTAATTACATTAATAATTATAATTGGTATGCTTGCTAAGGAGAAGTACAGGATCCTTTAAGAATATATGTCAAGAGGAAGTGACCTAATCAGGAGTATTAGAGGGACTACCCTTCAAAAATGACAGGTGAACTCAGAGGGACTGAAGAATGTTCCTGAAAGAGAGAATGGCATGGGAAAAAGAGGAGAGAAAAAGTCACCGGTCCATTTGAGAAAGAATCATAAAGAGATGATCTAGTGTGTGAGACAAGAGAGACAAGGGATGGCTGTGCCTGGAAAAGCTCCCAAGGACAGCAGAACAGGATTCAGGGCTCTACCTATATAATTTATTAATGCATATGTTAATAAAATACATTAATTTTTAGTAATAATACATTAATTAATAGTTAATATAACAGATGTAATTTTGTAGAAACTTCAGAGGAAGGGGAGGGTCAAGGATGAATTAATTCATCTTTACAGGCTTCCAGGAGTCAGGCGCTGGGCCTCAGCTGGGTCTTGTGCTATAGTCTGGGTGGGAAGAGAAGCAAAGGAAGGTGAAAAGCCTGGACACCCCCCTAGATGCTTCCCTTCTTTCATCAGTCAGCTCACCTCTCAGCACATCTGTGTATTGCTCCTTATAAGAATGTATCTTCTCTGAATCAGCTTTCTACCCAGACTGCTTAGGCCAAGTCCCTGCCATTGCCTTGGGAATAGTGGGGCTGAGGTAAACCGCTACCTATTTACCTTCAAGGGCAAACAGGTAGCTACTAACACAGTAGGTGTCTGATAAATGCTTAGGTACATTTAGCTATTTGGCCTTAGATCAGACACAGCAATATGCCCCTTTCTGGACAAGTCATTTACAGACATAAATAGCTTCAGGAGGACGGGGCAAGGTGGCTCACGCCTGTAATCCCAGCACTTTGGGAGGCTGAGGCGGGAGGATCACGACATCAAGAGATTGAGACAATCCTGGCCAACATGGCAAAACCCTGTCTCTACTAAAAATATAAAAATTAGCTGGGCGTGGTGGTGGATGCCTATAATCCCAGCTACTTGGGATACTGAGGGAGGAGAATCACTGGAACCCGGGAGGCTGAGGTTGCAGTGAGCTGAGATCATGCCACTGTACTCCAGCCTGGCAACAGAGTGAGACTCCATCTTAAAAAAAAAAAAAAAAAAAAAAAAAAAAAAAAAAAAACCCACCTTCAGGAGGATTAGCTTATAAGCTTACAAGACATAGGTAAGCACCTTTGATTGTCTCCCATACTGTACCCTCCAAGGCATCCTCCCAACAGCAGGAAGTGCAGCCTCTTTAAACACAGACTGGATCAAGCCACCTCCCTGCTTACACCCTTCCAGCAACTCCAATCACCCTGTGTATAAAGATCCCACTTCTTAGCCTGGCTCACAGGCTGTTCATTTTATAATCTCTGCTTGTCTGTGACTCCCATTATTACCTAATCTTTCCTGACACCTTGAGCTACCTGAGGTGTTTTGGGTATTCCCTGCTCTGTCTTCACCCCTTCATTAAGCTCAGTCTCTCTCCCACCCTTCCTGGGGGCTTGAGGGATTATACTCTAAGTGACCTTCTTCCATAGGCCAAAGGTATTCCCAAACCACTCATTCTCCTGCGACCACTCACTTATCTCTTGGGCAGAATCTTAAAAGCAAACCTTCCTGAAGCTGTTTATATTTGCAAATTACTCATCCAAAAGGATCTTATTGCTCCATCTGTTCTTCTGAGGCCAAGTCGCTAAGCATTGCCCAACCATTTGCTAAGCACCCGCTGTGTTTTCAGACTCATGTCAGCCACCGAGAGAGGTGCAGGGCAGGTATAGGCCTTCCATTGTGAAGATCACATTACAATGTCAGTGATATAACTATAAAGAGCCTTTCTAGGAACAAGGCACAGGAGGTACCATGTAAAATTAGATCAATTTTGACTTTCCTGTTGTTTCTTTTGTTATTATTAATGTTTTCTATGGACTGATCACCTATCTTATGTACTGGGAATTGTACCATGTTACAGCATGGTGGGTTCCCTGGGAAGCAGACTCTAAGACAGAGTTTAGTGTGCAGGATCTTTATTTAGGTATGCCTTTGGGATCAACATCTGTGGAAGAGAAGGGAAAAAAGCAGGAAGGTCAGAGAAAGTGGAGCTGTGATACAGCCCAATGGCAACCTCGATGAACCTCAGGATGCTCTCAAGTTTGAAGGGCCCTTTCCCAGTTGTCTTGAGTTGGGCTGAGATGCATGGGGCTTTATACTCTTGCACTTATCAGTCACCGAATAGGGGACACCCCAGGAAGTTTAATTTTGGGTAAAGTATTTATCTGAGCTGATGCAATGCCTGAAAGGGTTGACAGCTGAAAGCTGTTTCTGCCAACAGTTCTTCCAGTATCTTGGACAACTAATACTTTATTGGAGGGAGAGCTGGGTGGCACACTGCTGGGTTTACCATATACTTTGAAAACTCACAACGATCCAATGATGTAGATATAATTTCCATTTTAAAAATGAGAAGCTGAGGCTTGGTGAGAGTTGCATTGACCAAAGCCCTAAAGCTGGATTTGAAACTCATTTCTGATTCCACAGTGTATGCTTCTATCACCATGCAATGCTCATTCCTTCCAAGCAGGTGGATCCGAACTCACACCGTGTTCTCTCACCTAGCAAAGTCTGGGCACACAAAAGACCACAAGTACCTATGCTTAGCTGAAGTAACTAGGATGATAAAAGCAAGTAGTAGTGCATTCTCAGGTTAATATGGGGCATGAGGAAAATATGTCACCATGTATGTTCACCTCTATCTTCATTGAAGGGTGATGCCTCATCCTGGGCCACACTGATTTTTTCCAGCTGTCCTAAAAACCATGAGAAATCCTCACTCTCCTCTCTCTGCCCCATGCTGCAAGTTAGTAGTTTAACCAAGGTACCTACTTGTCATGAACCCAAGACATGATACCAGAGGTAGGATTTGTGAATGGCGTTGTCTAATTTAGCAAATAGAAGTACAGGACACCCAGTTACATTTGAATTTCAGATAAACAATTGACTTTTAGCATAAATATGTTTATACAATACCCTGGACATGCTTCAACTTAAAAAAAATGCTATTTATCTGGCATTCAAGTTAACTGGATAGTCCATATTTTATCTGGCAACTCTACTCATGCGTAAAAAGGAAGGTTTCCATCTCTAGCTGCAAAGTGATTTCAGTGACACAGAGATTCTTTGGACCAAATGTTTGCCCAGCCCATTATCTGAAACACATTTACCTGCACCCAAGTTTTGCCATTGCACAGTTAAAGCTTCTGCTTAGCAGACTGGCACCCGTGGGGAGTAGACACATGAGATATATTTGCTCACTCTCAAGGGGTTACTGAGAGCAGATTTTGGAAAACACACCCAAGAGCGCACAGAAGGGGAGAAGGGACAGCTAGGAATGGACATTTCTAAGGGGGTGAAGTTCTCAGAATGAAAAGAAGTCAGTGATGGCCACAGCGGGTGAGCTTCTCCGTGTTGCTCAGCCCAGCTCCCTGAAGAGGACGTTCTGGTCTTTTAGGATTGCCTGGCACTCTCTGTCTTGAAGGGTAACACTCTGGCCTCTCCCCACAGTAAATTCTGCCTACTAACAACTAGCTGTACTCGTGGCCTCTCGTGGCCTGTTTGTAAGCCACCAGGAAGTCTGGAGGCCCAGTGCCACTGCATCTGAAACAGCCCCAAGTTTCCAAGAGTCTCAGCTTCCTGCTCAGGGACTCCTCCTTCTGAAGCTGACCTAGAACATGGTGGTTCTTAGCAGCTCTAATGGAATATCGACAATAAAAACGTTACCACAAATGACCTGCACTTCTTTTCCCCCAACTTTCCAGAGGAGTCATTCCCGTTTATTACCCAGAGATTCATAAAAATGCATAAGTGAATGCAGCAGCCTAAATAGGTTTCTTTTAGGAGTTTGGCACGAAATACATTAAGTGAATTCCCTCAGCCCTTGGACAAGAAGCCATTAGATATGGACTATTACTTGCATTATCATTACATTAGTGGGTCATTATGAAAAATAAAAGTTCTAATCAGCATGAACATTTATAAAGTGCCGTGATAGGGAATATGCCAGGCTGGGCTGTCTCAAACATCCAAACTAACCACAGTGAGTAATGACTTTGAACAAAAAAAAGTTGAACAGAAAGAACTGCTTTAACAAATTCCACTCAATGTCATTAGCAATTAAGGGCTTTAGGGAGAAAGGGGAGGTCTACCCCCATCTGTCCAGCTAAGGGAGAGTTCTCTGAGCTCTCCTTGGTGCCTGATGACAGCACTCGATGTTTCCACCTTCATCACCCAGCCTCCAGCTGGAGAGTGAGAGGATCCTCTAAGGTCCCCACAAAGTTCCAGGCAGCCCTGAGTTCCTGCAGAGGTAGCTAAGGGGCCATAGCAGGTGCTGGGGAGCAACCATGTGAACAGTGTGGTGAGCCATCCACATCCCCCTGGTTTTACCTTCAAGGGCAAATAGGTAGCTACTTACATAAGATGAATTTAGGCAAGCTACCCGACCTCAGTGACATTCCCCAAAGAATGAAAACAGTAATACTACCTCCTCATAGGACCCCCATGCAGATTAAATGGACTAAATACACTACAATAGTGGCCAGCACACACTCAATACTTTATGTATTAGAGGTTGTGAGGAGGGAGGGATGAAAAACTAGAGCTCCTTGAGGGGAGAGTACTGTGAAAATCATTTGTGTAATCCCGGGATCTGGTCTGGCACAGAGAAAGCACTCAATAAATGTGTTGGAAGCATGCCTATGCTCTTAGATCTACCCCACCACCCTAATTCTCAATTAACAGTCATTGCTCAATGAAAATCACTTTTTCAGCTGCCCTGAAAACCCACTGAGCAATCCTCACTGTCCTCTCTGCCCCATGCTGCAAGTAGGTAGTTTAACAAAGATACCTACTTGTCATGTTGCAGGGAACCCTGTTGTGTCCACAGGAGTGTGGGTCAATCATAGAGGCCAGATACCATGGCTGGCACTATGGAAAACTGTGGAAGCAGCTGAATCAAGGATCCAACAGAGAAGCTGACATTCCCAAAAGCAAAGACTCCTTTAAGGGTGGGGCCTGCATTTGAGGCTAGAGACAAGAAACAAGGTGGGCATAAAGCAAGAAGGTCATCTTTGAAGCCTCAACCCAGATGACTGGGTTGGTCATCTTTGAAGCAACCCAGTCTCCACTGGGATGCTCTTCCTGACTTCCTAGGGGAAGTAGTCCACACCTCAGGGGACCCACTGCACCCTGCACAGACACTTACCTAAATACAAAGAAGTAGTCTGGTTGTATTTCCTCGTTTTTATCTATTGGACTGTGACCTCTGCTTGGGAAGGGGAGTGTCTGCATCCACTCACTAACCCATTCATCCATCCATTTATTCATTCACTTGTTCAATCATTAATTTGCTCAACAGATTGACAGTCAACATGTTCCTTTCATGGTGCCAGGTGCCTGTATTGTCTCTGTACATCTAGTATTTGAAACAGACCTTGGTGTTGAATAGACACTAAGTAAGTGTTGAAGAACAAATGCATGGATGACTGGAAACTTGTTTTGTCCACAGGGCTGTGTTCCCAGGCAGCCCTATTGCTGGAGGGATTGGAGGAGGTGGTGCAGGAGGAAGGGGGGGATGGTGGCATGGTGATTAAGGTCTCTGGCTCTCGACTGATGTGACTTTCCCAAATGATCAGAAGTGTCTCCTGCACTTGTCCATCCTAGCACATGAAAACTTTTATTTCCAGCACCATTATTCTTTTGGACCAAGATCTTTTCTTCTTTGTGTTGCTAGTATTTACCAGATCATTTTTACCACTACTTAAGTGTAACACAACTCCTTTCAAATTTTTCTTGCCCCAAGATGAGCTTCCTCTGATTTGCAAACCTGCTTTATTTAGCAAATCCTCAAGTAGGCACTGAGGACAGAAAGACTTCCCATTTGTCTCCACAGTACTGACGACTCCACAAAACCCTTTCATCTCACTTCCCATTCTCTTTTGCTTTGTCTGAGCTATCTAGCCTGCTTTTCAGCAGCCACCCAACAATGCTTTGCTGAGCGTTTGCTATTTCTATAATACCCTTTTCCTAATAAAACAACCTGTGTTGCACACTGCATTTTAACTACAGTTAAATTCCTCCTCCCTTATTGTGTGTTCAGCAACTTTGGAGCATCCCAGCTATTATAAGTTATTATATGCTTAGTTGAATTTATTAAATTCTACTTGTTTCCAGTTTTGTTGATTTTCACTTCTTTAATGAATTCTGTGCTCCTTCATATACGTTTTTACAACAGACTTTCTAAACCAGCAGGGGCCACAGAAAATTATACCTCATCAGAGGGTTCAGGATGTCTGGGGAAAAGTTTTCACAGAGTCTGCACTGTGGCTCCAAGCATTTATGACCCCATATCCAAGTCCATCCAACTAACTCCCCCAAACAAGGCAGCCTTCTTGTGGAAAAGTTTTTTTTGAAATGGTAGGCCATCACAGAGGCTGGGAAGTCTCACTCATGGGCAATGATTTCCATCAGACACAATGTTCTATAATGCCATCTGCTTCACACGGGTGCAATGTATTGGAAAGATTATTCTGCTGGCTCCAAGAATGATATTCTTTGAACCCAAGAAACCCTCCTGTGCTTGGAAGAGGCACTGGAATCTTGCCTGGAATTTGTTAAATTGCAGAAGGCTGAGCAGAGCATGCAAAAGAAGCTGGAAGTGTGTTACAATTTGCCACCAGGGGTCTCAGTCAGGGTACAGGAGCAGCCCCGGGCAGGGGTGCTGCTTGAGCACAAGCCTTGTCTAGAAGAAAGCAAAGTTTAATTTCCCACCACACACCAGTATCTGCTGAGATGGTCAAGAGCAATTTCTTTTAAGTGATCCCTTGGGAATCTTCTTATTCTAATGATTCGGCCTTGCTGAAACCATTTGGAGAGCTCTTGACAACTGCCTTCAGAAGCTATGGACTTTTTTTTTTTTTTGAGATGGAGTCTCACTCTGTTGCCCAGGCTGGACTGCTGTGGTGAGATCTCAGCTCACTGCAACCTCTGCTTCTAGGGTTCAAGTGATCCTTCTGCCTCAGTCTCCCAAGTAGCTGGGACTACAAGCACACACCACCATGCCCAGCTAATTTTTGTATTTTTAGTGAAGATGAGGTTTCACTATGTTGGCCAGGATGGTCTTGATCTCTTGACATCGTGATCTGCCTGCCTCAGCCTCCCAAAGTGCTGGGATTACAGGCGCGAGCCACTGTATCCAACCAGAATCTATGGACCTTTCAGCAACTGCTCTACAGGGCCCATGTGCACTGGGCTGAGTGCTGGACCTGTGCCATTCATTTCCCCCAGACACTTTATGCTTCTAAGAATCTTGTTCTTCCTTAAACAGATTAGGCTATATCAGGCTCAAAGATGTTGTGGATTTCCCCAGGGCTCCTCCACTCCTATGGGCTAGAGAAGGAGTCTGAAATCAGAGCTCTCTGACAACATAGCCTGAGCTCCAGTCACTCCCCCATGCTTCCCAGAGCTCTCTGATGACATAGCCTGAGCTCCAGTCACACGCCCATGCTTCCCACCTCCAGCCATCTGTAGTCATCGGATAGTGTTTACTGCAGTGACAGCATGTGTCAGGTGTTGTCTAAAAGTCCATGTAGAGGACTTAGTTAAGACATGTCCCCTGATCTAAAAAACGTCAGTCTGGGGAATAACCCCTTAAACTATTCCAAGGTGGTAGAGCTACCTAGGAGTAGATAAGGGGCCACAGGGGTGTGAGGATAGCAAATGGTCCACTGGAGTTAATCAGAGGTGGGCCTCTTTCACAAAAGATATGAGTTGAAATAACTCTTCACAAGGAGTCATGAAGGCCCCAGAAAAAGAGAATTTGTTTCAGACAGAAGAAAAGTCGCATGCAAAGGCCCAGCAGTAAAGAATGTGCAGCCTGTTGGGTGAATAGAAGTAGTTCAGCATGACCTGGATTCCAGATGCCAGGTGGTGTGGGCTGGGTGTGAAGAGGAGCCCAGTATTACTTCCAGTACAAATAGCACTTTGAGCCTAATATGCTCTTTTGGTTTTATGGGCCCTCAAACCAATGTTAAGGAAAAATAGAGGGGTGGAGGCATGTTAATATTTTTTTTTTTTGAGAGGGAGTCTTGTTCTGACACCCAGGCTGGAGTGCAATGGTGTGATCTCAGCTCACTGCAACCTCCATCTCCTGGATTCAAGTAATTCTCCCTTCCTCAGCCTCCCAAGTAGCCAGGATTACAGGCACCTGTCAACATGCCCAGCTAATTTTTGTAGTTTTTAGTAGAGACAGGGTTTCGGCATGTTTGGCCAGGCTGGTCTTGAACTCCTGACCTCAGGTGAACTGCCTGCCTTGGCCTCCCAATGTGTTGGGACTACAGCCATGAGCCACTGCGTCCAGCCCAGTTTAACTACTTCTAATGTAATCATAATAAGTCTGCAATCTCCTAGGGGGACTACTTTTAACATCAACCCTCATTTAGAGGTTCACTCACATTAACAGGAGTTGTATTTGTCTCCACCCCTCATGATTTTTACCTGTCATCAGAAATAACTGTGGAAGTCAGTTCCTCAGCAATTCCTGTTGACAAACATCCAATCCCCAATCTTCAACTAGACGGAGTTTGATGCTTTTCACCTGATTTGGGAGGCTATTGCTGGCACATGTCTCTCACAAGCCTCAGCCTGCAAAGGATTATCTTGAAGGCTTCTGTTAATTTTATCTGGCTGGAGCACTGGGGAGCACATTCAACTCAAAAAGACATCTATTAAGTTGTCAGTCATGATATCATTTGCCTTAACAGTGTTTAGTATCTACCGAGCGGAAGCTGACAGACAGCACAAAGACACTTTGTGAGTGAGACAGCATGCTAATTAGCACAGCACCCTCCACGCGCCTTCCCTGGTTAGAAAAGCGAGAATCATAACATGTCTTTCTGCATACTTCTTTCAAAGACTTCAGGCAAAGGAGAGTTGGAAGTTTGCTATCAGAGCATTCTAAGTTCCTACGCAACTGATTAGGCAAGCTTCCTGACTGGCGCATGTAGGTGGGACTGGGCACACCCACCCAAAAGAAACATGCCTTCACAACAGAGAGAATGTGGTGGCGGTTAATTTTATGTGTCAGCTTTGCTGGGCTCAGGGATGTACAGAGAGCTGGTAAACCATTATTTCTGGGTGTGCCTGTGAGGGTGTTTCTGGAGGAAATGAGCATTTGAATTAGCACACTGAGTCAAGAAAGTCTGCTCTCAACAATGTGGATAGGCATTATCCATCCAGTGAGGGCCTGAAGAGAACAGAAAGGCAGGAGGAGGGTGCTCCTGGCTCAGGCCTTCAGACTCAAACTGAATTATACTACTAGCTTTCCTGGTTTTCCAGCTTGAAGATGGCAGAGGGCATGTTGTGAGATTGTGGAACTTCTCTCTCTCTCCATACCACACCATAACACACACACACACACACACACACACACACACACACACTTTGTCGGTTCTGTTTCTCTAGAGAACCCTAATATAAATGAGGCAAAGTTCAGAAAGCACAAGCCTTAGGGCTCTAAGAAATGCTTTTCATCCTGGCAGCAGGAAGACTTAGCAAGTACTGAGAAGCACTGTAGTAAAAGGGAAGGGAAGGGAATTACACACACACACACACACACACACACACACACTCCCTCAAAAAACAGCTCTGCCCTGGCAGAAATACTTAGATACATGACGATGATTATCATGATGATGATTATAATCATTGTAAGAGCAGCTGCCATCTCAGGTTTTATTCTATATGCCAGGCACTGTGTTAGATGCTGCAGACACATTATCCGAATTCATAGCAGCCAACAACCTTGTGATGAGGGTATTACTATGCCCATCAAACAGTTGAAAAATATGTGTCTGAGAACTCAGTGGAAACAGGGTTAGTAAGTAGCAGAGGTGCTTCAAGTCCAAGTTGATCTGCTACTCAGGCTTGTAGAGTTTAAAATTGTCTACAACATCTCAGTGCATTTGCACACAGGTCATCACCTCTGAATTCCTGTGGGGTGGACAGGACAGGTGCTGTTACTGTTATTTGAATTTTACAGATAGGGAAACAGAAATCCAAGGAAATCAGGTGCTTATCACTTTACATCACAGTGGGCTAAACCAAGATCAAAATGCCACCTCCTTCCTCTCCAGGTTTCTCTCCAGGGTATGGAAGGGTTCAACAGCACTAGACCAGTCATTATTTGAGCAGGAATTTCCAGACAAAGACAGAGTGACAATTCTTGACACATGAAAAGAAATTTGAAAAGAAGAAAAATTATCACAAATCCAGGTGCAGAACTTGGTCACAAATGACTGTTGCTATAATTTATGGAGATGCAACCCATAATAATTTATGGCACATGGTATGGGTTTGCATAGGGTGGCCCAGCTCTGCCTAACTTCTCAGCGTTCGCCATACTCCCTCACACCTCTGGTGGGAAGCCTTCTCACTCCAGCCTGGGCAGTCCGAACAGTTCCATAGTCCTCTGAGCCTCTGTGAGTGGCCTTTCTGCACTCAGGTGCTTCCACCCTTGAGCCTCCCTTGTTTCAAGCAGCTCCTTCCATTAGTCCTGATGAAATAACAATGAAACAAGGAGCTCTGCCCTCAGCGTAAATATGAAGGAAGCAACATGAGCCAAGTTGGGACTTTGCAAACACACATCTGAACGCCAAGGTTTAATAAAGAATGTGTACCTCCTAGCCCACTTATCTCCTTATATGTATCACAAAAGAATATATTCGTCTGACAAATGAGGCAACTGAGGCCAAGAAGAATGCTGTGAGGATATCAAACCCTCAGTGCTGGATATCCTGGAGCTGCTGCTTCATTTTATCACCATTGAACAGTTCTGGATTTTTGCTTGTTTTTTGGTTTCTGTATTAATTGGAGACAAGGTTGGGAAACTACTCAGGTCAAGACTCCTTCTAGGGTAAACATGGCTTTTGAAACAATGGAGCTCCCTCCAGGGAGTCAAGTAAAAGCCCTTTATGGCAGGGAGCTGGATGAAGCATAGGCACTGGCTTCTCATCCTCAGGGGCTAAGCACAAGGCAAAGAACATGGGCACCAACCCTATTCACTATGTGCAGAGTTATGCTCTGCGGTGTGCACGTGCCAGGTCTGAGCAGGGCTAGAGGCTGGGTTCCTGGGCAGCATAAGAGGCTGGAACTGACTGGCTTGGCTTCTGGTGCTAGGTATGGACTCTAACCAGGTGACCACCCTTAGAGATCAGTGGTGGATTTTGCTGGCAGCTGTTACCTGTACTGGCCAGGCCAGGGGGTTGTCTGGCTTGCCACTATTATCCTAAGACAGGCTGGCTTTCCAAAAACTCAACAATAACTTCCTAGAATACACAGCCATGGCCATGCTTCCTCTCAGCCCCCTTCTATCTCTGTCACTCCTGCCTGTGCCTTCTTCCACATAGTGCCAGCATGGCCCTGACACCACCCAGTTCTGCTGATGGCAAGCAGTGTCCACCTGGTGAAAGCAAAAGGCAGAGGAGGACTGCACCAGGCCAGGTGGGACCTGCAGAATCAGTGTATCCATCCCAGTAGTCATGAGGCAGAATTTAGGACAAAGTCCAGGTTCAGGGACTGGGCATTAAACAGAAACAGAGACCCCCTCCATCACTTCTCAGACTCATCTTATGAAAAAACCATGACTAAGGCAGGGGTAGAGCCTAGAACACCTCTTTTTCTGCTTTAATTATGTCCTTCAAGACCAACTTCACCTAAGAAGGCTTTCCTAACTTCTGCAGCCCACAAGCATCTCCACCCTGATGACTCCACAGAAGGTGTCTTATGCCAGGAGCCTTTGGGTCCTTGATCAGCCCCTATTGCTACTGCTGTAGTACATGCCTACATCATTTCTTTTTGTTTCCATCCTTAATGGAGGCCACAAAAAATGTTTTATGTAAGTTAAAAAGGGGTCACTTATTCAGTCTCTCTGGAACATGGCTGGCAATAGAACAGGGATCTAATCCAATCTAACCCGGAGGCAGAGTGCTATGTAGAAAGGGAAAGATTTTGGAGTTAGGCAGTCCAGAGTTCAATCCTGACTTTGACACTTAAAAGGTGTGCCTCTCATCAAGCTACTTTGCCGAACTGACACAACAACAGAAAACCAAACACCACGTGTTCTCACTCATAGGCAGGTGTTGAACAGTGAGAACACATGGACACAGGGAGGGGAGTATTACACACTGGGGTTGGTGGGGAGGGGGACTAATGGAGGGGAAGAGGGTGGTAGGGAGGCTGGGAGGGCTAACATGGGGAGAAATGCCAGTTACAGGTGACAGGGGTGGGGGGTGATGGAGGAAGCAAACCACCTTGCCAAGTATGTACCTACAAATGATCAGCATATGTACCCCAGAACCTAAAGTACAAAAATAAAAAAACCCAGCTTTGAGCTTGTTAAGGTTGTTTTTTTTTTTTTAAAAAAAAAGTTACTTTGAGGAAGAAGAAAAGAAAACAACAAGCTACTTAGCCCCCTGAGCTTCCTGAGCTGGGGTCAGTTGCACCTACGCAAGTAATTTTTGGAGATTAGAGGCAAATAATTGAAACGGTTTGGATATCTGCCCCCTCCAGATCTCATGTTGAAATGTGATTCCCAGTGTTAGAGGTGGGGCCTGGTAGGAGGTGTTGGGTGATGGGAGTGGATCTCTCGTGCATGGCTTGGTGCCCTCCCCATGTTAACAAGTGCATTCTCACTGTTAGTCCACAGGAGAGCTGCTTGTTTAAAGGAGCTTGGCACTTCCTCCTCAAACTCTCTCATTGATCACGTCATGCCACCTGCTCTCCCTTGGCCTTCCACCATGGGGGTAAGCTTCCAGAGGCCTCACCAGAAGCAAAAGTCAGGTGCCATGTTTCCTGTACAGCTTGCAGAACTATCAGACAAAATAAACCCCTTTCTTTATAAACCGTCCAACCTCAAATATTCCTTAACAGCAATGCAAATAAACTAACACAACAATAAAAGGATCTAGGCTGCCTAGACAGGGGTTCTCAAAGGGTGGCCCCTGGACCATCAGCATCACCTGGAAACTTGCAGCAAATGCACTTTATCTGCCTTTCCTCAAATGCACTGAATCCAAAACCTGAGGTTGGTTCCCAGAAACCTGCATTTTAACACAGCCTCTGGATGATGTTAATGCATCTGAAGTTTAAGACCTCTCTGGAGGCTCTAAGTACATGCCACTGTGGCCTCCTTCCAAATTCAGACAAAGAAATGACCTTCATATGCTCTGGGTTTCAGATATAGAACTGAAGTTAAAGTGTCCAGTGTCCTGACAAGTCATGACATAACCAAGATCATCTGGGACAAGTCACGGGACAAAGCAGTGCGTTCCGTTGACTTAACCATAGGCCAAAAACACATCTGATTCAATCCAGTCCAATAAGAATTTGAGTGGTTGCTGTTACCTAGAGTAATGAACTCACCTTAAAAGCAGGTGCTCAATGTACAGGGTCAGGGCAAATTAAATATGGTCTGCTACATATATTTCTGTAGCTCTGGTTCTCCCTGAAGCAGCAGTTTTCAGCCCTGGCTGCGCACTGGAACTACCTGGGAGCTTTGAAAAATCCAGATGCCCAGGCTGCACGTCAGACAGATGACATCAGCACCTCTGCAGAGAAGGTGAGATGCAGGCCTGAAGAGTTTTTAAAACTCCTCAGGTGAGTCCAGTGTGCAGCCCAAGGCTGTGAACTATTGAACCATGTGGATTCACCTGCAATGCAGGGGACCCTCAGGCAGGCGGGAGGACAGTCCAGCCCCAGCCATTCTCATTGCAGAAGCATGAAGCTGGTTCATTAGCTCAGTCACTCAGACTTCATCAAAACCTTCAGGGAAAGGAAGGGCAAATATTATGATTTCGATTTTGTGAATTAAAAAGATAAGATTGCCACCTGAGATGCCAAGAGATGCTTAGTAGCTTACATAAGCTATACGGATGCCAGGCACTGAGCTGTGACTGGCCCCCTGGCCCTGGTTCTCTGCAATTCAAGTTCACTCTACTGCAACATGTTCTGTCTCTCTTTGGCCTAGAATGCGGCCAAATACTGTGCACCTACCATATGCTAGGTACTTGACATCATCCCTCATATTTAGCAATCACGCTGCCAGAGAGGCACAATTACTTACATTTTTATAAAAGAAACAAAGTCCAAGTGATAGAAATTATTAACTTGCTCAATAGCACATTGATAGTACATTATGAAGCCGGAGTTGGACCTGGATCTTTCTTTGGTCTAAATACCACATTCTTTCCACTGCACTACACTGCCTTTCCTGAAGAAAGAATGTGAGAAAATGCCAACACTGCCTCTTTAAAATAGAGCTTGATTTGGAGACATCACGACTAAGTAGCTCAACACTAGAAGGGCTCATCTTCTGCCACTCACTTTGCACATTTCTCCCTCTTTTCTAGAAGGTCTGGCTCAACCAGGAGCAAAGGAGAAACTCAGAGGTCACATTGACCTTGGTGAGAGTAGAGGGTAACTTAGGCATGGAAAATGGCTCAATGGAAAAGCCACTGAGGGGGTGTCCATGTGCTTTCCAGGGCCAACAAACTCCAAGATAAGATGCTAACATGTCTTCTGATTCTTAGTGAGTTTGTCCTTCTGATTTGAGGTCAGACTGCGGTTCCCACATCTCCCTGGCTTCCCACAGCCCCAGCACTAAACTCCTTGCCAACTGTGCTACCTCCGGACCTCTGGAATGCGGACCTACCTCAGGTGGACTCCAACCCAGGAAGGATGCTTTTCCCCAAGCACTGGCTGGGTGGCTGGATGGGGCTCCTATTTTGCTGGCCCTGGTTCAGCAGGTAAAAACCAGAGGTAAACAGACACAGAAAGAGACCCATGGAAAACAGTGCTGTGAAGGCAGCAAAGCTTTTTTTTTTTTTTTTTTCTTTTTAACCTGTCCCTGTATCTTTTGGCAAGGTACTTTGTCGTTCTTTTGAGCACATGAGCCACAGGAAAAATATGTTGTTATTTAGGGTATTTTCAATATTCACAGCCAAAACTCTATTATATTGTTAGCTTTTTGGTCTTGTGGGGAGATGTCATGTCTCAAATGGCATTTACCTTTAAGCAAGGGTAAATGATTTAGGGAAAGGAGGCTCCTTACTAAAGAGGTCCCTCACTTGCTGCACTGACCATTACAGTTCTGTACGTGAATATGTATATGTCATATGGTTCTGTGCACGCCAACAAAAGTTCTATTGTAATAGGAAAGGCAAAAAGATTTGGAATCACATGGACTGGATTTAAATTCAAACCCTGATGCTACTTAACCCTGAATAATCATTCCAACATTGCATCCTCATCTGAAAGACAGCGGAATAGAGAAGCAGTGTCTGCTCCACTGACGCTGTCTGCCTCATGGGGCTGGGTGAGAATTAAGTGAGGAAAGGCTGAGGGAGTGCTTTGTAAACTGCAAACCATTATGTAAATATTAGCACAGTCATAGCAACAGTTACCATTATTATGTTTCTTTGTGATTTGCAAGTATGCAATGCCAAACACATTCAAGTCCATCATTACTACCCCTAACACCTGACAATCCCTGGGCTAGACACAGTGTCTGCCATCAAGAGCTTGGAGACTAGGAGTAAGATATTCATGACTGGAGGACACCAAGTGATATGTGCTAATCTAGTGGGAAAGCAGCACAGAGCAAGAACTATGGGTTCCAGAGGAGAGGTACCTAATCTAGTCTGTGGCCCAAGAAGGCTTTATGGAGGAGGTGATCTTTAAGCTACGCACAGGATGATTAAGAATGATGCAGGTTGAAAAGCTGGGGATGGCAAGAACTTTCCAGGCAAGAAACAGCATGTGTGAGGAATGTATATCAAAAATAAAAATCCTATATTTGTAACTCCAGTAATTGATATTTCCAAAAGTCCTTAGCCCCCCGCTTCAGTGATTTTACATCATTGGGATCCTGAGCCTTTCTGGGGCTGGGAAAGGAGTAGGACGAATTCTCTTTGTTCTTGGTTACAGGAGTATGGTTCTCTCTTCATAAGAAATCAATTGGCAACTCCAGTACCAAGCCCAAGTCCTAGCACATGGTTAGAAGTTAATAAATACTTGTTGAATAAATATAGCTTCAACCTCCAATACAATCTAGAGACAGCAGGCTACAATTATGATAAAACAACCATACAGTATCAAATAGTCCCATATGTTACAGCCATTTCATTTATAAACTGACTTCAGCCATCTCTTTGGTGACCTGCTGTATCCTCAGCCACCCATTCTCTACAGTCATACCTGAAGTTAACTCAGCTATTCCTTCTCCATCCATCCACACCACCCCCTCCTCACAGCCAAGAAGAGCTGCCATTCACTGATTTCCTGCTCCCTGCCAGGACAATGCCCAGGGGTTCATTGGGTTTTCCCATCCGATTCTCACAACAACTCTGCAAGGCAATTGAGAGTTGCCATGTTTTACAGATGAAGATGCTAAAGCTTCGAGAGGCCAAGTGATTCTTCTGAAGTCACATAGACGGCTAAGAAAAACAGCATCACAATTCCAGCTCAAGTACCTCTGACCCCTGAACCTGTGTTCTTTGAAACACTTTGGGTCAAGTTTCCACCTGGATTAAAATCAACGAACATGATCAGAGACTGAATAACAATAGTAGCAACAAAAATAGCTACTATATGTTGAATGTCACAGCTATCATTGACAAAGCACAGTACTAATTTTCATCTTAATCCATAGGACAATTCTTTCAAGAGAAATACCACTGTGTCCATTTCACAGATACGGCTCTTAAAGTTCAGAAAGGTTAAGTGACTTTCTCTAGAACATAGCTATCAAGTTGTGGAGTTAAGTTTGCCTAATTTCACAGGGTCCTCTAACCACAAAACCACATTACTGCCAGGTACAAATATGGCAAGAATCAAGAGGGAGATTTGCCAATGCTCATCAATAGGAATCCAAGATCCTCTAAGGGAACAATGACTAAGGGTGATATATATTTTCAATTATTAGAGCACTGCTATCCATCCAAATCATTTCAGGGCAGCTGTAGCTGAAAGGCATAATCAGCCTCACTCTATTTAATAAGCTCTGAAGGAACTGCTCATTAAGAATGAAAGTGACCCTCACTCTGCCTTTCGGGATCTGAAATCTTCAAATATTCTTAAGTCCAAGATAAATAATGGCTTACTCATATTAATGCCCCAAGATAGAGACCTAAATCTCCTAAGCGTATATCTGCATTCATCAATGCCCTCGAGATGAACAGCAGAAATATAGCTTAGTTTGGGGTTACAAGACTTTAGAGATTAGTGTTTAAGCCAGATCCCTAAAATGGAGTGGATCTGGACAGGAAGAGACTCTCACAACAAAGGCACCCCGCAAAAAAGTCATAGTTGAGCCATATACTCGGATCTCAGCTTATAAAAGATTTCCACCAGATCAGTGCCTCCGTTTGTTAAAGAGCCAATGCTATTGTTCCCTGTGTTCTCGGGGGCTCTTCTATGGCTCTACCCTCAGCACATGAAAGGCAGAGGGCCATGAGCTGTCTGAATGGCTCTGTAAAATCTGCTCTCATTTTCCTCCTTCAGCTGCTTCTCCTTGATGTTCCTAGAAGTTTAGGTACTCATGGGTTTCTTCTATCCATTCTAGTTTGTTTGTAGAGACTATGAGAAAATAAACACAACAGAAATGACGTATTGATTCAACCATATTCTCCATTTAGCTACATGTTTGATCTGTGGAGATAACTACTAAGATCACACTGAGAAAAACTGTGATAGAAACTTGCCAGGGCTTCCCAAGGTGTCAACCACAACAGAGGAAGAGGTTGTTATTTGGGACATCAAAAGAATTCCAGAATAAATAAGTTTGGGAAACACAGAAGGAAACAAAATTAAACAGGTATCTTTACTAAGGTATGAAAGTCTTTGATATGCAAATGTGTATTGTATAATTCCATGGAATGACTGTAATACCCAGCATATCATATATATATATATGTATACATATATATATGTGTATACATACATATATAATACCCAGCATATAATATATATGTATATATACACATGTATATATACACGTTTTATACATATATGTATACATATATACAACATATGTATACATATATAACATATACATAACACATATATGTATGTGTGTGTGTATATATATAGAGAGAGAGAGGGAGGGAGGGAGGAAGGGAGGGAGGGAGGGAGGAAGGGAGGGAGGGAGGGAGGGAGGGGCATCACCCTGGACTACTGTTATGTGAAACATCCTCTTAAAAATACTAGGTAAATCTTGTTTGAAAATGTTTTTGTTTGCAAAGTGAACAATATCCAGGGGCAAGGAATTTCATGTGCTCTATATTCTAAAATGTTCTTATAGTCACCTTTCCAACCTTCTTTTAACAAGCCAGCTTAGGTAATTCTTCACAAGCCATTATTGGGGGTTGTTGCATGTATTTTGAAGCTTTTGATGAATATGATGTTCCATGATGGATTAGTGGAATGACAGCTCATGCATCTTGGCCACTAAGTGACAGCTGTTCCCTCCACCTTCTCCTTTCCCCAGCCCAGCTTCACACTGATGATCAGCATTGTACGGTGTATTACCTGGTGGCCTCTAAGAGAGAAATCCATAAAGAGGACACTCAGAAAATATCTTGAGGACACTCAAGTTATCCTCTCCTAAGCTGATACCCACTCCTTATGTCCGAAGAGGATCGATTAAAACCCAAAATTTCTCAGCTTTGGCACAGGCTGAGTTTCTATGGAAACATTATTTTATGGGTAACATCTTAATTTAGTTCTGTAGACTGCTTGGAGGGCCTTATGAGTCCCACACATGGTTGCTCTCCCCAAGAAGTCAGCTGAGTGGGGTGGGGGTTGCAGATTAGTCATAATGTGTAGAGAAGAGTTGCTGTGTCTGATGTCACCTGGAGAGCAGAGGCTTGAGCAAGCAAGGGAAGGACAGACTTGGGCAGCAGAGGGCTCTGCAACTGCAGTGGAAAGATTTCTTCTATGTCCAGAAGGAAAATATCCAGACTTAGAGAATGAGCACGTAAGTAAGGGGGAGAGGAGACATAAGGGCATCTTCAGTGCTTACCACTATATGATAAATTGATAAATGAGGAAACAGATTCAGAGGAGATCCCACAAGTAAATGATGATGGAACTGGGACTCCAAGCCAGGTGAGCGTTAGCTTTAATTTCAAGTCAGTCGCTCATTGTACTCTAAATACAACCAGTTCCCTAAGGATCACGAATGGGAGGGAGGAGATATTCATCCAAGCTCTGACTTCTCAAGGTCCAAATGGCAGCCAGATGTGACTACTGCCTACACGGTGGGCTGAGGCTATTCAAGTAAGAAAGTCACTATCTCTTATTTCCAGAGAGAATAGCAACTTCGAAACTACACAGAGGCCTGACTGCAGTAGAATTGCAGCAAGGTTCTCCATGCTCAGGCTATTGCTGAGGGGAGAATTGTTTTATCTTCTTAATCTGCATGGGGAGACTAAGTTGGTTTCCAAAATATTTTTGGTTTTGCTGCCCTGCACTGAGTACCCTGCATGAAGTACATTTATTCCTGCCTCGCAAGCTATTCCAGTACTATGTAATGTGGTTGACCTCCCAGAAACACTACCTGTGAATGCTCTTAAGACTGGCAATGAGGGCAGTCTCCTGGCTCCCCCACCTCTGCCATTATTCAGGAGTTGACCTTCAGATGTCGTAGGAGGCATCTGGGACTTCCCAAAATAATCTTGCATGCCTCCCCCAGTTTCTTGGTTATGGATTTACCAAGTGCCAACTGCTTTCAGGTTTCTCCAGAGATACTTTACTTATAAACACAAGTAGCCTGAGCATGGGGAACCTTGCTGTCATTCATTCTACTGCAAAATCAGGCCTCTATGTAGTTTCATAGTCCATAGAGGCTGATGTGGTTTGGATATTCATCCTCTCCAAATCTCATATTGAAATGTGATCCATTTTGTTGGAGGTGGGGCCCTGATAGGAGGTGTTTGGATCATGGAGGCAAATCCCTCGTGAATGGCTTGGTCCCCTCTACATGGTAATGAGTGAGTTCTAGCTCTGTTAGCTCGCATGAAAGCTAGTTGTTTAAAGAAGCCTGGCACCTCTCCCTCTCTCCATTCCTTTCTCACCATGTGACACATCTACACACTTCAACTTCTGCTATGAGCAAAAGCTTCCTGAGGGCTCCACAGAAGCTGAACAGATGTTGGTGACATGTTTGTATAGCCTGCTGAACCATGAACCAAATCTCTTAAAAAATAAATTATCTGCTCTTGGGCATTCCTTTATAGCAATGTAAAACAGATTATCACAGATGTCCACTCCATTTAGCAAACATTCTATGAGCATACTCCATCTCCATGTAAAAATCCTTTAAAATAAAGACATTTTCCAAAGACATTGAAAACATATTTCAATACAATACCTTATAAATAAATAAATAAATCCATTTTGCTATTTTCACAAGAACACAGATATAATTACAAGGAAGTAATTATTCACTAGCTGTAGATATTAGTGGAGTTGCTCTTGCAAGAACTGTTTTGAATTACCTTTGCTATTAACTATGTATTTCAACTTTAAGAAATCGAAAAGTGTTTTAAAAGAATTCACTCCCCTAGAGCACCTATTCTGTGCTGGACTTTCACATGTCGTTTCATTTAATCCTCGTGACACCCCTACCACTTTCAACTTTCAGGCAGAAAACTGACGGATATACGAAATACACTAGGATATACTAAACAACTCCTTATTTCTAGAAAGTGACAGAGCCTGGACAAAAAAATTGTGTCCACCAAAACCCATAGTCCATGTACTTTCCCCTACATCACCCCTTCTTTCCCCTACCTCTTGTAGGGCAGGAGAATTATTTTATCTTCTTATCCTACATGGGGAGACTAAGTCAGTTTACAAAATACATTTGGAAGATTTATGTATTCTAAGTGAAGTCACTTGTATTAATTGAAAAAAAAAAGTATATATGGATTTATTTTTATTCACCTTCAAACACACAAAAAATAATTAATTATTTAAGCACTATCAGTAAAATTATAGAAATCAGAAGAAGGCATTTCCCCTTAAAGTGAGGAGTCTTTTACATTCTTTCCTCCTGTTAAACTTCAAATCAACATGAGTTATGTGAGCCTGCCATGAAGAATAGCGATATGTATCATAATTGCAGCTCTCCATGTGAGCTATCTATCAGAAACCTTAATGTAATTGCCAGACTGAATCCTAATTCATCTCTGAGAGAAGCTTATTACTTTGGGGGCTGTTGTATCACCTGCTTTTAAATCACACACAAGTATAGCTGCAATGATCTATTTAGTCTTCAACGTTTTAAACGTAGCTGCTTGTGTCTACATTAATTCCCCGTCTGCCAGCCAGTTCAGACAAGATCCTGGTCAACTGTGGGGCAGTTTTAGTCCTCTCAGTGCTAATCATTCCCTCTCTGTAACTTTTCTTCCAATCCATTCTCCTCTCCACAGCTGCCAGAAAGAGCTCCCTAAAGCACAAATCTGTCTGTCTGTGCCATGCTTTGCTGAAAAGTTGTGGGAGGCTCCCTATCACTAACAGGGCATGAGGCCTCTCATGATTCAGCTACCGGACTGTCCCGCCTCCTCTCACACCACTACTATTTTCAAGTAGAGACTAGAAATCAGCCAAAGTAGGTCGCCTGTTGCCACCAAGGGGCTGTGAATATTCATTCTAAATGTGAACTATGAACTTGACAATGTCTTTCAGAATACAGAAGAAAGGGACAGAAATATAAAAGTCATGATAGAGAAAATAATAAATACGGAAGATTGCAAATATTCAACATATGCATAATTTGTATTCCAGAAGAAAGCAAGAACACAGAGCATGTTCCATAGAAGCAACAAATAAACACATAAAAAGAAATTTGCTGAGTCAAGAAAATGGCCTAAGAGAATTACTGCATTAAAAAATTATAAAGAAACTCTCTTTCTAACCTTCTTCAGAATTTTGGATTTGAAAGAATTTTAAAAATAGCATCATTAGAACCCAAGTGGAAATTATAAAGCAGGTTTACTGCCAAAGAAATAAAGTCTGGCTTTTTTTTTTTGATATACTAAATGCCACGAAACAGACCTATCAAGTTTTGAGGGATAAAGTGGTTATGACCCAATGGAAGTGTGACAGGAAAGCTGTTCTTCATTTCTGAAGGCCATCGAAAGATCATCTTCAATCTTTAAACATTCAGAAAGCATGGCCCATATCAAGGCATACCAGCTTTTCCTGGTGTTGGTATGGAAAGGGATCCAGGGGAATACACTCAGTCCAGTGAAATCAAAGAGAAGCAAAATTAAGAGCTCAGGAACAGGAAACTATGGTGTAAAGCGTTATTGGTGCTGAAGCCAGTTAAATACGGGGTCTAAGCATTGCTTTGAGTTGGGTTTTAAAATTGCAAATGTCAACTTCTAGAAAACAAAGCTGCAAAACATATCACAAGAATCTACACACAGAAAAGCATAGTCACCTCCTTCTTCCCCTGAGAAAGTCTCCAGGACCCTTCAGGCTGGGCCAGGACCCTCATCCTTCCTCCAAGTCCCCTGTGCTTCTCCCATAAAGTACGCATCTCAATGCTGCACATTCCTTTCATGTTTTCTTTGCCATTAGAAGAATGTAAGCCTCTAAGGAGCAGGGGCTCTTGTATGTGCATCTTCCCCTGCCACAGAGTTTGTAACTCTAAGTGTTCGTTGAGAGAATGAATGAGGAAAAACATGAATGTTCCTTCACTGTCCCCCAGTCAAACTTTCCTAAAGGCATAACCTCTGATTCCTCAGGCAAAATTTCCCGGAGGCTTTCCTGGAATGTGCATTTAATACTGACTCAGTGAAGGTTCCCATAACATCTCCTTAAGCAAACAGCTGTGTGCATGTTACAACAGTCTTATTCCAATGTGGTTGAAGAGGGCCCCCTGAGGGCTGTAATTTTTGCCACAGCTAAGTTTGCTATTGCCATTCCCACAAGGCATAGGAAGGTACTCACAGAGGTCATGGAACTTTCCAAATTCACCGGGTGCAGAATGAAGCTAGAGCCTCACTGTATCTCTATGACCCTGAAGCTTCCACTCTGTCCCCACTTTCTGGCCCCAGCCCTCCTCCAAGTTTGGAAACAGTGTTAGAGACTGTCACATCATGACATGCATGAGTTTTATCTCCTGAATGTCAGCAGGCCAAACTGGGTATCATGGCACCAGCACCTGGCTAAAGCTGCTCAGTATGCTGCAGACAGAACTTGTGTTCACTGTACACTGGGCAGTTTAGTTTACCGGGAGAACGCTGTAGCCCTTTGATGAATGGGGACCCAGTTGCATTTACATGAGAGTGGGACTGGAGAGAGGGCTTCCTACATGCGATAAGGGGCTCCACGATGCATCACTCACTGTGTCAGCATGCAGAAGTCAGGGGTGATGAATGGAACTCCAAGAAAAAGGGGTCTTGGCAGCTCCAAGCTTCAACACACCAGGTCCAGCTGATCTGGTGCCTGATTAGTAGTTCAAGAACACCAGCTCTCAAGTTCCAGTCCCCAATACAAGCATTCATTTGTCAACAATTCGCTAAGCATCTTGGGTGAACAAGGGAATACTAGATGCTGCAGAGACAGAAGGAAGATACAGTCCTTATCTTTAACCTACCATCTAATACTGAGAACATCAATTATTGAGCACATACTATGTGCTAGACACTTCGCATGTAGTGTTTTGTTGACTTGTCACCACTTCCCTATGGGGTAGATATAATCCTCATTTAAAGAATGGGAAAACTAAAACCAAGAAAGATTGATTAACCACTCCCAAATCATCACAACTAATTAATAAAAGAAGCTAGGTTTGAACTTAGGTCCACCTGACCTTAGAGTCCTGGCTAGTAATTTTTCTGTAGCTGCATGGACAATAGAAGCTACTGACAAGGAGTACCTACAATGTGTCGGACATTATTCCTGCTTTGTCTCTCTGTATTTTCACCACCAAGTACAGACATCAGACCTCCCTGCGCTGCTTTTGTAGCTTCTTATGAGCCTATAATGAGTTTGAAATAAAAGTTACAAAAATAAGTGGTAGGAATCAAATCCATCTGATAAACACGTACTAAACTGGGCTCAGCTCTATGCTGACATCCGGAGAAACGGAGGAGATGGCCACTCAGTTTCCAAGAGCTGAGGATTACAAGTTTTTATATTTACTAAGATTTGCATCCCCTAAAATGTTCGCACTCCTGATCTCCTAACTGTTGAAACACTATCAACTCTTCCCCACTGAGAATGTAACTACGCACCATGTCTGCATCTCTGGTTACCTCATATGTTAATCTCACATCATCCACTCAGCTCTGCTCGCCTCTGCTGCCAAGGCCTCCCAACCAGACAGCACCCACTGGCCTCTCCAGATCCACCTTCCCTTCTTCACCCAGTTCTGTGTCCTGGAGGCCACATGGACCCCATCAGTGAGCTCTCTTGCCTGCCCTCTCCTGGCTGAGTTCAGCAATGGAGAACACTGCAGCCCCTGAAGGAAGAGGAGAGAGGGGTTGGGGTGTAGGAGCTTTCCTACTGAAAGCTCTTCCATTAGGATCACTGTCGTGGCTGATTCCCTCCATCAAAAGGAAGGTCACACTTCAGTCAGGGAGGCCTCCAGGCCCAGTTTATTTTCACGTTTCCTAATGATTCCCTCCCCTTTAGACTTATACAGGTGATCACTTCACCCCACCATGTCTAGCCTCAGAGTATCACACTACCTCTTGTAGTTTATAATATCCTGCCCACAGTTTCGTAAATAATCCTTTATGAACCTCTCCTCACACTACCTAATTTGAAGGTGCCATCTGTTTCCTGCCAGGCTGCTGTCTGATGCCATCTTTGGGAGAAGAAACCTTATTTAATGCTTTTTTTCATTACCTATGGAATCAAGTACAAAGCAGAGTCAGGCCCACAGGGAGTGAACATTGCCCGATTAGATAGCTCCTCCCTTGCCCAAGAGTTGGGCTTAATTTTTTCCATTTTCTTTTTCTTTGTTTTGTTTTTTCTTTTGCAAATGGAATTCTATTTTAATTGGGAGAGTTCAGTATTTCCTATTTAGGGGACATGGGTCTCTTAGGAAATCTGATGAAAGCTCAACCTAGAAAAATATACAAATGATTGTTTTCATAAACACTAACATTCATTTTCAGGTAGTTCCTAAACCATAGGTTAAGAACCCCTACAATGAATTCATTATTTGTTAGAACAAAGAATCCTATCATGGTGAGAATACTTGCTTCCTAATTGAGATATAGTCAATGTTAAAGGCTTTATTATTACTATGTTTGTTTAAATAAGGATGACACTTACATTTACAAGTCATTGTCGTATTGCTAGGGTTCGGTCTGAAACACAAGAATTCTAGAGGCTCATATATAACCTAGGGGAAAAATAGTAACAGGACTACATCTAGCCCTTGTTCTGTCTCCAGCCCTGTTCTACCTACTTGGCATATATTAACTCATTTAAAGCCCACAACCCCATGAGGCCAGTCCTATCCTTATTCCAGTCTATGCTCCTGAAGCCTTTGAGATTAGCCTGGCTGTCTCTGTCCATAAAGGTCAGGAAATCACTTTTTAGCTAGGAAGGGTCCGAGAGCTGTGATTCCTGATGGCCCTCTCATCCCAACTTCCATCATACCTTTTTCTCAGCATCGTCATTTGGCTCAGCCATCAGCACTCCAGTCACCTGTTGTGTCCGCCCCTGCCACCAGACCAGTGGTTTTCAACATCTTTCCCACTGTGGCATACTGATCCAGAAGGCAGACTGCAGCATATTAGTAATCACAATAAAACTAAAATATACTCATATTTTCTTATGTATGGCACTAGGCGTATTCTCAGAATTTTATAGCCATTATATATTAGCCGGGCCTCATGGCAATTCTGTCCCTGTCACGAAGTGTTGTTATTCCTCTTACAGGTGAGAGAGTAGAGGCCCAGGGAGGTTAAGCAATTTGCCCCAGGTCAAATGCCTAATAAACAGTGGATCTGGGATCTGCAGCAGCACAGATTGTTACTATCTTTCAGGGTAAAGATGATGTTGTGGGGGGCAGTCCCTCAAATTTCAACTGGTTGGTCCTAAAATCACCTATTTCTCCCATATTTTAGAGAGTATTCTAGTATGCAAGTGAGGAGGAATGACATTATGGTGATAATCTTGAACTTGCCTTCACTTCTTTGGAAGTTAACATTTTGTTAATTACATTAACTATTATCAGGAACACAGTACTTGGGACCCACCCCATGATAGGTTTCAGCCAACTAGTGAGCCTTTACACAGTGAGTGGGCCTACTATGATGACCATGGTTCAGATGTGACCATCCCTGTGTCTTTGGCACCCAGCCTACACCCTGGCACAATTCATGCTCTCGGTGAAGATTTAAATGAATGAATACAAAGATGCTTGAAAGAATAAAGCTGAAAAAGATAGCCCTCAAGTCTTCAAGACACAGGTCATTAGAAAAATGTTGACCAAAGGGAGAAGCAAGTGATGGAGACCATACTAGCCTGTGTCTCCCTTTATGTCACCCAATATCCCTCCCTGATCCTCAAACTCATATGCTCGGCCCTCTGGAACTTGGAGACCATCAAATCAAATTCACCTTTAGCCTCAGTCTCAGCTCTGGAAAGTTCCTTCACAATCTTATTCTAATGGAAACCTAGAGGTCTCTTAGGGTTTTTTGTTTGTTTTGTTTTGGTACAAGTACGTGCAAAACTCTTCTAGGAGTAGAGGCTAATTTATTACATGTCAGAGTTTGGAGGTGGGGAAGTACCCTTCTGGATCCCCACTGCCACATCCACACCTTTTCATGCCTTTTTCGTTCTCAAACTCCAGCTCTTTTGAAGCATATTATCACACTGCTGCTGTCTGCCTACTTCCCAGTCACCAAGCACTTTACCTTCTTCCCCATCACCTCTCCTGTTTTGATTTTGGCAGATGAGAATGGACTCTCCAAACCCACAGCATCTCAGTTCCTTGCCCTTCTCAACCCAATGATCTCTCTTCTCCTCCCACCTTGGGGCCCCCTCCCAAGACAATATGTCATCACCAACCATGGAACCAGCTCCATGTTTCTCTTGCAATCATTCATTCCTGACCAGCACCTCCTGTCCCCTTCTCTTATTCACTCTAGCATAAATGCACTGACAATTCCTTGATCCCCTCCTTCTGGGCCCTCCAGCTCCCTGCCTCAATGACACTTTCACTTCCTCCCTGTCAATCATGTTGCTGTGTCTCATTTCATCCTTTTTCAGCTTAGTTCAGCCGGTAGTGCTTCCTTCCAAAGCTGCTTCACTCCCTTGGCTTGTGCTCTTTTTCCTTCCTTCTCTCCAACCATTACTGCAATCCTTAGTCCCCTTTTCAGAGTCTGCACTTACATAAATGTGTCTGGAGAACAAGTAAACAGTGCTGATGAGGCTCAATCTATATGGTTGAACCCAAATCTCAAGTGGATACTCAGCACTGCAGACAACCCTACTATATTTCCCCAGTAAATCTGCTGTCTCATTCCCCATGTGATTAGTTCACACCTTCCTCTCTATTTAAAACACCCCACTCCTCTCAGCTGGTACCTTCACCTCATCCTTCATTTAAAAAAAAAAAAAAAAAAAACAGAGGAAATCAAGGAGCCCCCTCCTATTTCCATCTCCAACTCACTGGTGTCTATTCTCATGTACTCTGCCGCCGCACTTTATCTTGGTAAAACCTCCCCCCTCTTCATGCCCACCCTGCTACTTGTGTCCTAGATGTGTCCCGTGTGCCCTCATTTTGTCCATTTGTGGGCTTTGTTCCTATAACTGCCCTCTCTCTTCTGGATGGTCAACATTTTTCTCACATGTAAGCATGCCTTATAATGGACTCTGACACACCCCACCCTACAGTTTCACTCCCCTCTTCAGCAGTTACCCCATTCTCATGCTCCTATTCACTGCAACCTTGCTCAAAAGAGTTAACAATACCCATGGTTATCACTTCCCCTCCCCTCATCCTGCCTCAGCCCTCTGAAGTTGGGCTCTGTCCCTCCCATTCCACTGAGACCCACCATTGTCACAAATCACCTGTATCCCACTAAATCTAAATCCTTAGGCCTCATCTCACTCAGCTGCTGCAAGGATCACTCTGGCTCTCTTGAAACGTTGTCTTCTTCAGGCTTCTATGTCACCACAGTCACTTGGTTTCCTTCTCCTATGGCCCTGGACCCTGTCTCCTTAGTTGCCCCCCACTTCCTTGAACTCACTATTGGCCAAAGACTTGGTCCTCATCCCTGTTCACTACTTGCACTCACTTCCTGCACGTTCTCATCCTGCACTAAAACTTCACATATCTTCTCTCTGCTGATGATGCCACCGTTTCATTCCCAGGTCTGAAATTTCCCCTAAGATTAAGATCTGAATATTGAACTGCTGAGCTGACATCTCCACTTGGCTGTCTCATGGACATCTCAGCAACTCACACAGGACCCCTGATTGCTGCCCCCATACCTCCTCCTGGCCCAATCTTCCCCATCCTGGTTATTGGCACTGCTATCCATTCAGTTCAACTGGCCACAGAGGAGTTATCTTTAACCTTTAACACTGCCTGCAAATCTCATTTATCAGCAGGCCCAACAGCTCTTCTGTCAAAATTTTTTTTTTACAAATTCATCCACTTCTCACCACCTCCCGCCACTCTTACCCTAGGGCAAGTTGGTATCATCCCTTGCCTATTTTACTTCATTAGACAACAACTGCTCTCCCTGCTTTCACCACTGCCCATTATAGCTCAGCCCCTCTGCAGCAGTCCACAAACAACCCTGTGGCTTCACATAGTAATACTAAATACAATTCAGCTGTTAGGAGACTGACTGTGCTCTTAGCCCTGCTTTCCTCTCCAGCTCGTTGCCTACCCATCCCCAGTCACTGAACAGCTGTACTAGGCTTTTGTTTTTCAATACACTCAATTAGTTTCCACCCAGAGTCTTAGCATGTGCTTTTCTTCTCCCTGGGATGCGATTTTCACATCTCTTCACCATTGGCATCTTAGCATTCAGATTTTAGCTCAAGTACCACCTCCTTAGAGATGCCTCTCCTGGCCACCTCGATAAAGTAGCCAGCCACTCCTGGTGGCTCTCTTCCCCACTTTCTTCATAACACTTATTTATTTAACAAACAGAAAGTGCTCTCCATGTTCCAAGCACTGTTGTAAGAATGTTACAAATATTAAATGGTCAAACTTCATACTAATCATATGAGATTGGGTCTGTTGGCATTCATATTTTATAGATAAGTAAACTGAGGCACAGAGATTCAATAGCTTGCCAAAGATCCCACAGCTGGCATGTGTCAGGGCGAGAATTAGTACTCAGGTGAAATGTGACATTCACATTTTACAGGTAAGTGAACTGAGGCACAGAGGTTAAGTGAAGTGCCAAAGATCCCATAGCTGGCATATGTCAGGGCTAGGATTAGTACTCAGGTGAAAGTATTAGTATATGCCTTCTAAGAGCTTTTTTTGGTAGGGCAATGATACTGAAGAGAAGTTGTTAGCATAGGAGTGAGGGGTTAGAGATGCCTTATGCTGGGATTAGGAGTGACTCCAAGACTTGCTGTATGACCTTGAGCAGAGCCCTCTCCTGTCTGGGTTTCAGTTCCTCTATTGAGGAAATGAGGACTTTAGACTTTATTATTCCCATTAGCCTTTCAGGAATGACCATAATTTTTGGGTAGCTTTTCCATGGCTATGAATCAGTCGATGACTTGGTAGCTTTGTTCAGGCATTGTAGATTGAGAATGTTGCCTTTTTTTTTTTTTTTTTTTTTTTTAAATAAAGATGGGGTTTCATCATAATGGCCAGGCTGGTCTTGAACTCCTGACCTCAGGTGATCCACCGACCTCGGCCTCCCAAAGTGCTAGGATTACAGGTGCGAGCCACCACGCATGGCCAATGTTGCTACTTTTGGTAATACCATCACCACCAACACTGCTATCACTGTTTATAATGTACTGAAAATGTTAACATCTGCTTCTGTTTGTTCAGTGTTTCCTACTATGGCCCTGTGGTTAATGTGTGCATCTAATTTCCTCAATTGCCCTTGAGGACTAGACTACACTCTTTTCTAAAAAAAAAAGAAAGAAAAAGACAATTGAGACTCAGATTAAGAAAACTGCCCAAGATCACACAGCCAAGAATTGGTAAAACTAGATTTCGAGGGAAAATGAACTGAACCCCTCTTTTCCCCAAATGCCTTCCTCCAGCAATTCATACTGTTTCTTACATTACTCTTAGCACTTATCACCTCTTTTATGCTTATATTTTTAAAACTGTCTCTCTCTTCATGCTACAGACTGAGGTCTGTCAGCCCCAAGTTTCTATGTTGAAGCCCTAACCCCCAGTGTGATTTTGTAGACAGGGCTTTTAGGAGATAATTAGGGTTAAATGAAGTTATAAGAGTAGAGTTCTAATCTGATAGGATTAGTGGCCTTACAAATGGAAGAAGATCTCTCTCTCTGCCTCTCTCCCCTCATGTGAATGCACTGAGGAAAGACCATGTGAGAACGTAGCGAGAAGGCAGACATCCCCAGGCCAGGATGAGAGGCCTCCCCAGAAACCAACCATGCTGGCCCTTGATCTTGGACTTTCAGCCTCCAAAACTGTGAGAAAATAAATTTCAGTAATTTAAGACACCTAGCTATGGCAGCCTGAACTGAGATACCCCGTTAGAATGAGAGAACCACAAAGGCAAGGATCCCTGTTTACTCTGACCTCTGAGCCGTCCTGCATGCTCCAGAATAGTGCTTAGCATGCAGAGGGACTCCGGGAGGGTTACTGCCTGAGTGACTTCCAAATGCTTCCTTTGTGCTGTGCCCTCCTCTCTGGGAAGCTCATTGCTATGGCCCAAATGTTCACATTCCCTCCAAAATTCATATAGAAACATGATGTCAAATGCAACAGTGTTCATGATGGGGCCTTTTGGAAGTGATTAGGCCATGAGGACTCTGCCTTCTTGAATAAGATCAATGCCTTATAAAAAGACTAGCAGGGACTAGCCGGGCCCTCTTGTCCTTCCACTCTTCCACCATGGGAAGACATTGCATTCATGCCCCCTGGCCCAGAGGACATAGTAACAAGGTCTCATTTTGGAAACAAGAAAGCCAGCCCTTACTGGACACCAAATCTGCCAGCACCTTCATCTTGGACTTCACGGCCTCCAGAACTGTGAGAAATAAATTCCCATTATTTGAGTTACGCAGTCCTAGATATTTTGCAATAGCAGCATAAATGGACAAAGACACTCATGAAGTAACTCCCTCTCCAAAGCTCCATGACAAGGTTGACAAACTTTGGCCCAATGGCCACACCCAGCCCATGGCATGTTTTGTATATTTCACAAGGTAAAACTGTGTTTTACATGTTTAAAGTATCATAAAAGTAAAGGAGAAAGAACAACAATAAAGTATGTGGCAGCAACCATGTAGCCCAAAAAGCCTAAAACATCTGACCCTTTACAGATAAAGTTTGTAGACCCCTACTCTAGGAAACGAAGGTAACAGAAGGCAGGGCCAGAGCTTGGAGGCCTCTGGAGAGGGTGCAGCACCAACTGCTTTGCTCCCTCAGGCAGACACTCTCTCCCTGTGCCGTTAATACTGCATTTCCAGCCCATTAAGGGAGCTAATGTGGTACACAGCAGAATGCTCAAGAGGTTTCTTCACGGGAATTTTCTAAGAATCCATTTCTTGGGAGAAAAGGCATTCTTTATTATCTAATAAAATAGTTATGCTGTGAATCAGGAGTCCATGATTCAGCTAACGTGATTCCATCCGTGGTTATCACCACTCCTCCTCGTTTAGCCTCTGCTGTGTACCAAATGTTCTTCCCCTCACATCCATCCACTGCATTTTGCTGGCTTTGAAGTTAAGAGGGGTCATCCAGGCTTGCCTCCTCATAAATACCAAACCCACACAGCTAATAGATTCATACTGCTAAAGACGCACTGACAAGCTCCTGTAGTGGGGGGAGGTGTTCTCTGGCTGCAAAAAAGCATGCTGAAAGCTGGTGTGCACCCATGGAAGCCATAATTGTAGTCAAACCTAAGTGTTTTCTAAGGGCAGTGTGAGAAATTTGGGCTGCAAAACAACAGGAGAGAGAACCATGGGAGATACAGCCGGCTTGGCTTCGTGCTGCTCCTGATTGGATCACAACTATAATTAACAATCCTCCCCATGACAGTTGCTTTTTCACTCCCCCTAAAGCTATTACTGGTGTCAACTTCAAATAGCAGGGTTGTGTTTTTTTCTCCAATTCAGACTTAATGAGAATTGGTTTTCTCAGGAGGGAAGGTAACATCAAACCAGGCTCTGCCTGTGTTTGCCTGTTCTTGTGTTGGCAGTGTGGTTCTCCTCATGCTATGGGAGACAGGGGTTGTCTTCAGAGCTGGATGTTGCCCTGCTGTGGACAGTCCCAATGTTCTCCCTCCCACCAAGCCCATCAAACAGCATCTAAGCCAAGCCTCATGCCTCTTCTTGCAGATCAAAGAACCTCTCTTGCAGTAACCTTTTTCAATCCAGTGGAGTGAGAAGGGGACTGAGGACTTGGTGGAGGTGGTGAGGCCCCAGCACCACCTGGTCCTTGCTTCTGGGACTTGAGGTCTGCCTTATTCTTAAGCTCCTTCTCTTGCAGCCTCCCTTTTCTCTGCATTCCTACAAGGAGTTCTGCCTAGAGAGAGAGGAAGCTTACTATATGTTGAGTCCATACTCTGTGTTGGCATTTTCACTTTGCACCTTCAGATCTACTCTCTGCCTTGCTCCACCACTCTGGGCCTGGGAAGCTGACCTGTCCAGCCAGCAACAGAAAGCTCCCTTGTCTCTTGCTTCCCCTGAATTTGACCATCTAGAAATCCCAGGAGGTTTTTCTCTACCCAATACCAATTTTATGTGAGAAGAAATTGGGGTGTTATAGCCCCCATTCTTTTCCAGTAGTGTACTCTGGTCTGGCTGCATCCTCTCAAGAGCCCTGTCTGTCTTGAGGTTCCTGTAACCTTTTCATCATCCTCTTGTCTTTTCTAGCCCAGGGGTGATAATATCTCACTGTTTCTAGCCCAGAGATACCGCACTGCTTCTTGTGGTTTCCTTAGCCCCTGCCCACACATTAAAAAATATTATTAAATTATTCTCAAACTAACTCAACTGACTCCATTACATGTTCACCAGAGGCTCTGACTCATACAGTGCTTCATCCTGATTTCCCACTAGTAGATGATTCCAAAATACTTAAGGGACATTGGATATGTGTGTACCTAGCCATCAGGGTGTTTTGTGGCCAGGGCACAGGGCTGCCTAATGACCCTCAATGCATGGAACAGAACTCCACAGGGAGAAATTCTCCAGCCCAGGTGGTTGAAAAGAACTGCCACTGGGAACACTTCACAGTCCAGTGAGGAAGCCCTGAAGACAGCTGTGGTGTTATGACATAGACAGGCAGATTTTCATCCACAGTTCCTGGATCATAACTCCTCACATCTTTGGGATCTCCAAAGTGTGATGTTTTGTGTGTATTTGTCGGATAAATTCAGACTGGGGCTTGTTACCAGAAAGGTCAAGGCAGAGTCAGAGGGTTGGAACTTTCAGCCCGACCTCTGGGGAGGAGATAAGAACTGACAAGTTGATCACCAATGGCCAATGGTTTAATCAATCATGTTTCTGTAATGAAGCCTTCATGAAAACCCAAGAGAATGGAGTTCAGAGAGCTTCCAGACAGATGAACTCATTGAAATTCCTGGAAGGTGCTGTGCCCAGGGAGGACATAGAAGCTCTGTGCCTTTCCCCATACCTCATCCTACATGTTTATCTGCATCCTTGGTAAGTAATAACCTTTATAATAAACCAGCAAACATGTTTCTCTAAGTTCTGTGAGCCCCTCCAACAAATTAATAGACTCCAAAGAGGGGTTTGTGCAAACTCCAGATTGAAGTGGGTTGGGTCAGAAGTTCCAGAAGCCCAGGGACCTAAGGCTGGGATCTGGGGGTAGGGGTGGTAGGCTTTCTTGATGACTGAGCCTCCAACCTGTGGAATCTGCTACTATCTCCAGGTATTGTCAAAATTGAATTGGAAGACACCTAGCTGGCATCCACTGCTTGGGGTGTGAGGAAAAACCTTCACACATTTCGTCCCAGAAGTCCTCTTCTGTGTTGATGATTGTTGTGGTGTAGGAGTGGAGGAATAACATGGTTGGAGAGAGTTCTTCCTATACAATACACATTTTGTGTGAGAGGAAACTGAGGCTCATGGAGCCTCCACTGGACACCTAAGTGGCAGCTGAAGATTTTACCTCAAGTGCAGCAGCAAAGACTCCCAAATCAGTGTTCTGAGACTATAAGATGCCTTACTGCTGGCCAGGCATAGTGGTTCATGCCATTAATCCCAGCACTTGGGGAGGCTGAAATGGGAGGATCACTTGAGTCCAGGAGTTTGAGACCAGCCTGGGCAACATGACAAAACCCTGTCTCCACAAAAAGTTAAAAAATTAACCAGGCATAATGATATGCACCCACAGCCCCAGCTACTTGGGAGGTGGAAGGATTGATTGAGCCTGAGAGGTCAAGGCTGCAGTGAGCCATGATCACACCACTGCACTCTAGCCTGGGCAACAAAGCAAGATCCTGCTTCAAAACAAAACAATGGATGTCCACACATTCCAACAATTAATGGTGATGTAATTAATGGCTTACATTAACTGAACATGTACTATGTGCTACATGTTTTAGACTCATTGTTTGATTGTGTCTTGTCCGTATATCTTAGCAGCCTAGCCTAAGTAAAGGGAGGAACCAAAGCTTCTCTTTGCTTACACGCCTCAGCATCTAAATGCGGAGCTATAGACAACGAGAGCTCATCACTAATTACTGGTTGACTGTTGACTTGATTCTGCGATTCTGCTGAGACATGACTACAGCTCATCTTTTCTGCTTCTAATCTAGGAGAAGGCAGTTTGGAGAAGCTGGCAGTTGAGAGGAAGAAACATGACTATGACCTGTTATAACTCAAGCTTAGACATTCCAACACCCACTTCTGAAGCAGGCATTTTGCCCCTACTGGGGCCCATGTCAGTGGGGAGCTAAGTCCTCTCTCTCTCCCCCTTTCCCTGTGCCCTCCTTGGATCCCACCTGCCTACTCTGCTGCGTTGTTGGGTTTAATTTTTTTTCTCAGTATCTGGGGTTTCTTACCCACCGTCAGCCCCCCACTTCTACTGTGTTCTGTGGATATTACACCACCAAGGGAAATGTTAATAAATGAAGTAATAGTAATAACTGCAACCACCACTTGAGGAGCCCCTTTCTATTCCTGACATAACACGTATCCCTGCCTTTGTGGAGAACATGTCATCCATATTCCAAAGATGGAGAAACTGAGTTTTGAAGAGGTTAAATCACTTGTCCAGAGTCTATAATTCAGACCCAGGAGTAACTGAAATTGAACTGCAGCCCCCACCTATCCAAGGCGAACTCCCCATCAGAACTCATTCTAAGGCCTTCTATCCCCCGTCTTTCCACCTGTCTTCTAAGAGAGGTTAGGTTCCAGTTGCACCCACTGATATATGCCCTTTATCGCCCTTTCTAACCATTGTTGACAGTGAAAAAAAACTTGGTTTTTTTCTTCAGCCTCATCACTGCTGAGGTCTTCCGGAGCATTCCTCTTTGGCATGCCTCAGACAGTCCCAGCAGTGATGAGACCAAATCACGAAGCACTGGTTGTCTCTGGAAACGGGAAGTTTCCCCATCTTTCTCCTTGCCCAGATATCCTGCTTTTCTTTTCTCTTTCAATTCCAACACATGGTCCATACTTGTCTACTTAGGCAGCCACAGCCAAGTACCACAGCCTGGCGGCGTAAACACAGTTATTTTCTCACAGCTCTGGCAGCTACGAGTCTGAGAGCGAGGTGTCAGCAGGGTCGCTTTCCTCTGAAACCTCTCTTAGGCTTGCAGATAGCTGTTTGCAGACCACCGTGACCCTGCGTGGTCTTCCTGTGTGTATGTCTTCATCTTTTCTTTTTATAAGACACCAATGTTAGATTTGAGCCCATTCTAATGACTTCAGTTTACCTCAGTTACTTCTTCAAAGGCGCTATCTCAAAATACAACCACATCCTGAGGCACCGGGGCTTAGGGTTTCAACATATGAATTTGGGAAAGACAGAATTCAGCCCATTGCTGACCTAAGAAAGACGCATTTAGCAGCAGAGCATCCTGATGAAAGGGTTACCGAGAGACAAAGGACTGAATATAAAGAAGGAAGTCCAGCAGGAGTCTCAGGCCTGCCTGCCCTGAGCTCTTTTTGTGACCTTGGTCAAGTCATTTTGCCTCCCTGGTTTTTCCATCTGTAAGATGGGCATAACTGCATCTGCCCCTGCTGTCCCTCCACTGCTCTGCTGATCCTACAAGTTTGTGGCTAAGAAAGTTCCTGGAGGGGCTAAAAGCACTGGATTTAAGTGGTAATTAAAATTTCCATTCAAAGAAAAAGGGATAGATAACAATAAGTGTTGCTTATAGAAAATTATCTCTTCTTTCCCTCTCCTACCCTTTACCCACCTTTTTAATGAGCTCCCTTCCATGAGGGCGAGTAGTCATGGGAACATGTCATAGGCTGGCTCTGAGTCAAGGTATCTGCCCACTTTACCTCAAAATCTTCAGCACGCCTGGTGGGAGGTACTGTTAGCTCTGTTTGATAGGCAAGGAAAGGCAGGCTTCGGGAAGTTTTGTGGTGGAGCAGGCATGCAGAAACCAGGGCTGTCTGATTCTAGAACCTGTGTCGCTCCCCCTGTGTGCTGGACCAAGCCCTCATTACATGCACTGAAGTGTGTAGGACACATTCTTGGCTCAAAAAAAGGTCAGAGGCTGCAGCGAGGCAACCATGGCTGGCAGGATAGAGGCCTTTCTTCATCAAGGGGAAGGCAGAGGAATGCTAACTGCACTGAAGGCGTGAGGATGCCGAGCAGGGCTCTGAGGGATGAGAAAGCAGCAGGCTGAGAAAGGCATTTCAGGCACAGGGAACACTGCAGTGCACTCAGGGCCACCCTAGCAAAACTCTCCTCCTCCCAGCCTGGAGTAGTAGAGCAGGGAAAAGGGGGCTCTAGAATATGAAAGCAATTTCAGAAGACTGACCAAAAGCCAACAGTGTAACAATGTCAAAAGGGGTAAAATGGTACGTTCTGGAAACTAGAGCCTGGAAAGCTTGGTAAAGCACTCAGTGCACTTGGCCAGCAGGATAATTAACTCAGAAGTATGCAGGTGCTTAGAAGGGATCCAGCCATCACTGAGGGCTGTCTCCGCACAAGCATACTAACTCAGGCTCTCTTCCAGTTGGACACTGAGCAGAAGGTCCGTGTTTCCCATAGTCGGTGCTCGGGCGATTTATTCAGGCAATACAGGGATGTCGTGATGAATGACACTCACGCACAGAGGGCTGGGACCGAGGCAATACCAGAAAGACCCCTGGGGGGGCAAAGTTAAGGAAGCTCTCACTCTCAGAATGGTACAAAAGTACAAGATCAGCCCTGCAAGTGAATGCCTCTTTAAATTTTACAGCCTCACTGACCCCACCCTAGTCTTGGCCCTGTTCAAGAGAGAAAGCAGTGCGTTTTCAATCCAAGGTCAATTCCTGATTCCTGTAAGAAGGCAGCAAATACATCTTTAAACCTGGCTGCACTTCCTCTGGCTTTGAACAAGCCTCCTGCTCTGAGTCTCCTGCAGGCAACAGTGTCTAGCTAGAATTTAATAATATTACTTTGATTTCACCATATTTACTTTTACAGATTTATAGCAAGTGATATTAGTTTTCCATTTGTGGTTGAATTATAAAGTTTCCTTTTAAAATGAATTTAACTGAGTTTAAAGAGTAAGTTTCTCTAAAGAAAAATACTAAGTCAATAATAGACCAGGAGATTTATAGATGAGGCAAAGGTGGGTATGTGTGAGTGTGGATATGTGTGAGATATGTGGATATGCGGATATGTGAAAAATACTAAGTCAACAATAGACCAGGAGATTTATAGATGAGGCAAAAACTGTGAAGGGGAGAAGGAAAGAAAAGCACACTGCCATGTGTGTTCCTACGCAACTGTCTTACATGCTCTGCTCATGTACCCCAAAACCTAAAATCCAATAAAAAATTAAAAAAAAAAAAAAAAAAAAAACTGTGAAGGTGGATGTGTGTGAGTAAGGTTGGGAAACACTACATTTTTCCACTTCAGCTCTTTCAGGAATAGAAAGAGGTTAGTCTGAGAGGGGACAAAACGGCCCATCCCCTGACATTCGGCACCAACTCACCAGACATTCTGTTCACTGAACCCAGAGGCCACTCCTGCTCTAGGACAGCAAACCCAGACTCCATTTCCAGCAAAAACCCTGTGTCTACATTCTCATCAACCGATCCAATTTCTCGACCTAACAATGGAGTCCACTCCAAGATCACCTCAGAAGCTCCTCTATGCAGAGGATTTCTGATCAAGCCTAGGAAGCTAGTTTTTATTTTCCGAAGAATGAAAGCTTCTGAGCAGTTGCTTTTCAAAGATAACAATAGGATGGGGACATTTTCTCAGTGAAAACTTCCCTAAAGTTCCAACCCATCTCTTGGGGCATGACACTTTGGAGACTGATGAGGACATGGCTCTGGTGCCTTCACATGAAAAGAATCTCAAACACAAAGGCTTTTGGCTCAGGCTGCCCTGCCTGCCGAGGGGCAGAGATCAGAGGTGACAAGCTGGTTAGGGGAGAAAATCTAATCAGAAGCAGGGCCTTTTTCTGCCTGCCCTTTGCAGAGAATTTCTATTCACGTTTCTGTGTTCAGCCCTTGTGTCAGTGAGTGAAGCCTCTTCTTAGCCCTGATGAGCCAGAGGTGGGGGTGTGAGAGGCCAGGAAATATGTACCCCCTGCACCTACCCACAGACACTCCAAGCAAGGAATACGCTGCCCTATATTTCATGATTTTATATCTTTGAACACTGTAAACACACACAGAGAGAAAAATCTATGTATCTTTTAAGTGAATGTCATGTTCCCCACTATGATGTCTTATAACCAGGAAGGCAAAGACAGCATCATGGGAAGAAAATAGATAGGCTTAGGGGCTGAAGAATAAGATACAGCTTCCGTATCTACCCGTCACTTGCTCACAGTATGTGATTTAGATTCAGCCTTGCAACTCTTGGAGCTTCAGTTTCCTCTACTGTAAACTGGGCTGCTGCTTCCTCCTTTTAGGGAACTACTCATACAATCACCTAGAAACAAAAGAGTGTTGTTCAGGCAAAAGGCATTTTTTTTTTTTTTTTTTTTTTTTGAGACAGAGTTTCGCTCTTGTTACCCAGGCTGGAGTGCAATGGTGCCATCTCGGCTCACCGCAACCTCCGCCTCCTGGGTTCAGGCAATTCCCCTGCCTCAGCCTCTTGAGTAGCTGGGATTACAGGCACGTGCCACCATGCCCAGCTAATTTTTTGTATTTTTAGTAGAGACAGGGTTTCACCATGTTGACCAGGATGGTCTCAATCTCTTGACCTCGTGATCCACCTGCCTCGGCCTCCCAAAGTGCTGGGATTACAGGCTTGAGCCACTGCACCCGGCCAAGGCCTTCTTATAATGCAGGAAAAGATACTACACAGGTACTGAGGAGGGCTGAAAAAAGTTGAGGTGTCAGTCACATTAAGGCGGAAGAAGGGAGACTAAAGTGGCTGTCACTGAGAGTATCCCAGCAATGGCTCCTAGAAAAGCCACATCAGAGAATATTTACCATGTTAACAATGGAGAAATGGGGGACAGAGGTGAAGGTCGCTGTGCAGCTGGGATGATGAAAACATTATCACTCCATTTGTTATTCATTATCTTTGTTCTTCCAACACATGTTTAGGTGAGACACCTGTGTGTCAGACACCAGAAACAGAAATGAGGTAAATATGTTATCTTGCCTCTAAGATCCTTAGAATCCAGTAGCTACCATATCTGGATTCAGTATGCAGTAGCCATTTGAAGAAAAACATTAATTTGAATGGATACATTCTGCCATGGCAATCACTTGGATAAGAGCTATTATCCCTTTCTCTAAAACCATCCCTTTGTTCTTCCAGCATAAATTTATTGAGAAGCTTGGGCTAGGTGATTCGGCTTTAGATAGACGCACACAAACCTGTTGCCAAGAACTTGCAGGCCAGTGAGGGAGACAAATAGAAGACAGAGGACAGGACAGGATGCCCAGTGATGAGGGACATGGCAGATGCAGGGCTGGCAGGAACGCCACCAGGCAGACCTAATCCAGCCTGCAGGAGAGGACGGGCAGACAGGAAGCATCCTTGGCAAAGAAACAACATATGCAAAGCACAAAAAGTGGGAGGAGCAACAAATTCTGGGAATGATAAGTAATTTAGTAGAGCTGGAAAGTGGGTGGGAAGAACTGTGAGCATAACCCTGGAGATGGGAACACCCAAAGCAGGTGAGAGTGACACGAGCTCAGGCTGGAGCCTTATAGGCAAGGCGAGGAATCTGAGCCTGATCCTGGTGGTAAGGAACCAACTCTGCTCAGAGGCAGTTTGTAAATTATTGCAGATCCCCAGATCCCCAGAGCATGCCAGTCCTGCGTTCACTGGCCTGATCCAAGAGTTATCCCACAGAGCTTGGGGCTTTCCCACAATTATGAATAACTTCCCACACTTCCTATCACTTATTTACAGTGTAGTATATGACATACACCTATGTATACACATACATACACCCACACAATTGCTCCACTCATTTAAAAATGGATCTTTTTGCTCAACCTGGTAGTCATGCATTACTATCAATTAGTTTCATGATTTTACATAAAGTAACCCGGCACTCCCTGCCTCAGTTTTCTTGTCTGTGAAATAGGAACGATTATGTCCAACTTAACTTGGAGGGTTAATATGGAGGTAAATAAGATGCCTCCCAGGAGTCTTTTAAAATTTTAACCCAAGACAAATGGAATTATGCAACTGAATCCCTACACCCCACAGCTCAATTTCTCACTGTTGTAAACGGTGTTGACACATAGTTAGAATAGAGGCGGAAAGGAATGTAGTTGGTGCCAAGGGTAGGACAGGAGATTGGGAAGGGCACCTGTCTGAGATGGCTCAGGCAAGGGGTCTGTGAGAAGCCATGGTTGAGATTTGGAAGCAACTCCCATCTTGAAACTATACTGAAGATCAAGAGTGCTGCAGCCACTTAGAGAGTTGGGTTCTGTACCCAGTCTGCAGGCACTCTGTGGCCAGCCCCTAGGCTACAAAGAGTCTCTCTGCAGACCTTTGGGGAGCACAGCCTGAGCTGGATGTTCTGAATTTGATATCAATTAGGCACAGTGGTAAACTGGCTCTCTTGCAAGGGCAGGAATGGGGAGCAGGAGAAAAAGAAATTATAATTTGTAGTGTTTGCGGATTTCCATGGTGTAAAATTCCAACCATGGCTAATTTCAAGCCACTTTACAGTTTAATAATTAGTTTAAAAAAATCAGAATATTTAACCATTGGTTCCCACAAGCTGGAAGGAACTGGCTTCAGCAGAACACTAAGGGAACCATCAGAAGGATGGTTCTGGCATCTTAGGGCCTCTCCTGGAAATTACTACAAACAGATTATGAGCCATTTTCTGTAATAAGCATTTGCTCTTCAGTTTGGTTAAATGAAAATCAGCCGCAAAGGGATTTTTATGGCGTGTTTTTCTCACGCTCTGTCTCTAAAGGCATGTTTGCAAAGCAGAGAGAGGTTTTCAAATTTACCTTTTCATAGCATTAGCCAGCAGGAGTTGCCTAGGGCTCGAAAGGGCAGACTGTCTGCTCTCTCTCTCTCACCGTGGTGCTTGCCAGGTCAGACAAGCAGTCACAGCATGAGTTCATCCCGCCTCTGCTTGCAACCTAGCATTTCCCCTGGACTGCATGCACCCATAAGAAGCCAGAGGTTAGAGCAACTCCAGCCTTCAGATTCACCCATATTTGACAAAGGTATAAATACTGTCCGATTTACTGACTTATGAAGGAGCTCATGGCATTGTCATGTCCAAGTGCATGGCTGTCTGCATCTGCTCCACTTGCTCATTGAGATTTCCCCATGAAGATATACTCCTATGAATTATAAGCTGCCTTATTATTATGGGCTTTACAAATGCATATTCTACTGCTGAAAATTTAGGAGAAAAGTCATTATTTGGAGTATAGAAGAAAAAAACACTTTTAATATTTGCTCCTCTTCCCTGTAACCTCACTTCATCTACAATTTCAAAAGCAAAATAAGCTCCAAAAATAATGGTGTTCCTGAAATCGCTTAGAAGACAAGTAGTTAAAAGGATGGTTTCTCTTTTCATTGCCACCCCCTCAGGGAACATAAGTGAAAATTTCATCAAGATGGCCCTTTCTTGTCTTCTTAAGCAGGAAATGAATGTATGTTCTATTTTAAAGAAAATGTTGGTTTCAACAAAATGAAGAATTCCTTTCAATTATTTCACTGGGTTTTGAGCCAAGGCATAGCAGTGACACTTGGTACCTGCAAACTGCATATACTTTTGTGTTGTGAGATGAGTAGAGCACAGGTTCCAGGGTTGGACTGTGGATCTGAAGCCCATTTTTGCAGATCATTGGCTGTGTGGTCAGGGGTACGTCACTTGTACTCTTGTAAACCTCAGTTTCATCATCTATAGAGTGAATTCACCTTCCAGAGACATTCTAAAAATTAAATGAGATCATGCCTATGAAGTCACAGTGGCTTCTGGTGTAGAGGCGACACTCTATAAATGATGATGATGATACTCTCTAGCTGTTCAAAACACATTTACCTTGTCTTTTCAACTATATCTTGACTGCTTGAAGGGATGGGCCATTTTTACTCCTCTTGTAGGCCCCAGGAACACATGGGTTATAGGAATAAAGCAAGCTCTTATAGATGGATGTGTGGCTGATCAGGAGCTGGGGGCAGGAAGAAAGAGATCTGCACCCCATATAAGAAGGGAACTCTTGTGGAGAGGGTGCTCCTCCATGCAGGTAGGGGGTACTTTGCTGCGCTGGGGTACCCTGGCTCAGGCCTAAACAGAGTCTGCTCCTCTACCACACGGCTTCAGGGGTTGTCTCAAGGTGGCCCATTTGCAAGGTCTCTCCAGGTAGCCTGCTCCAGTGGCTCATGTTTCTATTGGAGAGTTCACCTGTCTGACTTGGATAACAAAGATGAAGATTCACTAAGTCTGCATTGTGAACTATTTAGCATGGACTCAGAGATTTGGCCAGAGGAGATGAGTAGTGACACAATTCAGATAGAGAAGGGAGGGCAAGAAGAATGGATGCATGGAACGAGAAAGGGGTTGTGTCTGTGGGGGCAGGGGGCAAATACAAGGCATAGAGATGTCACACTGAGTACAGGACTACTGCAGACTGTCTCTCTAATAGAATCACTGGCCCCCTTGGAATAGCAGTGACATCAAGAATGAATAGCCATGAGATAGGAAGCATAGAGTGACACACATTAAACCCTGGATGTGCAGCTTCTTCCCCTGAGAACTATAGGAGAATGGGGTTGAAGAGCCCAGGATCCTTCTAGGAGTACAACCTGGACGAGCTACAGTCTGGATTGTGTTTCCACAACCTGGAAACTGGACAATGCCTCTGGAATCAAAGTGGCCTGATTTTCTTCCTGGGAGCCAACTGCAAGTCCCATCTTGGTCTAGGGATCAAGAGGAAAGAAAGAAGAGAAGCCAACGCCCCTCCTCCAAAAAGGTTTGCTATCTGGCTGGAGGTAGGACTTCCAGGTGCGCATCCAGAGGCTGAGGTGCAACAGAGAGAAGCCTGAACTGAGTTAGAAAAGTAAGCCCTTCCCTATCTGTGTGCCTGCAAAGCATCAAACTTCAAGGAACCTTAGCTTCCCTAGATCTACAATAGAAAGAATGAGGAATGATCCCAGGGTTTGCAGCGATGTATCTACCCTCCAAGAGAATCACTTTAGAACATGCATAGCTGGCTTTTTAGGGTTTTTTTTCTCTAATAACAAAGAGTAAATAAGAGCTTTTGAAGAAATAACAAAGTGAAAAGTCCTGATCTTGGAATCAAAGTTCTATATCCTCTACAGAAGTGTAGAAATTAATTCCTTAATTCAATAACAAAATGCCCCATGGTGTTTAATGTTTACATTTCCCTCTTTGCTTACTGCCAAAATATTACTGTGAAAATATGCTCTGAGATTTCTCTTATGGAGTAGTTCATTCCCTGATCTTTAAAATTTCCTGTGTTAATAATCAGGGAGCAGGTAGCTCTGTAAGGAAGATGTCGGTCATCTTAACATCCACTTGGGAATCAAGAACTTCATCCTAATTAAAAAGCCTATGGAAACCCTGACTCATCTAAATAGTATGTGCCTCAAAATAAAAGGACTCAAAAAGGTAAAATCTGATTATTAACATGGAATTGTTCTAATATTTGCAGATTTTAAGAGGAATGATGATAGTAACTTGAAATTGCCAGCCCTTTAGAATAAAGGCATATTTTAGCAAAACTTGGCATGAAATTGGCATAAATGATTCTGAGATTTACAGTACTGGGAAGGCTGACGAGGGTTAGCACATGGCAGAGTGGGAAGGTTGACTGTGATCAAGGAAACCTGGGGACCCTTTAACACATCTTTTCACTGGTGAAGGGAGAAAACAAGCCACAGAGAGGAGCATAACTTGGACTAGGTCACTTGGATGTTAATTGCAAAGCTGGAACTGGAGTACGGCCTCCTGACCAGATCACACGAAATCCAAGTCCTCAGGCATGGTCACTTTTGCTCTGGGCTAATTCCTTGGTCCTGTCTCTGCCTCACCAGAAAATTCTTCTGCTGGAAAGAGTTGGCTGCTCCACCAATCCTGGGAACTTCCTAACTTCCCTAAGAGTTCTCCAATCTCTTCTAAAGATCTCTACAGGGCTCAGTGCTTTCATAGAGCACAGACATTATGGAGACTTCCTAAAATCAAAATAGCCTTGAAAAAGACCAAGGAGCAGTCTTTTTATAAAAAGCCCATGACCCCACTGTATCTATGCTGGCCTCTAGAGCCAACAGGAAGGGAGATTCTTCACCTACTTTTACCCAATCCTGGGCCAATTATCACCCTAGCCAGGCAAGAGCACCTCTCCCAATTAGAATACATCAAGGCTCTGGAGGGCATGGTTCAACTGAGTCTCAGTCTCTCCCAAGGAGCTATGCAGAGATGCTATGGGCAGCCTGTTCTGAGACTCCTGGCTCTGCCTGGAGGTGAATATGATGATCCACAGTAATAGCTGGATTTCTGGGAGAGTAGGGAGAACCATCCTGGAGCCAGTAGCCTGAGATTAGGTAAGGAACAATGGTGCAGGTAATCTTCTCTTGTTATATTGGGGCAAAGAAGAAAAGTAAGACATGTTCATGTATAACATGCTGAGACCATGTAAAAACTCACATGCCCAGAATTAACTCCCTAAGCCAGGAACCACAGTGCCTAGGTGTCCACCCATCCCAAACTCTTGTGTTCAAAACCAAGTGCTTCCACTTCGTGGCTGCCTGGCTTGAGCAAGACACTTCACCTCTCTGAGGCACACCTTCCCACCTTTAAAATAGAACCATGATACCCAGTTCATAGGGTGTTCTCTGCAGCTCTATAAGAGGACATAAATGGAGCTCTCCCAGTGCCTGGTACTTAGCAGGGATTACAACAAATGCCGACTCCATCCTTTTCCTTTGGTTGAAGAATTTCCTTGTCTGGACTCATTTTCTAAAGTGGTCATGTCCAAAGAGGGAACATAGCATATTTAGATGCATCCTTCTTACTGTAAAAAAAAAAACAGGACTTCTAAAATACAAAAACAACAAACTAAATACCAGGAGATGAAACAAGCTGCATCTCAGCAAATTCCAAAGCCCAATCTCAGTCTTATCTTGCCTTTAATGGCCTTGACTGTAAACTTGAGACTGGAGTATTTTGAAGCCAAAGAACGACTCTACTAAAGTTCTTTTTATTTAAAAACAAAAACCAAAAAAAATTAAATAGGACTTCTAGCTGCAAAGATAGCAGTAAGTTTACAGAGGAGGAACACGCCTGGAAAAGGAATGGAGAGAGGCAGGGAGGGGTGGATTCAGCCCCAATGCTGCTGTGGCAGGCTTCCCAGTTTCCACGAGCTCCAGAAATCCGTAAAGAGCTTCCTCCTTATGGCTTGGACAAGTATAATGGAGACTTTGACTTCTAAGTAATTGCATATGATATAGCATTAGGTACTGGGGCTTAACACTCAAAAGAATAAGCATATTCTATGCCAAACACACTTCAATTTCGCCCACGCAAGTCATGACTGAATGTTGGAAATGGTCAGTGTCAGCTCTGGAACTTGATATGGTGATTCTACCTGTATTTTCAGAACCACTGGATGAGTAGGTAACATTTCTGAAGATGCTGTCTGAAAAAGTAATTTCTATATTCTCTACATACTGAAGAGGAACACATCATTCCTAGAACACAACAGGCCACTCTTTCTTGAGAGTGTCCCTTATCAACCACTCATTGCTCTGCACAATGGCATGAGAACAATAGACTCAGCTCAGATTGAGGTCCCAAATTACCTACTGGCTGGAGGCACTGCCTCAGAGAAGTCTCTCGCATTTTTTGAGTCTTGTCTTCTTTGCTACCTAATTGAGAGATGGACACCTATGTCTCCATAGTCTTGTGAGAATTAAAAGATGAGAAGAACAAAATAGGTTCATGAGTCCCAAGTGAAATGATGAATCTATTACTCTTGGGATAGTGAGGGAAGCAGCCTTAGAGAGTGATGTGACTTTTATAACCTCGGTTCAGCCCCAGGGTGGAAAGGCAAGGAAGCGAATTCTACTTTGCCAGTGGACTTTATAGACTGCACACGAAGAGGGTGCTATTGGCTGATGAGACAAACAGGAAACTTTTCTTCTTCTTGCAGGGTTTAGATACAGCTGTACTCAGAACAGTATTAACATTCCCTTCGAGAGACAAATATGCAGATGTCTGATTCAATATGCCCTGTGCTTAAAGAACCAGGTGAGTCTGCACTCACACTGAGGGTGAAATGACAGGAACACCCTCCCCTGAAAATCCACCCTGGAAGACTCTTTTCTGGAGCTGTTCTTGGGTGGTAAAGAGAAACCATGACATCAGGAGCTGTTCCTGTTGGAATGATACCAACTTGAGAAAGGCGAGGGAGAAGAGGGAATGGATCCAGGAAAAGAGATACCCTTTCATATCCGGAGAAAGGGTGGAGAGGAATCTCATATGTGGGTGAAGATTTAAAGACCACAAGGGCAGGCTACTTTAGGAAAAGATGGTGGCGAGCCAGGACAGGATGTGGAGGCTCGCAAGCGGATGTCAACAAAGAGGACCACGCAGACTCTGTAGAAATTCTGAGGTTGGGAGCCCTCTAGTCCATTCATGTCTACCTTTTCTTCAGCTGTCCCAGCATTCGGCAAAAGAATTCATATAGACTGTTAGTCCTCTTAAAATCTTTATCTTTAATGGCAGACAGTAGTGAGATTATATTTATAAGGACAAATCATCATGCCACTAATTGAACGATCACTTATAAAGTGAATTCCTACTCAAATATCCCCCTGCTGCTTAACACGAGTGTTGGAAAGAAATATTTAGCACTTGACTTAGCCAAAATAGGACATAGGCACAATTATAATTGTGTTAAATATAAGATGTAATTAGTATGCTTTCACGATTTTAATTTTATTTTCCATCATACTATTCTAATAATCCACCAAGAAATTTTGCTCTTTTGCTTTGATGAAGACTCATTGTGTAGATGGCCCTTCTTCTATGTAAATTATGTTTAAATAACAAGGTCCTTGCATACTGTCCAACCTGGAATGGTGGTTTTGGGGGAGACCCAATTCTCCCTTTTTCCTGTGGGTCATCCTGGAGAGGGACCTTGTCTTCTGGAAAAGGCCACTGCCTAGAACTCCAGAGAGAAGCCGGCAGTGTGAGGCTGTGAGCAGTGCTCCCCTGTAGTGGCACCGAGAGGGCTACAGGATCCCAGAAAGAACTGAGACTTCACCTCTTACTCCATCTGTGTGTCAGGGAGGCCTCATTCTGAGAAAACAGAAGCAGTGGACATCTGGCCTGCACAGTTCAGGTTCAAGACCAAGGCAGAGGCTGTGCTCACTTGCCAATGGGAAGAAGCCTTTCTTGATCAAATCTGTTCCTTCCTGGGAAAATTCTGGAAGGCTCTGGGGGAGTTCCTAGGATCAGCTGTCAGGGAAAACCACATGTTGAGGATGATGCAAGTTACTTAAGAGGCGGCTTCTCTCCAGAATAGAAATAGGTCCTGGTTACCTGTTACTCAGGGAATCTGTTACTCGGGGAAGGTATGCTGCTCAGGGTTGGACTGTTTTTAAAAAGCAGAAAGCAGAACAACAAATACCAGGTCTTTGAAGACCGGATATGACTACACAAGGCAGCTTTGGGTGCCTCCCATACACATTATTTAAAAGGAAAAGGCCCCCAGCCATCTTTCCTAGGGAAGTCACTATGTTCTGCAGATAAAACCAGGCCCACCATGCCAGCCTCTGCAGACTATGCAGGAGATGATTTCCACACTGAAGGAGACTTTACTCATGCCCTATCACCTCTTAGGTCACCGAGTATGACTTCTTCTCAAAGAGGGTCCTATGTGTTGCACAGCAGCAGACCAACCCACAGCGGCCCTCTCTGAGCTAGAGCACACACCAAGGAACAAAACAAAAACAGGTCCCTGAGGCTGGGGTGCTTGTCCTGTACACAGAAGACATGATGCTAAGTGTCGATGAGGCCTTCTGCATCTTACAGTCATTGGAAAGCTGGGGCCCACGATGCCTGCGGTCTAATGAAACAGCATCCCACCCTGCCTCACACTCCCCAGTAATAAGTCTGCATCATGGAAGGAGACTTGCATAGATTAGATGCTCAGTAAATGTTTGCCCAGTGAATGGCTCTAAGAAATTCAACTACTATAGATGCCCAGGTCCTAGGACTAGGCAGTCAAAGCTTTCAACATGCTCTAGGAGGGGAGAGAATACTGAGAAGCTTGTATTTGTGCTAACCTTCAATGAGGGTGACAGCCTAGGAGGGAGGGAACAGAGACTACTATCCAATCACTAATTATTACAAAAACTACCAAAATGCATGTCACTTGCTGGCCCTTTAAATGTTTGGGGTGAGAGTTTATGGACGTTTTAAAATGTGATGCCTTCTTTCCAGGAACTGTGCTCACTTGTGCATGAGCCTTGCTGAAGGCCTTGATGTTCAACCAAGGGTCTGTCCTAAGCACAGGTGTAAACAGGCATATGAATGCACTTTGTCAGCAACCTTAATAAAGCAGCTGGAGTCAGAAAAGATATATCATCTGTAAGTAATCTCAAGAGGATGAATTTAAAGAAATGTCTCCTGATAAACGTGTTACTCTCTCACTTATTCTTAACTGCTGTTAGTCACTGCTTAACCAAAACTTGAAAATATCACAAGACTTGAATAGAACACCAGAGTCCCTGTCCTGGAATAAGATTTCTTCTATATTACCACCATAAATTCAGGTTTTGCCTTTTGTTTTTTACTTTTGAAACAAACTCTTGTTCTGTCGCCCAGGCTGGAGTGCAGTGGCATGACCTCTGTTCACTGAAACTTCTGTCTCCCAAGCTCAAGTGATTCTTGTGCCTCAGCCTCCTGTGTAGTTGAGACTACAGTCATGCATCACCATGCCTGCTAATTTTTGTATTTTTAGTGGAGACGAGGTTTCATGTTTGCCAAGCTGCTGGCCTCAAGTGATCCACCTGCCTTGGCCTCCCAAACTACTGGGATAACAAGCGTGAGCCACCTTGCCTTTTTAATTTTTAAAAATTTTTCAGCAACACTTTCTCTTTTTAGACACTCTCTTTTGGACTTGGGTTTTCCTTTAGTTCTGGACAGCTACACTTTCTGGGGTAAATGAGTGAGCATTCTGTATAAGCTAGAATTATTGTTTTGCACACTTGCCGAAGCTGTACAGTCAGCCACAAACCAACTCTACCATTGTCTTCGTCAATACCATTAGGGTGAGGAGCAAGAAAAGGAAGAGCTCCTCTCAACTGAGCATTGTTTAGTTGGCACCAAAGAACCCTAGGTCTTTTCTGACATTTGTGCTAAGAACAGAATAGAAACTTCGGCTGCTGCCAGCTCTTGCTTAGAGAAGAACAATGATCTTCCAAGTGTGGGTGGTATACTTCAGAGAGTTTATCTCTTTCTCTTGTGCTCCCAGCCTGCTGCTCTATGAAGGAGGGGGCATGTGGGAGGAACTGCCTTTGGAAAAATCCAGGTCATCTTTTTAAGGGTGAGACTCAATCTTTATTACCATTGGAGTCAGCAGAGGGGAAAGATATCCTTACTAATTGCACAATAGTGAACTGTACAAGTTGGCAATATTCTGATTAAAGCTGCAAAATTCCTTCCATTCCAGCTAAATTTACCAGTCTTTAATGTGAGCAAGTATATCCTTGTTCCCTGATAAGAACAAGGTGAAGATAAAGTTCTAATCTGCTTCCACAGTTACCCCTACCTTCTCCATCAATCATGTCCTAGTTCTCTGGAGAGCAGAATACCACAGGTTTTCAATTGCTGTCAGGCATTATTCTCTATTTTCCCCAAACCCTTGTCTTGAGAATACCTTTTTTATGTGTTTATCGTCTCTCCCTAACTAGTCCATAAACTCTTTCAGAGCCCAACTGGGACAAGGTGCATAGTAGGTGCTCTATAAATGCCTGTTGCATTGGCTGTGATTCTTCTAGACTTCAACAAGGCACAGAAAACAAGGGGAAATGATGTATCACTCCTGGGAACTAGTCTGCATTTTATCTTTGACAATCTAGACATGGCTGAGCATACTACCCAGTTTAGACTTAATTTGATATATTGAGACTAGGATTCTGAGATCACAGCTAAAACATTGTCAAAAGACCCTGAAAAATACATGAATGTAGAACTCATTTATCAATGCTGCTGGTGGAAAGTCAAATGTATAATCTCTAAATGAAGTCACAAAGAGCCTATGATGATGGAATTGGAGGCAATATGGCAGTCGTAGGAGGTTGAGAGAAAATTGTGGACGAATGCTTCCTGTCTCTTCTGAAAGCACACGGTGGAGGGGGTAGCTGCCTTTTCTCCACCCACAGTAAGTCAGCTGTGCATCACTCATTCAGTTCTGCAGCAGAGAGTGATAAAGACAGTGAGAAGGCAATGTGGATGTTAGCAATATTGGCTTGGTTAAAAGTACAGACCAGTCTCTCATTAAAACAAGATTATCTCAAGGTGTTCTGTCCAGCTGCTGTAGCCTTACAGACTCAGGTATAAGCAGTGCTCAGGCACTGGGAGGGTGGTCAGTTTCAGGAGAAATCTGCCTTAAGAGCACTATTAAATGATAATGCTAGTTGCTACCTTTAATTGATGAGCTAGTCTCTTCGAGGCAGTAAGTTATGTAATTTTCATACTTTATTTCAAATTCTCAAAAGAAAAGTCGATATTAATATCCCTATTTGAAAGGTAAGAAAACCGAGGGTCAGAAGGGTTGGGTAAATTGCTTATCCCACAGAAAGCTTTGGACCTGGAGTATCGGACCTCTTGACCAGTCTGACTTCAATGCTCTTTCAACTACTGGTCACCATGTAACTCTTCTGTGTTTTCATATGTCAGTCTAACTACCACGGCTAGAGTTCTCTTTTCAAGCCACCTCCATCATCACCTGGATGGATCTGAAAGTTCTGCTCCCCAGCTGCTCATACCCGTATCATTAACAATGTGAAGCAACAACAGAGTCATTTAGGTCCTAGAAGACAATGGCTTTCAGTTGAGTTTTTATGTCTATATAAAAACTGGAATATTGTGAGTTGCCTGGCAACTCACAATAAGACCTTTAAAGTTTTGACTTGAAATCAGAGGCAAGATTCTTTTCAATATGTCTCACGATCTGCCCCCTGCCCTGCTTTCCAAAGGCCTGAAGTCACCTGCTCAGTCACTATGAGACCTAAGACAATGGCCACGAGTTTTTGACTGCCTGAAATAATGCCTGAGCACAACAGGCTTCTTGCTCCCAAATCATGGACTATTGGTTCTAGATGGTCCATGGGAGATCAGACCAGGTCCCTTGTATAACTTCTCTTTGGGGATGTCAACTCCATCTCTAACTCCTTCTTAGAGAACATGTCCCTAACACAGCTCCTGCCAAGGAGGTAGCAGGCCACCTGACTGTGTTCTTCTTTATCGCAAATAATTGGCCGAAGTGTGGACAGCTGTTTATAGGAAGCCTGTTTGCTGGCTGGCAACCTCTGTATGACGTGTGTGGTCTGGCTTGAAATTAGGACCTAGAAAATGGCCTCTTTCATCAAGAATTTGAACTAAGAAATCCTCAGGGAAATTAGGAGTTAGCTATAGACATTAGATTTTTTAACTTTGTAGACCCAGAGTATGGCAGAGCGAGTTCATGTTCCCCAAACATCCCTGTACTCTCCTACATGCCCCTGCCTCCCTTGCAACTGAGTTGCAGCCACATGACTAGTTTTGGCCAAGGGACCATGAGCAACACTGAGTTGTTTCACTTCTGGGCCAGCGCCATTAAAATCATTTGTGCCTTTTCCATCGTTTCCACCCCTTCCCTTTGGCCATATGTTCCAGATGACATAGTTATAAGATGGAAGCAGCCTGAAGCTCTAAGCCATGCCTTAGGAGAGAGCTGTCCTGGAAAACCAACAACCGACACCAAGCTTGGCAAGAATGACAAATAAACTCTTAGTTTATTATACCATTGAGACTTGGAAGGTCATTTGTCATACAGTGTAACTTGGCCTATTCTGACTAGTACACAGAGCCAAAGCCATTATGAAGCTCACACAGGAAGGCTAGCTGGGAGGGTAAAAAAAAAAGAGAAAGACACAAATGCACAAAGGAAATTTAAGAACCACAAGAAAGAGGCATAAAAGAGTTGCTCAACCTGGGAGTGACTTCAGTTTCTGTCCAACCAGATGTCTAGTCATGGTTCAGCTTTTCCTGAACTCCTATGAGATGCATATAAACTTTTTAATGCACATATACACTGGCATATGCAGTAATGACCAATATGAATATTACTATTATTGCTTGGTGACTAATAAAATGGCAGTGGGTAAGTCTATGGCCAGCATGAAACAATATAGTCCATTGGAAGGTCGGGAAAGGGGTAAAGGACAGAACTCACATTTACTGAGTACCTACTATGTACCAGGAACACTGCCTCATCTGATTCTTATTAAAATCCCAGTAGACATTATTAACTGCATTTTACAAATAAGAATAGCTAAAGGACATGTAACCAATAGTTCCCAACGTCATGAGTGAAACCCAGTGCGACCCCAACATACCAGATGCTTCTTTCCGAACAGGGTTCCTACAGCCTTGCTTTTCCCTGTGCCTTGTACAAGGGCCTGTGGTGATAGATCCTAATTACAAGCAACTGCACCAGTGCTACCAATGAAAACAGGCTTAACCTCCTCTCCAGGAGCTCAGGGCACAACTTGAGAGCAGAAGCTGAATATAATCACACATGGGCACTGGAGCCATCATGAACCATCACTTCAGGATTTATGGAATCTCACAACACTACACAGCAACCTCCTGGCTGATGATACCTCTCCCAATGTGTTAGAATGTGAGCCTATCGCAGCCCACCTCTGCTGTACACATGTGTGAAATCATCCTCCACCCACGGACGGAATTATGTGTGCGCCCCACACTCAGCCTGGATCCTGAGCGGGCTGTGTGGGAGGCTGGGTAATCAGAGTACATTTATGAAAGCAAAAGAAAATAAAGCCTTCTAGTGACTGCAAATTTATATTTTTTCTATCACCAGGTCATATTTTAAAGAGAACTTAAGGGAATTCTACAGTGCTAAGTCCTTCCCTTGTATATTTCAAGTTTAAAAGTGAATGCTGAAAGCAACATTTTTAATCATTTTCTTCTGCTTAAAAAAAGGTGCCCACCTTGATCTCTGCCTTATGTTAATAAGTTGAAGATGAGGTAGCATTGCCATAGGGATGCTGGTGGTAATTGTAATACCTTGATACAGTCCACAGCCAGGGGGCTTGGGAGGGGAGCCAACTCCACATTGTATGGTGGAGGGGAGGGAGAAGAGGAATAACAGAAAAAATGTCCCATGCCAAGTCAAGAAGAAAACGAGTTCACAGCAAACAATGAGAGGAGTCATTAAGATAAATAGAGGGTTAGGACTTTCAGAAAAAAAGAATTTACAAAAGTTGCATGGTTCAAAAAAAAGAAATGCAACTTATAGAGGATGACAATGTGGGATTTTTAAAAGGTTATTCCAGCATACGTATGTAAGCAAGAGTTTCTATGAGAAGTAGAAGGAAAACAAAACAAAACAAAAACCTCTATGTGACCTCCCAGGACGGGGGAAAGAAAGGAGAAAGAGGGTGGCCAACATGCAGCATTGCCAGCCATTGCTCTGCAACAGCCGGCTATCCACTGCCAGAGAAAGTAGGTCACGAGGGCATGTGCTGCTGCCTCAGGGACATCTTACAGGTAACCCAGAGCCTGGCCAACAGAAGCTGATCCAGTCTCCTAAATCCATCTTTGACTCCTGCATTTGACTTACCCCTTAATCTGTGACTGGTATTTTCTTCAGGGTTGGCAAATAGATTTTATATGCTGTGCCAGCTCTAACTGAGCCTGCAGCATTACAATGAGAGGAATTCTGTAGCAGAAATGCATCCAACTATAAATATACCTTCTCACCATCTCTTGCAGACAGAGGCGACTACGAGACCCAGTTCTTGCCAATGAGATGAAAGTAGCAGCAGTTTGGCAATTGTAGTGAGTAGAGTAGTGGCCCCTGAAATGTATGTCCAAAACAAGGCCCCTGTGAATGTGTTTCCATTTGGGAAAAGGGTCTCTGCAGATGTATTTAAGCTGAGAAGCTAGAAAACAGATCATCCTGGATTATCCAGATGGGCCTTAAATTCAATGACAAGAGTCCCTATAGGATACCAAGCGGAGACACATGGAGAAGAGAAGGCCATGTGAAGATAAAGGCAGAGATTAGAGCAATGCAGCCACAAGCCAAGGAAAGCCTGGAGTCACCAAAAGCTACCAGAGGCAAGGAAAAACTGTCCCCTAGAGTCTTCCAGGGACCCAGTCCTGCTCCCCAGAGCTGAGAGTGCAGAATCAATTTCTGTTGTTTTAAGCCATGCAGTTCCTGATAATTTGTTACCGCAGCCCTAGGAAACTCATATAATAGGACTTCCAGGAAGCTCCTTAAAAACTGACAACCACTCTTTCACTCTCTTGTTTATTAAAATCTGCCCTAAGAGAGAAAACAGTAATTGAATGAAATTATCTGAGCCACGCATGGACCAGGAGATTCTCCAGGGCCACAGTCCCTCTCTGGACTGTGGCATCTGGCACGCCCATCATGAGGCTCTCCACCTCCATCCTTGCCTCTCTCCACCTCCCATGTCCATGCGTGATCTCACCTTTAAGTATGCCTTGGGCCTGCGGGATAGGTCTGGATTTGTGATCTGACCTGGCAGTGTCTTCACTTTTCTTTCTGACATGCTGTTCAATCAATTTTAGCTCTCACCCTTGCTCCTGGGAAAGCATTCAAACTCCTAATGCTTTCACATAAAATAATAATAACAAAACTTTCAGGAGCACTAAGTCTAGCTCAGTAACTCAGAATCCATGGAATACAGTATTTGGAAACCAGATGGGAGGCAGACAAGGGACTTCCTGTCTACTATAGAACAGTGAACTGCATTCAGGATTTCATGGTTTTGAGTATTTAGTTACTGCCTCTAAAGTCAGGGGAATGAATAAAATCTCCAGCAAACAAATAAATAAATAAATAAATACCACCTTCAAAATAGTAAATATGCAATGTCTATACATTTCCAAACTAACATATTTTGATTAAGCAATTAATGTCACTTTATAGCTCTTTCCCTCCCTCCCTCACTCTTGCTGAAGGATTTAACGTCAAACAATTCACCAGTGACAGCTGGCGAGAAATCAGCTTTGAGATTTCTCATTAAAAGTAATGCTGTGTTAGTAGCCAAATACTTGGAAATGTGAAATGTTAAAATTTAATGGTGTGGAAAAAGCTTATTCTAACTTTGCAGATTGTACCATCTTTGCAGAAGTTGGTAGAAAATAACAGCTTGGATTGTGGAAGGCCTGGTGTAGTTGCAAAAATGATGGGAATTTGCAGAAATAGGTATCTCCCAGTTTGTAGAAGTATCCACCTGAGTTGTGATATTTACTGTGGTTTGCTTTGTGGCATTCTTGAAACCTCCAATTAGCTTTCCTGCTTACACGAAACAAAGCTGCTTTTTTGTCTTTGCTTCTTCACTCTACACTCTCCCCATTATTGGCTGTTACGCTGAATAGACAAATTTATTCAGCTTGTATTATCTCCCCAGTGCTGTTTTCAGGAATATTCTGTCCAATGTCTTATATCATGGCATTGTTTAAGCATTTGGGAAATTCATTTCTCTCAGAGGAATAGCAGGAAATAGTTTCATTTGTACTTTAGATGGAGAACAAAAATACGAGAACTCACATCCAATGTAATCAAAGCTGCCCATTTGCATTTGGGGAAAATAATTACATTCTTTATCTCCTGATCTTAAATCACTTCCTGAAAACTCCAAACACCTGTGACAATAAAAATGTACAACTACACAAATTATTCAATGGATCCCATCTGTAGATTTTAGTATCAGCCCCTTTCAGCCTAGTAATTGCACTGCAATTGAGGATTGTTGAGAGGAGGAGGGTATATGTGGGGCTCTCTGGCCCACTCCATCAACTTCTTTTCTAAAATTTGAAAGCACATGGAATGGGAGCAACATTGTTTAATATACAACCATATATGCATGTGAATGTGCCCCTGGCACATTATCAAAACTCAGAAAGTGTCCACTCATTTGACAAAATAATTCTATAATGTTGTACCCAATATTGGGGCTGGGAGGGGTCTGAGAGCTCAGCTGGTCCAACCCCTTCTTATAGATGAAGAAACCAAGGCTTAGCGAAGGGAGGTGGTCTGCACCCAAGTTTAATGGAATGATTTGAAGCCTAAGTGTTTCATATTAGTATGTCTAATTTCCTCAATTTGATTGTAAACTGAGGGCACACAGAATTGAAGTGTAATCGCTGCTATGGGCATTATTCTTTTCAAGCTGATCGCAAGAGCAATGGTAGGCTGCAAGTAGAGCTGAGGTGCAGCAGCAAGGAAACAAAAGCCAAACCAAATGGCTGCTCAATCGCTCCAGTTTAAAGGGAGGGTAGAAAGAGGAGACTACCACTGTGCTTGGAGACAGGTAGTCCCTAGTCGCAGCACTTCCACTCCGTGATCTTGCATAAGTCACCCAAACCCTCTGAGACTCAGCACCTTCATGTATAAAATGGAGTAATACAGTTGTCATATTAGAAAAATGTATTTAAGGCCCCTGGCACATTATCAATACTCAAAAAGTGTCCACTCGTTTGATGAAATAATTCTATAGTATTGAACCCAATATTGGGACTGGGAGGTGGTTGAGAGCTGGCCCAACCCTGTTCTCATAGATGAACAAACCAAGGATCAGAGAAAGGAGTTGGCGTGCTCCCAAGCTTAACCAGGAATTTGCCCACTCAGAGTTAGTGGCAGAGCAAGAACTAGAACCCCAGCCTGCTACACCAAGACTATGTCTAGACCTACCCTGCCTACTGCCTCTTCCACGTCTCTTCACACAGAATCCCAATTCCAAGGGGTTATGAACTCCCTCTTTTTCTCTTGTCTTCCCCACAGCACAGCCTCCTGTTCCAGATGATGAGATCACAGAGCCTTTGTGAGATAAAACAGAATCAACTCTGAATCAGGAGCCTTGGACAACAGCCAGGCTCCCCATAGAACCACACCTAGCTTTGGGTGTTTTCAAAAGAGGCTTTGATGGATCTCTATGTGCACTGAAGCCCATGGCCAGCCAACGTTCCTAGCCAATATGGTCCTGGTTCATGACCTAGAAGAATTCTCCTCAACTATCTCAAGAAGGAGTCATGAGAATGGGGACAAACTTAACAAAATGGAACAGCAGAAAAGCACTCCCGCCAAGGTATTCTCTCCCACCACCTTACTTCCAGTGTCACACAATCTACCATCAGAGCTTCATCCCATCCAAGGATGACATTTATCCTCTGGCACGTCACAGATGCCCTTGAGAGATGTAACATATTATAAGCTGTTAATGCCAATTGAGCTATCAGAAACCTTCCTCTGCAAAAACTGGGAAACTTCTAAGCAGAACCTGATTTGCATTACATAGAACTGGCCAGAGAGGGAAAGGGGAAGGAGTTGGAAGCAGAATTAGTTTGCTATGCCCTGGCTGTTTGGGGAGCTGGGGACAGCATGAAACCACTGGACACTGAAGAGAAAATGAGATTTCAGGATCGGGAAGGCATGAGGATAACGGAGCAGAGAACTCTAAAACTGGGCTCTGCAGTCATTTGGTAAAATCAAATTACTTTCCCTTAGAATCTTTTCTGAGAAAGGCGGTTTTGTTTTTCCAAGAAGCTGAGTAAATCATCATCCAGTGTCCATAAATTTTCTCTTCTACCCATTGTGCTTTATCTCCTAGGAGAGCAACTTGCCACAACTGCACAACCATTGGAAACAAGAGCCCAGCACAGAAAAACAAACAGCAACCCACTCACCAACAGTGTGGGTGCCAGCTCGTAACTCAATTACTTCCACTTCCTAGCACTCATTTATGGGGTTTAGAATGGCTGTCACTGTCCTTGAAAACAGCACTAGAGAGACACAGGTGTTCACCACTGGTCACTGACATGGTCTCAGTACTCCCAGGTGTTTGCTTCCAAGCACTCTTCCTCTCATTTTGTGCAGAAAATTTAGTGTCATGTGACCCCATAATCAGGATGCAGGCAAAGTCTCCATATACTTTATGAGAACTGGAGATGTTTGTAGTTGGCGTCGAATAACATTAATGGTTACTCCAAGCCCGATGCAAATAATGTAAGGTAGAGAATGCATTACGGCATCAGAAGTGGAGTAATTGTAGATAGCCAACTGCTTCCTCTAGTTCTCCACTAATGGCACTGAGCTTTCCTGGGTTAAACATTCATAGACAATGTCCCTGTTAACTAAAGGTATGTAAGAGCTAAGTAATTTTTAATTTTGGATATTTTGGCCAGAGGGCATCAAAGAATATGTTCAAACAATTTGGAGTATCAAAATAAAGGAAAGACACGTTCACCTGACAAGATAGCTTTTCAGAAACTGTCCTCCCCTTATGGCAGTAGCTCAGGGAAAACTTCAGAACAAAAGTCAATGTTACGAGTTATTATTTGTTCTACACTCTATTAATATTATTGCTCCTAACGCCCAGACATCCTTAATATATAAGCAGCTCTGCTGTGGTGTTGAGGAAGAGACAGAACTAATCGGAAGGGGATAGAGAAATTTAGTTCATAGAATCTTTGTGAAAGACTCTTGAAGGGTTAAAGATACCACATGCCTCTCAGAAGGTGAGAGCGTAATGCCATCAATAAAATCCACTTCGAGTTCTATACTCAGTCTTGGTCTTAAGTCATTTTGAGACCTTGAAATGCCACTGAATCCTCTGGTTCCAGCCATGACTACAGAGCCCCGGCTGCAGCAGGATCCTTGACGTATTACAAACAACGTCATTCATGGAAAATCATTTTGCTACAAGTGAAACCTGACAAAGGAGAAGACAGTGTCCTCAACAGACTTCAGAAAGTTGACAATTTCCCTATTCAAAGAGAGCCTCCTGAAAATAACCTGGGGCCACAGCCACTGGGGAAGGCTTGTGTCTGCTTTTTCCAGCCTTGTTCTGCTGTTACTGCTACAGACTAAAGGATGCAGTATTAATATTGCACAGCACCCTCACTGCTTAATTTAGGCACTTATGAGGTTGCATTTTTAAATTAGAAAGAGTTTTGAGCACTGAACATTCCATTTGCTAATATGTTTTTTTTCCCCTTTCTTCCCTCTAGAGGCTCCTGTACCATTTGAAATAAAAATTCATTTCCTTGAATACATGGAATTGATGCTAATTAAAATGCCTGCAACAGTTGAAGGAATCAGCCAGCCCCAGGAAAATATAAGGTCAATTTTATTTTTCAAAGGGCATGGAGAGAAATTAAAATACCCTTAATTCTAGTCATAGAATTTGAAAAGACTTTACAGCTCCTCTAACAAAGTCGGTGAAAGGGCATGGTCTCTGAAGTCAGACAGTCTCAGGTCTGATGCTTGCCTCTGCCCCTTCCTGAGTCTTCGACCTTAAAGACAATTACCCCACACTCCACCCCACTGGATTAGAAAAAACATGTTTTTAGTAGGGAAGGTCTGACTGTCAAATATGTGTAGGATGTGTTTCTGTTTTACACTGGCATTGGGGCTGAGAGTTGACGTCTCTGTTAAAATCAAAAGGATATTAGTGATAAAAAAAAATGAGTCCACATTGCATTAATGAGAAGAATTTGAATTTCTCATGTGGAACACGTGGACTGCTTTCAGAAGGAGCTGCATTCTCTCAGGCGTGAGCTCTTCTATTTCAGACTCCCCCGGGCAGAGTTCCAACATGTTAGTCATCCCCATATTACCTCCGAGCGTTCTTGCTGTATCTGGACTCTACGTGTACTTGTATTTACTCTTTGTTCTTTTTACTAGACTTTGAATAAACTCATTTTAATGACTTATCCTTGTCTTAAGCTATTACTACTTGTAACTATGAAATAATTGGTGTGACATACTAATTGCACATATTTTAATATACAGTTAAATAAATACATAGCTATAAATAGCTATGTTCACCTTGTGCCATTCAAAATAATTCTGCACACTGCTCATTGAAAAATACTTCTCTTGGGGAGAGTTAGAGATCACCATGGTTTTTCCCCCACCCCATCTTAAAATTACAAGATTTAAGTCCCCAACCCTGCCACAGTGAAAAGAAGTGAATGCTGAGGCAGAGCTCACCCCACCCTCTGCTAGCCCTCAGTCACTAGCACTGGGGACAGTGAGATTCAGCAAAGAATATAAAATGTGCAGAGGAAATCAGAGGGGACCTAAATTCCAAAACGGAAGGTGAGTGGGAAGTGGGGGAGGAGGAGCCAGGGTACCAGTAAGAAGGGAAGAGAGGCTGAAGGAAGAGGAGGCTGAACTGGAGGGTAGGGTAAAGCAAGAAAGCGGTGAGGACACCTTCAGGCCACGGTGGGTATGGATTATTGCTGGGCCATCTCCTGGCTCCATGACCTGTTGCCATTGGATATTACTTCAATTACCCTTTACTAGACTTTAAATACATTTTTAAAAGCCTTAATTACCATCTGTGAAATAATGGTTCAGGGAACAACCACAATAGACAACACCGCTGTCCCCACCCCACCCAAGGAAGGCTGGGCGGCCGTGCTGCAGCTGAGGGGGTAACGAAATTGGCCTAAAGCCTCTCTCCCCACCACCCTCTTCTTTCTCTTCCTCCAGCTCCGTAGCTGCCATTTGAATACCATGCATAACAAAGGGCTTAAATCCTCACCCGAACCCGTATGCCCACGCTCTGAGGAAAAGATGAATCTAGTGGACTCCAGAAAAGCTGATCTGCACCTGCCATCCACTCACCCCTCATCCTTGTTTTTGGCCACCTGGCTGGCATGTTCAACGAGGAGAACCCCTGAGCTGGGAGGAGCCAGGCAGCACCAAGTCACCCTCCCTGGAGGCTGAAATGCACTATGGAGAGAAGGAGTGGAGGAGCTTATAGGAGGATTGCTGAGTCCCTTCTCAAGGTGGTGAGCACTGGATGAGTTTTCATTGTTAGTGCAACTCCCTCGTGTTGCAATTATCTTGCTTTAGTCCACAGGACTCAGGTTTGAGAGTGGGGATCAGCAGAGGTCTTCTGACTTCCAGCCTACTGCAGTGACTTCACCTGATGGTTTCTCAAGGCTCAGGCACCAGCCCAGCACACCCTGTATTGCCCGAGAGCAGTCCTGGGAGAAAGACCCTCTTCATTGGGTCACCCACTCTGCCTCCAAGCTCTGCAACCTTAGCAAGACCCTAAGCCTCTTGTGCTTAATTGCCCATGAGTAAAATAAACACACCGCTCTCTAAGCCTCCATTTAAGTGAACACCAGCTTCTTGCCATGAAATGTTCAGTTCTGTGTCCAGGACTCAGAGCAAAACAGGGCCATGTACATCATCCTTACACTTTTATCAAAAGGCTCACATTTTTCCTGGCAGAATTATCTTGTATGTTCAAAAGTATGTTTCCAAGTGACAACTGTGGGAGGATTCTTCAGTGTATTGAATACATCCCAATTTCTAAACACTTCCAAATAGGGCCAAGAGCTTTCAGGGACACACACTGCACTCTCAGGAGACTCAATGACTTCAAGGATCCAGATGCTGAAGCATTCTCACAGCAGCCTTTGCAGACAGACTTGGAGGGTGGGGCTGATCCAACAGGCCGGCAGGGAATCCCAGGACCTGCTCTCTGTAAAGCTTCCTGGATGACTGAGGCAGTCAGACTTGAATTAGAGCATCGTTGCTTATTCAACAAACATTTACTAAGCACCTACCATGTGCTGGGCACTGGGGTCTAGGAATACCACAATGAACGAAGAAAATTAGACAGAGCAAATGGAAATTGCATTGTTGTATGGCTAGGCAGTAAAAGTGAACACAGAAGCTGTTGTTCCCATTCATAATGGAACTTTAAAACACAATATAACTTTTAAGTCCATCATCAACAGAATCCCTAATAGGATATTGTTCTTTTCATGTTTGTTTCTGAAGCTTTGCGTTTGGCCCTGAGGAACCACAGAAGGCCCAGAGGGAAGTCATGGATGGCCTGTGCCTTCTACATTTCAGCATTAAAACGTGAGGAAATGTTTTCATTTCCTGAGTAATTTCAAAAAATGATTTCATAGAGAAGTGCAGCAAGTCAGCAGAAACATTTTTTAAATGTCTTCAAACTGTACACAGATTTAGGTAATGAAATGTTCTGGGCTTCTGTGACTGTCACATACCGCCCAGGCAGGCTCTGGTGTTTTCTAGGAATTCCTTCCCCCAAGGAAGGCAGCTACTCACTGGCGTGGCTCCCTGAAAGCAGCAGTCTGATGGGTACGGCTGAAGAATGGGTGTCCAGAATGGGGGCTGCCTGTGTGTCTGGATTCTGCACTGCTTTGTTAAAGCTCAAGAGTCTGTTCAGGACATGTTAGAAGGGTATGCTCTTCAAGCTGAGTCACGTCTCCCTTCTCACAGCTGCTCTGGGTGGTCTATCCCTTCCCACAGCTGCTCTGAGTGGTCTGTCCCTTCCCACAGCTGCTCTGGGTGGTCTGCCTCATCCTGTTGGGCACCTTGTGTTTATCAAGCACTGATTATTCATCAGGCACCATGCTCCATGTTTGTACACGACAATCCTCACAACAGGTTCAGGAGGTTGGAGTCATTACCCCACTTTTAAAATCAAGAAATGGTGACTGGCCCTAGGAAGCTAACAATCTACCCAGGGGACACGGTGACAGAGTCAGATTTGACACTCCAGCACACTACATAGGCGCAACCCAGAGTTCCCCAGAACTCCTTTACCCATCCCCAGGCCACATACATGCAATGCTCCTACTCTTACATTCAGATTCCTATTCCAAATCTGGCATTTGAAAGCTACTAACTGCCTACTACAAGGCTGTTTCGACCTCAACCAGCATCCTTTCCTGCCCCGGTACACCTCCTTTACTATCTGTCTTGCCCTTGTTATGTCCAGCCTGCTTCAGAGTATTGATTCCCCACTTCAGAACTTCACCCTAAATTTGCCCTACCCTTCAAGGATCACATTCAGCCTCACCTCCTCCAAGAAGACTTTGCTGGCTGATGTAGCCCACTCTTCATGAGATTCACTGTTCCTCATTTTCTGTGTTAGTCTTGTGTCTCCAACAGGACTTAAGCTCCCAGAATAAGGCGTCATGCTTCATCTTGCTTCTGCCCACATCACCTGACATACACTCGACATTAGTAAGCAATTGACCTGCATTTAGCCATCCATTATTGATAGTGCCTTTTTTTTCCTCATTGATCTTGGATGGAGCAGATTGATCAATATAAAAGGGCTGAAAAAGTGTCAGGCATGGTGGCTTATGATTGTAATCCCAGTGGTTTTGGAGGTCGAGGTGAAAAGATTGACAGAGCAGGTGTATCGCCATCTTGGACAAGTGCTGTCATTTTAAAATTTGCTTTAATCAAAAACCACCTAATCCAAAGGGTATTAACCTAATCGCCAAGGTCAACATGACCATAAACCACAAATAATATCTCCAACCAGAAACAGTTCAAACCTCTCCCTGACCAGAAACATGCTGGCCCAAGGATAACTTCCCTCCAGCCAGGAAGATGCCAGCCCCAAGATAACCCCCTCCTACTGCAAAGATGTCAGCCCCAAGATAACCTACCCTCTGCCCAGAGACATCCCAACCCACCATAAACTTCTCCCTAACACAGAAACATTCCAAGCTTATAACAAGGCCCCTCACCCTAAAACAAATATATACTCTTAGCCTGTTAAAAATAAATAAATAAAAAGCACTTCTAACTAAAATTGGCCAGAAATCAGAATCCCCCTCATGGTTTTTTTTTTCTCTAAAATAACCTGTCTTTAACTGTTAATCCATGTTTTGTATTTTTTTCCTCTTTAACTCATACACAGATCACTTGAGCCCACAAGTTTGAGACCAACCTGGGCAACATGGCAAAACCCCATCTCTATGAAAAACATAAAAAATGACCAGGTATGGTGGCACATGTCTGTATTCCCAGCTACTTGGGAGGCTGCGATGGGAGGATCACCTAAGAACTTAAGACTGGAATGTCAAGGCTGCAGTGAGCCAAGATCATACCACTGTACTCTAGCCTGGACAATGGGAGTGAGACCCAGCCCCAAAAAAGAAAGAAAGAAAAAAGCTGGAAAGGAAGACCATCAAAGTAGAGGACACTCAAAAATGCAGGGCTTTACTGCTTTAGTGCTTTAGGAGTTTAGAGCCTGCTGAACTAATAGGTCCCTTTCTCCACTGGGCAGAACAAAAGGGCTTCCCTGGGACCAGTCCCCTGCTGGGGAAGCTGGGTTGGAGCACAGACTTGAAGGCTGCACTGCGGGAGCCATCTCAGGTGTTCAACCAGGGCACTCACAAGCCACATAATTTAAGGATGAATTTGAATCCTGGCCAAGAAGGGAAGCCAGAGGTTAACTCCAAGAGACTAGAAGAATTAAGCTTGCTTTTGAAGGGCACACAAGTCCATACAGAGACAAATAAGGCCCAAATCAGAATCCCAAGAGATCTGAACAATTCAGACATGAGATAAAAGGAGTGAGCCCTAAACCAGGGCTCAAGTCAGCTTGTTTGAGTTCCAGCTACATGAACTGTCTCTAAGCTCACAGGTATTCAGGAAGCAGGGATAGGAGCCAAAAAACTCAATGTGTTTTGCATATTTACTTTTTAAGTTGTATTTTAATATTTATGCTTTTTTGTTTTGTCTCAGTTGATTCATTTTAAATTTTATTATATGTTTTTTTCCCCTTAAGTAACTTGAAACAAAGTATAAAGTTTTAGCAAATGTAAAACATTTATTTCCTTTTTCAGTGAAATAGTTTATTCAACTAAATTTTTAAAGAAAGGAAATATGAGAATATGACAAGTACTATAATATTCTGTTTTAAGGTTTTGCCTCAGATATCACACTGCAAGCTGGGAAGGCCTCCCTTTCAGGGTCCAGGGAGAAACCCAGGGAAGAGGCATGATATCACCATACCCATTGTGCAGGTCAAATCAGTTCAGTATTGATGGTCTCTCAGGAATTTCAGTGACATAGGAGTGTAAGGGCTTTTGGTGGGGAAAGTCATAGGAGGGGAAGAGGTGGTGCTGACAGCGGCCACAGAAAGATGGCTTCCTTTGGTTTTCTGCAGTTAAAATCCTGTGAAGGTCAGCTCAAATGTAGACCTGGTGGCCATAAATGTGAAATGGGGTAGGGATGGGAAATTGTGGCTCAGCTGGATTCTAGATTAAAAACACAAGACTTTCAGAGAAACTCCTCCTTCAACAAGTTATGGTGTGTCCAGATGTCACATAAAAGTCACCCTTGATTTATGTGCTCTGCACAAGAATGAAGGAGACCCTGGATTACAATCTGTGTGTGGAACTCATTGGCCATTATCAGAACAAATCCTATTCTCAGATAATGGACATCTGGTAAAGCTTCTACTGTTAATAAAAAAGTTGCCTGTGGGACAGCGACTTTTATGATAGTACCATCTCTTCTGTGATAAAAGTTTTCTAAATCTTATTTTAACCAAGTGATTATGTTTGCATCTTTTCTTAGGAGGGAAAAGAATAATGTGCCACAAAAGACTCCAATGTGTTAGAGATGTCACAGCATAATGAAGGACTGATGAGACACCAAACTCTCTTGCCTTCAGCTTCCTGTCGAGCCCACAGAGATCAGTGGCTCCAACCTCCTTAAAATCCAGACTCCTTAACCTGGACTATGAGATGCAAAGGGACAAGCTCCCCCATGTCACTGCCACCTGTGCAATTTACGTTCTAACTATGCCAACATTTTGAAGTGTCCCCAATGTTTTGGGCACTACCATCTCTCTCTGCCCCAAACTCCTCACCACAGTTTCTTTCCAGGCTACAAACAGCTTATCCACTTAACTCAAAATCCACCTCCTCTGAGAAGCTCTCAGTGATATTCCTCTCCTCTCTCAGGCTGGGTTAGGTATCCCTTTTGGGAGCCCCATAGAACCTAAATATTTTCTTTGTATCAGCCACAATCTTACTGAGTATGTTTATTTTTTGTTTTCCCTATTTGACTCTGAAAGCACAACCTTCAAAAAACAGCGGTCTATCTTTTTTATTCCATTATCCACAGCACAACAATCTAGCTCAGGGATGATTAAATCAACAAAGGGATGGATCGGTGGACAGATGAATAGAAGAATGGACCACTAACAAGAGAAAGAAGCTAGGAGGTAGAAGCTGAACACTTCCAATGCAGAACACTGAGAAATAACTATTAATAACAAGGAAGGGGTATTACAAATTTACCTTGGATCTTAAAACATAAATTCAAGAAGAATCACCACAATTTGTATGTTTAACCTTTAATCAGCTCATTTGCCTGATCCTTGACCTCTATCTCTCCCTGGACTCTGTCCTAATCTCCATAAACTGTCCCTTGAATTAAGGGAAACAGTTCAATATTAGGATCTGCTTTTACCCTCCTTCCTTAAATTCAGCAAAGGTAAAATACACACATCACAGCTACAATCTGACTGGTCTCAGGACACTAGTTTCTGAGCCTGCTCTTCACCCAAGCTCCCAAATCTTGTCTCAGATACCAACTATGATCGTCTTCCCTCCATTAAAAAAACCTTCTCCACCAAACAAAAGGTTTTCACACCACCTTTCAGGTAAGTAGTGACCTGAATCCAAATTCAGGCTGTATCAGGTGCCAGCTGAGAAATCTCAGGCAAGATATTTAAGTTCTCTAAATGTGAGAGTTCTTATTGGTAAAATTGGAACCATTATAGTGGCAATCTAAAAAGGTTGTTGTAAGGAATAATGAAGGAAATGAGAAGCTCTTAGAACTGTATGTGACACACAATAACTGAATATGTCACCAGGATCTGTCAAAGACAGCTGTGAAACAGAGAATTAGAGCAATGCCTGAAGATCAGGCAATGAAAAAAGTCCTCATTTTTGAGGATTGAGAGAGTAATGGATCCAAAATACATGTCTGCGACACACAGTGATATCCAGGGAAACTGTAGAAAATATCTTAAAGAGATGGCTTATGAGCACTTAGAAAAGAAAGTGGTAAGCCCGCAGACCCAAAATGGATGTATACATTACAAACAAACCGGGTAAACTTTAACTCCTTTGTTGGATTGAAGGTCAAGGGTCTGTATTAGTAATTACAACAGCAGCAAATACTCATGTTGCACTTATGTGCCAGGCACCATAACAAGCCCCCTGCACATATTAGATGATTCAATCCACACAAAAGCCCTAGAAGTAAGTGCTATCAATATCTTCAATTGACATATGAAGATACTAAGGTACAAAGAGTTTAATTTCTCTAATATCACACACTTATAGGAAATATTAGGGCTAGGATTTAAATTGATGAAGTCCAGCTCCAGAACCTGTTCCATGCACTATAGCATGTACACCACAGCTCTGCTATCCCATTCCAATAGTAGACATTGCTAATCAACCCCAGCATTCATTATCATTGGGATTATGAATGAGATACAGGTTCAACATTTTTCCCAGAATAGTAAGAGGAACTACACCTACCTAATCTGTTAGCATTGTCACACCAGAGGAAGCCCATTTGTTATTCCTGCCATTGGCATAACACGTCCAAATATTCATAAGGCAGGCAGCAAAGTCTATTATTATATTATTACGGATTTGGTGGAAAAGAGACATGAGAGATTAAGAGTTGGCTGAACATATGTACCTAAAAACATTACACTTCTCACTAGCAGGTCAATGTGCATCTAAAGGGCATCTCCAGGAGTTGTCCCAAGTGAGCTGTGCTTTAGCTGGTTCTCAGAAACCTAGTCAATCAAGGACTTGCATGAAGAGCTAAAGCATAGGATCTGGTGAATACATAACTATGTCACACCATCGTTTTGAGATCATAGTTCAAAACATCCTCTGAGGCTCTATATCCACAGGAGTCTGCAGAGGCCAAGTTTTCCCTCTAGACATTGTTTTATTGAACCTGTCTTTACTCAGGCCTTGTGGGAGATCCTGGGGCCAGCAATGAAGAGAGAGGGACACAAGAAGAGGCAGAGCATAGGCCAGGATGTTCAGAGCAGATGTATAAAAAATGCCATCTAGGTCTCACCAGATGGACTCCAGCACCCAGCCTTACTGTCAGCTCTCTAGCCATAGTAAATTGCCCCAAGAGAATCTGATTCTCATTAAAGGTGAAAAGGTGTCCACAGCCCAACTGGCACCTCCCTGCTTCTAGGTGAGGTTGGTCCCAGGAGGGTAAGACTGTGAGCAGAAGACATGGAGCAATGTCGCTAGTGTGGTTAAATATCAGCTTATCCCACAGCCTTGCCTACAGAGATGTAATAAGGAAAGCAAGTGGGTCTAAGGCTGGTCAAAAAGAGTATCACTGCAAGAAAATGAGGCTGTCTTGTTGCTGGCAAGGAAAGCTCCTTGTGCAAACAAGGGAACATGTCCTCTAACCCACCGTCTTTCTTCCAGTGCAGCAATGCAACAGCAATGACATCCATGTGTTTGTTGATTTCTTTTCTAAGGCAGGAAATGAGGTGTCCACAGAGACCCTGGATGAATAATGCATAACATCTGCAAAAAAAAATCAACCCTCAATTAACTGTACTGGTGGAGAGAGGCTACAAGAATCAAAAATATCTGACAATCCTAGAAAAGTTTTATTTCTCCTTGAAAAAGCTGGAGAGGTAAACGGTGGAAGATTCAGCCATACACACACTATAAACAAACTCATGGATTGTGCATGCTGCGTATGCACCCCATTTACACTCACATACATGCTTATGTGTATACACACACATTCAGTTCACACACACTCAGACACAGGTTGGTTGAGTCCCAATTCAAAAGGCAAGTCGACTTCCTCAGGAGGACAGTTGCTAGAAAGTCGGTAAGCAGGAGTAGAAAGTGCTTGTTGCAGATGCTGGAAAGGAGATTCAAGTATCTGCTGGGAGGAATGCCTTTAGGCTTCCCTGAAGCCCTTAGAATTTGTGATTTCAAAATTTGCTCAAGTTCAGCAATAGGTTGTATCCTGTATCAGTGTATCTTGCACCACGAAGTATGTTATAGAACCCTCAGATATTGTTTCCTTAAACCTGGCAATTTGGTAAAATAACCATAAAACAGCAGCACATTCTGTTGCAGTTGTCTGTAGACTTGGTTTCTGGTTGACTTCAGCAGACTGCCGAAGGAAATTAGACTTTGTCAGCCAACTATCACACATTTGAATGCACACATATCTATGCACACTCTTATTCCTAACCTTAGTGAAACCACACAGACGATGGTTAAGTTCATTGCTGAACAAGGACCTTATGTTTCCATTCCCTGCCCAGTACTTAATTCACTTACTTGGACTATAGGAGGGGGCTATGTTTATTTAATCCTGAATCCTGGACCCATATCTGTACCTCTCTGCCTTTGGCCACCAGTACAGGGTAGTGATGCTGCAAGTATGTGATGGTGCCTCTCAGGAGGGCACATGGGAGATGCACATGCATCCCATTTGAAACAAGAAAGGAAAGGAGAACACCAACATGCTGATTCATCGGGATGTGAACTCCTATTACTCTGGGGTTATATACACGAAAAGTCTACATTCCCAGATTAAGAGAATCTATTACTTTTCTTTGGTAAAGCTTTTTAAAGGAAACAAAGAATATCTCCTACTGATCTTCAGTTTATGTGTTACATCAAAAATGGAAGTATCGAGACTCCAACTTTTGATGCTTACTGAATGAAGGCAGATGATCAAAATTTACTGTTTTTAAAAAAAGAAATAATGAAAAAAATTGAAAAAAACGCTGACCTAAAGACACATGGATGCTAATATCCTCACTCATTTGCATTTCCTTGGCAGTGTCCTGCCCACAGATGTCCCATGAGCCATGCTACCTGCAGAACTGTGTAGTTTTGCTGTGGTGAGGTTGAAATCTTGAACAGACATATAACAAGGGCTGAAGTTGAGGCAGCAATTAATAGCTTACAAACCAAAAAAAGTTTAGGTCCAGATGGGTTCACAGCCAAATTCTTCTAGACACACAAAGAGGGGCTGGTACTATTCTTTCTGAAACTATTCCAAACAATACAAAAAGAGGGAATCCTCCCCAACTTATTTTACGAGACCAACATCATCCTATTACCAAAACCCGGCAGAGACTCAACAACAACAACAAAAAACTTCAGGCCAATATCCATTATGAACAGATGCCAAAATCTTCAATAAAATACTGGCAAACTGATTGCAACAGCACATCAGAAAGCTTATCCATCATGATCAAGTAGGCTTCATCCTGGAGATGCAAGGCTGGTTCAACATAGCAAGTCTATAAACGTAATTCACCACATAAACAGAACCAAAGACAAAAACCACATGATTACCTCAACAGATGCAGAGAAGGCCTTTGACAAAATTCAACAGCCCTTTATGCTAAAAACCCCCAATAAACTAGGTGTCAATGGAACGTATCACAAAATAATGAAAGCCATTTATAACAAACTCACTGCCAATATCATACTAAACGAGGAAAAACTGTAAGCATTCCCTTTGAAATCTGGCACTAGACAAGGATGTCCTCTCTCACCACTCCTATTCAATATAGTATTGGAAGTTCTAGCCAGAGCAACCAGGCAAGAAAAATAAATAAAAAGGGTATTCCATTCAGAAAGGAGGAAGTCAAATTGTCTCTATTTGCAGATGACATGATTGTATATTTAGAAGACCCCATCGTCTCAGTCCAAAATCTCCTGAAACTGATAGGCAATTTCAGCAAAGTCTCAGTATGCAAAAATCAATGTGGAGAAATCACAAGCATTCCTATACACCAATAACAAACAGAGAGCCAAATCAAGAATGAACTGCCATTCACACAAACAGAGCCAAATCAAGAGCAAACAGCCATTCTCAATTGCTAGAAGGAGACTAAAATACCTAGGAATACAAAGGACCTCTGCAAGGAGAACTACAAACCACTGCTCAAGGAAGTAAGAGAGGACACAAACAGATGGAAAAACATTCCATGCTCATGGTTAGGAAGAATCGTTATCGTGAAAATGGCCATATTGCCCAAAGTAATTTATAGATTCAACACTATCTCCATCAAACTACCAATGACCTTCTTCATAGAACTGGAAAAAAACACTTTAAACTTCATATGGAACCAAAAGAGAGCCCACATAGCCAAGACAATCCTAAGCAAAAAGAACAAAGCTGGAGGCATCATGCTGCAGGACTTCAAATTATACAAGGCAAGAGTAATCAAAACAGCATGGTACTGGTACCAAAACAGAGACGTAGACCAATGGAACAGAACAGAAGCCTCAGAAGCAACACTACACATCTACAACCATCTAACTTTTGATAAGCATGACAAAAACAAGCAATGGGGAAAGGATCCCCTGTTGAATAAATGGTGTTGGGCAAATTGGCTAGCAATGTGTAGAAAGCAGAAACTGGACCCCTTCCTGACACCTTACACTAAAATTAACTCCAGATGGATTAAAGATGTAAACATAAGACCTAACACCATAAAAACCCTAGAAGAAAACCTAGGCAAAACCATCCAGGACATAGGCATAGGCAAGGATGTCATGACTGAAACACCAAAAGCAATGGCAACAAAAGCCAAAATAGACAAACAGGATCTAATTAAACTTCAAAGCTTCTGTACAGCAAAAGAAACAATCATTAGAGTGAACTGGCAACCAACAGAATGGGAAAAAATTTTCACAATCTACCCATCTGACAAAGGGCTAATATCCAGAATCTACAAAGAACTAAAACAAATTTACAAGAAAACAAACCCATCCTAAAGTGGGTGAAGGATATGAACAGACACTTTTCAAAAGAAGACAAATATGAAGCCAACAGACATATGAAAAAAATGCTCATCCTCACTGGTAATTAGAGAATTGCAAATCAAAACTACATTGAGATACCATCTCACACCAGTTAGAATGGCAATCACTAAGAAATCTGGAGACGACAGATGCTGGAGAAGATGTGGAGAAATAGGAACACTTTTACACTGCTGGTGGGAGTGTAAATTAATTCAACCATTGTGGAAGACAGTGTGGTGATTCCTCAAGGATATAGAAATAGAAATTCCATTTGACTCAGCAATCCCATTACTGGATATATATCCAAAGGATTATAAATCATTCTATTATAAAGACACATGCACACTTATGTTCATCGTGGCACTGTTTACAATAGCAAAGACCTGGAATCAACCCAAATGCCCATCAATGATAGACTGGACAAAGAAAATGTGGCATATATACACCATGGAATACTATGCAGCCATAAAAATGATGAGTTTGTGTCCTTTGTAGGGACTTGGATGAACCTGGAAACCATCATTCTCAGCAAACTGACACAAAAAACACTGCAAGTTCTCACTCATAGGCAGGTGTTGAACAATCAGAACACGTGGACACAGAGAGGGGAGTATCACACACTGGAGACCATTGGGGGGGGGCCAGAGGAGGGACAGAGAGGGTGGGGAGAGATGTCAGGTATAGATGATGGGGGGATGGAGGCACCAAACCACCTTGCCATGAATGTACCTATGCAACAATCTTGCATGATCTGCACATGTACCCCAGAATCTACAGCACAATTAAAAAAAAATGAAACAATGAAAAAAAAAAAACCTTGAAAAAAATAGTGACCTAAAGACACATGGATGCTAATATTCTCAGCCCTTTGTATTTCCTTGGCAGTGTCCTGCCCACAGATGTCCCATGAGCTGTGCTACCTCCAGAACTGTGTAGTTTTGCTGCGGTAGGATAAAAGCCAGTGAATAGGAAATCACTGTATTGTGACTCATATTGTACCATGTAACACAGGCAACAGGTTCTGCCTCTGGATGTGCAGACATGTAATAATGTGGGACCCAGGGGTAATAGAAGATTGGTGGGGCAAAACAAGAGCTAGAGGTTGGAGAGGAAAAGAAAGACATATGCTAAATCTCTGGATGGCTCACAATGGCCAGAAGCTGCTGCTCAGGAAGACCTGTTAATTCAGGTCCATTAATTCTATTTATTCTACTGATAGACTTTAATAACTATTAATTCATCCAACTATCCAATAATTCAGTCATCCATTCATCCAACTAGCCAACCATTTAGGTTTTTTTCAGCTTTTTGGATGTTTATTTTGAAAATTCATCCCTCTGCTACCATTATAAAATGTGGGCTATCAAATCATCAGTCATTTATTTAATACAATTAATCAGATAGCAACATAGTAGACTTGCCACTGTGTCAGGCACTCGGCACAGATTGGTGAAAAAATTAGATAATAGAGCTTATAATCTTGAGAGTAAGACATCAAATATTGACATCATACAAGCAGATCAGCAAAAACCGTAGCAAATTCTATAACAGAAGAATACAAGAAGTCAGTCAGGCATGGTGGCTCATGCCTGTAATCCCAGAACTTTGGGAGGCCAAGGCTGGTGGATCACCTGAGTTCAGAAGCTCGAGACCAGCCTGACCAACATGGAGAAACCTCGTCTCTACTAAAAATACAAAGAATTAGCCAGGCGTGGTGGCACATATCTATAATCCCAACTGAGATTATAAGAAGCAGGAGAATCACTTGAACCTGGGAGGCAGAGATTGTGATGAGCCGAAATTGCGCCATTGAACTCCAGCCTGGGTAACAAGAGCAAACTGCTTCAAGGAAAAACAAAAATACAAGAAGCCACGAGTGCTTATAAGAAAAGAAAAAAAAAAAAGAGCCTTACAGTGTCATGTAATCAAAAGGCTTCCACAAGAAAGTAACTTTTCAGATAAGACCTTGTACAGTTTAATAATTGAAGGGATAAGATAGATTTTTAATCAGAGGAAATAGCATGTATAAAGGCCCTGGGGTTGAAATGATGCTGCTGTCCATGGCTGCATCCAACTAGAAGGTATACACATTTTGTGCATGCTCCTGGATGCCTTAGTAGCAAGTACAGGTCTTGACAAAGATGGAGAATATATAAAAGATACAGCCTGAAGTGTCAGTTCACTAGAGTGAGGGACCATGTCCAATTCTTCCTCATATCTCCAGAACCTAACACAGTCCCATAGGAAACTGTGGTGGATCTTGGGGAGCTTCATGGATTAAGCGAAAAGATTGGACATTGTGGCAAGAAGAGTGGCAAGGCCAATCAGAAAAGGGATGACAGAGCAAGGCTTGAAAGCAGCAATACAAGTGAGGGATGAAAGGCACTAGGAGGCAACTCCTCAGCTTGGAGGGGTATGTGTGGGAGCATCAGACTGTAATCAGAGGCTTGTAGAAGTCAACAGGGGCCACAGTGGGGAGGCTCTTAAAATCCAGGGTGGACTTAACTCATTCTGATCCCAGAAACGAGGCATACTGGAGACATGTTTATTTAAAAGATAAATTTGCCAGCCTCATTGGCCCATCCCCTGCAATGTAAAGTCTAAAGAGATGGCCCATCCCACAATTTCTTAATAGATAAAGCCAAAAGGCAATGCACATTCCCATCATTCCCCTGCCAGGTCTCTAGATGCAGCACACAGCCCTCTGTATTCAAGGAATAGGAAAGAAGGGAAAGAACACCAGCCCCAAGAGGACTTCTAGTAGTTAAATAACTTCAGGACAAAGACTGCAGAGTGAAGCAAAAAGGATTACATTCCTCAAAATTCTCCTGCCCTAAAGGACAGAACAATGTTAGGACAGCAGTCCTGCCTCCCACAGGGCATCCACCTCCTGGGAGTCAGAAGCTGTACTTGGTCCACTCCAACTGCTCCATTGAAGGGGTTTTAGCACCCCTAATAGGTTTGTTGTCTTCAGAAGGCTGGAGAGAAATGCCCTGCTTGATATTAACTCTAGGTAGGTGAAGGGTGGTGAGGCATGAACAAGTTAGTTAAATGAATCAGCCAATAGGTAGTTATAGCTGAGTTTTGTATATAAATAATGATAAATAAGCAGGCTAGATCCAGAGGAACTTAGCAACTTGCAGAAGGTCAAACAGCTATTGAGTTACAGAGCTGGAAAATGGAACCCCAAGCTCTCTCTGGTCTCCAGAGTAGAGTGATGCTAAAAATTGGAAGGAGTGAGGCTCTAACCCTTGCTCTAGAGAGAGGCTTTGGGGAGTGTAGAAGGGTTGGTATGATAGCAGGCACAGCTTGGGGAAGGAAAGGGGAAGGAGAGAAGTAAGCAGGAAAGGGAGGACTCTGGAGGTGAGGGTGGGGTGGGAGGAGGGAGAGGGATATGCCAGTGTGACCTCCCAGTGCCTGGGGCTGTGGCGCAGAAACCGAGCAATTTCCTTTCCTGATTCCCTACTAAATAAAATAAACGTCTCTGCCTCATGTCACAGTTTGCATTTTCAGTCTGATTCATGGGGAAAGCATTGGCAGGTAATCTTTATCCGTTTCAAGTGTCTAACTTTTCATGCAGAATACTAATGACAAACATGCAAAAGAGGAGAAACATCAACCTTGGCACTAAGAAAATTAATCTTACAATACAAAGGAACAAATTAAACTTTCCAATACTGTCAATACTTTTGTATTCTTTATCTTTTCTTCATCGTTCATTTCTAGTAGTGTCTTGACATTTGTGAGGGATTTGCCCTAAGGGGGGAAAAGCCAAATTGAAAAATTCCACTATTGTACAAAATTTTCCCCCGTGGATATCCGTTTTCTTGCAGAGAGCCCTCACTTGCTCACACATCTTCACCTTTTGTTCCATTCTGTCATCAACATCAGCATCTTTCTTTCTTTTGGAGGCCCATTTGCCACAAAGACATAGCATCGGTGTCACATCACGGGCACCGCTGAACATGCTGTGGTGTGGAGGATATCGAGAGGTCAGCTGGTCCCTGTCTCCACTTTAACAACTCCTCCACACACAGCCTTTTCACAGTGCAGTGTCCCATAGCTGATAAGAAGCAGGAGTGGGACTGACGTTTACACCCTTATAGCCTTGTACTTATCCATGTAACATACCATGCACTCACTCATCCCATCCTTGTGGCAAACCTTGGGTGCTGCATACCCTGTGTCAGCTAACACAGCTCCAGCCCCCAGGAGTAGGGGGACTGATTGGAGGGTGTTTGGGGCAGTGGTTTCCTGGAGTCCTCATTGATGCTGATGAGCAGATACAGCCAAGCAGCTTGAACTGCAGGTGGGACTGTGAAAGCCTATAAAAGCAACAGCACCTTAGACAGACTAGTAGAAAATAATAGGGGGAAGCAGAGAATCCTAGGAGACTGCTAGTTTCGTGGGCTGGGAGAACATTAGTCTTAATGAAAGAGACCCAGGGGCCAGGGAAAGAAGATTGGGTTGGGATAAGCATGAACCCAAACAGGAGCTTGAATAGATGAGACTGAGGGCCACAGTCACTCCAAGAAAAGGTCTATGAGCTGAACACCTAGATGCTATCTTCAAACATTCATTCAAAAAACCTTCCCCAGGCACCAACTATGTCCAGTCATTCCTTCTGAAGTCCTGGAGGTTCAGAGATGAAGAGGATACAGCTATTACAATTCTGGAGTTTCCTTTAAATATAAAGACTAGGGCTGAGCACGGTGGCTCACACCTGTAATTCCGAGGTGGGTGGATCATGAGGTCAGGAGTTTAAGACCAGCCTGATCAACATGATGAAACCCTGCCTCTACTAAAAATATAAAGATTAGCAGGGCATGGCGGTGCATGCCTGTAGTCCTAGTTACTTGGGAGGCTGAGGCAGAAGAATTGTTTAAACCCAGGAGTCAGAGGTTGCAGTGAGCTGAGATGGCACCACTGTACTCCAGCCTGGGCGACAGAGCAAGACTCTGTCTCAAAAAAAAAGATAAAAACTAGTGAACAGATAAGCACAATGCAATTTGTTATGTTTTGATGTAGGGAAGCCCAGCTGTGGCCAGAGCCTCAAGGAGGACACTCACTGGGCTGCAGAGAAGAAGGAGATTTGGTGTTGGTTTCTCAGGTGCCAGTATCCTCACTCCACCATGGGGCTGCAGGAAGACCATGAGACTGAGGCATGAACTCTGGCCTCACTCCAGCTGTACAACTTGAATCTACATTACATATTTTGTTCTTAATATCCTCACAGATAAAATGTGAATGAAATACCTCAGATGACTGAATTATAAAAATAATGTATATAAGCACATCTTCCTCAAAGTTGGTATATGTTAATTCCTCCCTGCCAAATAATCAATAGACTGACATGCACTGGACTTAAATACGAAAACATAAAAACCAATATATTATTCATCAAAACTGTCTCTGGATTTTAAAAACAGCAATTTGAAACTTATTCTGGGTAAAAAGTAAATAAACGTAAACTCACTTCTCACTCCCATCCACCCTTGTGTTCTCATCTAGTGTCTATGGCACATCATCCTACTGCATTTGCTTGGGTATTCCCAGAGTTTGTCATCTTTTGGAAGGATTTTCTGTATCTCTTGGAAATTTACGCTGTCTCCTAAGAACTGATACTAATGTGATTATCGTTAATCAATGGACTGAAAAGGTCACATACACCATACAACTCTTTCTTGGCCTTCAGCTCGGAGGTCACTGAACTAGAAGACTACCATGCAGTATGAAATACCAAGATGGTGGTGGCATCAGCAAACCATAGCCGTGGTTTGGTAAAAAGGAAACCTAGGAGGCACCAAGTTAGAAGCCTTTATAAATACACAGGATGCCATCTGAGTCTCCTAACAACCCTGGCCAGGGAGATCCTGTTTTACCTGTGAAGAAATCGATAATGGTCATGCAGCTAACAGGCAAGACTAGGACTCAAAAATAGATCTTCCCGACATCAAAAACCACACTCTATTCTCCAGTATTTCCATGGTGTCCTCCTTACGGATAAACATTTATATATTCTTTTCTCAATTCCCCTTTTCAAAGACTATGAAAACTTCAGCTTTGATCAAGCCAACATGGCTGCTGTGTCTAGCAGAAACTTGATTTTATTCTAAATTCTTATTCTCTAACTCATAAACTTAAAAGGTATCGAGTTCATAACCAGTTCAATAAAAGCCATCCCAGAAATAAACGATTGCATTCATTACCATGTCTCTGTGAATACTATTGATTTTCCCCTGCACCGTTTTCCTTTGCTTTGTTCCTTTATAGACCACTGGCAGTGGGAAAGCTTACCATTAACCCCACAGACAGCACCAGTAGATCACCACACAGTCACTCCCGCCCTCTTTTGTGTGTGAACATAACTATTCCAGGCTGTGGCACAGCTTTTCACCTATCAGTCATTGAGGCCTCCTGTGGGAGACAATACACTCATTACATGGAGCTCCCTAGACAGGCTGCTGTTGGTTTGCAATCCTAGATTAAAAGGTCACCTTTAATTCTGTAATGCTCTCAGTAGTATATTATATCACACACTGGTACTATGCTGGCAAAAATAGGGCTCAGTTCTACCTGTCATCTCCCCCAAACCACAATTACCAGATGCCATGCTTCAAGCAGCTCCAGGTTCTAATTTCCAATTCAATCGATTAACCAGAAGGAGCTAGTTCAGTACTTCAGTGTTTTCCCCCATTGATGAGGTAAGTCAAGCACCAGTGAAAGGTTAAGGATTAGCACTGATCACAGGAGAACTGCTGAAAGCCTCTCCTGACGTTGATCCAAAAGAGGATGCAGGGTGTCCTGTGGGTCCACAGGATAAAACTCAAGTGGGCTAGAGGGAGCCTCCAAATGCCACCAGTACATATGGTAACTTCTGCTACCCCTTGTGTCTTCCTTCATCCATTGTGTTACCCAAAAGTCAGCTTCACAGTTGACCCTTTGCAGGGGGAATTTCTCTACCAATCCCAGCAACGTTTCTCTCCAGTTCTTACAACTTCCCTTGAAAAGGAGCTGCAAGCCTTAATAATCACACTCAAGTCTGGTTTGGATTCTAAGAGAGTTCACATATGAATTATCAAACAGTTCAATACTAGTGGGGGAGCAAACCAGCCATTCCAAACACAAGCAGCTACAGCAAAGTGGGCATTTGATACCGGCTGAAAGGACAACAGAGGAAAAAGCTTTGTGGGCAGTGAGCAAAAGCATTCTAGGTTTGGGTATTTTCAAACTATAAGGCTTCAAGTTTTTTTTTCCTCCCCTCTACATGAGAGGGAAACTGAGAAGACCTCTTTCACTGCAGGCACAATGGGGTTTTGTAGGCAAGCCTCACCAGTGTACAGGGCAGACCTTCCTGATAGGGCATCAGCAGAGCCCCTTCTCACTGAAGAGTCTCTCTCCCACATCTCTCCCATACGCAGGCATCTGTGTGGTACCAACAGAAACAAATAACTGAGCAGCAGAACCACCAGTAGTGTTCTTATATAGAGAGTTTGGTTTAAGAAAGGAGTTTTGAGCACATGCTGGACAGAAAGACTGACAACCCTATGATGTAAATGAGACCCCTGTGATAAGCCAATCAGCCTGCTATGGCCTGGAACTGATTTTGGGCCGACAAGGAGCACAAAAGGGCAACCTGGCATAGAACAAAGGAAGAGTTAGCCACTGGCCGAGAATGACTAGGACAGAAGAGGGCCAGAAGAGAACTAGGACTAGGAATCCATATTTACATATAGATGTCAAAGAGAACTTCGGGCTCACAGTGAGGCTCTCTTAGGCATCACCTACAGATAATCATAACTTTTTTTTTTTTTTTTTGCTCGTTTCTCGTAAGTTCTATATGCTTTCCATTTGGTTGAGAGAATTTGACTTTAACTCATCTTAGAGCTAGCTGTCCTTGTAAATTCAGAGCTGGAAAATGTAATTCAGGCATTAAATGCTGGGGAGCCATAGTAGAGAAGACAGGTAACCAGCAGCTGCAAAGCGCACAGCCTTGGGGTGGGGTGTTGTGTGTACAGAGCATCCCACCGTGCAAGGCAATGTCTAAAGCTGTGACTACACAGATGCAGAAACTGTGGTCTCCATTTTCACGGTGTTCTCACCCTTCATGGTGTCCTTTGTCAAGGTGGGGAGGCCAGAGAGAGCTATAAAAATATATAGAATAATTCTCACTGCACAGGCTAAGCACTAAATAAATCATGCAGGCATTCACTGCTGTAGAGTTCCCAGGCAGCACAGTGGGACCCAGGGTGGTCAGGGAAGACTTCAGAGAGAAGTTGGGACTTGAATGCTAGAAAAAAACACTGCTGGTGAAAGGGGAGTCATTGACCACAAAGTTGGGCAGGCAAGTCGGTCTGCCAGCCGGCGTGTGGGAGGCCGGCATTGACATCCGTTGGCCAGTCAGGTGAAAAGAAATTCAGATCCCAAGGCAAGCTCTGCCCACCAAGCTGTAGGAGACTTTCCTGCTTTAACTACAGGAGCTCTGCTGGTATAGTGTAGACCTCACGTGAAGTGTTCTTACCACAATTCTTTTTATAAAGGAACACAAGATAGGAACTGCAGAGATACCTACAGGGCAAGAGAAGTTGATTCCCACCTGAGAGATGATGACACGGCCGCTCCTGTCCCCCTGACTGAAATGAGCATGGCCTAGAGTTTGTCAAAAATCACCCAGGAAGTCTGGGGGAGGCTTTGAATTAGTAAAAATGAGCACAAAGCAGGTGTGGAAACAGCCTAAGAATCCATCAGCAGATGAAAGAATGAAACAACTGTGGTATATACATATTATAGAATCCTACCCAGCCTTTAAAACCAAGAAAACCCTGCCATAGGCAGCAATGACCTCAAAGGACATTATGCTAAGTGAAACCAGCCCACCACAGGGGACAAATACTGTATAATTCCACTTACATCAAGTATCTAAAGACATATACAGAGGATGGGATGGTGGTTGCCAGAAGCCAGGGAGAGGGGGAAATGGGAAGATGCTTTAAGAGGCATAATATTTCCATTAGAGATCTTCTGTACAACATTGTGTCTATAGTTAACAATACTGTATTGTTCACATGAAATATTTTTAAGCGGGTAGACCTCATGGGAAGTGTTCTTACCACACTTCCTTTAAAGGAGCACAGGAAAAGAACTGCAGAGACACCTGCAGAGCAAGAGAAGTTGGTGCCCACCTGAGAAATGACATGGCGCCTCCTGTCTCTCTGCCAACACGAACACCAACTTGTTCACATCCCTGGTGACTACGATGTGGAGAAGATGGAGGCAAAAGCCGAGTGCTAGAACGAAAAAAGCCGAGCTTAACTGGACCACGTTCCTCTCGCTTCCCTTCAACAACTCACACACGCTAGCTTCTTGACACCAGGTGAAGTCTCTAACCTTAATAGCCTCATCTGTGAAATGGAGAATTGACACCATCTGAGCAGGGATGGTGTACGGAGCTGACATAATGAGGAATTCCTGCCACAAGGTTAGGAGAGATAAATGGAAGGGTGTTTCTGTTTTGATGTAAGAGTGTTAGTACTTAAGGGAAAATCAATAATCAAAAGATAAAACTCCCCTATATACTTGGAAGTTAAGAAACCTTTCTTCTAAATAATCCATGAGTTGAAAAAGAAATTATAATACAAACAGGAAACTATATTGAATTCAATGATATAAAAAATATGTATCAACACATGCAGGATTTGGCTGAAGCAGTGGAGGAAAATACAGAGACGTAAGTGAAGGAAGGACAGATATTACTGCACTCCAACCTCCACCTCAACTAGAAAGAGAGAAGAGGAACCCAAAGAAAGTAAAAGAAAGAAAATAAATATTAAAGCAGCTACTAATAAAATAATAAATGGAATTTAGAGAGGGCTGAGATAGCCAATAGCAGGTTCCTTGAACAAGCTGATAAAATTGATATACTTCTGGTGAGGCTCATAAAAAAGAGAGGAGCAAATAACTAGTATCAGGGCTGACTAGTGAGGGCATTTAGCTGGGCACGATTGGTGCTTCCAGAGGTAAAGCCTTGGTCCCTACTTCAGGATCCTGAAAATGTAGGGGAGAGACAAACTGTCCATGAAAAAATCCCTGGAAGGAACTTGCGGAAAATAAGAACTCTGGGCCAGAGGTTCCATGGAGAACAAGCCCCTGACTGGGGAAGCCAGGCAAGGCACTGCAGTGGGGGTAGGTTTCTGCTGGATCCTACCAGGAGAACCTTTCATGATTGAGGGAACCCAGGTGTTCTGAAAGAAGACTGCATCTCATACTGTTCTCAACTCAGGCTCGGGAGTCAAATGGAACTGAATGTGCATCCCATCTCTGCAACTACCAGCTTTGTGACATTGTAGAAATCTCCGTGCCTCTGTTTTCTCATCTGTAAAATGAGAGTAATGATAGCATCTGTCCCTTAAAGGTTGTCATGAACACTTAGAGAGTTGGCACTCAGCTGCCTTGAGTATTACTGTTATAATTTTTACACCTCTATTAGCATAGTGTAATGTACCAATTTGGGCAAGGAGCCAGAACTGCACTTCTGTGGATAGGCCCAGACAATAGGGCATCCCTCATCTCTCCATCTGCTCAGCAGTCATTTATTAAGCACCTCCTTTGTGCTAAGAACAGCTACTCCCCCTACCCAGGTTGTCAACATGCTGCCCAGAATGGAGGGGCATCTCCAGTCAACACCCAGGCCAATGCACATGCCAAACTGGGCCTTCTGTCCATCACTGTTGAGAGGGCTGGGGAAGGCAAGGTGAGGAATTCTCTCAGATACTTAAGTGCTGAAGAATCAAGACAAATGTTGATGTTAATAGCCCTGAGCAGAAATGGGTGATTTTTTTTTAAATAAACATTTAATCTAAGGAAAATCAGAGGTCAAATGACAGGTGGGAAAAAAGCACAATAGCAAGCTATAGCTTTGATCTAAGCTTTCATGCCCAGAGCTATGGTGCTGGTGTGCACAGAAGCCCGAAGTGGAGGAGGGTAGCAGGGCTGACCATCACCAGGCAGCAGCACCATGTCCTGGCCTTCTGAAGCACAGGGCATCATTCTCTCCTGGCCTTCCTTGACCACCAGAGAGCCGACTCTGCTTTTCATAGGGGCAGGGAAGAATGGACTGAGTTCACAGCTTTTCAGGCAAGTTCACAGGACCATAAATCACAGAAATGGAAAACAGGAGCAAGAAATAAAACCCCTGGCTTCTCAAGAACTGCCAGCCACTTTCTTTTGGTTGTAAATAACCACAGTTAAACCAAGCACCCTTTATACTTCTCGGCAGGGAAGTGCATGAAAACATCTGATGTAAAGTGTTTTTTTTTTTTTTTTTGAGACGGAGTTTCTCTCTTGTTACCCAGGCTGGAGTGCAATGGTGCGATCTCGGCTCACCGCAACCTCCGCTTCCTGGGTTCAGGCAATTCTCCTGCCTCAGCCTCCCGAGTAGCTGGGATTACAGGCACGCGCCACCATGCCCAGCTAATTTTTTGTATTTTTAGTAGAGATCGGGTTTCACCATGTTGACCAGGATGGTCTCGATCTCCTGACCTCGTGATCCACCCGCCTCGGCTTCCCAAAGTGCTGGGATTACAGGCTTAAGCCACCGCGCCCAGCCCTGATGTAAAGTTTTTAAATGCTCTCCAGCAACATCTATTTCACACCCAGAGCTAAGTGGCCAGTGCTTTAAGGAGAGCTCTGGTGTACCTGCCCCACCCTCACCAACACACTGGGAAACCCAGAACATCCTTGGTCCATTGGTAGAGGCTTTGCAGGGATGGATATCTACATGACACCATGAATAAAGAACAGGTGGTCAACTGAGCCTGGCAGAAGGATATGCATGGCCTGTGCCAAGAGCCCAGTTGTTCACAGTGCCAGCTTTGGCTCTCACCATTCTGTAAGTCCCAAATCAGTCAGCTGGTGAGGCAGTAGCTGAACCCAGATTCAAACCTACATTGTCTTGATTCCAAAGCTCTGGCATATTTTCAGTGGGTATCCACACAACCAAACCAGGAAATACATCCTGGGGGGTTAATGTCACTGTGTTTTTCAAGTTGCGATGATTCCCCTCCCTCCTTCTTTCTTCCCACTCCCCTATACCTTTACAATTTCACCTCATTACAGAGTCATCTTGTAGTCAGGAATCCAGACTTGTGAATTCTGCATGCTCACTTTGATAATATCTCATAAGCAAATGACGGAAAGCAATGTTTTGGATCATCTGGGTGGCCATTTTTTACGAAGAACAGCCCAAAGTTCCAGTGCCAACATTCGTGTTTGTGTTTACCAGGAGAGCCACTGCAAATTAAGATCAAACGACATCATGGCCATTTGCGGAGATAAAGGTTTCAGAGTAATTTGAAAAGAGAAAAGTGAGGAGATAAATTGAGTCCTCCGGGCAGAATAAGCAAGAAGCAGAACTCAAACATCCTCCACAGCAGTCTGTGCCTTGGTAACTCGCCCTCTGTTCATTAGCAGTAAGGATGGCAGTAAGTACTCCAGGAAAAATGATTCTGTTCTCAATTCTGGGGATAATTAGATTAAATACTATTTAACACACATTTCAATAAGCCACAATACTACCCTTATCTTCAAATAAACTGAGTAGCTTCATGGAATTATCAGTGACTGCTCATTAAAACTGACTTTGGAGATTTTGATTAATCACAGATCTGAATATCTTGAATAACAAGGAAAGTCTCAATGTAGTAATCAATTTTGAAGCTTATTCCTGTAAACAGACATTCTCTTCATTAGTATTATTAGACTAAAAGCATAAATGTTACATGTAAATTGAATCTGTGTCTACACGACCCCACTGTCAACACAGCATCAACACTTTAAACAGAAGACAACACACACCTGATAAAATTGATATCGTTAATTTGAATTTTATTTTTATATATTTACATATAACTAATATATTTGGTTTTGATTTATAAAATATAAGAACTATAAGGCTATCAATTTATACTTAGTTTAATAGTTTTTCATATTAAACAACAGAATAAAAATCATTAAATTCAACATAAGGATTTCTGAAAATTCCTTTTTCTTTCAAATGGAATTGATTCATTACTCAGGTTTCAGCAACATTGACATAATGAAACCTTACTGATGGATATTTAGGTTGTTTTCTTTTTTTTTTTTTAAGAAATCTAAATAATGTGCAATCAATCTTTTTTCCAAGTATCTTTGTATGTTTGAGCATACCTATAGATTAAATTTCTAAATATGGCAATGCTCGGTCAAACTGCAGGAGAAATTTTGATGCTCATAAATGCTGTTAAATTACCCTCCAACAAGAATGCAATTATTCTTTCAAACTATGCATGGAAAATGTCTGTTTCAACATAACCCTTGACATGTTTTGAATACCTGCTAATCTGACAGGTATAGCTATATCATAGTTGTTTTAACTGACATTTCTTTAATCAAAAGAAGACGAGGCATTTTTTCATGTTTGATGTTTTCCATTTTCTATTGTGTGTGATATGGACTACCTATTGATGCTCTTTGCTGATTTTCTATTGGACCAATTCATAACTTTCTCATTTGTTAGTCATCTTTGCATACCATTCTTTACCTTTGATGTGGGGAAGACTTTGTCTTGTTTTTCATGTCTCTTTTGGCTCCTCTAAATTTATTAAATAGGTTTAAATATTTGTTTAGAATAAAATACACTTATCTTCCCTTTTTGTAGCCTTTTTATGATTTTACTGATTATTATTAAATATTGTACCCATCTAGAATTTCTTTTCTAGAAAGCCTGAGGAAGGTATTCCAATTTCTTTTCCTTTTTCCAAATATCAACATAGTTTATTACTGAATAATCCACCTTTCCCTGCTCATCTGAAATGTCATGTTAACATATACTAGATGTAAATTCTCCCAATATTTGTATCTATTTCTGCACTCTTCTTTTGCATTGAACTATTTGTCTACTCCTGTGTCGGTAAGTAGTGTATATTTATAAAACATTTGAAATTCGATAAGGCTAGTCTTGCCATGTCAATCTTCTTTTTTTACATTTCACAGATATTCTCATGGGCTTAATTTTCTGGATCAGAGATCTGCAAACTTTTTCTTAAAGGGATGGGATGGATAGTAAATAATTTAGACTTTTGTGACCCATTCAGTCTCTGTAGTAATTACTCAACTCTGCCTTTGTAGCTGGAAAACAGCCATAGACCACCCACACATAACCAAATATGTGTGCCTGTTTTCTAATAAAACTTTATTTATAAAAACAGCAGTGGGCTGGATTTGGGCAACCCACAGATCGTGAACCCATCTTCTGAATGAGCTATAGTATCATTTTGGAAACTCTCCCTGCCAAAAAAAAACAAACCATTTTGGGCTATTGTTTGGGATTGCTTACAATTTAATTGTTAATAGCAGGTAAATTAACATTTTTAAGTATCAAATCTGACTATCCAAAAACTACACTCTTTCTACTGAGTCATAGCTTTGATTTTCTTCCTCAGTAAGATTCTGAAGTTTTCTCCTTACGGCTCCTGCACGTTTCTTACTATGCTTAGCGTATTGTGTCTGTTTTTATATTTGTTTATTATTGCATATGAAACTGTTTGTTCCTATTGGTTTTTGTTCAAGATGCACAGACATCAGGAGTCAACCTACTAGTTTAATGCAAAGCTTATAATGAGTTCTGTAGACCTCCATGAGGTTAAGGGAGAAATCCTATGGGAGCTATACACTTTCTGAAATTGTATACCACATTTGTGAAAAAGTATATTTTTCTAGGAAGAGAGTCTACATCTTTCACCAGAATTTAAAGATCATCATCCATTCTTCTGCGCCAAATATGAGATTCCTGACTTAAGATAGGTAATGGCAAGGACTTTGTTACCTAAATAGAATCCGGCATCTAAATGGAATCTAAATATAGGTGACCAGGAATATGCTGACAGCAGGGCCAACAACAGTGAGAGCCACTGACCTGCTCAGGCTATCTGAGAGTAGGTGTGATGGTCAGGTTTATGGAGCACTTTCCCACTATCATCCAGGTAGCAGGCAGTGCTTCCTGAAGACTAAAGCATTCCAGAAGCTCTGAGGCCATCAGTTTTGCTCCCAAACAACTTTCCCTGACTTTCAGGCTGAGGTGTCTTCTCACCTCCTTCCCATGCAGCCTTGTTCTAACTGCTTACTACGATCATGGATTGTCTAATGCCAGCATTCCTAACTGCATCCTAATCTCCTGCCAGGGCCCCCGGCTAACCCTCTATCAACCCTGTAGTCCTAGCCTCATGGAGAGAAGCAGCATGGGATGGAGGAAGGACACAGACCATAGGGTCTAGCTAAATCAAGTTTAATCTTGCCTTTGCCAACATGTACCTCAAATTTCTCTTAGTAAAAGGGCAACATGAATACCTCCCAAGCATGGCTGTAGGGATTAAAGGAAAGAAAGCATAAGAGCTGAAATCCATTTTTGTCATTCAGGCATGGAAGGGTCATAGCTTGCTTCTTATACAATCAACTTACATCAATCAGCCTCCATCTCTGCCCATGAAGCCCATGGAGACCCCCCTTCCCACTAGTGGGGGTCTGCTTTCTGCAGGGGTCTCAGCACCTCAACAGGAGAGGTCTATCCAGGCCCTGCCATTGATCTGGTGTCTTAGTGTCATGCTGTACCCAGGATGCCCCTCATAACTATGTTAGAGGGGGCACTTAGCATAATCTGTAGCAGCCACTAACCTTGGCCCAAACCCATCAAAGGAGAGAGGATTGCCTTGTTGTATACAGAGTGGAAGGGTTATGTCCTCACATTGCAAAGAGCTGGCCTGAATTGAGAATGAGGATAGGATAATGTTGAAATACAGAAATAGATCTCAGGCAAGTCTTAAATTTAATTTTCCTCTTGGAAGAGGACGACTCTCTCACTGACATTTCCTAAGCCTTAGTTTTCTTATCTGCAAAATGTAGACAAAAATAAGGGCAGCAAAATGTTATTGAATATCTACTATGTTGCAGGAAAAAAATTCGTCCCAAAAACCCCATAAGAGAGATTCTATTATTATCGAAGAGCACAAAGTGGTTGTCAAATGATTAAAGTGGCAAAACTGAAATCTGAACCAGATAGTGCGATGTTAGAACCTGGGCTCTTAATCAGTATCATTTACATGCCTGTCTCATGCAGTGCTTTAAATAATATACAATTCATAAATTTCCACCACTGTGGCCATGGTAGATGTTTAATGGATGATAGTTTGCCATTCGTGAAGCAGAAATTTGTCCTCTTATTAGGAACTGGCATCCTGCCAACTGACCGTCACATCAGGAATTGGCCATATATTCAGATACTGGCCACTCCATCAGAAACTGAATATTCCATCAGGAATCAGTGATCCTGTCAGGATGATTCTAAAAGTCAATGTTCCAGCTGATGCCTGCCCTGGAATCAAATTTGTCACAAGGTAGGCTTCAATTCAACAAATATATATTGTTATTTAGTGGAAAGAAAAAACACTTTACTACTGAATGCATCTCAAATCCAAGTACCCAGGGATTCTTTTAAGTCCATCTGCATGGAAAGAAGAAGGCAAGGGCATGGGTTTGAGTCCATTTGGAGTAGGAGGATAATCTACCACGTGCCAGGAACCTCCAGGTATCAGCTTCTCTGGGTCTTATAAAAACTCTGAAAGCATACATTGAGTCTATTTATAGATAAAGATTCTAAGGCCCAAAGAAGATTAAATGAATTGTCTAGATTTCTGGGGCTTATAAGTGGTAGACCTGGGATTATGAAACAGTGGCTCCAGGACCCTTCTATCAAATGTCAACATCATCTCCAACCTGGCTGCGATGTGTCCCCAGAGAAAGAGTTGCATAAGCCCAGGGAAAACTCTGCCTCCTTCAAAACTGAGCCAAGTATGCCTCTGCCCAGGAGCAGCCTCTTTGCCATCTTTTAAACTATCTTCCAAAAGCCATTTGGATTTAGCTGTCTGCCACTGCCCCCCTGCACCCCCGCCCCTGCAGCTTGGGAGTCCCAGAAGAACAGAGCAGTGTCCCTAGTGCCCTGCACAGAGCCTGAAATAGAGCCACAGAATTCTCATACAACCAGTGCCAAGATTCTACTAACACTTGTGACAAGAGGGAGCATTTTCCTGTCAACCAGAGAGACGGTAACCTAATGTACATTACCTTTTTTTTTAGTCCTTTTTAGGAAGGCAGCAGGATGAGGAAAGAAGACTGTTTTAAGAATCCCATTACTGAAAGTCAATGAGGCAAAAATATCAGCATCAAAACAATGGAAGCGGCCCCAACTCTCCCAGGAAACATCCCTTCCTAAAATGACCACTCACAGGGGAGCCCTTGTGATCAGAGGGGGTGACAGCATCTGTGATCCAGGCACTTAATCTTGAGCAACACAGAGATTTACATCCTGACATTACCTCTTCGAATGTGGAATCTCTGTAAAATTGTTTAACGTTTCTGAGACTCCATCTTCTCCTCTCTAAAATGGGCATAATGCCTATTTGAATGGCCTTTCTGGAGGTTTGAATAAGAGCATTTATGTAACAGCCTTTGTGCAAAGTAGGTTCTCGGTATGTTGGTTCCCTCCTTGGAGCTGGAGAGGCAATATCGGCATAGAACCATAGAGAGCACAGGAGAGGTACCTGGCTGGGAACCGTGGAAAACAGATGAGAGCTGTGAATCACCCCATCCACAGAGCTGAATAGCTGAACAAGAATTTTGCAGTTTCAGAGAATTATAGCAATAACTGTTATTTTTGTTTTTAAATTGAGAACGATAAGAAACAACAGCTGTTCAGCCCCAAGCATGTGCTACTCTGCTTGAAGCTCTACACACATATGATCTTCAGCATGGCCTTCATGGGGTCCCCGGTTTAGGGAGGAGGACACTGAGGCCCGAGAGCTTGTATGTTATCACCACATTCCCCTCTGAGTGAACAAGACTTCTTCCTTGTTATCCCACATCACCTTGTATAATCCATCATGGAGTCATACAGACTGGTTGTTGGGAAAGGGTCAGGGATCAAACCTCTTCTTTGAGATTGATGAAATTCACTATGTCATCTCTTGCTCTGATTAAAATACACCAATGATAAATTACTAAACTCCTTAACAGGGAGACGTGAGTGACAGAAATGCCACAGACAACTGGTCCAGGGAGAGCACAGAAAAGAGAAAAACAAGATTAGTGATGCACAGCTGCCTCTTTGCCATAGTTTTCTGACTCTGAAGCATCTGTGAGTGAAGGGCAATGTAGCTGATGAATTAGAAGGGGATCTGGTGGTCATAGTGGTCAAAGATGAATGTAAACCAGCAACCTACTGCTTTTGCTTAATATATCAGGAGCCTAAGTAGAGATCCTCCACCCAAGGTGGCAGAACTATAAAATAAGTGTCTTGACATGCACCAGCCTCTCCTGCTTGGACCTATTCCTTTCTCATAGAAACATTATTGTATAAAAGGATCAAGATAAGGATAGTTCTTCTCCTTACTGTTAAAATTGCATTCATATAAGTGCTCAGAACTTCTAAAACCCTTTCCCATTGACAGTCAAACTCAGTGGTGCGTAAGTGGTAAGGGGCTATCTCCCTAGATGACTGTGAAGGTGAAACACAGGGCCCAAAACACAGGGCCTGGACCTCAAAGGCAGGACACTGGATTGGTCTCCAAACCCAGTCATCCCAGACCATCAGCTCACTTGGCCTCACCTCCCACACACATGCCCTTGCAGGTGAATTCAGGTGAAGACCATGTGACTTCATGCTGATTTCTCCGTGCCTTTGATCTGCCCTGCTCATTGTCTGGCCCCATTCCTTTTCCTGCTTCTGTAAAATACTAAGTCTGCTTTGATTCTTCTCTGAAGCTCATTTCTCTTCTTTTGGATAATTCATTAAACATCATTTTAAACTGCTTCCAAGGCTGTTAGCCAAGTTAACTTTTTGAGCCAAATCTAATAATTCATGTTTTCTCAGAATGCCACATATTTCAGAGATTTTCCAATATCTTAGCTGAAAACTATATGTATTATCTTCTTGTAATTTGACTCAATCTATTCCATTTCCATGGTTATATTCCCTTTTTCATCTTTAATCTTTGTATTTGTGCTTTATTGTTTTCTCAATTATAGCTAAGAAAAGAATGTCTAGCTTATTGGTTTCTTGAAAGAATATGTTTTAGATTCACTGATGAATTCTAATGTTATACTCTTTTCTAATACATTCATTACTGCTTATACTTATGGCTTACTGCTTCTTAATTTCCTCAGATGTATCTTTTATAACTTCTTGTGTTGGATGCTTTCATTCTTTCTCATTAAGAAGGTATTTAAGGCTATGAATTTGCTTCTAAGTACAGCTTTGGTTACACTCCATAAATTTCAGTAAGTTTTGGTTGTTCCAGTAATAGCTGATAATTGTGGTTTTGATTTTTATTTGTACCCAAAAGTTTTTTAAGAAAGCTATCCTTTTTTGCTTTCAATCTGATTGGGTTTTATTTTGCTTTTACTTTAATTATAAGTGCTAAAACATGATTCTCCATAGGCAGGAAAGACATTCTATACTTCTTTTATAAAGAATCTGAAGCATGATGACATCAAGCAGCCAGCCTAAAACTTTGGTGATAATTAGCAGTGAAACCAGAAAAAGGAAAATGAGATAAAAAACCTTTTGCATAAGTAGAGGCTCCCTACAATCCTTCTTCAGCAAAAGGGATTGCTTACCTGTTGGTGGCTTTTCTTAAGTCTGAGGAGGGACATGATTTGGATGTTTTAGAAGTATTTTTAACAGCTGGAAGCCATGCTTATAATGGAGTGGGCAGGCCTGCCCTCAGTCAGACTGAGAGGCAGCTCTCCAGAGTGCTCTGCTACCTTTCACACTCACTCACTGGCCAGATATAAGGTGGCCAATGGTTACTGCTCCATCTTTCAGATCAGATCCAGAGCAGCAGAAGCACAGGCCCTGGTAAGGACCTCTGGGATTGAACACAAGCACTCCAGGTGCAAGAACAGCACCCAGTGGGGGGTCACTGCTAGACTTGTTCAGAGATGGTCCAATGGCCCTGATGTTCTAGATTTGATACTCCATAATTGAGTTATTTAATTCTATGAAGTAGGTATTAGTCCCCTTCACAGATAAAGCAACTGAGGCTCAGAAAGATGGAGGAACCTCCTCCAGGCCAGGGTTCATGGTGCAAGATGGCCCTTACTACAAAAGGGTGATGAGCTACTAGAGGAGGGTATAGTAGGGATTTAGACATTCCTATTTCAGAGGAGGCATGAGAAGGGGTTGTTTAATGAGGGACCAGTGGGGTCCTGCCAGGTTTTTAAACTATCATTTACATATTTAACTTTTAAAAGATTTATTTTCCACACTCTTTCCACATACACTTCTTGTATTCCATAAGATGACAGTGACTTTATCTGCCTCACAGTGTGACTGTGAATCCTGGAGACTGCAATGCATATGAAAGCTTTACATGTGGCAGGTGCTCAGTTAGCATGGATGTGGGATGAAGAAGGCAGGAGCTTTATCCCCCTTCCCTTTTATCATTTCGTTTTTAGCTGGGAGATGGCAGCCTACCTCTTGCAGAAGCAGATACCCTCAAGTGTCAAGGCTGGAAAAAAGCCCACTGATACCATATATCCAGGGTTTACTACTAGGGCTCCTGGGTAGAATTCGGGAGGGGGGTCCTAAAATTTAGGTGGGAAGCACTTTATCCTCACTAATCTCACAGCAATATAGAATTCCCTTCATTCTGCATGTATGTAACAGGCCACAGCTGTCCTAGCTGTGGACCTAGGACATTGCGACCAACAGAAATCACTGGTGTTTATGTGACACAGTTGCCCCAGACTTCTCAAAATGTCATTTACATTAATCACAACTTCAGGATTAGGTCTGATATTAAACCCATTACTAGATCTTGTCAATGTGTGAAATAAACATATGTATCTCAAGATCACAATTTTTTAATATTTTGACAACTCTACTTCAATAAAATTAGCTTATTTTATAATCAAATGTATTATATTCTACTGATTAAGAATCTTTATTCTCAGATAAGGTGCATAGGGGCTTCACCAGACACTACAAAGGCCCTTATGTAAAAACCAGGGTGTTTAAGAACTTTGATTTAGACAAGGAAATGAGCTCAGAGAGGAGACGTGGTTCACTCAAGGTCACACAGCAGAGTTGGGACGAGAACCCAAGTTTTCCCACCCTACTAGAATATCATGAGCTCACAAAAAGTGGGGAAACGGAAGGGTAGAGTAGTCACATGATGAGTCATGGCAGCTCTGAGAGCAGGGTTTCGTCTCAGCCAGGCAGGGCAAGGAAAAGGAAAATTTAAGGCTGTCCATGCAATCTGCAGCCCTGCCTGCTCAGCCAGGGAGCCAATTACAAGTATTTACTATTTGTTTTGCTAAAGTCTGCTCACATGGAACTGGGTAATAGATTAAATGATTCTTCAGTAGCCACACAGAAGGGTGGGGAGGCTTGATTTGTCTTTGCACTTAAAACCCACATCACGCATGCAAGTTCTTCATAATTGTATTTGAGCAATTTAGGGAGATAATAGAATGCCTCAATATAATATATCTCACGAGGGTGGGCATGCCTGCCTGTAGAGTAGGTACCCCTCAATGTGGAGTATGGCTCTTTTTCCTGCTACCGAAGACTTGCTAAGATCAAAAACTTGGAACCAGAAAGAGGTGTTTCTCAGAGGAGGATGTTCACATATTCAGGGGGGACTGACATCATCATGACCAGTAGTTTGCAAATTGAGTACCTGGGACTCTACAGTATGCACCCACCACTCTTCTGGCCTTCCCTGCATTCCTGATACATTTTGTTCATGCTGAGCTCTAACCTGAAATTCCTTCTCTACAGAGTCCTACAGTGCTACACCACTACCACTATTAATGTTAACAATAACTATAATAATTGGTTAGCAACTCCTACAGCTTGCAGACTGCTGGGAGACTGGAGCTTTCAGTCTATAAGATGAAGCTTCTGCAAAAACAGCCATTTTAAATGCTGTGTGATCAGGAGAAGCAAGCATAGGCTTCTGTAGCACCTAGAAGAATGGACCATTAGCTAACTCCTGAAGAAGTGTGGAAGTAAAAAGAATTCCAAGCAGAGAAAACAGCACATGCAAAGGCACTATGGCAAGAAAGAGTGTGATCCTTTCCGACCATGGCCTTGGTGCAGGAGGCAACTGTGTCCTACCCTGGCTAAGCTGCAACAATGTAGGTGGAATTGCTCAGAGAGGCAAAGTCATCTTTGGTTTTAGAGCACGGCAGGAGTTATGATATGAAAGTAACTCCTATCATATTCTTGGAGGGGGCTTCAGCCCAGAGGAGAGTGGTGCAGGGGACTTCCACCTCCAGCTATAGGAGAGCAACTGTCCTAAACCTGAAAAGAAGCAGGACCACTGGGGTGAAGTGTGAGCCAGCTTCCTATGGGCAATCCACAGTCATGAGGTCTCATGGCAACCTGGAGAGATCCTCTTCCTAGAAAGTCAGGAATGTAGGAAAGGGGTGGGCAAATTGAGACTGCAGTATTGGGCTGTTTGATTTAGCTTTTTTTTCTCGTTTACACAGTGTTATAGAGTATGGGGTCTGAACGGACTTATAGATCTGTGTTAGCAATTGACTAATGCTCCAGATAAAGGAAACGTGTCCATTCACATCTATTTATCTGCCTGCCCTTTAATTCCCCCTGAGGATTTATCTACCACATTGGTTGCAAAATAGAAGTTGATTCAGAAAAGCTCACTTTGAGAAAATGATCAACATTAGTATTTTTCTGTGAATTGAGAAAACAGAAGTATTGCAGATTGGTAGAAATCAGAAAAGCCTCAAGGAAGCTTGCTTTCTGGCCCCCAGGCTGAGTAAGCAATATCTTCTCTTATGCCCCTCTGCTTAGGGCTTCCCTCTGCCAGCACTCTGATCCTATGTCTGGTCTTGATGGTTAATTCCTCTGTCTCCCTCTCCAGGCTGCAAATTCACTGAAGGCAGAAATTCATCCTTCTCTGGATTTGCTTGGCTTGGAACAAGATCTGATCCTAAGAGATGCTTAGGAAATGATGAATGAATAAAAAAATAGTACACCCATGGAAATCAGATCCTGAACTCAGTAAGCCCAAAAGTGTCCCTGTGATGCTACCACTGTGGTTAACACCAGTTACTCATCAGGTCAACCACAGGCCTTGTGACTACAGATGCCCTATCAGGCAGCCCTACTGGGGATTGGTCCAGACATCGTAGGGCTGGCTCTAACAGTCAGAAGGGAAGCACCTCCCCTGAGCCAGGTATCCACTGGGATCTGATGAGTCATTCATCTGCCTTCCCATTGATGAGGGCCAGGACACACAGACAGTCAGGAAGCATCAGAACTAGGGCTGCCCCTGAGGATCAGAGAGTTCCTGGAATTTACATATTTCACTTACATGGAAAAGTCAAGCCCACCCTTGCCCTTGTGGAGTTCATTTGCAAGAGGACTCTGAGGATTGTATTAAAGCAGCTCCTCATCAAGCTGTCAAGTTGGGAGTGAGGCAGCATGGGAAGAGTCATAGGCAGTCTTCCTCCCCTGACCAGCAGCCCCTGCTCCGTGAACCTCCTTTCCTTACTGATATCACACCAGCACGCACCGCCAAGTTTATTCTCCTGTCATCTGGAGAACCGCTGTTTCAGCTTTCACAACAGTCCATACATTATTCTCTCAGGGCCAGGCTATAAGAACAAACAAGGCGTAATAATCCAAGACGGAACGATGGCAAATTTTTAATGAACCCTTCTGATATGCCAGGAACCTCACTGAGTTCTTTACAAACATGTTATTTCATTCCCCTAACAGCACATGAAGATTTATTATATCATTTTACAGATGAGGAAACTGAGGCTTAGAGTGATTAAGTAATTCATCAATTGCCACAGAGCTGATCAGTGGTAGGGCTAGGGTATGATGCCAGTTCCTCTCCAGATTGGTGTATTAGAAAGTTATTCTTAACTCCATCATTAAGCAAAATCATTCATGTTTTGAATGAGGTCTTTCTATATTACTGGGAGTCCTTAATTTTTGTTTAAAATACTTTCCCCGAACATTTCTTCTTAATGGACAAATACCTCCTACTGCAATTTTGGAAAGCAGAGAGGCTGCAGATTCAGCCTAGAATGGGGAAGGGAACATCAGTGCCAGGGAGCAGGCTCCTTTTAGCTGCTTCCAAGTCAGAGTCTTAGTAGGGTAAGCTTCTCCACTGCCCTGACCTCCCTCTCTCATCTAAAAAGTAAGGATAATTATATCCATCCTGTCAACCTCAGAGGAAGCCACCAAGAAGACTGAGCAAGGCGATGGCTGAGTGAGGGCTTGACAGGAAGGCCTGGGGGAAGAACGAGTGGGGTCTGGTGGTCCCCCAGAACCCTCTTCATGTGGCTCTCCTTGGTCTCCTGCTCATGAGCACTTTTAACTCCATCAAGAACACACCTGTGTCTTAATTCCCTGGCACATCACCCTGGGCCATCCATTCCACATTGAACACATATTTATGGAGTCACTTGTGTCCCCAGCACAGTTCCAGGTCCTGGGGGGCAGCAGTGCACACAACATAACGCCCTGCCCCTCTAGAGCTGTTAGCCATCTGGGAATCAGAGCTAACACTCTTAGGACACTTATAATGGGTGGTTCCAGATAGTTTACGTGCATTTGCTCACTTAATCCTTTCCCATAAAACTTTGAGGCAAGAGGTAGTATGATAGCTAAGGAAACTAAGGCACGGGGAGGTTAGGTACATTTCCCCAGATTGCACAGGCAGGAGGCAGTGGAACTGAGGCTTGAACCCGGGGAATCTGATGCCAGAGCCCATATCCCAACATCACACCCTACTGCCCTGTGTCTTTACATGCCTAACTTCTGCTAATCGGGTGCCAAACGTTTTCACTTTATCCTTAATGACTTCACGGGTCTTCTCTGTCTCCACTCCCCGCTGATCAGGGCCCTCTCCCTCCTCCTGGAAACGTAGCAGCCTCCCTCTGGCTTTCCTGCCTCTCATAGGACACTGCCCAATTCCCACCTAGCCCCTCTCATCTTCGTTCTGTCCCGGACCCCACCTAACCTTTTTTTGGTCATTGGGTCCCAAATAGTGTCTAGACATGTCACCCTGGCCTTTAAGGCCCCCCAGAGTCAGTCCAGCACATGTTTGCATATCTACCTCTGTTTCCAATGATTAGTTTATAAAAACTGTTCACCAGGATAGAAGGTCTAAACTTTTTGAGATAATGATGAGCACTTTTGAATAGCTGACCGAAGTGTATAGACCTTTCCTTTCCAGGAAAACAAACATGTGAGAGCTCTTCCCAAAGATATCATCCCCTTCCTAGACTTACCTAACTCAAGTTTTCACCATGAAGACCTCTGCTATAGGCATGCAAATTCTATTACTGCTCCTTTTAGAATGCATCTGTCCATCTGCCTCTCAACATCTCATGACATGTCTTCCATCCATGATGCTTTCTCCAACATTAATAAAATCCAAATGAGATCCTAGTGACCTATCAAAGCCCAGTTCCAATGTTACAAGGGGAGACGAGGGCTTTCCCTTGAGGCTTTCACCCACACCTACCTACGAGGAATTTCAGTGCTCTACTGCCTGGCATTCAGGATCACATCTTTCCACCTACCTGATTTGACCCCTTGAGGGAGGGGATACTGGCTTAGTCATCTCACAACTTTCACTTCACCTAGCATGGAACTCTGTAGACAGCATGCCTGAGTGTTCAGTTTTTGAATTTTTTTTTTTTAATGAAAGCAGTCATCTTTATTTCCAAATAGAAGGTTCCAGGTCACTAACGAAATGGACTTTTTATCATCCATGTTCCACTAATAAGGCCTTGCAGAGTGTAAACTTCGGAAAATTTCACCATATGTAAGCCTCAGAAAATTATCTCTTGCCTTAGCCATTTGTTAAAAATATAAACATTCATTTCCATGAGTTACTGCAGTTTTTGAGTTCCTACTTAAATCTCTATTTCCCTAGTAACGTTAACCTAGTTTACAGGAATCTATGACTTGGAAATAAGGTCAGATCCTGATAATTAGTTGCGATCCATATTTTGTACCTGATAATTAGCTTACAGCTGCAGTGATAATTGGGCCCTACATTTTTGGGAGGTGGCATATTTTAAGAAAGCAAAGTACTCTTCATGTGCTCTGATCTTGTCTCTGCTTTGCTAAAGGGTTGTTAAAGAGAGAACTATAACATAGAAGAAAAATGAATACATTTGCTCTCGAGGATGCAATTAAAATAGAATGTAAATATGACTAATGAGGCGATTAACTTTTCTAGAAATATTATGCAGGAAAGTCTGTCAGTCCCTGGAAAGTCAGTCCCTGGAATGTCAGTCCCTGGAATGTCAATCCCTGGAAAGTCAGTCCCTGGAATGTCAGTCCCTGGAAAGTCAGTCCCTGGAATGTACACATTTCCATGCCGAGAAATTCAGTTTAGTGTCATCCCTTATTGACCAGAGGGATCTAAGAATAAAGAACCTTGCTACTGTCAGGGAAGGCCAAGGAGTTCAGAGAGATGGTTATGAAAAGCACCCATTTCTTCCCAGCTTGATCTGCCCAGCTATGAAACATTTGGCCAAATGCGCCCAGAAGTATTTTCTGCATGTGTACAGATTCTTTTCAACTTGGTGTCAGTAGAGTGGCACTAACGCAGGGGTTATGGGCACTGGGCTCCAGTCTCAGCTCCAGTGGTTGTAGCCAAGTGGTTTTGGATCATACATGTCATTGGATTGCATTGGATGTGCATTGCTTTGGATGTGGAATGGGTTTGCTTCCTTCATGTGTGTGGCCTCAGTTTCTTCATTTCTGCATGGGCATAATGACACTTGTTTCATGAAAAAATGCCTAGTACAGAGAAGAGCAGCCAGGATGTCCCAGGGAAATCCCTACTGAAGCTGTAGGATAGGGAGGGCCTGAGAAATCCCTGTGCAGGAGGAAGCTCTGGCATGAGCCAGGAAATTCTAGCAAGGAAGATTCACAAGTCAGGATTCTGGGTCCCACCCTACCCTCTAAGTTTAAGCCATGTAATCTTGGGCACTGGTGTCATGCTTTCAATGTCCATAAAATGATAGCATTTAAGTAAATGGTTTTCAAGGCATATTCTAGGAACCTAGTATTGTTCAATGCTATAAAATAGTTTATTTTTTTCACAAGTATCTTGATACTAAATAGCCTACATTTCTCCAAATATGACCTACTGTCAACTTAATTGAGTTTAGATCCACAACTGTAGGTGCCCATACTTACACTGTAATTAGAGTGTGATTTGTAGCCCTGAAGGGCCTCTGAGTTTTTCAAACTTTCTCTCTACTCTTTCTCAGTTCCTATCCGGGAGCTGCTCCCTATTCTTCAGCTCGTCTTGGTCATTAATCTAACCCATATATTCCATAAGCCAGGCTCCTCCACTAGACTGAGGATACAGAGTTCAGTCCAGCCCGCAGAAAGGCTGAAGTCAAATGGAGGTGACAAGCCAAAAATAGACAAGGCCATCCCAGTGGGGCATGGTTTATGACAGAGTAGTTTATGACACCTGAGAGTAGAGTGCTTTGCTTTTAAGAAAGCAAAGTACTCTTCATATGCTCTGAGCTTGTCTCTGCTTTGTTGGGGTTGTTAAAGAGGGAAGTATAACGTAGAAGAAAAATGAATACATTTGCTCTTGAAGATGCAATTAAAAGAGAATGTAAATATGACTAATGAGGTATGACAGATTTACAACACCTGGAGCCCTGTAGGCACAGAGGGAAGGTCACCTAATGCAGAGTGGGCATTGGCAGGAGGGATAGGGAAGGCTTCCTGGAATAGGTGATACTTGATTGAGTACTAGACACCCAAACATTCATTTATCCAGCCAGTAACTATTTGCTGTGTACCAGGCACTGTGCTAGGTGCTGAGGCTACATTATTGGATGATATCATGTCACTTCCTAAATCAGCCATCCACTGAAGTGAGTGGATCCCTCTAGCCACTCACCAGTGTCCATTCCATACTCTGCTGCCTCCCTGACATGACTTCTCCAATGTGGCCCAGCCTCCCCAGCAAACAAACCATCTTTCTTCCCCAAATGCCCCCTCCAGGGTAGGCCCCCTCTCCCATCCTTTTGTGGTTCCAAATACCACAAAATTCTTGGTGCTCTCCAGTCCAGCCTCCTCCCAGACCTCTTGATATCAATTACGAGTGCCATTGTGTACCCCACTCTTGATGGGCCAGCCTGATGGGCATCCAGCATTTTCAGGTTCAGGTTTCAGGTTCTCTGTCATGTAAATGCATCTTATATTCCCACTCAGACTCTACTCTTCTTTGATCTAAGGATCTGCTCCTTTCTTCTTTTATACATCATTGTGCCAGACTGGGACTAGGAGCCTAGTTAATAAGTAGGCTCTGAAAATGAGATGTTTTCTCCTACCTCTTACCGCCTTTCTAAGATTAGAGCTAAACCGGAGCACACTTGAATTTTTTGTTGTTTTATTCAAGGAGACAGAAGCAAAAAGGAAACATTTACTGAGCACCTACTTCATGGTAGGTGCTGAATGCTTTAGTTTCATTGCGTTTTAATCCCCACCACAACCCTGTAAGGCAAGCATTGTTATTTCCTTTGCATGTACAGAAACCAAGGCTTAAGGCGGTGGATTGACCTGTCCTTGGTCTTACAGCTAATGAGTGGCAAAACTTGAATGTAAAAACAGCCATGTGGTTTTGAAATATAACCACTTCTTCCAGCAAGCTTTTCCCAAGAATACATGTTCTTTTCTACCTCCCCATACCTGCTTAAATGCTGCAATCTGGAAAGATAAACAGAAGGTGTTTGCTGTGTGATGGTGGCTAAAAATCAGGTGAAAATCCTGGGCTTCCACAAGGGGAAAGGTAGGCCCCTCCAGGCCAGAGTTTAAGCAAACAAGATAAGCAGAGAAAAAAAAAATAGTTTCTAGGCACTGCCATCCATCTCTGGGAAGTCTCAGATAGGAAGCAGCAGGTGATCAAATGGAATGAAATTCTGAGGAAAAAAAGAGAGATGAAAATGAAAGTTTTACACATCACTGAGCTGCTTTCCTATCTGGAAGGAAAATCCAACATTAATAAAACAGAAAACCTTCAACAAAATCAAAGCCAATTTTTCTGTCAAGTTCAGAAACAACAATACATAAGCCTTCAGGCATATCCCAGGTGCATTCCATAAATAGTTGTGTTTCTGAGAAGTTGGGTAGAAATCAAATTTGGGTGAACTTGTCCCCATTAGCCCAATGAGGGAGGGGGCCTTTGTTGCTATGGAATCCAGTAGGCATAACGCCTCTTATGACAGCTTTAAGTTTTTCTCCTAAACTCCCTTCTCCTTTTTCCTACCCCCAAAAAGGCTGCCTTTGATCAACAGTTAATAGTAGTCAACAGACTCTGGTTGACCTCCTCTAATGAATTTGTCTATGATCACATACACCCTCTACAAACTCATATGCATTGGCTTGTCCTATAGTGGCTTGACTAATAGAATGTCCCTCCTGCATTCTATTAGTAAAAAGGTGGGGATTTTGTCTCCTCACCTGGCTGCCAAGTAAGGGCCTCTGCATAAATGGAAGGCAGGAGAGTGTGTAAGTCGGTGGGTGAGTGGGTAGCTATGAGCGAAGTCTGTGGCCAGATAGATCCAGGCTTGCAAGTCATCCCTACCACTTACTGACCACATGGTCTTGGACAAATTTTTACCTTCAATGCTACAAAATAGTTCATATTTTCTCACAAATATCCACATAAGGACAGCTTTGAGTGTTTCTTTTCAGCTTGGTGCTGCTAGAATGGCACTATCATTGAGGTTTGAGCAACTATCAAAGGGAGAAAAAAATGCCTATTTCTTAGGGTTAAGCAAAGGCATCTAAAAAACGACAGTATAAAATTCTGGGCATCAGGAAGGTACTTGATAAATGCCCAGCCTCCTTGCTGTGCTCCACCCACCCCAAATCTGACCCATTCTTGAAGTCCTAGCTCAAGCTCACCTCCTCCAGAAAGCTTTCCCTGACCAAGGACCTCTCCCTCCCATGAGCTCCATGGCACCTTTGGTCACCACCACCCCTCATCTGTGGTCACTCACTGCTTGTCCTATGAGAGTTAAATGTTTGTGCATGCCAGGATTTCCCCATCAGACAGCAGCTGCCTGAGGACTGGCTGTGATGACCCTCTAGTGGTAGGCCCAAGGCTAACCCAGAGATGGCAATTAGCAAACGTGCCTACAGACAAGTCATTCAAACACCAAAAGAGGCTTCAGTGGAAAAGGCTCCTTACATGAGTTGACTCCCAACTATGTGCCAATCACTCCACATCACCCATCTCACTCCATCTCCACACTAATCCCCCAACACAGGTGTTATTGATTCCATTTCACAGACAACGAAACTGAGGCTTGTGAAGGGAGCTAGTAGCTTCACCAAAATCTCACATCTCTGGGCACAGGAATAAAGGTGATCTTTGGAGAAGGAAGGGAAGACACAAATAAGAGAGAGAGGAGGGACCTGAGGGAGTAGGGAAGACCGACAGCAAGCAGTCAGACATGAAAGGCAAAAGTAAACTCCTGTCAGCTGAGCCCCTGTTGCGAGCTGGCTCCTGGGCAGTCTCCGCACACGTCCCTTCTCTTAACGCTCATCTGGTGCCTTTGCAGCTTGCTGCACACTTTTGTTTATCATGCCCAGTGAAAGCTAGCGAGAGAGTAGCTGTGACTCCGACCTCTGCCCCCACCCAGCTGACCAGCGAGTTTATCCTCAGACACAATCCAGTACCTCTGGAGAACCGGAATTGGAACTAGATTGCTTTCCTGTAATAAAATTTACGGTGTATACAAATTCAATTACATCATTCTGTGTGCCAATGGTGGCTGAAGGGGCCAAAGTCACTTACACAGATTCATCACCAGGGTGCGAAGAGCCAGGAGCATGAAATTACCTCCCATCCAGAGTCCAGGGCATGGCAGGAGCTCGGCAGAGGCCACAGACTGTGAGAAGTAGCCTCAGGCAGGAGGATGCTTGTGTTCAGGCTAAACGTCCAACCTCTCCCGAGAATGACAGGGAGCCCAAAGGCCTGACTGCCAGCCCCATCCAGAGAGGGGCTCTGTGCTCACCCCTGCATACTCGTGGTTGGCTGTGCTGTCTTGATGACAGCTGTGTCTGTCCCTACACACAACCTGCTTCTGCCCTGCATGGGGGAGAAACAACGTGCTGCACCCACACCCAAAGCTTGCTATTACATCCTCATGATATAGATGTGGGCTGCCAGAGAAGGAGGGCTCATGTCAAAAATGAGTCTCTTCACATATCAGCTGGGCAGAGTTGGTTTTCTGAGAAGGAGAAGGAAAGGGCTACACTTCAAAAGAGAAGCTCAGAGAGGCCAACTCTTATCCCAGGAGGCATTTCCAAACCCACTTGGTGATGGTGGGAGACACAGCTGGTTAGAGAGAAATATTTTAAGCAAGCGCTCCTCTTCCTGACTTCCCCCAGGGTTACCATCTAGCAAGTCTGGTAAACCAAGACCTATGAGAATAAACCTAGAATCAGGGTGGGGTGCAGGTGTGGACCTTGGGATCATTTAATAACAACTATTTGGAGAAAAGAATAGCCCACTGCACAGACTCAGCCAGCCAGGCCTGGAGAAAGATAAACAGACTTCAATTCTCCATCCACTCTGGGCCAATTGACCTCAAACAAGTCCCTTAAACCAACCAAGTCTTTGATTTCCCTAAGACTGTGGTTCTCAAAGTGGGGCCCCCAGACCAGCAGCTCAGCGTGTCCTGCAAACTTCTTAAAATGCAGATTCTCAAGCTCTGCCCAGATGACCTGCACCAGCAACTCTGGGGTGCAGCCATGTGATCTGTTTACCCCACCCTTCCAGGTGGTTTCCACGCCCCTGCTTTAAGGCGTGATGCTTTGCGACTGCACACTGAAATCACCTGGAGAGATTTTACAACAATCCAAGAATCCAAGCCACATTCCAGACCAATGACATCACCATCTCTGATATGAATGATGTGGGATCCTGGCCTCAATACCGTTTTGAGGCTTCCCAGGTGATTCCAGATGTAGCCCGGTTCAGAACCGCTGTTCTCTGGAAGTATCACAGTCCTCACGGGGCGTGGAATAAGACCGAAGATGGAGAAACACACGTGTGAGTAATCCCTCCTCCTGGCCCCCTGCAGCCAGCAGACGGCACTATTGCCCCTCCCTATCCTTTTGTCTGTTCAGCAGAGTCGATTAAGGGTGCAGATGGGGTAAGAATAAGAAGAGAGATGTTTAGGAAGATGTGCAGCAACCATGCTGTGGATGGAACAGGAAAAAACGGACTGAAGGCAGGAAGGGTTTCAGCATTGATTTTAATGGGCTCCATAAAAATCTGTAATATTTCACCCAAGTCTGATTGTTTCTCATTTATCAGAAACAGTCCTGAAGGTCTGCAAACTTGTGCAAATTACACATGCCACAAGATTGATGGCTTCTCCAGACAGCCTCTCTGTGATGCAATTTGCTGTTTAAACCCCAGTTCTACCAAAGACCTTGAAGCTGTTCACACCATCAGCCAAGCCTGAGCTTTGAATGGGCATTAGAAGCCCTGTTTCCTGTTCTCTCGGAGCTGAGGGAGGCCCCAAGGACAGGGAGTGAGCAGGCCAGCCCCAGGTCCCAGCCAAGGAATGTTAGCTGCTGTGTTCAATCCAGGATGACTCCCAAACGTGCCCTTTGTGTGTTCAAAAGCTGTGTTTCTTTCTTTGTATTGAAACTGTGCATCCTTGTTTACCACTGTTCAGCCTTCAAAACCCCAACAGTAACAATAAAAACAGCGGGGAGGCACCCACTGAGCACCAGGCCCAGCACTGCACCCTGTCGAATATCTCCCTTTATCTAAACCAAAAGCACAGGAGATTGCTGTTGTTCCATCTTGCCCCTCCAGATCCATCCTCTACTACCCTTCTCTCTTCGGTGCCCTGGGAGGCTGACCCCTGTGGACTGCTTTATCCAAGCTCCCTCTCCTTCTTGTCTGGTTGGGTTTGACAAAGGCAGAAAACTAAAGGGCAGGAGGAACAAGAGGTTGGGGTATTTGTTCCTCTGACTTCCTCTCTGTTGGGTTCCAGTTTGGTCCCATGTTCTTCAACAGAGGGTCACAATTCCTGTGGGCTGGGCTTGCTCCTACAGCTACAGCTCTTGGGCAGGCCCACCAACTGCTCCTGGTAATTCTCTTCCCACTTCTTCAGCCTGGGGATAGTCGTGACTTCCATGTTGCTAGCCCTGGATATTTCACTATACTTACTGGTGTCACTTACCACTGCTACACCTCCAACCCATGTGAAATTGCCATGTGTGTAGGTCAAATAGCAGTGATTTCATATGGCTCAACATAGTAAACAGCCGTCCTCCAGTGGTCTCTGATCACTGGCTCTGAGTGGGCCTCTGCTTCCTGCTCAACTCACACAGCAGGCTTGGAGAGATGGTGTTGACCCCTGTTCCCAGGTGAAAAACAGAGACTCAAAAAGCTTCATGGATTTGTTCAAGATTATCTAATGAATGGTTGAGAAAATAATAGCAAAAACAAGCTGAGAATTTACTGTATGCCAGGCACTATGCTAAGCAGTTTGTACAAATTAACTCATGTAATCCTTGGTTCTCTGAGATAAGGACTGCTGTTACACATTTTATCAATGAAGAAATCAAGACCCTGCTACCTAATCCAGGTACCTTCCTTTGGTTAAACCCAGCAAGGAGCAAGAGAGAAGGTGAACTCAGATGAAGCAAGTCTGTAGAGGTCAGGATCCTGGGGCCCAGAACAGAGAAAGTAGAGGAGAGATCTGGAGGGACAATACAGGATCAAACCAGCGTCCATGCTTTTGATTAAGATAAAAAGAGATACGCTAGCTAAGGGCTCCATACTGCGGTCACCTTTTGAGGGGTCACTGGGATTACCACTGTCCTGAGGCCTTGTACTGGGGCAGGGCTCGCCTCTCCTTCCCATGACCCTGTTAAGTTCTTGCTCAGCTACTGGGACCCTGATGTGCTTCTCTTGAAGGAATGTGGTCAAAAGGCAATTTTTGAGCCAGTCTGACCATAGCCCAGCTTGGACACTCTCTCTTCAGTAGAAGGTGTCTGTGGGCACCCCCACCTGGCCTCCTTGCTCATCTGTCATACCCAGTACTGGAGGTAATAGTCCTCCCTCAGGGAGGCTGAGAAGAGAAAATAAAGATGGCCTGGGTAAAATGTGTAGTCCCTAATAAGCATTTAATAAATAGCTGGTTCTGTTCCTCATTCTGGAAATAATATTTCTGATCTAAAGATTATAATTGGTGGTTTAAGAAGGGAGACTAATACTGTTTATCACACATTGATTTTCTGCAACTGGGGTTAGAAAAAACTCTCCTTAAAAGATGGTTTTCTTGATTTTACTGTTAAATTCCAGGATTTCCTTGGCAACAGCCTTCGGGAAGACAAAGACAAGTCAGTCAGAGGCCACCCACAGGGGATAAGACTTGAAGGTGATTTATTCCACTTCAGAGCTGGTCCTCTGCAGGGATAGTAGTCAATGTGTCCTCAGTGGAGATGCCTTCTCTGTCTCAGATAGAATTAACTCTCCAGGCTTGCCCAGTCCCTTCAATTGTTTCTCTGGCTCAAACTCAAGTTACAGTCAGTGCTGCCTGCACGGGCCTCCTCCAAGAGATAGGGGGAAGGGGTGTGCAAAGACCAGCACAAACAGGTGCTCACTGGGGACACCTAGAGCAGTGCAGCTGGTCAAATCAGGAGGGAATGGAGGTAGTGAAGTAGCAGGGACTGGAGAATAGGAAGTGAGAGTCTGAGAGTGCCAGAGGCATGGGCAGGATTTGAGTTTGGTCTTTCCCTCTGGGTGTGGTGGGCCTGGAGGGATCAATTATGGCAGCTGGAGGGCTGTGGCCTCAGTACAAGGGCACAAGGAATTTGCAGAGTCGCTCTCCAGCTTGTCCTGAGGCCTTTAACACAGGACCACCCCCCTTCAGGACGTCTACATCACTCTGCCCCAGGGCACACCCAGCTCTACTATTCTCTAGCTCTGTGACCCTAGGCAATCTATCTAATCTCTCTTTGCCTCAGTTTCTTTACTTATAAGATGGTGGTGATAATAAGAATATCTACCCAATAGGGCTATTGTGAGGACTAAATTGATATGTATAAAGTATGTGGACAATGCTGTTCCCTGAGGAGCAAGCATTACACTGGGTCAGCTGCCATTGCTGTTAGCAAGAAGGTGGTCAACTCTGAGGGTCATCCTGTATATAGGCAGGACTTAATAAATATGAATCTCATAACAGCTCACCACTGGTTGTTGGCTGGTGCCTGAAATCTCACTGCAGATCCTATATTCATCCACTCATTCAACTATAACCTAAGTTGTATTTCCCAAGATATGGTCCATGTACAATTGTGGTATATAATTTGACAGTAGGGTTTACATTAGAGATTGTTGTTTTAATTTTAATAGCCATGCATTTTAAAAAATTTCCTCATATCAATATTTAAGGCAAGAAATATCAGCTTCCATTTAAATAAGTAATGATAACATTTTAGATAAATTTATGCCCCTTTTGAGTACAATTTTCAGTCATATTCCTTCTTCCTCCTTTCTCCCCTCAGCCACATGGGAACAATATTCTTCTGGTCATTTTTTAATATTTCATATTTTAATTTTAATAGTCATGGATTTACTTCCTTGTGTTATTATTTAAGGCAAGTAATGCTCATTTCCAATTTATAGTGTTGACATATTGCTATGGTTTGAATACTTGACACTTCAAAACTCATGTTGAAACTTAATCCCCAGTGTGGGCAGTATTGAGAGGTGAGGTCTTTAAGAGGTGATTGGGTCATGAGGGCAAAGCCCAATTCACAGAGTAATGGATTAATATGTTGTTAAAAATAAGTAGTTCCTCTTCAAAGAGTTTCAATTTGTTACAAACAAGTTGTTCTTCTCCAAGAGGTCTTTATTTCCTTGTCCTGAAGACTTATTTCCCTGTTCTTTGTCTAAAGTTACCTTGCCCACCAATATATCAGCCCCTCCTGCCCTGCTGTGCTTAGGCAAGCCCACCAAGAAATCATCCCCTTCCTGCTGTAACAGTTTTACCCACAGAAACTGTTCTTCCCTACACTCTTCAGATTAGCTAATGGTGTTTAGCTTAGACTGTGCTAAGCTGACCCCAACCAATAGGGGAATAACACAGCAGCTAAGGCCAACTGCAATAGGAATTAAAAACCCTTGCTTTCCTTTGTTCATGGTTCTCTCACCACTGCTCCATCTGTGAGAGGTACCCTTCTATAGAAGTAAATTTGCCTTGCTGAGAAAATTTATGTTCAAGTGCTATTTCTTTGCGGCAGCAAAAATTTGTTTCTAACATGTGTTAACAAACTAATGGGTTAGGGTGGGAGGGGGAGTGGTGGCTTTATAAGAAGAGGAAGAGAGGCCTGAGCCAGCACACTAAGCCCCATCACCACGGGATGCCCTGCACCACCTGGGAACTCCATAGAGAGTCCCTACCAGTGAGAAGATTCTCACCAGATGTGTCCCTTCAACCTTAGACTTCTCAGCTTCTAAAACTATAAGAAATAAATTCCCTTCTTTATAAATTAACCAGTTTCAGGAATTCTATTATAAGCAACAAAAAAATAAGCTAAGATCCATTCAGTTTCCCTCCTAAATTAATGTATATTAGAAGTTAAAATATTATATAAATAAAAAGCACAGGTGGAATATTATATGGCAGTTAGAAATAAACTATCACACAGATTAATGGACAAGAAAGTTGTAAAGCAATACATATATTGTGTATCATTTGTGGGAAACTAAAATGTACTCACTATATTACTATTAAGATTTCTTATTATTGCATGTTTTTATTCTGTAAAGAGATGCAAAATTGACTACAAGGTGGTGTTCCCCAGGGAAGGTGAAGCAGAAAGAGAAGAGAAAGGAATATAGCTAAGGTTGATGTGTAGCTCCTTTTTAGGGGACATATATTTACTAAAGGTTTTAATTTCTTTTTTATTTTTGAAGAAAGAGGAAGAAACTTGAAGAATATATGACACAATGCTAGCAATCTTGGTGGAAGCCACATGGATGTTTATTAAATATTCTTGACTTTTTCTTCATTTTATTAATCTCTCAATATCAGTGATAATATAGGTGGTATGCAAATGTTTAAAAATCCCCCAGAAGGACAGTTGGAAGAGGGCAACACCAATTCAGGATGGTGCAAAGTGGCAGGGATGCAAAAATGTCAGGCACTTCACTCAAGTGTGGAACAAAGAAAGAGAATGTCTACAATTCCGTGAGAGAAGTGAGCCAGGAATGCCTCCTTGAGGAGATGAAACTAGAGCTGTCATTAAGTATCTGGGTCAGGGCCCATCAACTGATGAATGGAAAAATAAAATGGGGTGTATCCATACAATGAAATACTACATGGAAATAAACAGAAATAAAGTACTAATAGATGCTACAACATGGTGAACCTTGACAACAAGGTGTTAAGTGAAAAAAGTCAGACACAAAAGGCCACATTTTTTCTAATTCCATTTATGTGCAATACTTAATATGGACAACTGTGCAACAGAGACAGAAAATAGAATAGTGGCTGCAGGGTCCTGGAGGAGAAAAAGGAAGGTTGCTGATGGGTACAGGGGTTTTTTATTGGTTTGAAATTGAATACCGAATCAAATGAACCTAGATGTGTATTAACTCCTAATGTCTTTGGAGTTTCATTGATGAAAATGTTCTAAAATTGTGGCGATGGTTGCACAGCTCTGTGAATATACTAAAAACCATTGAATCATGCTCTTTAAATAGGTGAATTGTATGGCAGATAAATTCTATATCAATAAAGCTGAGATATACATTAATTAAACAGACATTATATATGAAAATAAACAAATGAAGACTAGGGCTGTCATATGGATGGAGCAGAAGAGAGGGATCATGGCCGATGACAGCTCAGCCCCCTCTTCCCTCCTCACATAGGTTTGTCTCACCCACTCTGTATAAGCTATTTCAGGGGCTGCTGCAGACACAGTAGAGAACCAGGCAGACAATTTTCTTCCTCTGTGCAGGTTCTTGTCTTGTGGGTTGAGAGAAGCAATGACACTGATGGTCCACAATGACACAGATAAGCCTCTAAAGCTTCATAGGAGTTGGTGAGGCCCAGAAAGAAGGCAAACACAAAAAAAAGGAACAACATGTGCAAAGCATGAAAGCCAGAGAGACAGAGGCTTTCAAAGCTGCACGGAGTTTGTACAGTATACAAAGGCTGGAAGGAGATAAGTCCAAAATGACAGGCTGGACCTGGAGAGACCTGGCTCTGCAGCATTCCTCCTGCACCACCTATCCCTCCCCATAATTTATAAAGGGAAGAATCTGCATTTCCTCTGGGACTATGAAGGTCTTTAGTAAAGTGAAGCTGAGTTCTCTTCATCCCAACATTTTGGACATGGAGAGACCAGGGTCTTCCTAGAAGCCTCTTCTGCTGACCCCTCTGTTATCTAGAAAATAAAAACCTATGCACATGCACCAAATGGTCACTGGTGCAGAGAAGCTGGCCATCTCAGCCATGAGCTGGCTGTACGGGGCCCAATGACCTTCCCTTATTTGGCCTTGAGAAGCAACTCTAAATAAATTTACTTCGAGTCAGTTAATTAAAGTTAAGATCACAGCCTGTATATCTCAAGGTGATAAAAATGAGCAGTTACGTGTTCCCACTGCTCTCTGGATTTAACGTGATGAATGGAAGAGGTAATATACTGCAGGGAGAGCTCACAGCAGCTCTGGTGAAAGATATCTCCAATCTTTATTACTGTGCCTTTTCTCCACTCAGGCCGTCTGATATGGAGAGCACTTATTTCCTTCATTTATCACTGCCATCAGCAACATGAGTTGGATGTCAAAGACCCATTTTCTTTCCTCATCCTCCCATCATGCCAGAAATGACTGATTCACCACAAGGCCCACCTCACAGCCAGATCCACACACTCCACCTTGTAATCATGAAAAATACTCTCTCCCCTTCAATGGGACTGTCACTCGTGCTGCATTATCAACAGCCTCCAAGAGAAGACTTTATTCTTTTCCTCTTGCCACTGGGTTCAAACTAAATAAGAAGTAAAGGCACATTTCTAAAGAAGTGTTCTATTTTCTTTAATCTCCTCAAATTGCTTGGTGACTTGACTTTCCTTTCACCAATGGGAAAAGCCATCAGCACTGAATAAAATATTCAGACCCCTGGCAGAATTCAGATGAGATAGGATTAAGTTGCCTGGTGAGGAATACTAACATGTGCACCTGTGAGACATTAGTCACTGACCTTCTCTCCATCTCCCAAGCAAAGAAAGAGCATATGAGAATGCTTGTGGGGGTGAGGAATCTGCCCCTCACCATAAACATACATTGTAATTGTTCTTTTAAGTAATTTGACTATATCTAACCTATGCATTGCATTGTCTGGCCTGAACAGATTCAGACTATTCCTTTCTTTGCACATTAACACCCCAGGTGTGTTGACTAAAACTTTAGTGATGTGTTTCTATGATAAATGGCAAAGAGGAGCTAGAGAGCACATGGATTGAGCAGTGCCATCTGTTTCAGGGTGAGAATTGCCTCAGCCATACGTAGGGGGTCATTGAAAGACACTTAAAAAGATGAGAAAAGAAAGGTGCAGCTACTGAAATGGCTAATGTGCAAAACAAAGGAGAGTCAGAGCAGGCGATCCAAACACTATAGCTTCAGCAACTTAGTAAGAAATGTTATAAACTATGTAAACTCACCTAGCACAATGCTCGGCTTCCAGAAGATGGACAATCACTTTCACAGTACAGAATTGTAGTTAATATGACAGCCTTGATTTCTTAAACCTTCTTAAAATAAGAAAAGGTCAGATTTATTTAACTCAAAATAACTTAGGCATAGCTCAACATATTTGATACTTAGAAGTTGTTGTTACTGTCATCTTTTAATCTAGCTGATATTCTTTAATTCATCTGTTTATACTTATTTATAAGTTAAATATTTTCTAATATATCTATGTCTATACGCATATGCATGCACACACACACACACACACACACACACACACATATATACACATACACACAAAACAAGACATTCCCTCAGAGCCTGGAATCCTACCCTTCAAGTTGTTTTCAGCCCTACAAATTACCTGGCAGCAGTGGAGAGACATCAGGGCATTGTTGTGAAGAAGAAAATCAATGGTATTTTTAAGACATGCCCTTAATCTGAATTCGTTGCAGGAATGTCATGCATGGTTATGAAAGAAAATAAACTCTAATTTACTTACAAGTAGTTCATGCTTTTAAATATTGTTAGTATAAATAGCAGAAGTATTAATATGCAAATTTAAAAGTAAAACCTAGAAATATCCAAATAGCTAGGAATAGAGAATTAAATGAAACAGCCAACAGGGGGACAGCAACGGGAGTGAGGGGAGAAAGCAATTTGGCAAAATGTATTACAATGGTGCAAAAGTAATTGCTGTTTCTATGCCATTAAAAGTAATAATAAAAGCCTTAAAAGGGGTTCTAGCCCCTGGACCCAGAAGTTTCACATTTTAGAAACTTATTCTAAAGAAATAATAAGATTTTACAACAAAGATTAAAATGTGAGTGTGTTACCCACTGCCACATTTACAATAGAGAAATATTGGAATAAAAATATCCAGGTAAAAGAAATGGATTAAATAAATTATGATATGTGTAAGTGATGGACTATGATGCAACCACTGGATGAATGAATGAGGTTCCAAACCAAAAATATCCCTTAAGAGAAGAAAGGCAATGAGAAAAACTAGCCTTGTCAGGTATCTACAGGGAAGTGTTTTCAGACTGCCAAGACCAATGAAGTCAAGTAAACTCACTGAGATATGTCAGTTGCAATTCATAATGTGTTCTGTCCTAAAAATAAGTTAAACCAAGTAAAATTGCCAATATTGAATCACTTGAACTATTAACAAGACAATTTTATATAGATTGACCTAATACATTGTCCCTTGCTCTGTCTAATGAGAAGACTAGGAACAATGAAAAACCCAGTAGCAAAGAACACCCCCAGTATCTAGAAAACATTTTCTAACACAAAAAGATTATGAGTCAACTTTGTAAAATTGAACCACGACTAAATGTTTTGTGATAGTGAGGAATTACTTTTTTAGGAGAGATAATGACATTGGGAGTATGTATTTAATAAAAGAAGCCCTTATCTCAGAGATTTCATGACGAAAATGCCAAAAGCAAGTGCAACAAAAGCAAAAATTGATAAATGGGGTCTAGTGAAACTGAAGAGCTTCTGCACAGCAATAGAAAGTATCATCAGAGAGAACAGACTTACAGAATAGAAGAACATTTTTACAATCTGTCCATCTGGCAAGGATCTAATATCCAGAGTCTATAAGGAACTTAAGGAAATTTTTTAAAGAACCATTAAAAAGGATACAAAAAACATGAACAGATACTCATCAAAAGAAGACATTCATGTGGCCAAGAAGCATGTATTTAAAAAAAAGCTCAACATTACTGATCATTAGAGAAATGCAAATCAAAGCCACAATGAGATACCATCTTGTGTCAGTCAGAATGACAATTATTAAAAAGTCCAAAAACAACAGATGCTGGCAAAGTTGCAGTAAAAAAGGAACATTTTTACATTGTTGGTGGGAGTGAAAATTAGTTCAGCCATTGTGGAAGACAGTGTGGTGATTCCTCAAAGACCTAGAGGCAGAAATATCATTTGACTCAGCAATCCCATTACTGGGTATGTACCCAAAGTAATATAAATTGTTCTATTATAAAAATACATGCATGTCTATGTTCACTGCAGCGCTATTCACAATACCAAAGAGATGGAATCAACCCAAATGCCCATCAGTAAAATAAAATGCATAAATAAAATGTTGTACATATATACAATGGAATACTATGCAGCCATATAAAGGAATGAGATCATCTTTTTTGCAGGGACATGGATGGAGTTGGAAGCCACTATCCACAGCAAACTAACACAGGAAAAAAAACCAAACACCACATGTTCTCACTTACAAGTGGGAGGTGAACTATGAGAACTCATGGATATAAGGGGAGAACAACACATATTGGGGCCTGTCAGCAGGGTGTGGGTAAGGAGAGCATCAGGGAGAAAAGCTAGTGGATGCCGGACTTAATACTTGGGTGATGAGTCGATCTGTGCAGCAAACCACCATGGCACATGTTTACCTATGTAACAAACCTGTATATCCTGCACATGTACCCCAGAACTTAAAAGTTGAAGAAAAACAAAGATGAATGCATAAGAAAAAAGAAACAAACAAAAAAACCCGCAAAGCTATATAACATCATTCAGATTATTTTTTAATGTGAGATTTTATAAATTCCACCTAGTTTATGCTTAATCTTCATTAATAATTTTATCACTCTTGTCATATAGCCTCTTGACTGTGTTACAATTTAATTTCAAAATTATCGATTAGGGGAAAAGAGAGGTCCTCATCTTTTATCAATCCAGGCTATATATTTATGGAGGAAGTAATGTGATAGCTGAAAGTTGCTTCAAAATAGCTCTGTGCAGGTGTTGGGCCTGGGTAATAGGTACATAAAGGGTTATTGCCATGTTCTGTGTTTTTATTTATGTTTGAAGATTTCCAGGCTCAAAAGCTTTTTTTTAACAAGTTTGAAAACAATAATTAAGAAGGTTAAAGGGTGTCCTCGATGTACTTATTTTCAAAGAAAGGACACATGTACACGAATGTTCATTGCAGCACTGTTTACAATAGCAAAGACCTGGAATCAACCCAAATGCCCATTGATAATAGACTGGATTGGAAAAATGTGGCACATATACACCATGGAATATTATGCAGCAATCAGAAATGATGAGTTCGTGTCGTTTGTAGGGACATGGATGAATCTGGAAAACATCATCCTCAGCAAACTGACACAAGAACAGAAAATGAAACACCGCATATTCTCACTCATAGGTGGGTGATGAAAAATGAGAACACATGGACACAGAAAGGGGAGTACTAAACACTGGGGTCTATGGGGGGGAAAAGGGGAGGGCCAGTGGGAGGGGGGGGTGGGGAGGGATAGCCTGGGGAGAAATGCCAAATGTGGGTGAAGGGGAGAAGAAAAGCAAAGCACACTGCCATGTGTGTACCTACGCAACTGTCTTGCATGCTCTGCTCATGTACCCCAAAACCTATAATCCAATAAAAAATTAAAAAAAAAAAAAAAAAAGAAAATATGTAGTATATAATTCCAACTTGGTGCATAAATGCAGTTGTACATATAACACAAAAGACTAAAATTATAAATTATACTCCAAATACAAACTTTAATTATCTCAGGGTACAGGAATTATGTAACTTTTTATTTTCTTTATGTATTTCTATCTTTTACACTTTATAATTATAGCATGCGTTTTAACTGAAAAAGTATTGTTTTTTACATCTAGCATTTAGTATGTACAACATACAAGAGTTAAAGTTTCCTCATCCTAAATAAATATAATCTAAAATGTAGGTCAGAAATTAATGACAACATGCTAAATCCTGGAAACATTCTGATAAGTAACAGATGCCTTGCATTCTATCTGACGTTCCTCCCCCTGTAAAGATAGATCTAGCTTGCCCACTGATGTGATCAGAACAACGGGGATGGGTGGGACATTTGACATAATGCTGTGATTTGGATATTAATAGTATGTTCACTTCATATACAATTGGGAAAGAAAGTAGGATCTTCAAGGGAAAATCCAAATGTTTTTAGATTTCCTGAGTTGTGCAAGATTTCGGACTTTCTACCTACATATCTGTATTTGGAGAGAGTACCCCTGAATATCATTATTTCCCACTTACTTCAAACAAAAGTATCAACTAGAAAAGGTAGAGATGAACAATGCCCTCTGATTCTTCAGGGAAAACACTTCACATGGCCGAGGGGGTTATTTTAGGCTTGTGCCAAGCTGCTGCAGTGTTGGTCCTAATTAAAAGCGGCATAAATCACTCTATGGATTTGGGGATGGACTATAATTGTTTTAGTTAATGACATGGAAACAGTTCTAAAATATGATACAGAATGTAAGTAGAATGAATGTGATTGTTAGTGCTTCAGAAAGTAAATGCTCAACCACTCACTCCCCAAATACTATCTAGCTTACAGATGGTGCTGAATCCTAGGCCAGGCACCAGGAAACAAGGGCAAGCAAATGAATGCTGCCCCTGCCCCTGCAGAGCTCACAGATTACTGGAAGAAACAGGTTCTAATCAGATAAAGACACAGTGTATAATTACAAGTGATGTTAAATGCCATGAAGAGAAAGAAGAGGCTACTTTGTGAGCTCATGACAGGGAGCCCTGGCTCCCTGCTGGCATCTAAGCAGGCCTCAGCTGAGAAGTGGCCTATGTTACCCAAGCAACTGGGGAGGTGAGTTGGGAAGAAAATGCACAGACAGAAAAGAGCTCCAAAGGTAGTACTTTCCAAGGACAAAAAGAAAAAAAATTACAAACAAATACAACAAGACCACAGGAGAGGAGCTCAGGACAAAGTTGGAAAGGCAGAGAGAGGGCGGGTCTTGCAGGGGCTTAACAGCCATACTAAAAATTTGGTCTTCAGTCAATGAAGTAGCTTAAACAAATGCCTGGCAAAATAATAGTAATTTCTAATATCAATGAGCTCTTCTGTGAATCAAGTGCCATTCTGGGGCTTACATAGATTCCCTCACTAAATCTATGAAACAACCGTATGAGGCAGATACTACTATTATCCTACATGGAATGATGGAGGCAGACAAAGTTAAATAACATACACAAGTTCTCACAGCTAGTAAGATTCAGAACTGGATTCCAACTGACTCTACAATTCATCCTCCAACAGTCCGTGGTGCTCTGCTGCCATTTGCACTCACATTGGCTGCTATATAGGGAATGGACTGCAAAGCGACAGGATGTGAAGGAAAATCACAGGCAGGCTACTGCAGTCATCCACTTCCTACTGCCCTATATGCTTTAAATAGAGTTTACAGCACCATGACATTCCCAACCATAGACCATTGCTACTTACTTAGTGATTCCCTTGACAAGGTACCACTGGGATCTCCAAGCTTTCTGTCGGTCCCAAGACTGATCAGAATTCCTACAGATGCAGAGTCCACAAAAGTTTCTTGGCTAATGGTCATTAGGCTGGAAATCTGTCTTGCCAGGATTTAACACTCCAAAAGGTAAATGTTTACTTCAAAAAAGCTCCATATGCATAATTAGTCCATATGTACAATGTGTACATATGTACGTATGTATAATTAGTCCATATGTACAATGTCCTTAGTGTGTCAATAATCCCCCAAAACGGGTAAAGATAGGTTCCCAGGAATTTCTATAAAGGCCACTAGGGGCATAAGAGAGCCATCAAGAATGGAACTCCAAAGCCCAAGGAACGATTTGTGCATGGTGAGACTGCTTCTTGCCCACACAGGATAACAATATTTCGGTCCTAACTTTTGTTGTGTGCCTCCTGTGCAATCTGGGCTTGGCATAAGTAGTATGCCTTTCAGCCACCCTGTGAGGTAGTCATTACTAGCCCTACTTTATGAATGAGAAATTTGCATTTGTATCTAGGTCTATTTGACTTACAGTCTCTATTTCACACTATAGAGTGAGGAGGTTGGAGGAAAAGAAGTGATTTCAAACTATACTACAAGGCTACAGTAATCAAAACAGCATGGTACTGGTACCAAAACAGAGATATAGACCAATGGAACAAAACTGAGGCACCGGAGGCAACACAACATATCTACAACCATACAATCTTTGATAAACCTGACAAAAACAAGCAATGGGGAAAGGATTCCCTGTTTAACAAATGATGTTGGGAAAACTGGCTAGCCATGTGCAGAAAGCAGAAACTGGACCCCTTCCTGACACCTTACACTAAAATTAACTCCAGATGGATTAAAGACTTAAACATAAGACCTAGCACCATAAAAACCCTAGAAGGAAATCTAGGCAAAACTATCCAGGACATAGGAGTAGGCAAGGACTTCATGAACAAAACACCAAAAGCATTGGCAACAAAAGCCAAAATAGACAAATGGGACCTAATGAAACTCCACAGCTTCTGCATGGCAAAAGAAACAGTCACTAGAGTGAATCGGCAACCAACAGAATGGGAAAAAATTTTTGCAGTTTACCCATCTGACAAAGGGCTGATATCCAGAATTTACAAAGAACTCAAACAGATTTACAGGAAAAAAACAAACAAGCCCATTCAAAAGTGGGCAAAGGATATGAACAGACACTTTACGAAAGAAGACATATATGAGGCCAACAATCATATGAAAAAATGCTCATCGTCACTGGTCATCAGAGAGATGCAAATCAAAACCACATTGAGATACCATCTCACGCCAGTTAGAATGGCGATCATTAAAAAATCTGGAGACAACAGATGCTGGAGAGGATGTGGAGAAAAAGGAACACTTTTACACTGTTGGTGGGAGTGTAAATTAGTTCAACCATTGTGGAAGACAGTGTGGCGATTCCTCAAGGCCTTAGAAATAGAAATTCCATTTGACCCAGCAATCCCATTACTGGGTATATATCCAAAGGACTATAAATCATTCTACTATAAGGACACATGTACACGAATGTTCATTGCAGCACTGTTTACAATAGCAAAGACCTGGAATCAACCCAAATGCCCATTGATGATAGACTGGATTGGAAAAATGTGGCACATATACACCATGGAATATTATGCAGCAATCAGAAATGATGAGTTTGTGTCGTTTGTAGGGACATGGATGAATCTGGAGAACATCATCCTCAGCAAACTGACACAAGAACAGAAAATGAAACACCGCATATTCTCACTCATAGGCGGGTGATGAAAAATGAGAACACGTGGACACAGGGAGGGGAGTACTAAACACTGGGGTCTATTGGGGGGAAAAGGGGAGGGCCAGTGGGAGGGGGAGGTAGGGAGGGATAGCCTGGGGAGAAATGCCAAATGTGGGTGAAGGGGAGAAAGGAAGCAAAACACACTGCCATGTGTGTACCTACGCAACTGTCTTGCATGTTCTGCTCATGTACCCCAAAACCTAAAATGCAATAAAAAATTTAAAAAAAAGAAGTGATTTCTATCAACAGATTCCAAACTTCAAATAATTTCCCCTGCTCCCCCTTCCTGCTTCTCACTCTCCCCGAGTCTCAGAGGCTGGAATTGCAGCTGAAGGAGATTCTCTGGCAAAAGAGAGGAAGGCAGGGTGGGCTCGCCTAAGCCTGCAAACCATTTAAGGCCAGGCCCAGCATTTGCAAGTGTGCTCTTCGTGTGGAATGCTTAACGGCTGGGTGGGGAAAGAACACAGGGTACCTCTATGGGGAGGACAAGCCCCATTTCAAACTTTGATTCCAATTTGGCATTCAAGACTCCTGTGGCCTTTGGGATTTTTAGTCCCTCTTTCTGAGAAAATGATGACTTCCCAGTTCTAGGTTAATGACTAAAATATGAGAATTCCCATTAGATGCTTCCCCATAGAATTATTCCCTCCTCCACCACCATAGACTCCCTCTCTGAAAATCATTTGCTCTTTTCCATGCTGCATATGACTTCGATTTAAGCATTCATTCAGTTGCCTCAGGCTGTCACCAAGAAAATCACTTATTAATTTCTATCCACTGCAGAGCTATCTCTAAAACAAATAGAGAGTTGACTCAGGATTGTCAGTGTTAACCCCCTGCACTGGCTTTGTGCTTTCCGCCAGAGCATAGAAAAGTTTTTAATATAGAGTCATACACATTTGATCACATTTACAAAATGCAAATTTACTCAACATTAATTGAAAATGTACATTGGTAAAGTCTTCAAAGTTTATATCCTTTCAGGCTGTTAAAGGCTAGTGAGAGACATTTTCTCTCTTGCATATTATAGTAAAGCTAATTATTTCAACCTCCTCCTGTCTAAAAGGAAATAACAACTCAGTAGATTAGTGGGCTACAATTTTTATCTTCTTCCCTTTAAGGATATGAAAGGTGATATAGACACTCTCCCTAGAAAAATGTATAATTTCATCCACCTATTGCCTACCTTCACTGAAGAAAAGATAATTGTATACATACATAAAACCCAATTTCAGATATTTCCTAGCCCCCCTGAAAGCCCAGGAATCCTAAAGAATATTCTGCCTCTCTTCTTTTTTCAGTCTATTAATTCGTTTACTAAACTAACGGCTGCCTGTTTCATTTGTGGTATTAGTGCAGAGTGAAGTAGTGAAGATACTTGGGTGCAGAATGAAAGCGGTGTTTGTGTTCATTTCTCTGCTCTTAAGCGCAATTATCAGGCGTTTTGCACACACACTTAATATGTGCTAATGGCCTCTGGGGGGGATATCTGGCTAAATGTACTGCTGGAATGGAAAGAAAAAAAAAAGAATCATGCCTGGCACTCAGAACAAGGTATAGCAGAAGAGGAAGACTCTTTCTTATCCAAAGCCAGCACCTGGCATGAGGAAGGCACTCAATGAAAATAATTTGACTATCACTGTGAAGCTATTGTGTTTGGGGGGCACAGAAACTAATTCCTGCCTGGTTCCCTAATGAGGTCAGTTGATCCTGCCATCCTATGCATTCCCCTCAGTCTACACAGAAGGTCTGTACAGTATTACTGTTCTCTTAAGATGTCTTAGCACACACTACAGTATTTATGTGCTATCTACTACGTGTCGGACCTCCTATTTCTTTTTTAATATTGCAACAACTCTATGAAGTGAATGTCATTATTCCAGTTTTAAAAATAAGTAAGCCACAGAAATAAGTGAGCTCAGAAAGGTAAAGGGGCTCCTGTTGGCTTTCTGGCTGTCCATAGGTATAGTCAGATTCAATGGGTACTATCTTACCCTAATGTCTTTGCTCTACCTGAAAGGTCAGTCTGCCTCTCCCACATCTATAGCACTTTTTGGTTTGCTCACAGACCAACTCATTTCTCACAGACAAACTCAGAGGAACATTCTGTTATCCTCAATTGCCATTTTGTAATTGGGAAACTTGAAGGACATGAGACCAAGGGATTTGCCTAAGGTCACACAGATGGCAAACTAACTCAGGGCCGGAAGCCACTGTAGATCCTACCCTCTGCCTGATGCTCATATGGCAGGAAGGCATGAACATACCTCTGCAACCCTGTACCAGCTTAGGACCACCCAGAAAAAAGTACTTGTTAGCCCTTTATCTTAGGCTTGGAGGGAGCAAAGAGCAAGCACAAGAATAAGAATAAATTTTAGACAGACTCAAAAAAAGGTCACATGTGAAATACATTTTTAACAAATTAATTTTTCATTGTGAGTAAATATATGGTCTTTTCTCCCCAGTAAGTTTGTTCATTTTGCACAGTTATAACTTTCATGACAAGTCTATGCAATATGTTCACAGGCAACACTTTCCTTTGTTCTGTGGGGAAAGGAGGTCAAAGATCCTTCCCACCTCTGCTTGTGCTTGTTCTGGGTACAGAGCACCATGTAATAGTGTTCCCATTGCTACAGAGTATTAGGACTAGTGAGCAGTTTGGAAACCCTGGAGTCTAACCTCTTCATTTTACAGAAGAGTCCAGAGGTCTAGAAAGATGAAGGGCTTGCCCAAGATCACACCATCAGTTGTGCAGTGACCGAGGGACACTGGAGCCAGACTGCCTGGTTTGAATCCAGCTTTGCCTCTTACTAGCATATGACTTTGACAGATTACTTAAAGACATAGGAGTCTTCCACAGACATTTCAAATCACACAAACTCTCAGCCCTGACTTTTTCCCCAAGGTCAGCCTTGGGTAGCATCATCCCATCTAGTTATAGCAGTTGGGGACCCAGCTCTAACAGCTTCTGAGTCTGTGTCTTCTCCATTGCATCAAATTGAAACTCACATATACTATCCTTGTGTTCAAGAAATACCTGGAATCAGGAAACTACAAATATCCCTCCATATTCAAACCAATACAGTTGAAAGGAGAGGACTTGGATGCATCTCCAAAATACAGAAGGACACCTAATTATCTGAACCAATTTAGTTTCTGAAAGTTGGATAGCAAAGCAGCAGGAATTTGGCTAGCAAAGTATACCAGCCCTATTTCAAAACATTTATCCAAACCTATTAATCTCCTAAATTTGGAAGGCAAGAGTTTAAGTTAGTAGAGGTTTCCTCCCTGGGACGCCTCCAAGTGGCTACCAGGGGTTATGCAGCCAACGCCTCAACCATCCCAGGAACGTGGTGATGATTTTCTCACCAGTACTTCAAAATTGCATGCTGTGTGTCATTGACAAAGAACCAAAAATGACTAAACGAGGCTCTTCATAATCCAAGAAAATCTTCCCTCCACATACTGCATGTGAAGTCCAGTCTGATTTATAACATCACCAAACAGAAGCAAAGCATGACCCTACATTGCCTTCCTAGGAAAACTGCTGCCAGTTTTCTAATTTATTGAAAGCCTTTAAGAAAAATTAACTGTATGTTGATGTCTTTAGCAGAAAGGCAGCCTAGCCTTTTGCCGTGGCTTTGTCAAGATTTCCCGAGAGGAATAAAAGCAAGAAGAGGCAGTGTCAAAGCAAATGTACCTCCCCAACAGAAGAGCTAACATAAAAAAGGGAACGAAATGTGTCTGTTCATCGGGGGTGCCTCTTTGCCTCAATCTAATTCATGCCACAGAGTAATTACACATTTCTCTGATTTTAGTAATGTGTCCCACTGAAGGGAATTCAAAACAGGAGCTACAATTTATCTGCCATTTTGGGTACTTAGTGAAAATGTTGTTGGGCATGCGTTTTTTAATTAACAATTCCAAAACTATATGAAGGAATTTTGATTTCAGCTAAATTACGTCTGATGAAGTAAGGGAACTATCTTTCTTGTTAAGGGACCACAGAGGGGTGTGACAGAGAGCTGAGAGTCAGGGTACCTGAGTAGCCCTGTGTCCTCCCCACTCTGGTACTGTTTCCTCAGTGGTGAAAAGCAGGGAATGTCAAATTCTCTACATTCTCTTCCCACCAAGTGTTCTGCAAGTCTACCACCTGCCTAGTGAGTGGCCTGGAATAGACCTCCTGGACTTAGTTTTAAAAAGGGGAAATGGAAGCTGCAGGAATGAACCCTACCCACCCTCCTTCTCTCTACTTCTTAGCCTTCCAATGATACAGCTGATCAGAGTCAGCATCCGGGAAAGAAGAAAGAGCAGGGGCTTTGAGGTCAGGGGCTGGGAAGTGTATTCTACCTCACACCAGAGGTATAACATTGGGGAAGTTACCCAGCTCTTCACGTCCCTGTCCATAAGGGGAATAATATCATCTGTCTCTCAACAGGATTGCAAAGGATGTTGTGATGTGGAGTGTGTGAAGTCCCCAGGACAGTACCTGGCACACTGCAAGCCCTCCAGGTAGGAGACAGCAATTTCTTCTCTGTGGTCCTGTTGCTGTCCCCCTAGTCTGTTGCTCTTACCAGCATATAGCTCCTGACAAGTCTTGGTGCTGCCAAATGCAGTTGTTGGCAACGTGCTTTACCACTGAACAAAAGCCAAGGACTGAGATGGCATGCTAAGAGAACCAACTGAGACCATGACCTCCTGAAAACAGCTTTACCTTCTCTGAAGTAAGACTCTGGGGTCCCGAGGGGGCATCTTCTGCATTCTGGCAACTTTGAAATTCAGTTGCCTCCAATTTGGGTCTTTGGAGATCTCAGTGTCTGATGAACCAAGTGATAAGAGGTATCAAGAGTTGGAGAGTGAAAATAAGTAATTCTAGAGGGATCTCAGGGGAAGACAATGTTCCCAGAGACAAGAGGTGAAGATACCCCAAATTTTAAAATATTGGAAAAAGTTTAATTTAAAGTTTACAAAATTGTAGACACCTGCAGTATTAGATTTCTCATCTCTGTGTGCTTGGTTTCTATGCATTTCTTACATACAGGTATTTCCCAAGCCCAAATCTCCTATAAGTACTTAATTCATTGGGTCAAACAGTCTGAGGAAGATTGCTCTGAAGGCTACATTGTGCTTTTATAAGAAATGACTTCAAATCTCACACAGTAACATTAAAAATCAGCATGTGGGACCCAGGTCTTGCAGGCATGGGCCAGACATCCATATCAGCTGTTCTATTTTCTCCCAGCCTCCTTTACAGATCTAAATTTAAAAATTAATTTAAGAACACATACATACCATATGTATACTATACTTTTAGTCACAAAACTCATTATTTTTGCTATCCTTAAGATGTAAAAAGTAGGAAAAGAATTGGCAAAGAATAGAATTCATTTCTTTTCATAAAACCTCCATTTATTCAAGCCAACCCACACTTTCACTCCAGACAACCTAAGAGAAACTTAGAAATATGTATCAGATTCTCAGAATGAGAATGTTCTGGATCATTAGACAGTTTTTGGAGGAAGCAAGAAAAAAAAGGAAGTAGACTCAATTTTAAGATGGCACATTAGCGTGAGTGGGGAAGTGCCCCCAACAAGCTCATCGTACACAAGACAAAGGCCTCAGTGTTCTACGCAACTTACTCCACGCTAGTCGGTATTGCTTCCAAATGGAACATGAGACCTTCACCATTCACTTTGCAGGAGTCATCCAGCCTTTTTCTACCATGCAATGGGTCTTTGCTGAGTGACACTACAGCACCAGCAGTGGAGGTGTGGGACCAGAGGGTCCATTTTCAGTCAAAGTGAAGCAGTCACACATCAGTCTGGCTTTCCGTGGCCCTGTCCTTCATTTTATAAAAAATGCCAATCCTTGCCTACTTCTCCCAACACTGTCTGCTCTGTATTAAGGGAACCTGGAAGATACACTAACAGAAGACCTTTAGGGACCATTTATGGCCTTGGAGTCAGGGATTCTCACCCCATAGTTCATGCTCCATAGGCGGCTGCCCATTCGTTTGTTGTGGCTGCTGACACTCAGTTCATTCTTGCAATTCTCTCACCCACACTTGTAGACATGTGCATTCACTGCCCCAAATTCATTTTCCTATCTTTGTATTTAAAATGTAAGACAATCTTGGGATGAAATATGGTGAGCATCTGTATCCAAACGTTGGAGCCCGTCCTTTCCTCTCATAGTATCCCTTACCCTCCATCCAGAGTGCCTGGTGTCAAGAGTTCACACTGAACCATAAGGCAGGTGCCCTGGGGTTTGGAAGTATCTGTGAAAGAACAGACAACTTCTCTCATGCACAAAAGGCTCCAGCACAATCATAAGATAATTAGTTAGTGTTCTGGAGCCTGGCTGAGCAACTGAGTGTCCCTCTTCTCCTGTGCATGCCTGCTGCTTGCTGGGAATGAACTACACAACCTTGAGACCAGGACAGGCTTCTATCTAAGAAACACAATCTTCCCTCCAGGTTGCTGCCCTTCCCCAATGTGCCAGGAATCCAGGGAGTCCTAGAGATCATCATCCTGGTTGACAGCAGAGCCCATGGATGTGGAAAGTCCTCTTGAACAACAGCATCTGCCCTTTCCCTGACCCATTCTGACCCAAGCACAACCCCAGCTTCCTGAATACATCATTAGCTTCTGCACAGCATGCATGGGAGGGTGATAGGACTGCTTCACTTTACACATGAAGAATCCACAGCTCAGAGAAGGCAAGTAAGTGGCCCCAATGTTACCAAGTGAGTCAGTGGCAAACCAGTATTCCCAGTCACATGTGATGCCACGGCTTCTGCTCTTAACCACTGGGTAAGCTGCCACCTGCTCTCTCCCTTCTCTGTTGTCCCCTCTGGGTTAAAAGATCTTTGCAGAAACAAAATTTTTACAGCCCAGGGTTTTGTTAGTAGAAGTATCAGCTGTGGCAGCTTCCTTTACTGTGGATGACACTGGGGTCTGAAGGCTTAAATCATACAAAGCTCACTCATGAGCAGACAGCAGACTTAAACCCTAGTTCCCAGGATGATGCCTCCACACTGATTGGGGATTGTGAATGTGAATCATGGAGTCTATATTAGTTTTCATGGGCTGCAGTAACAAATTACCACAAACTGGGTGGCTTGAAACAACAGAAATGTATTCTCCAATGGCTGTGGAGGCCATAAATATCAGCAAGGCTATGATCCCTCTGTAGGTTCTAAGGGATGACCCTTCTAGCTGCTGGTACAGCTTGGCATTCATTGATGTAGAGCTGTCTCCATCTTCACATGGTCTTCTCCCTTGTGTCCCTATGTGCCATCTCATCTCTTTTCTTTTTTTTTGAGACAGAGTCTTGCTCTGTCACCAGGCACCAGGCTGGAGTGCAATGGTGCGATCTTAGCTCACTGCAACCTCCACTTTCCAGGTTCAAGCAATTCTCCTGCCTCAGCCTCCCGAGTAGCTAGGACCACAGGTGCACGCCATCACACCCAGCTTATTTTTGTATATTTTAGTAGAGAAGGGGTTTCACCATGGTCTCAATCTCTTGACCTCATGATCTGCCCACCTCGGCCTCCCAAAGTGCTGGGATTACAGGCATAAGCCACCGTGCCTGGCCCCTCTTCTTCTTATAAAGACATGGGTTATTGAATTTGGGGCTCATCTTAATCCAGTATGACTTCATTTTAACTACTTGCGTCTGCAAATGTTCTCTTTCCAAACAAGGCTACATTCTGAGGTTCTGGGTGGATATGAATTTGAGGAAGACTCAATCCAACCTGCTACAGTGTCCAAAGCAAAGCCATCTCTCCTGCCCCACTGCTTGGCCTGCCAGATCAGTTTCGCTCTGATGAACCTCCCTGGGCTGACAATTTCAGAAGAAAGGATGACATAGTCAAAAGTCTTTAAAAGTTCGATTGAAATTCACAGCTAAAGAGAAATCTCACCACCAGCCCCAAATCTAATCTATGCTCCTACTGGCAATAATTCCCAGAGCTCCATCCCACGGTGTAAGTCTATGGACCTGCAGAGGCTGCATGCTGGAGCTCTTGCAGTCTCTCACCTCTGGCTCACAGACCTGAGATCCAGGCAGGAGGAAAAATGGCCACTCCAGGAACAGCTGTGTCAATGTGGCCTGGGAGTCCTCTGAGATGGGAAGTAAGTTCTCTGAGATAGGAAGTAGAGGGATCTCACCTCCCTTCTATGGGTCTCTTCTACCTGTCTGTAAAATGAGGAGCCAGTTCTTTGACTAAGACATTTCTGACCATGAAACGACAGAAAGGGTATCACGCTCAGTTCATCCAGCCTGGGGGTCACCTTACCATCTGGGGCCAAGATCCATGAGGGGTGGCAACTTCTGAAGAGTAGAATCCAGCCCCTCCTCCTCCCATACCTGTGATCAATCCAGTAAGAAACAAGTAGCAATCCAGTTTCTCAAACCCCAAAGTATTTCATAACAGAGAGAGGAAGTGGAGAAAAGATGGCCTTTTATGTGAAGGCAAACTTTTTGTCCATTTAGGATTTTTCCTGCTTCCTGAGCCTTGGGACACATTTAGCACATACACACCCCACACAGCACAGAAAGGGCTTGGTGATGTATTTGCAAGCACTTCCATATACTATTTATTTTACTTACTGAAATATCATTTCTGTCTGGGAAAGATAATGGGTACGGTTGGCTTTTATGCTGTTGGCACTTCCCCGCCTAACAAAACCCCTCCCTATAAATCTACAGTCCATGGCCTGACTTCAGAAAACACTTTAATAGTCCCCAACTCCACTCTTTTCCATAGCCATATATCTTCATGTCAAGAATACTGAAGTGCAGACGCTTGAACTCATCAAACAGAACTCATCAATATGCTGAAAGTGGGGTTAGGAGCTTAATCTCCAGGAGAGATCCTGGAGAGCAGATGGACCGGCCACTGCTCCCCATCACTCCATCTCCAGGAACTGGCAGGGTCTGGGCTGCCAGGAGGGAAGGGAACAAGAGATCACCCTCACTATCAGCAGCGGCAACCACAGAGCCCCTGACTCTGCATATATGGTATTTGCTTGGTTCAGTCCAGGACCAAACCCATGGTACTTGTTTTACAAATGGGGAACCAGGCTCAGAACACTGCCTGGGGCAGCAGACTCAGCTTGCAGCTCCTCTGCCAGGCCCCGCAAAGGGAATGGAGAGGCGAGTGCCCCAGTGTGCTCCAGTTATCCTCCAATTACCCTTGGAGGATAATTGAGTGGAGTCTGCTTTCTTGTTTTACAAATGGGGAACTGGGCTCAGAACAGCAAGGTTCAGTCCAGGACCAAACTCATGGTACTTGCTCAGTTCCCACTATCACACAGCCCAGTGCCACGTATCATTTCCTTACATGGCCCCAGTGAGCTGCTTCTGTCTCCATCCCATGTTCATCTTGAAACAGGACTGAAGTTTATCCCACAAAGCAAATCCAACCTCATCCAGTACAGCAGTACACTCAGCAAGACAGATATCACTGAAGATTTTGGAAAGGACTGCATCATATGTCACACTGTAATCTTCCTTTAAATCTTCCTTGGACAACTCTTCAGCTGCAGCTGTCTCATCTCGCTCTCTCCTCTTCTTCCTGCTTTGCTCATGAAGAACATTTTAATTCCTTCCTCATCATCTGTCAATCTCATCAATAGGAGCATTGGTTGGGAAGCAGTGGGAGATTTGAAATGACCTCCAGCATAACAACAAAAACTGCATATGGTTGGCCTAATTCTTGTTTGTTTTCCTCTCTACAGATGGAAAGCTAAGGCTCAGGCAGGATGAGCAACCTGTGGAAGGTCACGGAGCTGGACAAGAAGCAGAGTCAGGATCTGAGCCCAGTGCCCCCAGACTTCTGCTCTTGCCAAGCTAGAACCTGGAAACAAAGTGAATCAGGGTTTCTGAGTTTCCATCATTTCTGAGGGTATTTTTAAGGCCTGCCACTAGATGTACACATCTTTAGTTTGGGTCAGCAGACCCAGGAATAAAATTTTTCTGAGCACATTTCTAATGTATCCAAGAGAATAAACAGGAACAAAATTGCTTGGGTAACAAAGCTGGGGTCACTTTCAAAGTTCTCATTTACAAATAAAAAATAGGGAGCTGAAGGGAAAGAACTTGAAAATGACAAGATTCCTGGCCAGGGAGACCCTAGACAGGTTACCAACCCTGCAAGAGCCTTAATTTCTCATCTGCAAAATGGAAGGAGTTGACAGTGGTTTATTCCAGCTCAAAATCCTTGGTCTAGTTCAAATACCTTTGTACATAATCTTAAGGTTTATCCCCAAAAAGTCAAATCCCTGGCATCGTATACATTCATTTAACAAATACATCCACAGCTACCATTTATTGAGCATAAAATATGTGCCATGTACTTTATCTGCAGAAACTTGAGTCTCAAAACAATTCTATAACACAAGGATTGCCACTCCATTTTATAAAGGATAAGACAGAGTTGGAAAGGTCTGTCTGCCTTGAGGCTATAAGCCAAGATTTGGGCCTTCACCCAAGTCCTAAGATCTCCACCAGTCAAACCACCATGAGACTCAAAACTAACAGTCCTGTTCTGACAACCAGCTGCCAGTCAGAGCCAGCTGCGAGTGGTGCAGGAGTCCCCAGCTCCTGCCTGCAGCCTGAGCTGCAGAGTGTTGCTGTGACTAGCTGACCCTGAGGCCAGGCCAAGACTGCCCAGGGGCTGCAGAAAACTCATTTAACACCCTCAGTGCTCTCCAGAAAAAAGAAAATCTTGCTTCATTTGGTGAGGGGGATAAAAAAACAGCCACCCAGCTGACGTGGGTCCTGCCTGTGCTCAGTTGAAGGCTCCCTGGAGAAGGCAGCATACTTTGCAGGCTGCCCTCATGTGTGAGGGACAGACACAAGAAAAGGCAGAAGGTGGGCACCCAGGCCACAGGACACCCACACTGCAGAACACTCCCACCTCCATGCTCACACTCAAAACATCGTTTTAGTTATAACCATGAAGCAGCTGGCATTTAATCAGGGCTAAAGATGCCGCAGGAAGTGTGGCAAGGGCTCTACATACATTCTCGCATTGAGCCCTCACCATTCTACAAAGCTGGTGACACTATCCACCCCCCTTCTACAGAAGAGGTAACTGAGACCCAGATTGGCTATGTTATGCAATTAGCAGAGCTGGGGTTCAAACCCAGGCAGTTTGGTTTCAGAGGCTGAGAATTTAACCCCCTCGTTGACTGCTTAGAAGCAACTGTAGCCCCCCACAGAGCCCTCCCTGCCACTGTGAGACGGGACAGAGGGAGGCAGTGGGGCCTGCAATGCTTTGGCCCTGTAGCCTGGTGCCAGACGGAGGACACACCCAGGCTCAGTGCTTCCAGCCTGGGCGCTTTTCCTGAGAACCAGACTCCTGCCAAGAAGCAGCAGTGCCTGAGTGAGTGGAGCGGGGAGGTGGCAATGCGACGCGCAGTGTCTAGGGAGAGCCTCCCAGTAAAAAAGGAGTCTGCTTGGAGCTCCCCTGGGCCTGTAGCCACCACGAAGGGGGCTGGGGCCCAACTGGAGCACCTCCTGGGGCAGCAGACTCGGCTCACAGATCCTCTGCCAGGCAGAGGGAATGGGGAGGCGATGCCCCAGTGTGCTGAGGACACAGAGCAGCTCCACCCTTGGAGGATCATAGAGTGGAGGCTGCTTTCTTGTTTTACAAATAGGGAACTGGGCTCAGACCTGCAAGGGTTAGTCCAGGACCAAACTTGAGGAAAATGCGTTCCTGGGTTTCAGAGGTTCCCACCTGCTCTCAGTGCATGCGTATGTCCGTCCTCCTCGCTCTGTTCTGAACTGTTGCGTTCTCCTCTGTCTACTCCACCCCCCTGACTCCCTGTTGTGGCCATAACTTAGGCAGAAACCTAACAAGCCTCACAAGGCTTGCAGGTGTGCGTCGTGGTGGGAATTAAGTGGTTTTTATGAGGTTTGCTCACTCCTGATCTCAGCCTTCCCAGTCTATGCCTCCAGAGTCACAGGGGTGCAGGATGCAGCAGCAGCCATCCTCTACATTGCCTCCCGCCCTGCAGGCGACTTCCACCTGCAAGACAGCCTCTCCTCTCACTGTCCTGGGCCTGGTCGCCCTTCCTCTGGGGGTGAGATCAGTGAAACTGACCCACTGATTTGGGGTGAGTGGCAGTGTCCAGGAGCCGAGGTGGGATAACCAGTGGGGCCGGGAAAGCAGTGGGCTACCAAAGAAGAGCAGAGGTCTTCACAGAACATTGAAGCCCTGTCCCCCTAATTTTGCCTCACTTTCTTCCCCCAGTCAACACCTTTGCTATACTAGAGAGGCAATGGTAGGACTTTGAGGACATCAGCCCTGGAGAGGCTCATGCAGGGACTAAGGGAGTCTGCTTGTCTCCATACGTCCTGTTCAGAGTATCTCATTCTGGGCCAGTCTAGAGAGGCTCAGGTCCTAGCTCCCATGGGACCAAACAGGAATTGAGGATAAAACTAAGATTCTACAAGTCACACCAGCATCTACCCCTTGTGTAAGCCGGTCCAGCACTGCTATGTAACACTTGCTGGCCACCCCCACTCCCAGCCCATTCTCCACACAGCAGCACCGTGGGTGAAATGAGGTCACTCTCCTGCCCAGCCCTCCCCATTGCCTCCAGCAGGGCTGGCTGGAGCCTTACCAGACAGCCCTTGCCGGCTCATTGTGCAGCCACCCCTCCTGCGGTGCAGAGTCTCCTGGTCTGGTTCAGCCTCACAGCATTTGTGCTGTCTGGTCTTCTCTCTCACATGCAGCTCTCCCTATTCCTTGGTTCAGTGGACCCCTCTCCTGGGCAGCTTGCCTCCATCTCCAGAGTCAGGCTCTTGGTTTTTCTGCAAACTCTTACTTGCACATTGCACGTGAACTTGTCCCAGCACCTGCCTCATGACAGGAGTGTTCTCTCTCAGTGACTTATCTGCACGCAGAGATGGCTTGTGCCGTCTGTGGCCTGGACTTCTTCCCTCCTCACCCAGCCAGCTGCCAGGCTCCTGCTAGCATCATGGGGGAGGGAGGGACCATAGAGAGCAGTTGAGGCCCCAGCACCTCTGTGCTTCTCTCTCCTCCTCCAGAGCCCTCTCGGGCAACCAGGCTGCCCCCAGCCAAGGCCATTCCCCCTTCCCACTGCCGCCCCGGGAGCCCTCCAGCCTGGAGGACTTAGAGTTTCTAGCATAAGCTTCCACTTTCTTCATCAAAACAGCCTGGCCTTCACCATCTTTCCAGGTGACTTCCTGTCAGAAGAGCTGTGCCCAGGTCCCAGTTCCGTCTGCTGCAAGTCACACACCCACTGTGGCCTTTGACCTTCTTACCCCTAAAGTGGGTATGTTGGATGGCATCATCTCATTTTTAACATTCAGTGGCTCCACACTCTTGTGTGAACCAACGTATTAACAATGGAGAATGCTTTACAGGGCAGTCCTCTCATCTGGATTTTAATGGGGGCATTTTTGCCTTAAACCCCAAAGAAATGGATCTCTTATGGGTAGAATAGAATGTCAGGTGCAGTGGCATTCTGAACCTGAGAAGAGAGGGCTTCAGGATGTTCCCCACATCATCCCAAAGTAGTCACATCTACTTCCTTGGTGTTCCTGGAGCATAAATTACAAACCCGCCCCAGCAGACACAGACACATTCACACACACACAACCCACTCAGACCATAGAATATCAGGTACACAAATGTGGTTCTAACTCTGAAGGGGAAGAAGCTTCTAACAGGACAGGACTTGCTGGTGTCTGGGAGCTAAGCTTAGGGTGAAGCATGCCTGGCTCACCACAGTGCTGCCGGTATACCACACCATTAGGTCGACTATCTTGACAGTCTGCTCTGCCTTCAGCCCATCACTGGCTCATAACTGCCATTAGAATCTCCCGGGGCTCTGCACTGGAGTTAAGCCCTTCTTGAAGCTCCAGATCCCTTCAGTCCACAGGAGCATTAATGAGCGTAAGGGGCAGTAACTCAGAGTACTTAAGAGTATGTAATGACATTGCATTTAGGAGGGTGGCAATGGCCTATGTGGCTAACAGTGATGCTTCCTACCCAAACGGAGACCTGGGGAAAACATGACTCCAGGAAGCATTTGGAGCATCAGGTGGGAGGAGCATCAAACCCCATGTCGTAAAAGTTATTATCTCACAAGAGAGTAGTTTTTTCCTCGATTTGTATCTAAATACGAGGTTAAAATGAGTGCTGGGTGGAGAAGGGAGCACACAGCATTTAAGTCATTTATAGTTTACATTTTTACTGCACAGCAGAGATCAGCATCCATTTTCCATCTGCAATTAGAAGACGAAGCAGTCTGCCAAGCCTCTGTGTAAATTGTGCCTATTAAAAGAGTCTATGTTGTGCAGTGATTGATCAGCACCAAGGATTTATTCACTGAGCTAACAGCGGTTTTTACTTTTGCCATTACCCAGGGTGATACATAACAATTTAGATAATGCACCCGGACAGACACATTTATAACCGTGGTGTCAGAGTCCTGCCTTGGAGGCTGGTGAGCCTAGGGGGAGGAGGAGACGCTGTTAGTGGTCAGACCAGAGAGCCCAGAGCCTGTCCAGTCTTGGATCTGCCATCCCAGGACAGGTTATAATGGGAAGGCATGGGGAGAGAACTGCTGCCTGGTGCCTTAGCAGCGTACTGAGCTTGCCTACAGACAGGTCTCTCTTGCTCTCCTTATCTGTTAGTGGGAATGACACAGCTGTTGCAGGGGTCGAAAGGGAGAGGTGGGAAGCTAAGACGAGAGGCATCATGGTAGGTTTAGAGATTCCAGTATTCATAAATGCATCTATGTGCATGCAGAAGGGTTCTACCTGGGTACACACACATACATGGAAACCCTCTCTCCATCCCTCCTGCACAAGCAATACATTTCATCCCTTTAGCACAGGGTCTTCTCAGGGAGTCACCAGATAGTGTTTAACACCCATGCTGCATTCTGGTGATAGGTACTAAATGTTCGTTTCTCAGCATTAGCAGCCTGCTCTTTGTGTCAGCAGGCTCCTGGGTAACAGACCTCAGCAGGGGAACATGCCAGGCAAGGCACTCCTGATGGCTGTCCAGTGGGAGACAAGCCCTGTGGGAACACAGATGAGCTCCATGCACTCCCCGGGGACTCGACCAGCCCTCACCACCACTAGTTGCTCCCATCTCCCAGATTTGTGCTCCCTGGGAATCTCCCCCAGAAGGTCCCAGAGGTTCTGCCCAATTGGACACACTCCATAGAACATTCATCACCTTCCCCGACCCATTGCCTTCATCTGCACCATCAGGCACTAGCATCCCCTGGGTACCCAAGCCAGAAAGTGAACCCACTCTGACTCTCATGAACTGGGTCCTGATTCCTTTTAGGGTTATTCTGCCTAAACCTCTCTCCACTCTGGCCTCTCCTTTCCATCCCCACTGCTGCCACAAAATGTGCCACATCCCACTCAGATAACTACACTGGTCCCCTCACCCCAGTCTCCCTACACACAATCTGACCCTCCCAGCCCCTTTCGAAAATGCAAACCCAATCATGTGCTTCCTCTGCTTTAGACTCTTCAGTGACTCTTGCCAAAATCAGCTTTGCCTGGAAATATGTCTGACAAACATTACTTAAAAATACCCAGTGATACCATCTGTATTATTCTGGGTTTTCCAGAGAAGCAGAACCAATAAAATGTGTGTGGTGAGAAAGAGCAAGAGAAACGGAGAGATTTAATTTTAGAAACCAGGCTCCTGTGATTATGGTGACCCAGGGAAGAGCCCAGGTTGCAGTTCAAGTTCAAGGAACACTGTCTGACAGGAATCCTTACCCAAAAGAGGTCAGTCTTGATTCTATTCAGGCCTTCAAATGACTGGATGAGGCCCACCCACATTACGGAAGGTAATCTGCATTACACAAAGTCTACTGATTTAAGTGTTAATAACATCTAAAACACACCTCATGAAAACATTCAAAATGATGATGAGAAGCTTGGCTCAGTTAAGAGGACACATAAAATTAACCATCACACCATCTTTTTTAAATAATAATGGGATTGGGGCTTTGGGCAGCAAGGAGGCTTATCTCTCTCCTGCATGACCAGTACAGACTCCTCTGAGTGGTTTGAAGCAGAGGAAGCCAGACCTTCAGAGCTGAGGAGACTCTCAGGATCATCTGCTTAGAGCCTCTCTTGAAGCAATGGGAAGAGGGGCCCAGCATCAAGGTTCCATATATGTGTAATAATCCATTAACTGGGAAGGCAAGATGTGCTGTGCATCCAATCAGTAAGTACTTAAAATGTAACATTAGAGAAGGTATAAGTTGAGCATCCCCTACAATACAGTATTTACCAATGCGTACTTACTGAGCAGAGCCCGATACCTACTGAGTGCCAGGCCCTGTGCTGTACATGTGACACAGTCGTGTGTGTGTGTGTGTGTGTGTGTGTGTGTGTGTGTGTGGGGACTTGGGGCAGATGAATGAGGATGATGAAGGGAACCAGCCCCTAAGATCCCTCCCCAACTTGGAAATGCCGCTGTTTACACACAAACTGTGTCTTACTCTGCAGATGAAGAATGCCAGAGGCACATGGAAATGACCCACTGGAGGTCACACTGCACTAAGTGGGAGCTCGGCCTTGAAACTGAGCTAACCCACAAACTACCCACTTTTTTCTACCCTTTTTCTCCCATGTTTCTCCTCAGAGACCCTCAAGGGAGGCAGAGATATGCACTCTGCCTTATGCAGCAGGCTGCGGTCCTAGAAGAGGGCACGCCTTGGGCTTGTTCAGATCCAATGCTTCCCTAGCTGCTGTGCAAGTTTCTAAGGACAGCCAGCCCCCCCTGCTCAAGAGGGACTTCCATCAGCAGAGACTGCTATGACATTGCTGCTCCTGGAGGATGGCAAAATGCCTCCCCTCAGGCCTGAGGAGTCATTTAACGAAGCAACATATTACAACAAACCCAAAAGTGGGTTTGCATCTGACGATTAGGTAAAAATGAATTAGAAGCATTATGTCACATTCAAAGCATCTTCCAGATGCACAAACATGGCGACCACAGCCGATCACTCAGCCACTACAACGAGAGGCAAGAAGAGAAGGATATTTATCTTTTAAAATGTGGAGAAAATGGGTGCCCTGAAGTTGTACCTTATAATTTTTGTTCCATTTCTCAGACTCAAAAGAACAAAGCCCTCTATTCCTTCCTTCCTTCCTTCCTTAGAAACAAAAATAGACTGTACTGGTCTGGTCTGCAGAGGCACCAAGATGATATCTTCCTCCACTGTCAGAGTTATTTAGGAAAAACAATCTCTGGCATAGGCCAAGTGCTCATGAATACTCCAGGATGAGGCAACAAAGCCACTCCTGGGTCCTGGCAGGGCCGCACCTCAGGACACTGGCCTGTGCATGTGCAGGTCCAAGCAAAGGCCTGAGTCAGGCCTGTGGCCAGCTTCTGCTTGTGCAGGAGGCTCTAAAATGAAGAAAATTATACTCCAGGTCTCCTTCCACTTTGTTGCCTCTAGAATGTCATCTCCCTCCCCTCAACTTGGAAAGGAGTTACTCCACCCCAGGGATCCAAAGGCTAACGGGCCTCACTGCCCACCTCAATCCCACATAGTGCCTTGAGCCTACTTGATTTCCACTGTATGCACGGTCCTGGAGAGGTGCATTCAGTGGAACCCAGCTAGGCTCAAGAGATGTGCCTGGAGATGGTGGGGCACGTGACTCAGCTCAGGCTCCCAAAGAACTTTGCATGGGGCTGGTGGGACCAATGTTGAAACCACATAGTCAACACTCCCGGAAGGTCAGTGGCAGGTGTTATCTCAGCATCCCTAGATCCAGGTCCAGCCTTTTGCAGGCCTTGCTCTCTGTGGCTATGTCTATCCAACCCATTCTCCTTGCTTTCAGAACCCTTCAGTGACCACCCCCCGACCAGCACTTCCCAACCTGCCTGTGTCACAGCATGCATAGGAGACTATGACCTCTGTGTGGAGAGCAGCTTAAACAGGAAGCTGTTCGTGCCTGGAGACTTACTTGCCCAGGCTCAGGCCATCTCCAGGGCAGAGAGGTCAAGCCAGCACATATGTCTTCAGCTGAGAGCACACTAATAGGACTTCCAGACATGTAACAAGATCCATAGTGAGCCATACAACTACATGGGACCAGGACACACCACAGGTGCATAACTGAAACACAGCTTCCATGAAAGAGCACTCTAACTGCATGTGCTGCTCTCTGATATTCTATTCTAACCTACAACTGATTCCTGAACAACTCATGGGTTAGGGACACCGACATCCTCTGTGCAGTTAAAAATCCGTGTACAACTTCTGACTCCCCCAAAACTTAATGACTAATAGCTTACTTGTGGCTGGAAGCTTAGTGATAACACAAACAGTTGATTAATAGATATATTTTATGTAATCATCACATACCTTTTTCTTAATTTGTTGATATTTTTAGGCTACATGTTTCATCTGTGAGTTGTTTCAAATTGTCACAAATCTTCAAAAAATGTTCCAATATATTCATTGAATAAAAATTTTCATATAAATAGATGCTCACAGTTCAAACCCATGTTATTCAAGAGTCAATTCCTATTCTATTTTATTCCTATCCTAGCACATTCTATCTTTTCTCAAATTTTAGTTCTGTCTTATGAAATTGAAAGCATAACCACTCAATAGGTCTTGAATCACCATTTGAAAATAACTGGTCTGCCAGATTTCTTGGCCTGGCAGACTGAGGGGTTGTAAGCCAGTCTCAGTCCTCCCATTTCTTTTCTTTCTTTCTTTTTCTTTTTTTTTTTTTTGTGGCATGATATCAGCTCACTGCAACCTCTGCATCCTGGATTCAGGCAATTCTTCTGTCTTAACCGCCCAAGGAGCTGGGATTACAGGTGCATACCACCATGCCCTGCTAATTTTTGTATTTTTAGTAGAGACAGGGTTTCACCATATTGGTCAGGCTGATCTTGAACTCCTGACCTCAGGCAATCCACCTGCCTTGTTCTCCCAAAGTGCTGGGATTATAGATGTGAGCCACAGTGCCCAGCCAGCCCTCTTCTTCTAACCTCCTTTGCTGCAGTAAGCTTCAGCTCTTAGAGCTCTCAAAAGGCCCAAGCTTTCATCTCCCACCCACCCCACAGCCATGCCTCTGCACATGTCACTACCCTGTCTAGGGAGCCCTGTCCATTTCTGTACCTGTGTAACAGTCTAAGTCCCCTATAGAGTGACTACACACTGCTTATCAAGCTGCCCCTATAGGCTGAGGCTACACTCTTCAAGGCAGTGACATGACTTTCTCAGCTTTGTGTCTCAGAATGGACTAGCCTAGGGCAGATACTGCCAATGTTGCTGAGCAGGTACCAAATGAGAAACTAAGAGAGAAAGTCAATTACAATGGCACAGGAGGGAAAGTAGCCAGAAAGATGGAGCAGAGGCTGACAGCCTGCTTTTTCCTGGAGTCCTTCCCTCCCTGACCAGAAGTCATTACCATAATCATAAGAGCAACTGCTCTAGGCAGACAGGTCTGATCATCAGGCCCTAGGCCCAGTTTCCACAGTCTTGCTTCTGAGCCATTCAAATAAACAGGTAAATCAAACTCATCATGTCCAAAACTATTGATCTTCCCAACCAACCCTGTTCCTCCCACTAGGTTGACAGAAATCCCATTCTTCCATTTCTCGGGCCCCAAACCTTGGAGTCCTTCTTGCTTCTTTTTTCTCTCACACTGTTTATCCAATCTGTCAGGAACTTCTGTTAACTAATCTCCAGCATACACCCAGATTCTGGCTTTTGTTTTGCAATATCCCTACTCCTGTGACCCTCATCCAAGCACTGTCATCTCTCCCTCAGGGGACAGGAACAACCTCTTACTTCCCTCCTTCTAGTTGATCATCATCACAGTGTTGGGGGCAGTTCTCCATGGCATTTGTCCTGAATCATCTTGTCAAGGATGTTTACACACAAACGCCTTGGGAGGGAGGTGTATACTCTGTATACTCTTCCTGGACAGAGAGCAGATTGTTTCCCAAGCAGGATAATAAAGATATTGACTTACTCCAGGGCAAAGTTAGGGCAGATTTGCTATTAGTCCCTTGTAAGAATAGGGGTTTCCTAAGATCAGAGTTTCTCAGTGTGACACAGACCCACCAGGCTGCTCCAAATTGCCCCCATGGGACTCACAGAACAAGAGGAATGGATGTGAACAAGAGACTCAAGCTGTCTACTGTGTTGTGGTCACAAAGTCCTTTGTCTGACCAGGAGTCCCATGTCTCTGCTAGCATCTGTGAAACTGCAGCAAGCTAACCATCAGCTTGTAAACGTTCACAGTTCTTGATACACAGGAGCTAAAAATCTCATTTTGTATCTAAGACAGATCAAGTTCCTCTACTCAAAATCCTACAATCACTCCCATCTCAGAGAAAAATCCAAAGTTCTTAGGATGGCCACCAAACCCTGAATGATCACTCCCACCCTCCCACACACTCTGCCATCCCATCCCGTCTCTGACCCCATCTCCTGCTTCTCTCCTCATTTCTCAGTCTGCTCCACCCACATGGGCCTCCCTGCTGTTCCTCAGACATGATGGGTGCAGGTCCTACTGTGGACCTTTATACTTGCTGCTCTGTTTGTGGGATGCTCCTTCCCACACACCTACTTGGCCCACTCCCTCATCTTCTTCTGTCTTTGTTCAACATCACCTTCTTACTGAGCTTGAACTATCTATTTAAAATTGCATCCTGGCTGGGTGCAGTGGCCCATGCCTGTAATCTCAACACTTTGGGAGGCCATGGTGGGTAGATTACTTGAGGCCAGGAGTTTGAGACTAGCCTGGCCAATATAATGAAACCCTGTCTCTACTAGAAATATAAAAATTAGCCATGCATGGTAGCGCCCTTGTAATCCCAGCTATTGCAGAGACTGAGGCATGAGAATCACTTGAACCCAGGAGGTAGAGGTTGCAGTGAGCCAAGATAGCACCACTGCACTCCAGCCTGGGTGACAGAGTGAGGCTCTGTCTGAAAAATAAATAAACTAATAAATGAATTAATAAAATAAAATAAAATTGCATCCTCCCTGCCATCACAGGCTCTCAACATTACTTCTCTAAGTCTGGGCTCCCCAAAGGGCAACAGTGACCTTGTCTCAGTTCCACCCATGACAATGGCAGACCAATAGGTCAGCAGCAGACCTGAGGTCCTTTTGGCTCTGGAATTGGAAAATGGCATCAAGGAATACATTAGTAGTCAGAAGGAAGTGGCTTTCTGTTCAGAAAAAAGCCAGAACACAGGGAACAACGGATGACTGGCACAGTTGGTGTAACATCCACATCTCCTGGGGAGCTGCAGAAATGCCTGGGGAGGAGGATGCGAACTCTGAGGATGTGGCCTGAGCTCTGACCAGTCAGGTAAAAGAACGTTGCAACTACAGTGATGTGGGCATTCAACAGGCAGAAGCTGCCCCCACCTCTGATGCTGGCTGGTGACATCTGGAAGAGTCAGCTTATGTATTCAGCTAGCACATTTCTACAGCATCTTTTTTTTTATTTTAGTTATGGTTTTTAGTTTGGTGATTACGACAGGCCTGCTTTGCTATTTATGTTTCTGATTATTTTTAGTGTTTTGCAATTTGATTTTCTTAAATTAAAACTTGAGATCTAAGCATTGGATTTTCTGTGATGTAGCATTGTGTGTTCATATATGCAGTTTATATATTTGGATTGCGAAAGCCTCAGAAAAGAGACATTTCAGCATTTGGCACCCAAACGGCCTTATTTCCATATCACCCACATGTGTCCCTGTCTCCACACACTGCTTTCTATTCCCATACTCCCAGCGACAAACTCCGGATCCCTGTGAGCCAAAACAAAGAGCTGGAACAAGCGACGAGGCCCTCCCTCAACACCATGCTCTGCTGTCACCACATGTGGCTGGGACAGGACAGCATAGGCTGCAGGCTTTACCCCCAGCCTGGGGCTCCAAAGCTGCAGGCCCTTCTGGGCTTTCTCTCAGTCACTATTAGATTCATGGATTCTCTCTGACATGTTTCCGGGTTTAATTCCCACCATACAAAAAGTACATGATAACTGTTTGCCTGAAGAGACCTGGTTTTCCTACTGGTTCTGTGACCCCACCACATTCTCCCTGGTGCACGAGGCTTTCCTGACATGGCCCTCTCTCCCTGTAGCTGCTCCTTGGCTCATCCATTCATTGAGCAGGCCCTCCTCCCTTGGCCTCCATCATACCGACACTTCCCCTGGCTCCCTCCTGCTGCCTGGGCTAAGACGGCCCTCTCCCTAAAGCTGCTGTCACCCATGGTTGCAACGGCCACTCTCATGTCTCTATGTCCAGCCACACCTCCAGGCTGCCTTTCCAGTACCAGTGCTGTTTCTATTCAGATACACCTTGAAATTTCAGGCTCATCAGTTTCCCTCTAAAGTCCCTCCTGCCTTCTGACCTTTCTCACTGTGTTCATTGAGCCTTCCATGCTTCTGGAACCCAGGCTTACCCAACAGGGTCTATGGATCTTGCTCTAGCTCACCCTATGCTCATTTCCTACCCTTCTATTTGCCTGCCTCACTGTGGAGCCTCTGAAAACCAATGACTCTCCTTTGTTGCAGCTGGGAGAGTTGATGAGATGCAGTTCTGCCTATGAGTTAGAAAGAGAAATCCACTGGGGAGTCTGGGAAAGCTTTTGCTGGTCACCCCTCTTCCTTGGGTCCCCTTTGCCCTTCTTCCCTGCAACACTGGTGCATTATCTGGGGCTGCTACAAAAGTCCTGACACCCTGGGGCATAGCAAATACACAGGCTAAGAGTCCAAGGCAGGAAGAGAATGCTGGGAACTTTGATGACATCACCACCAAGCTCCGGACAGCCTGTCCTGGAAGATAAATACACGTCTTTATTGAATTCTCTGTTGCTTGCAGTGAAAGCACCCTTACTGATACACATGGTAATATTCTGTATTTCTTCTCTCTCTGCTCCCTCCCCTTTCTCTCTCACACACAGCTTCTTACTCAGTTGCTATCACCTCTTTCCCTCTCCCTCCTTCCTTCCTTCTCTTGGCATTCTCTGAGCAAGTGCTTTTTGAGCACTCACCCTGGACCCGCTCTGCGCTGCCTCACAGAGAGAAAGCAGGAGCCAGCCACACACTGCAGCATGGAGAGCTCCCAGGCCAGGTTCCTCCCCTCCATCTTCCTTGTGCACCTTACTCAAGAAGTACCCAGCCTTGCCAGCCTCCAGCCAGTCTGCTTTGCCTTCTTCAGTTTCCTGCATACCTCCAGCATAATTCGAATCTCAGGTTTTTTCCAGTGAACTATTGTAATGGTTTTCAGGTCTCCCAGAGGGTTCCCTGGCCTCAATTTCCTGACTAGGACCATTCTGCAACCCAGATCTTGGGTCCTCTCCCTCACATCCCCACTCTCACCCCACACCCACTGCCTGTCACTGGGACCCTGGGATCAGTACTTCAGTCCTACTCCCAGACACTTACCGTCCTGCCAGAACTCAACAAAACTCTGATGCAAGGTGAGAGCAACCAGGAAAAAGGGCCCAGCAATCAAAGAATTTAGGAAGAACCAGGCTTATATTAGGACACAAGAACCAAACAGTCCTGAGGGGAGTCATCAGAAGGATGAGGCTGGGGAGAGATAACCACTTACTAAGTATATGTTTTATACTACTAAGCCCTGGGTCAGGTGGCATCTGTGTATTCTCTCATTTTAAAATGTACATTTGAGATGTTTTACAGAGAACGGATTCTGAGGTTCAGAAAGATTCAGCAGTTGGTCTGAAGTCACATAGCACATACTGGGCAGGCTAGTCATCTGAGGTAGAGAAAAATGAAGTTGGAAGAGCTGGTGGTCTGCAGGTCAAGGTTTCATGTCCTGGAAGAAAGAGACTAGCCATTGCCCCCTACCCTTTGCTGCTGGCTCCTCAGCTCTGCTGAGACCACTCCCTAAAGGAAGAAATCCACCAAAACTTCAGCAGAGGAGCTGTGACAGACCTGACTCTGACACCACCATACTTGTCATTATGCAGACAAAATGTCAATCAAGGATTATAGGCTCCTAAAAACATTGCTCCCTAAACAGGCTTCTAGGTTAACAGCACCACGGCTCAAGCTCAGAGCCCTCTGGGGTGGGTCCCTGGGTCTTTCCTGGATGGCCTGTGGAAGGAACCCTCCTGCTGAGGCCAGCAATCTGTTCATGCTCTGACTGTGGTGACATGCCACTTTGCAGGTGGCTAGGAGGACTGCCCTCTGCCCCAGCTCAGATTCCACCCCTTCTTGCTAATGCTCACTGTAGCCCCCAGAACACACAAGCCATTCAGGTGCATCTGAGGCGTAAAGACAAAGGCACTACCGGATCTAGAATAGAAAAGGGCCCTTCTTGTTTAAAGTTGTTTGATAATTGCCAAAGTACTTTCATATCTGATTTCACTGGATCCTCGCAACAATGAAGCCAGTGTGACTTCTCAAACCTTCTACATGAGCATCATCATCAACAACAACACAAAGCTCCAGGAAGTCTGACATGCCCAAGACCTCACAAAAACTGGGGAGTGCAGTGGATGGTGGGAGCAATCAATGTAGTCTTCTTCTCCTTCCTTCTGGTCTCCTGTGGGATGCAGTGTCCAGAGGACATCATAACCCTGGGCACAGTAGGAGGTTCGGGGAGGAAGCTGTGACCCTGGTCAGGCCATTCAGAGTGCTTCATAAAATGATTGATGAAATTATCTGGAAAGAGCAAGATGTAAACCTGGAACAGGTGGGCCATCCCTCTGATCAGAGGGGAGCACCTGGTAGACAACAAGCTTGGCTTAGAGAAAAGCCAGCTTTAGAAATGCAAAGATGAATTTCTGGGAGCACGGAACACAGAAATCCAGCCATGCCTGAAGCCACTTCTACCTCTGGAATTTTAAGTTACAAGAGTCAATATTTTCTCATTTATGACAGAAAGAGTCTTCATACCAACACAAAGAATAAAACCAACACCTCCTAGTTCATGGCAGGGTAAAGAAATCTCCCAAAAGATAGAAATGAAAATCAAAGACAAGCATAAGTTTCCTACCACAAACAGTTACTTTTATTCATTCAAGAAATATTTCTGGGCCAAACACCATGCAAATTGCTTGGAAAGACAGTGTAAGCCGAAGAGAGAGGATCCTTGTGTTCAGTGATCTTAATAGAACAGAAGTGTAGGTGTTATGGATGACTGTGGGTGGCAACAGTAATAATACAAACCTAGTGTGCGGGAAGGCCAGGAAAGACAGTCTCAGAATGTCACATTTAAATTGAAACTGAAGGACAATCAAATGTGAGCCTTATGAAGCAATGTCTGGACAAGGGCCACGGCATGGGTGAAAACCCATTGCTGAGACAGCAACTTCATTATTAGTGACTCATGAGTACTGATGCACTTTTGTGGGAGCGATACATCTTCTTTTGTAGTTTGGAAATAAATACATATGAAAATTTTTCCAAACTGATCAGATAAGCACACAAAGAAATATTTACAAGAACCTTTGTTGCAGCAATTTTTACAACAAAAATTTATAACAACAGAAACTTAAAAATAACAAGATATGCCAACACAAACTTACCTCTGAAAAACATTTTATAAAAGACAATGTAAACATACATTTATTGACTTGTAAAGATATACACATCTAGAAGAAATGAGCAGGTTCCAAAGAATATGGGTGATTCCATGTATTGAGTGCCAAATAGGAATTCAATAAATATTTATTGAATAAGTAGCAAATAAATATATCTAAACAGATGAACACCAAAAAAAGATCACATTCATTATTTCTAGGTGAAGGGATTATTGGTGATTTTAAATTCTTTTCTGAATTTGTTTATCGGAACTCTCTAATTTTCTTTTGTAAAATGCCCGTGAATTACTTGCACAATAAAAAGGAATAAAAAAGAAAATCCATTCAAAGCAGGCAATGACTTACCAAGGTCAGTTTTAAAGATCAACACTTGGAATCAGGAAATGGGACGTCAGGAAAGAACAGAAAATAGCATGGCTGGGTAAGTGCAATAGATAGGAAATATTCCTCCTATAAACACTAAGAAGAAAGAAATCTTTCTTCAATGTCACAGCCAAAATTTGTTTAACACAAGTCCATTCCATGTTTATTATTTATTCAGCTATCTGTAACACTGCACATTAGTTAAATATTAGTAAAGGAAAACATTTACATTGATGCAAAAATAAAGTCAACAAGGCTTCTGTTTGTATGAGGTCAAAAAATTGCATTAAAAAAGTCTTTGTATGCCAAACATCTAAATATTTGAGAAAGTCTGTAAAACAAATGCTATTTGGATCAATTTCGGGGGGGACTGATTGTACTGTCCATGTTTCTTTGATGTGTTAGCATAATAGAGAATGTGGCTTCCAACATTCAAGCCAGTAGCTGGGCACAAACACAGCCAGCTCCATCATTGCCATCACTGGAAACATGTGCTGGGCAAGTAATACAACTGACTCTTTGATTGCCTCCTGGAGCCAAATTGTAATCCTCTGATTGTTCATATTAGAGAAATTCTGTTAACTTTGAAACTCTGGAAGCCCTAATGGAGGCAAAGCACTGGCTCTGATCCAGGCAGAGTTGAATAAAGCAGACAGCAGGTGCTGTGGAGAGCTGGCCAAATGGTGGGAACTGGGCCCCAGAGGACCCCCATACATTGCAAGAACAGCTGCCTGTCTCCCACATAGCCTCCCAGGCCCTGCACAAGCAGCATGGCTCCTGCTCTCTTGGGCTTGTCTCACCTACCAGGCTACAGCCTCCTCATTCAGCCCAGCATGGAAGGTGTTCAGTGCAGGCTGAAGAAGTCAAGAAAAGCAAGCTGCAGGAGCAGAGGTGACCTGAGCCTTGGAATACTGGCCAAAGGGAAAAGGATGCCAGGGGTAATGATACCAGCAGCAATACTGTCAGGAGCATGGTCACTTGGGCCATTCAATGGCCTAGGGCAATCAGACAGCTCACAGCTCTTCCCTTAAGGAAGCATGGGACACTCAGGGGAGAAATTCAAAGACTTGGGAAAGAAGAGACATCATCACCTCCCAGAACCATGCTCCCAACACTATTCACTCTGAAATCAGCAATTTACATGTGGTTATTCTCGCTGGAATATGAACTACTGAAGCTGGAGCTACATCTTACTAGACTTGGCATCACTGCAGCTGGCACAGTATTGAACCAAGAGTCTTCACTCAATAACTGTTGGCAGTTTAATGAGTAGATGAATGCATAAAACAGCAAATTGCACCTAATCTAAAGGGTAGTTCTAGATCAGCATGTGCTGTGAAAATCATGAATAGTTCAAGTTACCTCCAGGAAATCCCTCAGATTGCCCAGAAGGTACATAGAGAATCAGCCAACATCTCTCCACCCCTGGACAAGGTCAGTGGTTCTCTGCTGAATGCCAGAGGAATGGGCTCACATAAAGCTAACATGATGCACAATCTCAGTAAACACACACAAGTAACAAACACAAGGAAGTCACTCAGCTTTGCAAGGTTCTCATACTCTTGTAGGTACATGGGAACTGAGACCCACCAAGAGGAAATCCAGACTGAGCCTCCCACCACCCCACCTTGCATGCTCACTCAGAGTGGAATGGTGGATGGAATCCCCAGCACTATTTAAACCATCTTCTTTCTCTTCTTTTCAAAGTTGCTGGTAGCACAGAAAAATGAATGAATTAAATTCATATTTCATGGGACTCAACTGCATTCCTGTAATTGGATTACCATAAACTCATAATGAAAAGGGAATGGGACGGGGGAAGGGAAGAGGCTGCACCATTAAAATACAGCCCTGGACAGCAGCTTCCATTGGCATCCCTTATGCCTGTGCTAACCACACCAGCTGCCAGCACACCTGCCTCTCCTGACCCCCTGGCCCTGTTTCCACACCAGCTAATCAGGTCTTGGCCTGGGCTTACAGCAGTTAGTTATTCAGTCTCAACTCAGATCTGTCTGCTTCTGAACACGTGCATGGCTTTCTGAGTGCTACTTCCTCAGCAAGCCCTATAGCTTAGTGAAACCATCTCTGCAAGATGGATAATCTGCCACTCCATTCCATCTCATTTTCATATCCCTAGTAAATGACAGAGGGAAAAGGAACTTCTTGGCGGGTCAGAAATAGGTGTGAATATGTAGTTATTCATCACCCTCTGTATGCTGTACTCTATTACAGCCTGAGGCAAAAGGAAAAATCAGTAACACTGGTCTTGTATTTATTTGAAATCTTGACATTTGTTTACCTTGGATCTTTGCTTTAATCTTGATTTTCTAAAATACTGCATTAAGTATTATTTATTTTGATATTAAAGTGGTTTCTTTTGGTGCCTCCTTAAATTTTGCAGCTAAGCGCCTCCCTCATTTCATCCTAATTACTAGAGCTACTAATGATGGAGCTACTATTTACTGAGTACCAATAACAAACCAGAGACTGCACTTAAAATACACTTATATATAATCCTTGCAGTATTCTTCTTAGTAGTGAGGAATGTTTTAATTTGACAAATAGGAAAACTGAGGCACCAAAAGTAAATGGCCTAGCAAGTATCACACGGCTGGTAACAGGTGTGGAACACAAACTCAGGAGAAAGGAAAGATGCCATGCTTGACTAGGAAATACCAACCTGCTGTGAATCTTATTTAGGGAGCAGTGACATGGGGAAAGCATGATAAAACACTATGCAGCCAGCCAGAAAGATTTAGCTTGGATTCCAAGGTGCCTGGAGAGGTTCCAAGGGATTTGAAGAAGGCTGTGGAGACCAACTGCCTCCAGGAACATTTGCATACAGACTAAGGAAAGGCTTCCCTGCTGGAGGAGTCACATCCTGAAGAAAGCCTGGTAGGTGTCTCAGAACCCAGGCTTTGAATCTTTCATGAGATTATTTTAGATTTGTGGGAGGAAGATTATTATAAAATCTATGACCACAAGTACTTTTCTTGCAATTTAATTTTTTTTTTAAGAAAGAATCAAACAAAGGATCTTGCACAGGCAAAACTGTCTAATTTGATTTAAAGCCATGGGTCAGTGTATTCATCTGCTCATAAATATTATATTCTTATTAACACTGTGGGATTCATAGAAACTCCACTGAGAAACCATGAAACCTCAATTGTGGATTAAACTGGAAGCTCTTTTTATTCAAGAATATATACGTTATATTGAATATCAATATCAACTCTGGTTCCTGAATCATAATTTTGCTAAAATTAGCAGTAATAGGAATAAACTTAAATATTAACTCTTAGACAAGATCAAGTATACAATATTGTTGAGACTAAGCTGCCAAAATTAGAGAGTGATGGCTATCACCATTCTGGCATAGGTGGGTTGGCACCTTTCCACAATTTTATTATCATTTCATCTTTTGCCATTACTGTTTGCTACATACCTTGCCAGCTGATGCTGACATTGGCCCAAGTCCAAAAGTGTACCAGAAAACATATCCCAGGTCAAGATCTGCTTCTTTTCCCACTTCAAATTACATTAACTTTTCTCACATCAGACTTCTCAAGCACCGCACCCATTAGCACAGCATTTAATTAAAATACAGCCTCATCTTGTTACAAATTGAGAAACTTTTGTCTCCTCAGGTGTAACTAGCTGCTCAATAGTGGGAATTTTGTTTTACTTAATCCCACACATTCAGTTTAGGGGTGAGCACATATAAAGCTATCAGGTAAAAGGCTTACTGAGGCCAAAAGGTGACACAAAGAAAAGCAGGTGAGACTCTGTGTGTGAGTCCTGGTGGGCAGGGGGTGAACAAAGACCCAGGGTCCTAGTGGGACTATATTTAATACTCTAAGGAAATTTAACAAGAGGTTGAATCAAGACCAAATGCAGAGAGAAAAGCCAAGGTCATCAATAAACAAGTACAAACGGGGAGAGAATGAGAACAAGAGAACCAACAATTACAAAACACATGTGGAGGATCTGGAGTAAGGATTAGGGCAAAAATCCATCCATGCATGTGGCTCCAGACTAAGGCCATGCCTACATGAGAGTGTTGGAGGACACGAGTGGCCTGTTTCGTGAACCCTGTCCTCCTCGGAGCTGCCCTACCATGACCTTCCTCCATTCCTGGGCCAAGGTTTCTAGTGCTTGTCTCCTTTACCCTTGGGTTCTTGGAGCTCAGCTTCAGCTCCACTTTCTCTGGTGGGTGTAAGATCCAGGGCTAGCCACAGGCTACCACTCTGACTTCTCTATCCTTCCATAATGGCCACAGGAGACAGAGACCACCTAATGCAACAGCACTTGTTCATGAATCACAAATTGTGGTCCCAGTGGACCAATAGAGGGAGCATATTACATGGCCAATATGTGGAGAACAGCAAAACAGTATCAGCTACAGGATACAGAGAAGCTCATATACAATTTGTATACCTTGCTTAACAAGATATAAAATCCATGGAACCCCACAAACAAATCCAGTGAGTTTTATTGTGAACTGCTGTATAAGGTAACAATCAAATTAGTACAAGCAGCCTCTCCCACTGGATTTTATTTGTATTGATTAAAGGAGCTAGAAACCAAATCTTCTTGACTAGAAATATGTCTCTTTTTCCAATTCAGGTATCTTTCCTGAGTCTTTGCTCCCCAGTGAAAGTCCCCATTATGTTAGTGAATTACTGAAAGTTCGTGAACAGCAGGGAACTAGCTCTCTAAGATGGCCCCAGCATCAGAAAGGCTCGCTAAAGAAAGACCTCCTAAATATTTTTAGAGGTTCATCCTCTCTGCTGCCCTTCTGAATGGCCCTTGGTACTAATTGCTGTATAGTGTTTCCCTGTTGGGATCCAAATGGCCAGAGGTAGATTTGTACTAACTCTCCCACATCTCACCTCATCAATGCCTGGACCTCATCTGGAGGGGTCTCTAGATGGTACCTGTCACAAATGGAAACCAAGGTCAGATTAGTCATCGGTTTATGTAAGAAAGTCACCTTCCAATTAGCTATCTTTGTTTTAATTCTATGAGTAAACAAGAGAACTGCATACTTATGAAGGTACTTATTTAATTAATTAGTATAAGTGAAATTGCAGTGAAGACTACCTGCTACAGACACTTCAAAGAGAGAGTGAGCACTGCACGATATGCAAAATATGAGTGCATTTTTTTAATTGAATTGAGTTAATTATTTCCTCATTCAATCTGCCTAAGAGAGGAAATGGAGAGCCCTCTCTGGTGGAAAATAATATTAGCACCTCCATAGTGTTTTATATGCAATGACCAACATACAACAAAAAATTAGCAGACATATGAAGAGGTAAGAAAATCTGATCAATAATCGGTTGAAGAAAGATTATAGAAATAGGCCCATAGATGATCCATACATTAGAGTTGGCAACAAGGACTTTAAAGTAATTTTCATTAACATGTTAAAGAAGCAAATCAATGTGATACGTCACATCAGTGGAATGAATAACAAAAACCATATGATTATTTCAACTGATGCTAAAAAAGCATTTGATAATATTCAACATCCCTTCCTCAAAAAATTCTAAAAAACTTGTTATAGAGGAAACACACCTCAACATAATAAAAGCCAGATATCACAGACCCACAGCTAGTATAATACCGAATGGGAAAAAAACAGTAAGTCTTTCCTCTAAGATCTGGAACATGACAAGGATGCCCACTTTTACTACTGTTATTCAACATAGTACTGGAAGTCCTTGCTAGAGCAATCAGAAAAGAGAAAGATATAAAGGGCATCCAAACTGGAATGGAAGAAGTCAAATTACCCTTGTTTGCTAATGATAAACCTTAAAATTCCACACACAAAAAAACTATTAAAACTGATGAACAAATTCAGTAAAGTTTCAGGATACAAAATCAACATACAAAAATTAGTAGCATTTCTACAGGCCAATAGTAAACAATCTGAAAGACAAATTTAAAAAGTAATCCCATTTAAAATAGCCACACATAAAATTAAATACCTAAAAATTAACTAAAGAAGTAAAAAGTTTATATAATAAATACTGTAAAACACAGAAATTGAAGAAAAAATGGAAAGACTTCCCATGTTCATGGATTGGAAGAATCAATATTGTAAAAATAATTATACTGTCCAAAGCAATGTATATATTCAATGCAATCCCTATCAAAATACCACTGACATTCTTCATAGAAATAGGAAAAGAAACGCTAATATTTATATGGAACCACAAAAGACCCAGAATGCCAAAGCTATCTTAAGTAAAAACAATAAAACTGAAGAAATCACATTATTTGACTTCAAATTATACTATAGAGCTATAGTAACCAAAACAGCATGATATTGGCATAAAAATAGACACATAGACCAATGAAACAGAATAGAGAGCCCATAAACAAGTCCACACACCTACAATGAACTCATTTTCAATAAAAGTGACAAGAACATACATTGGGGGAAAATACAGTCTCTTCAACAAATGGTGTTAGGAAAACTCGATATCCATATGCAGAACAATGAAACTAGACTCCTATCTCTTGCCTTATACAAAAATCAAATTGAAATGGATTAAAGACATTTTGCTCAGATCAGGACATTGGTCTGAGCAAAAATTTATTGAATAATATTCCACAAGCACAGGCAACCAAAGCAAAAGTGAACCAACAGGATCACATCAATTAAAAAGCTTCTGCACAGCAAGGGAAACAATAAACAAAATGAAGAAACAACCCACATAATAGCAGAAAATATTTGCAAACTACTCATCTGCCAAGGGATTAATAACCATAAACATATAAGGAACTCAAACAACTCTATAGGTAAAAATCTAATAATCCAATTAAAATGGGCAAAAGATTTGAATAGATATTTCTTAAAAGAAGACATACAAATGGCAAACAGGAATATGAAAAGGAGTTCAACATCACTGATCACCAGAGAAATGCAAAACAGAACTATGAGATATCATCTCACTCCACTAAAAAAACTTACATCCAAAAGACCATGCAATAACAAATGCTGGTGAGGATGCAGAGAAAAGGAAACCCTCCTACACTGTTGGTGGGACTGTACATCCCACTATAGAGAACACTTTGGTAGTTCCTCAATAAACTAAAAGTAGACCTGCCATATGATCCAGCAATCCCACTGCACTCCCAAGTTTATTGCAGCATTGTTCGAAATAGCCAAAATTTGGAAGCAACCTAAGTGTCCCTTAGGTTGGATAAATGGATCAATAAAATGTGGTAGTTATATACAATAGAGCAGTATTCAGCCACAAAAAAAAGAATGAGATCCTGTCATTTGCAGCAACATGCTAGAACTGGAGGTCATTATGTATATGAAATAAGCCAGGCACCGAAAGACAAACATCACATGTTCCCACGTATTTATGGGATCTAAAAATCAAAACAATTGATCCCATGAAGATAGGGAGTAGAAGAATGTTTACCAGAGAGTGGGATGGGTAGTAAGAGGGTGGGGAAGGAGGTATGGATGGTTAATGGGTACAAAAAAAATAGAGAGAATAGATGAGACCTAGTATTTGATAGCTGGGTGACTATAGTCAATAATTTAATTGGACATTTAAAAATAGCTAAAAGAGTATTTTGATTGTTTGTGACACAACAGATAAATGGTTGAGGCGATAGTTGCCCCACTTTATGAGACGTTATCATTACACATTGCATGCCTGTATCAAAGTATCTCATGAACCCCATAAATATATACACCTACTATGTACTCACAAAAGTTAAAAAATTTTAATATTGAAGAAAATGAAAGATAAAGAAAAAGATGGAGAGTTGGCACAGAAACTGAAACTTATAAAAAATATTTTAGAAGGCATTTGGAACTCAGATACCTGCTGTATTAAATTAAGAACTCATTAGGTGTATTCAGTAGCAAACTGGACAAAGCAGAAGATGAGATGTAGACAGCAATGCTAAAGTAGAGAGAGAAAAAAGGATGGGGGAAAAGAGAAGAGCACAAGAACTATGTGGGAAATAGCCCGATAATCTAACGTACATGTAATGAGAGTCTTACTGTGTTTTGACTTCAGAAAGACCTGAGTTGAACTTCAGCCTTCTTACTTACAGGATGAGTAAGTAGTATTCTTGGTAAGTGATCTAACTCCTTCGAGCTTCAGTTTCTGCATGTACAAAATGGGAATAAATGAGCCAACATTTTAGTCTTTTTAAAAGTGAGGTAAGTTATTTTGAAGTATTATCAGAGTGCTGCTTACAGCCATCCTTGCAGTCCAAGAAGCTCCTTCATTTTACCAGCCTCAGAATCAAGACACATACCAACAATTGTAGAACCCTAAAATAAAGGTCCCTAATACTGGACTGCCAGACTTACAGACCTCTGGTCAACATGGAAGATGAAAAGATAGGGATGAAATTCCATTGAATGGCTTTTCCTGTCTCCTGTGCAACAGCAGAGATGACATAGGATAGCCAACTAGAGAAAGGAAAGATAATATAGGCCAGCGAAGAGCAAGATGAGAAATCTAGCAGCTCTACCAGGGCAAGCAACATCCCCTGCCAGAACCCAGGAATCACGTGAAAATAGCTTAGATCTTAGGGATGCTTCCCACCGCCATTATTCAATGGCGACCACAGAAATGGGACGATCTACAGACTGCAGTAGAAGTAATACTCATCTGGGTCCTGACACTTTGTGAAGTCCTCATCCAACCTTCTCCATTTGGGCAAATCCTGTCTTACGGATCAAGACATGAATAAAATGAACTGACAATTCCAGTATTCATTATATTATCACAATTGTATTAATTACTATTATAATTTATTACATGTTATTTCAACTGTAGCTAATCTTTAATGGGCATATACTATGTGCCAGGAACTGCTCTTCATATTTCACATGTATATTAACTCATTTATCATAACAACCTTCCAAAATATTAATATGGCCTCAAGGCCACCCACTTAACAAGGCTCTTTGTCAATCCTAAAGTACTACCTGGGAAACGGGTAATATCTGCTGAGTGCCCACTATACATTTGGAGTCTTTTATACTAGTCTGATTGAATTTTATACTAGTCTGAATAACCTACAGATGTAGTTATATTGTTAACCATTGCTAGCCCCACAGCATTGCTGTAAAACTTGAAGGGGACGGTTATATGAAGTACCCATCACAGTGATCATCACATGGAAAGGAAGAAAGGAACAGAGGAAGGGAAGGGAAGGGAAAGGGAGGGGAGGGGAGGGGAGGGAAGAAGGAAGGAAGGTTAAGTTAAAAGTGTTCTATACATATAAATCTTTTTTTTTTTTTTGAGACAAGTTTTCATGCTGTTGCCCACGTTAGAATGCAGTAGCATGATCATAGCCCTCTACAGCCTCAAATGCCTGGGCCCAAGTGATCCTCCCACCTCAGCCTCCTGAGTAGCTGGGACTAGAGGTGCACGCCACCATGCCTACACCATACATATAATTCACACAGAGAATAAAACTTAGGAACATCTACTTTTATTCTTGCACTTTTTATGTACCTGATGGAAGTTAAATAAGTAACAGATGTGTCAGACCAAATTGTCTGTCTCCAATTTGGTTTAGAGTTGTAAGTCTGAATGTCAAAGCTTACTGGAATGTAGCAGAAACATTATTTTTATTGGTCCCATCTCTATCAAGAAAATCTGAGATTTGCCTGAGGCCCCCAGAATAGCTGCCCCTCTCTAGCAAAGCAGATAACCACAGGGTCCCCTGTCAGGACTCAGATCCATTTATAAAGAGCTGCACAGGTAAAGGAAGAACTCTGAGGTATGAGGCAAACAGGTTTGGGAGGCTGGATCAGTTCCCCATTCCCAGCTTCCCCAGAAGTCAGGATTAGAAAACTTCATCCTGGGCAAATTTATACCCAAACTAACTAAAAACCAAGCTGCACGTTCTTGCTTATAAGTAGGAGCCAAACATTGAGCACACATAGACATAAACATAAGAACGAGAGACACGGCGGACTCCTGGAAAGGGAGGGAGGGAGAGAGGGAGGGAGCAACATCACACCATAATTCTCATGTAACAAACTTGCTCATGTTCCCCCTGTATCTAAAATAAAAGTAGAAATTTTAAAAATGAAAGGAAACTACCTGGAGGTGGCACCTTTCCAAAGGGCTGACACCAGCACTGCATCTACTCACAGGCACGGTAGGTTGTGGGGACAGGCAAGGTCCAGACAGAAGAGGAAAGCTGAGTCTGAAGCTCCTGCTCTTCCCATCAGACGTAATCTCATTTTAAGTTTGGCCTCAAGGTTTCCAGAAACCTACTTAGATCTTACATAGCCTCTGTGTGTGACTAGAATATAATCCAGAAAATCCACTGAGAAAATGAAGATGTCAGCTTCTAGGTTCACCCTGGGCCAGAGCAGGTGGTGGGACTCTGCAGTTCCTGAAGCTAGAAGGAAGATCTTCAATGTCCTGGCCTGGCCTTGATTTATGAAAAGTAACCACTCTTTATTGAGCTTATGCCAAGCATCAAACACCGCACACTTTACAAAACTCTCCTGAAAGTGGCATGTTGTGGAACTATCATCCCAATTTAAATAAAGAAAACAGATTGGGAGATGTGAAGTCTCTGCTCCAGGTCTCCTATTGGCAGGTGCAAGAATGTAGAGTCAGGTCTGTCTGATCCTGAGCTCAGGAAGGCTTGTTTCTCTACACAACATTCTGTTCTGATTATTGACCTATTGCCCTGAACCACACACTGCACTAGAAGACCCTGTAAAGACATGACTTTAATTCTCACAACCTACTTGCAAGTAGAAAAGAAAACTTTTGGCCATACCAAATGTCCATCAAGGTTTTCTCTAGCACTGTATTTACCTCTCACTGGTAAGAAGAAAGCAGTTGGCTCGATCTTCTAAACATGTGCCCTATAACTCCAGGGTCCTAAGAAAACCACTAATTCTAAGTTCTCATTCATGGAGAGACATACCACATTTATAGACAGGAAGTTTTAACACTTAGAAAAACATTGATGTTCTCTAAAGCTAACCTATAAATTTGATGCAACTCCATTCAAGAAAAGTTTTTTCAAGAGATTTGACAAATTGAAATGTACTTTTGAAAGAAAATAGACCACATCACTTCTGAAGACGAATGAAGCGGAGGAACTTCCCCTACTAGATGCAAAGACTAACTTCATGACTGAAACATCAAAAGCAATGGCAACAAAGCCAAAATAGACAAATGGGATCTATTCAAATGTAAGAGCTTCTGCATAGCAAAAGAAACTATCATTAGAGTGAACCAGCAACCAACAGAATTGGGAAAAAATTTTGCAATCTACCCATCTGACAAAGAGCTAATATCCAGAACCTACAAATAACTTAAACAAATTTACCAGAAAAAAACCAAACAACCCCATCAAAAAGTGGGCAAAGGATACAAACAGACACTTTTCAAAAGAAAAGATTTATGCAGCCAACTAACATACGAAAAAATGCTCATCATCACTGGTCATTAGAGAAATGCAAATCAAAACCACATTGAGATACCATCTCACGCCACTTAGAATGGCAATCATTAAACAATCAGGAGACAACAGATACTGGAGAGGATGTAGAGAAATAGGAACACTTTTACATTATTGGTGGGAGTGTAAATTAGTTCAACCATGTGGAAGACAGTGTGGTGATCCCTCGAGGATCTAGAAATAGAAATATCATTTGATACAGCAATCTTATTACTGGGTATATACCCTAAGGATTATTAATCGTTCTATTATAAAGACACATGCACACGTATGTTCATTGTGGCACTGTTTACAATAGCAAAGACTTGGAACCAGCCCAAATTCCCATCAATGATAGACTGGATAAAGAAAATGTGGCACATATACACCATGGAGTACTATGTAGCCATAAAAAAGGATGAGTTCATGTCCCTTTACAGGGACATGGAGGAAGCTAGAAACCATAATTCTCAGCAAACTGACACAAGAACAGAAAGCCAAACACTGCATGTTCTCACTCCTAAATGGATGTTGAAGAATAACATCACACACCAGGGCCTGTTGGTGGATGCGGGGTATAGGGGAGGGATAGCAGGGGATGGGGGAATTGGGGAGGGATAACATTAGGAGAAATACCTAATGTAGGTGATGGGTGGATGGATGCAGTAAACCACCATGGTATGTGTATACCTATGTAACAAACCTGCATGATCTGCACATATACCCCAGAACTTAACATATAATAATTAAAAAATATATACAGATGTGTAATGATTAAGAATGGCATTAACTAGAACACCATTCTGCCTTACTAACAGGACTAGAAAAAAGGAACAATGAACCAAAATAGCACAGAAAGAGATCTTCATGTACATGGAACTATAATGTATAAAAGAAATGACACAAGAGAAAGGAGGGACAATTAACTCCACAGAGCTGCAAAATTTGGTTCTCCATGTTTAAAAATTGCAATTGCATCTCTATCTCATATTTTCCACAAAATCAACCTCTGCGTGTGTGTGTGTGTTTGCATGTGTGTGTTTCTTTCTGTCCTTGAAATAAGAAAAGATTCTTTAAACAAAATTCAGAAAATTCTAGCAATAAAATAAAAAATTGATACATTTGACTTCATTAAAATTAACAGTCATTATTCATCAAAAGATGACTCAAAGAAAGAGAAAGAACAAGGTAAAACCCAGAGAAAATTTCCGAGAAATAGATGACTAACAAAATATTAATATCAAGAATCTATAAACAGCACCTATGAAAAATATTTTTTAATTTTTTTTGAGATAATCTCACTCTGTTGCCCAGGCTGGAGTGCAGTGGTGCATTCTTGGCTCATTACAACTTTTGCCTCCCGGGTTCAATCAATTATCCTGCTTCAGCCTCCCAAGTAGCTGGGATTACAGGCATGCACCACCACACCCGGCTAATTTTTTTGTATTTTTAGTAGAGACAGGGTTTCGCCATATTGGCCAGGCTGGTCTCCAACTCCTGACCATGTGATCCACCCTCCTCAGCCTCCCAATGTGCTGGGATTACAGGTATAAGCCACTGTGCCCAGCAAAAAATATTTTTTTAAATGCAAACAATGCAATAAAAAAATTAGCAGCAGCCATGATCAGGTATTTTCACAGACAATGAAACACTTATAGCTAGTAACATATGAAGAAATGCTAAGCCTTGGTAGCAATCAGGAAAATGAAAAAATAAGATAATGAGAATTCATTCAGTTGGAAAAATAAGAAGTCTGACAATACTCAGTGTTCAAGGGAATATGGTTTAATGTAGATATTTTATGCATTGCCAGGTGGAGTGTAAAATGATACAAATGCTTTGGCATTACCTTGTAAATGTGGACAGCCAGCTACCCAGAGACCCAATAGCAGAATGAACAAATAAAGCATGGATATTTCACCCACTGGAATATTATACAGATACACAAAGTAACATATTAAAGGATACTGGAAAAAAAATGTCCCAGAAGACAATATTCAGTAAGATACTTTTTACAATGTTCAATGCAAGTAAAACTAAACAATTTTGGGTTAAAGGTATTATGTGTGATTAAAACTTTTGAAAAATAAACAAGATAATAATCACAACCTTTAGAATGGTGATCACCTCTGTGGTGTAGAAGAGGCAGATAGATGGGATGAGGAAAGAGCCCGTGGGTAGATGTAAGTTATTAGTAGTACATTCTTCTTAGTTGAGTTATAGGTTCCTAAGTGTTTATTACATTTTTCAATAAATAAAAGAGGACCAATTATAATAATATATAATGGAAAGAATTATGATTAATCAAATTCAGGATACCTGAGGTCAAATTTTAAAAATCTAGGATATATATGCAATTGAATATTGGCAAGTTCCAAAACTGCCATCTATTAAAAGTACCTGTCTGCCATCCATTAAAAGTAACTGCAGATTAGAGACTTGTGGCCATGTGGCTCTGCCTTTTACCCCTTTACCCCTGAGCACAGATAGCAGGTAGATCTGCAGCCCCCTAATCCCGCAACCACTTTTCCTTGAAATGCCATGGCAGACATCAACAATGGACCTGCCAAGACTTCAAACTCTTTCTCCACACAGCTCTCCACAGTCACCTGGGACAAAGCGTGTGGAATAGTGGGTGAGTTCTATACACAGAAGCCACATCAAGATGTTCAGAATTGCAGACAATTCAGAGAGGAAGAATTCAAGGGTCATAGGTAAGGGGAGAGGAGAAAAGTCTGCTAATGAAAAATGAGAAGACCATGAGACTGCCCTGTGGCTCCCAGCCTGACAAAGTCCTGAGGTCAAGCTCCCTCCTGCCTTGGTCCCAGAGAGAAAGAGAAAATCAGGATAGACAATAGCATATTTAACTTGACATATGGAAAATATGCTATGCTATGAGGTGTGGAGGCTGCAAATAGAAAGCAATTTCCCGAAGAAAGATCTCTCTTCGTGGGTGATGGGGTCATTTGGGGTCCCTGCGGAAAGATTGAATATTGAGAGCTCAGGAAGGAAATGTGATTCCTCCAATGCCTCCCTGGATGCTCACAGCAAGCAGGACCTTAGCCAAGACAGATGATGCCAAAGAAGACCCGAGGGCACAGCTGATATCAGCAGCCTCTTCGCTCCAATTGCCCCAAGAGCTCCTCAGCGCCAGAACCACAACTCAGAACAGGTATCCCAGCAAATGTCAGAGAGATACAGTCTGAGGCACCTGTGTTGCATAGATACAGTTCTTTCTTTGGTCTAAAGCCAAAGTCTTTTGGGCCTGAGACTTGAGTCATTTATGAAGGACATCTAAGGGAGGAAAGGAGGAAGACAAATAAGAAGGAAGAGACCATCTTTCTCTTGTAAACTCCTTAGTGGCCTGGGAAGCAGCTGTGTATTTTTTACAGCAACTTTACTACCTAGCAGTATATGGGGCATAGTATATTCTCAATAAGTATTGTCTATTTCCTACTCAATTCCTCCAATCCATCAGGCTCATTTAAGCAACAGGGAATATTCAGGGGAAGGATGTGTCATGCAAGCATTAAATAGGCTCAGAGGCTGGCAGTGGAGGGGTATCAAGGGAGAAACAAAGGAAAGCAGTCCTGTCAAGGGAACTGTGTATCTTGGAAGGTTTGCTTGCAGCCCAAGATCTCAGCGAGGGCAGAGTAATAGGAGGATTAACACCTCACAGAAAATTGTCACCATGTAAGAATAATAAAGACAGGCCTGGCGCGGTGGCTCAAGCCTGTAATCCCAGCACTTTGGGAGGCCGAGGAGGGTGGATCACGAGGTCAAGAGATCGGGACCATCCTGGTCAACATGGTGAAACCCTATCTCTACTAAAAATACAAAAAATTAGCAGGGCATGGTAGCGCGTGCCTGTAATTCCAGCTACTCAGGAGGCTGAGGCAGCAGAATTGCCTGAACCCAGGAGGTGGAGGTTGCGGTGAGCTGAGATCGCACCATTGCACTCCAGCCTGGGTAACAAGAGCAAAACTCTGTCTCAAAAAAATAAAATAAAATAAAGACAGAATATTTTATGTGGTGGCCCAGGGCAGTGGAGTGAACACAAAATCAAAAAATCACAAGTCTAAAGTAAGGTGTCCTTTCTCAGTTTTCTCATCTGTTAAGTGGGTATGATGCCTACCAAAGTTGTGTAAGGATTAAGTGATATGGATATGGAGGTGGAAGTATGAAAAAAAAACTGAAATCTTGTAGAAACACAAGGAAAGGTCACTGGCAAGTGCTAAGCCAACTCAACGATGTGTCTAGGTATAGGCAAGTTGCAAATTTTTGGAAACAAAAGTCCGGGAAGATACAGTGCCCAAACCCAAGTCCTGAACTGGTTTAGGCACAGCAGAAAAGCACTGAACCCCTGTGAATAAGATTTGCCCAGCACTCCCTGCTATGGCAGGTGCATGTCAAGAGCAGCAGAACCATCATCTGTGGTTAGACAGAGAGGGTAAGTCAGCACTCCACTGGGAGACTTTCCCTAAGTCTCTGTGAAGATCCCACCACATTCATCTTGTGGGTTGGGAAATAGTAAGCCATGGAACCACCCCCAGGCAGCTCCCAGAAAATAGCTCCCAAGGACTGGCCCTACTTCCACAGATTCATTGTATTAGTCACAACTCTCTTGTGTGCAGTTTCCTGCCATTTGTGATTCACTTGTCATATACTTTCTTTAAGTTCTCCCAATCCCGTCACATCTGTCAGTATTTTTATACCCATTTATCAGATGAGAAAACTGAGTCCCAAACTGGCCCAAAGTCATATAAGTGGTTTGTGGCAAAGTCAGGATTTAAGCTGATATATTCTTGGCCACAAAGCTAATGTTTGGGAACTCAGTGTAATAAATTCATCAGAACAACAACCAGAAAGTGCTGGGACAGTTTGTGAGTTTCTTTTTTGGCTGATTGGGGCATGGGGTGGAGCGGGTAGGATTACTCTTTGAGCCAAAGGTCCTTCAAAAGAGTGCACGTTGGGGATCAAGGTGAGGTTCTGATGTCCATTTGATCATCTTTTAGCCACAGACTCAAGAGTAGCTAGACTCTAGCTCTTCCTTGTAGGCTCCAGTGGAGGAAGCAGTAGGTATTAGGAAACAAAGCATCACCCAGTATCCACAGGATAGAGGTCTATGATATAAGCTGATTCTATATTCATGGATCTAGAACCACATGAATCTAAATCTTGAAATCAGTGCTAGAACCTCTGAAGATAGAAGGAGAAAAAGAGAGACCATCAGCCCCAAGAAGGGTTTGGCCTAAATTACCTACCAAGAGGTACTCTCGGAATGGGAGGGAAAGAGGGAAGACCAAGCTGAATCTCCCCATGGGAGCATGGGAGGAAAGAGGGTCTGTGTCCAGCATTTCAGAGTGACCGTGCCCCCTCCCAAACACACACACACAACATAAATTGAAGCACAATTAAGATCTCATGCTTTGACCAATCAGCCCTCTTTCCTCATAGGAGAATTGAAAATGGGCTTTAGAAGAAAGAACTGCAAGAAGAGAAAATACAATTAACTTTCTATTCATCCCAATGGGGTGCAGAAGAGAGGACCTCCAAGTGTACAGGAGTAGTACCCTGAGACAGGACATTAGGGGAAGTGGGAGAAAAATAAAATAAGAACTTCTCCAAACTACATGTGGTCTTGAGCCCTGACAGATGCTAGGGTGCCTCTGAACATTCACTCTTAAGCGTAGTCTGGTCTTCTCCAGGGAAGTGGAGGAAGAGCAGAAAGGTTCAAAGGAGATAAGGGAGTTTAGAGCAAAGCAGCCTTCAACTCCCTAGCCCCTCTGCTCCTCAATTTTCTGTACCTTCTAGCCTCCTCTCCAGAGCTCCTGGCTTCATATTCTTCTATTTCTCCTTGAGGGAAAATTCTATTTCTCTTGGTTGATTCTCCCATGGCTCCTCCTAGAATCCTTGGTAACCAGGAGATGCTTTGTAAATGGTAATGCAGCAGATAAGGGGCATAGGAGCTCTGATTTGATTAATGAGCCTGGCACAGTGCCTGACATATAATATGTGCTCAATACATACCTGTTGAACAAATGGCTGAGGCCCTCTGTTTTGCCTACATGAACAATAGTACTAAAGGCTGGCGTTGCTGCAGGAAAGCTTTGACTCTGGTAAGCCCTCTCTACTGAGCTTTGCCCAGGCAGATTCTGAGCTTCCCATCATGGCTACTGGCCCACCACTTCTTGCTCCCACCATCTCTCAGGAGGTAAGAGTAGAGTAGAGGACTGTAAAAAAGAAGGATGCATTCTTTTAATTGAGAAGATTCTGACATGACTATATTTTATTTCTCTCCCTCTTTAAGAGTCATTGAAGGAGCAATCCTTAACTTTTTGTTTACTAAATGCCCCATCCTCGCTCATACTTCCATGCCTTTGTGCATTCTGGTACCCTCACTAAATTGCCCTTGTTCATTTGTTAAAAGTCTTGCTCAAGAATACCTTCTTTCCAGTTGCCAGTAAGCCCCTTGAAGACAGAGCAGTTGCTATCCATTTTCATTCATCTGTTTTCCTTGCAAACTACCTTCAGTCCACACAAGCAATCCCATCCCCACCCCAAGTAACAGAACAAGCAGTCCTGATGTCAAAGCTCCTAAGGAGTAAATTATTTTCCCTATTAGACCCCAAATCAATAGGATGACCTCAAGTTATCAGGGGCTACATGGGAGGGTAAGGAAGAAAGCAAACCTGAGAAACAGATGCTGTATGCCAACAATGCTCGTGCCAGAAGTCCACACCTAGACTCTTCACTGTGTAAAGCTACAGATCCTTTCTCTGTTTTTTTGTTTGTTTGTTTGAGCCAGTTTGAGTCAGATTTTCTGTCACTTGCATCTGAAACAAACTTGGCTAATATAAATATCACCACATCCCCAGGGATCTAACAGATCATGGTACATACAGCACATTAAATAAATATTTAATTAAATTCAGCAACTCAGTAGCAGCCTATCGAAACCCTGGCCTTTAAAAGCGTGACTTAACATCACTCTATGTCTTCTTGGGACAAAGAAAATTTCCGTGTTCTATTTTGACTGCTGATCTCATTGCACTATCACTTTCGTTTCTCGGGAACTGCTATGAGGAGAAGCTTATTGTCTTCTAACTTTTGGAAGAGCACTCCTAATTAAAGCAATATTAAACAGTAATAACTGTCTTATAGTTTTATGGCAATGCCCATGATCACATAAATAAGCATTTTATATGCAATTAGCATTTTATATTTATTCAATCCTAAAACTATCTAGCATTTTTATTAATCAAATAAAATAGCATTTAATAGATATGGTTGTTTTAGCTTCTGAAATTAGCCACATATAAAATAGCACTACATTCAAGTATGCAGTACATTGCCCCAAAAGAACAATATGTGCTCAGCACAATTTCCATCAACACGGCGCCTGTATTCACCCAAATAAGGTAAAACCAACATTTACCAAAATTCTGTCATCATTTGCATGATACTTTTGTGATTTCTGCTTTAGCTATGTGCCGCGGTACTATTATTTATTTTAAATTTTTCTTTAAATAGACTCATTTTGTTCATTTAAATAATTTTATTTTACAAAGAAAAATTTATATCATGAGTTTGATATGCCAGCTATTCTGTAAGACAATATTAAAATGAAGGCATAACAATTAGCATAAAAATGTTTATCTCTGCACCAATCTGAAGTCATTCTCTATATCAACTATGGTATTACGGTACATTTGGGGGAAACATGTGAATTAAACTATTACACTCATATCTCCAAGGGCATCTTGTCTAACACCTTCCTGAGCCTACCTGTGTCACATGACATCTACCTGTTCAGCTCTCACCTCCCACATGGAGTCCCTCCCTTGGACCTCCCTGTAGCGAGCCTTCTCTTTATTAAGCATTTATGTATTTGTTGATTGACTAGGAACTGTCAGTAAAAAGTTAAAATTACCTTTTACATGGGCCAGGCACCATGCCTTATGCCTGTAATCCCTGCACTTTGGGAGGCTGAGGTGAGCGGATCACAAGGTCAAGAGATCGAGACCATTCTGGCCAACATGGTGAAACCCCTCCATCTCTACTAAAAATACAAAATTAGCTGGGTGTAGTGGTGCATGCTTGTAACCCCAGCTACTTGAGAGGCTGAGGCAGGGAATCACTTGAACCCAGGAGGTGGAGGTTGCAGTGAGCCAAGATTGCGCCACTGCACTCCAGCCTGGTAACAGAACAAGACTTCGTCCCCCCACCTCCCACAAAAAATTATCTTTACATGGTGAATGACCTCTTTAATCTCTCAGGGTGATTGCATTTAAGCAAAGGATGCATTTCTGAAGGTGTCAGACAATTTAACACAAGTATATTTCAAGACCTAGGGATAAATATGAAGTAAGGGGTTTGGGTCCTAGAAACACCTAAATCAGCAAGCACTCTTGCATGTTTGATTTTAAGGCTGCTTTTCATTTTCTCAGAACAGAGCCTAACATTCCACAGAGTGCTTCCACCTACACCACCATCCAGCATATCATGGCAGCCATCTGGCCTTCCTCATAGTATTTTAGCAGTTCTGCCTTCTGGACCAAACTTACTGACATTCAGGTGCAATTTTCAGGACTAGTAATGTTCCTTAATGAACACTTGGGTGACATTGTTATAGGGTATAAAAAAGGATTTCCAATTATAATAACAGTGAGTGTTAAAATAACAGCACAATGATTACCAAAATGACTTGCAGCCTTCCAATGCCTACAAGCAACAAAAAGATTCACTGGATGTGGACAAAGAATGGGCTATTTCGGTTTACCAGTTCAAGGGTGAGCAGAGTTTATAGTTCAGCCATCTGGCTTTGAAATCTTGTAATTTGTAAGACAAAATAATGGGAGGATCAAATCGTTTCCAAATGTGTCCATAAAGTAACAATTAAAACTTCCACATTACACTCTTCAAATCTGCTAATTCAATTTCACATGGATTGCATTGTTGCTGTGAAGAGTCTTTCAGAAGGGAAGAACTAGGAAGTACCATAGGCTGAGAAGGTGGTGGGAAAAGCCTCTTGGTGGTGCTTTGTAGGGAAATTTGCCAAGGGTGGTGGGGGATACAGTGTTTGCCATTTGTCACCACTACAGACACAGCAAGGCTCAGTGCAGAACTGTTTAGTACATTATCACAATTGATTCTTATATCCTATTTTACAGCTCAGAAATCCAGAGGCACAGAGAGGTTCCAGGATTTTCTGACCTTTGCAGGGCCCAGGAGAAGGTAGTCTTTACTTTGGGAAAGGAGAAGTGAGGGCAGATAGAGCAAAGGGCTCTGTAACACCCAGAGCGATGCAGAGTAGGGGAGCTTAGTAATAGGCCACATGGAAGTAGGGGGCACAAGCCATGTGGAAGGCAGCACTCTCTGCAACAGAAAAGTAAAAAATACATGGAGTAAGGAGTGGAAGGCCTTAGAAATTCAGGGGAGGGAAACAGCAGCTGGAGAGCATGGGAGAAAGGTGAGTAGGAGAGACAGTATAGATTGTGATGGCTACAGAAAAGGGGTACCCTGCCCCTGCAGTGGTAAGGTGGGGTCCTAGGTGGCTGCAAAGTGTCCCTGAGGCTTTGCACCAGGCCTGAGGCTAAATAGGGAGAGGAGGAGGCTCCGATAGGGTTTGCAACATCAGAAGGGGAAACGCAACTTGACCACTTTTTATCCATGAGACCTGGGTGGCTATCACTGCTGTAAGGACTGACTGAATAACACAAGTCAAAGTGCTCCCCAAATTGTGAAGCAGATTAAATGAGCTGTCTCAGGTTAGAGGGCTCTCCCTGCCCCTGCTGAGAAGGGAGCATGGCTGGACTCCTGCCAATACTGCACACATGAGATGACACATTTCTATCACACTCTGTCCTTGAGCTTACTGGGAGTGACTAAGTAATCATGCAAATCCATCTGCATTATATGCCCCAAACCTCTAATAGAATTTGTTCAAATAAAATTTTCTAAATCCATGCAGGACCCCACTAGCCAGCAGCAAACTTTTACTTGCACAGAAGCAATGCTTACCTTCCCAGTGCTCAAGCCCTACCAGGCTCTCTGATGCATCCTTGCAACTTCCTCCGCTTGGACATCCTCCTACCCCTTGCTCCCCACCATAGTACCACCGTGCCTATGTAGAAAGCCTCCCAAACCCCACAGAGCAGAGCAAATGCTTCTCCTCAGTGCACCCATATTCTCCAGGTATCTGTTTACTTCTTATTCTCTCCATCACAAGAAAATTTCTGGGGCAAAGACTACCTCTTACTCCTCCTTATATCTTACTACCTAGCAGAGTAGCCAGCATGTACTGAACACAACTCAATAAACTGACTCTATGACTGACGCTCCAGAAACACCATGGAATATGGACCAAGTGGTCATGATATGTGGAAGTTCTCTTCATTATGCTGACGTTGTGCTGTCAATACTCTACTTTTTAAAATTTATTTTAAAAATTTATTTATTATACTTTAAGTTCTGGTGTACATGTGCAGGTTTGTTACATAGGTACACATGTGCCGTGGTTTGCTCCATCCATCGCCCAGTCATCTACATTAGGTATTTCTCCTAATGCTATCCCTCCCCAATCACCCTATCCCCTGATATCCATCCCCTAGCCCCACACCCCCCAGGCCCCGGTGTGTGATGTACCCCTCCCTGTGTCCATGTGTTCTCACTGTTCAACACCCACTTATGGGTGAGAATATGCAGTGTTCAGTTTTCTGTTCTTGTGTCAGTTTGCTGAGAATGATAGAGAATTATGGTTTCCAACAGAATGGCAAAATATTTTTGCAATCTACTCTACTTTAAAATTTTACCCTGCTGAACTTTGCCTATCTTAGTGGATGTAGCACAATTTGCCTTTTTTCTCCTTATTTATTTGTTTTTAATGAATGATATTTAAAGGATAAGTCTATCTAAATGATATTTAAAGGGAAAGTCTAAAAAATAAAGAAAAATGTTTGAAACTCTGGCTGGTAGGTAGCTCTAAGTCAGAGCTTCCCTGAAAGGGGGAACCCAAGGCTGTAAGGACAAGCACTGCACAAGCTCCAGCCGCATTCAACAAATGCCTCCAGGTCCCCAAAGCAACATTCCCATTAAGATGCCTTTAGAGAATGTAAACAAATTTACAAGAAAAAAAAAACATCAAAAAGTAGGCAAAGGATATGAACAGACACTTCTCAAAAGAAGAGATTTATGCAGACAACAAACATATGAAAAAATACTCATCATCACGGTCATTAGAGAAATGCAAATCAAAACCACATTGAGATACCATCTCACGCCAGTTAGAATGGCGATCATTAAAAAATCTGGAGACAACAGATGCTGGAGAGGATGTGGAGAAAAAGGAACAGTTTTACACTGTTGATGGGAGTGTAAATTAGTTCAACCATTGTGGAAGACAGTCTGGTGATTCCTCAACGATCTAGAAATAGAAATATCATTTGACCCAGCAATCCACAACTAGGCACATACCCTGAGGATTGTAAATCATTCTATTATAAAGACACATGCACACATATGTTCATTGTGGCACTGTTTACAATAGCAAAGACTTGGAATCAACCCAAATGCCCATCAATGTTAGACTGGATAAATAAAATGCGGCACATATACACCATGGAATACTATGCAGCCATAAAAAAGGATGAGTTCATGTTCTTTGCAGGGACATGGATCAAACTGGAAACCATCATTCTCAGCAAACTGATGTAAGAACAGAAAACGAAACACCACATATTCTCACTCATAGGTGGATGTTGAACAATGAGAATACATGGACACAGGGAGGGGAACATCACACACCAGGACCTGTTGGGGGATGTGGGGGCTGGGGGAGGAATAGCAGGGGGTGGGAGGATAGGAGAAGGATAACATTAGGAGAAATATCTAATGTAGGTTGTGAGGGGGATGGATGCAGCAAACCACCATGGCATGTGTATACCTATGTAACAATCCTGCACCATCTGCACATGTACCCCAGAACTTAAAGCATAATAATAATAATAAGATGCCTTTAGAAACATGCCAGTTTTACAATGCTAAAAGCTGGAAAATATCTAGTGCTGGTCTTCCAATACTAAATAAGGGATCTGGCCCCTTCTCTGTTTCTGAGAATTCACATTCATTCTCCTCATTCCCTGTGAGAACCGCTTTACTCTTCTCTCTTCACTGTGGTTTGGCCTAACTATGGCAGCCGTTATTCAAGAGGTATAGGTCTTCTTCTGGAAAATTAAAATTATTCCAGTTCCTGTATCTCAGAGGCTGAATTCCCCAGGGGTTCAGTGACTCATCTATCACCCTCGAGGTGTGCAATTTGATCCATTTGATTTGTTGTGTGCTTAGTACCTCAGCAGATCCCTCTAGGAGGATCAAGGACACGGGAGGCATGAGACCTGGTAGCCTCCTACCACCTGAGGCGAATACATTCCACTGACTACAATGATGTCCCTGTGCTGTTTGTTGATTGGCAGAAAAATAGTTTTAAGAAAGCACTTTTACTTTTTTATTTAATAGCTCTCTTATCTGTACAATATAAGCTTCAAGCTGATGGCATAATGACAGGCAGCTTTTGAAAAGAGACCCTGATGGTGAGAAAGGCAGGACTACCTGAGGGTCAGGTTGAAAGATGAGAGACTGAAGAGCTCAGACAGTCACTTTGTTGTCTGTTTTCAGTGGCTCTGTTGGCCAGCTAGTTTTTCCTGCCACAGATAATGCTGCAATTAACATTCTAAAATACAGGCTCTTGCCCATTTCTAATATTCCTTCCTTATGGAAATTCCTATGGCTTTAATTACTGAATGCAGGGGTATAAACATTTTAAGACCATTTGACACATACTGTAAAAGCACCCTTCCACCAGAAGTTCGTAAGAGCCTGGCATTGGACACGCCATTACTTACTATCTTTTTAAATTATATGAGCAGAAAGGAATAAGCAGTATATTTTCAGTTTGCATTAATTGGATCATTAAAAAATACTTGACTCTCCAAAAGACAGAGGAGCTAAATTATTGAGGGTGACTTGTATTCTTAGGACTGATGGGCCCAGGGGAATTTTTTTAAACAACATCAAGTTACATAATATGGATGTATGTTATAATTTTAAGTCAAGGAGAGTGCATAAGAACTGTAACTGAAGATGATTAAGAAGTATCTTTCCCTATAGATACCCAGCCTTCATACCAACCCTGTCTCTCCAGCGTCTCCACCACCTTTCAAATACAGCCCACAGCCAGCCCCCAAGTGTACAGTGGATGGCACTGACAAATTCAGCTCTCTGGTACCTTGTGTGGTGGTGCCATAGAATTAGTCCATGACAGACATCCCGGTACTAACAGGCAGGGAAGAGCGTTCATTGCACTGCCAGATAATGGCATTACTGAGCATGATCAAACAATATAGGAATGCATAATTCCACAAAGAAAATTCTATAAACAGCTGGAGGAGACCCCACCAAAAGCAACAGAGAAATTTAATCAAGGCACTGAATAATCTGGGCTGAAGGAGAGGAGAAACCAGAGACCCTACTACTAGACATGATAGAAAGCTCAGTGTTCTCCACAAGAAGAGAGCAGCAGTGTTACACTGAACAAATACCTTCCCCACAGTATCCCAGGCCCTGCGGGAGCACAGACACCCAAACATTACAACCCAGCCCTGCTACTTACACTGGGCAAGATATCGAGCCTCTCTGGGCCAGGGACCATATTCCCTCAAACGGCTGAGGTGAAGATTGATGAGATAACAGAGCATACTATCTAGTGCCTCAGAAGCCATGGAATAAAGGGTAGCTGTTATTCTTAATAATTATGGTAATGATTCATGGCAAAAATCTTTATGTGTATGTAATAATTTACTTTAAAATTTCCAATACATTCTGAAACTTGCTTTATAAAAATTCAGTTCTATTCTCAGAAACCCAGACCAATCATGTAGATATGACTGTTTCTTCAATAATATCATAGACGAAAACATGCCCAGTCTGCCTCCCAAGGCTAGCACGACTTGAGAAAGAGATGCTAAAGAGCTTGTAAACAATTAAAATGCTAGATTTTATTTGAAACAGTTAATTGATCTCCAGTTACACTAGGACAACAAGGCTTGAGCCTGCCGTGACGAGTGTGGGAGCCACTAGCCACATGTGGCTATTCAATTTAAATTCATCAAAGTTTTAAAATTCAGTGAAGTTTAAAAATTCTGTTTCTTAGTCACACAAGCTACATTTCCAATGCACATATTGCTAGTGACTACCATTCCAAATGGCACAGATACAGAAAATTCCCATAATCCCAGGAAATCCTACTGTTCAGTCTGGTTAACACAAACTGAACCTCCTGGCAACCAGACCCTGAATACACACACACTCCAAAGGCATGGCAGAGCAACCGAGATTCAATCGCTTTCTTTTCCCCAGCTTCGTGCCTAAGTCCCTGTATTCAAATAAGCCATTTTTAGTGACAGCTACAGATCTCTTTGAGAAGTGATGAAAGCAATGGATTCTACCTTTAGGAAAAACAATGAACATGGGAACATAAACACACAATCACACATGAACACAGAATCTGCAATGTCAGAGTTTCAGGATATACACACCCACAGAACCCCCCAGCTAGGAAATACAATCTAGAGAACCCAAAGGACCATTTATCAAATGGTTGACTTAAGCTGAGGGGATCACCTAGGAGGATTTGTGAGGGAACACAACTCAAGAAGCTCTCCAAATTCTACTTCACACCACTTTATTTGGGTTATCTTTTTTTGCTTATACAGAAATGGCCAACTCTCTAGCTTTTTACTTAGTACTAGACTTGCTCCATCCCCACTCTGAGACTTTCAGGTCATGGCTGAGTTTAGATTTTAGATAGAGGACAATGGGCAGCCATTGGAACGTTTTAAGCAGGAATGTGAGCTAATCTTATTTGCCTTAGAAAATCTGTTGAGAGAGCCAGGTACAGTGGCTCATGCCTGTAGTTCCAGCACTTTGGGAGGCCAAGGCAGGCAGATCATGAGGTCAGGAGATTGAGATCATCCTGGCTAACACAGTGAAACCATCTGTAATAAAAATACAAAAAATTAGCTGGGCGTGGTGGTGTGCACCTGTAGTCCCAGCTACTTGGGAGGCTGAGGCAGGAAAATCCCTTGAACATGGGAGGTGGAGATTACAGTGAGCTGAGATTGCACCACGGCACTCCAGCCTGGGTGACAGAGCAAGACTATGTCTCAAAAAAAAAAAAAATCTGTTGAGTGAAGAATTGCCCGTGGAGAGCAAATTGTGGAAACCAGAGAAGGAAACCACGTTAACAGGTGACCGGGATCCTGACATGCAGCAGTGGTGTGTGCTGCTCGTGGCAGTGGAGATTGAGAGAACTGGGAAGATCTGAAACACGTTTTGGAGATGAGGCTGGTGGCATTGTTTCTGGACTGCAAGTAATGGGTAAAAAAAAGGAAGGGTTTTTTAGCTGGAGCAGCTGTGGTATAGATAGGAAAAGGAACAGATTTGCTGGGAATTGGCAATGAGGAATAGGGGAACAAGCATTCTGTTTTGACCTTTGAGATATTCAACTGGGATCCAAGTGGAAATATCAAGCAAGGAATTTGAGATACAAGGCAGGAGTTAGAGGTACAACTTTTGGAAACTTTCACCTTATAGATGATATTTAAAGCATCTCATCACAGCACTGAATAGAATTGTTTAGGGAGTGATATAAGCAGAGCTTAGAAGAGCACCTTGGAAATAGCCCAAGAAAGGCTAACACAAGGGTCAGAGGAGTTGGAAAGAAGAAAGAAATCAGAACAGAGGGGTGTGGGAGGTAGGAGAATGACAAACTCTGATGTCACAACGTTTAAGAAAAGTCAGTGTTTTTGGGAGGAAGGGATGGTCATCAGTGTTAAAGGCTGCTGAGAGCATGAAGAACAGCAGCAGAATACTCTCCATGCCTTGCGGCTACCAAAACCCAACTGGAACAGGGGAAAGGGAGAATAAGAGCAGAGAGAGTGACTAGATGTACTTCTTTCTGGTAGTGCCTTAATCTCCTGATGCAGCATCTTTGATAACATTCCTTGCTTATGAGAAACACCAATGTAGCCTCCATGACCACGGACCATCCTGGAGAATAGTTTCTGGAGTAACAACCCAGGCTCTTGGCCAAAATTAGAATGTACCTGTTCCCTGCGTTACCACACAGTGGGTGTCTGCAACCCCTTGTCTCCACTGCTGTCTCAAACCCAAGCTCCCTCTTATTCTCCTTCTTGAGTCCCATGATGAATATTTTTAAACATGCCATTATTGCAAATAACCCACTGATTAGCTGATTAAAGAGACAGATCAATTTGTGGACTGATGCCAATAAGTTTTACCTTCGGTTCCAAGAGACAACCAAAAAGGAAAGAAAGAAATGTAAGGAATGAAGAACTTTTGGGGAGGCTGAATCAAATTACAAATGATTAAAAAATAATAGACCTTTATATATTTATTTTTAGAAGCATTAGACTACTGAGTTTTAATTTCATATTATTACAAATATGCAAAGTTAACAACATACTGTTAATTAGGTAAGCTTCATTTAACATATATAGCACTTTATACAAAACAAAACGAGATATACAGTATCTCCTAAATAATTTGGAGGTTGATTGTTTTTAAATATTAAAATTATGTAGCAAATTATTACATAGTTTAATTAACTATAATATTGAAAGAAAGAGGCATTTTTATTCTTCAAGAAATTTAAATCAAATTATATTTAAATATTTAATTAAAAGTGGAATTTACATATAATTTTATAATTTTAGAAATCTGGTAGACAGCAGTGTTATTCATATGAAATAATCCCTCCTATCTCCAAAGTTCATAATATAATAGCATTTGGATTCTTATGACTTTAAGGTTAAAACAGAGGATAATTTCAAGGCCTTGGAATGAATATGTAAATCTTATGATAGTGAATTAAGGAAAAAGCTCTTTTCTCTCTTAGGAGTGCTTTCAGGCATATTTCTCCAGACGAGACCCACAGCTTAAAACTTCTTTTCTAATTAAGATTTTAATGTGGTCAGATTATATTAAAGATGAAAACCATCCTTCCCCTCTTTTTTTTTCTTTCAGTCCACTCTCTTTATAAACAGATTTCCACAAGAGTGGCTACTTATTAAAAGTAAGCAACACATGTAAAATCAAATTTCACCAGTCAAAATATAAGAATATAACATGCCAAAACTAGCCCCAAATGCTTCCAGTAATAGAAAAAAAAATACCAGATTAGAGGCAGACCTTGCATAGGAAAGAGCTGATCTCTGAAGTTTTTATTTGTTGCTTTTGTTTCTAAAATATCAGTGATTGCTTTGAAGTACTGATCATTACAGAACTCTCATGCACAACCAGATTATATATATATACACATATATATACACATACACATATACACTATATATATAATATGGTCCATATACAATATAGTCTATGTAATACCCTCTGTAGTCTATAATATGATGTCTCTCTCCCTCTCTCTCTCTCCCTCTCTCTCTCTATATATATACACACACACATATATATACTCTGAACTAATGTCTAGAATTGGTCCACTATCAACATTTCCAAATTAATATTATCTAGTCATGTCCAGTTTTATTGAGTCTTTCATGATTTTTCTCTATTCTATTCAGGTGACATGCACATTTCTTCTTGATGGGCTGCAACAAAGGCTGATTTGAGACTTTAACCATAATGTATTACTCCACAGGGGGATTTTTAGTAGCAATACAGTGAAACTACAGACGAACCTTTACTCACAAACAGACTGGTTCTGAACAATACCGCCCAGCAGTGGGTCAGAGTTGCCGTACATGGCTTTCTCAGATCTATGAAAGTTGATAAGTTGCAGATGCCAAATAAAGAAGCCTCTCTGAGCATTGTTTAAAAACTTTCTAGCATTTGTAGCTATTACATATTCTCATATAGCAGAAATTAAGCCCCCAAGAAGCATCTGAATACCAAGACTCTTATATCTACTAAGGAACCTGTGAGCATTTTGTAACTAAAAAAAAAAAAAAAAAATGGGGATGTTTTAATATTAATATAATATGCTATCATTCACAAGTATAAATATATTTAAAATTCATATCAAAAGCCCCCTAAAGTATAATTGGAGCAGATGGTAAGTTCATTTGGCTGACTGTAGTCTAAAATTGTATTTTTAATAATGCCTGAAAATATAAAAATTCAACCAAAACCAAGCAGACAAAGAGACAAGAAATTAGCTGTATATTTTAATTTGCTGATGAACCCTTAATTCAGTTAGGAAAACCTGCCCATAGTAAATTTGGCTTCTCCTGAGTAGCATATAAATTATTATTGGCTGAATTAGCAAGCTCCTCATCTCTCAGGTCTATACTTCCTTGCTCTGCCAATAGAGGGAAGGGAATACACAAATCATGGCAACTCTTCAACCCAGCAGTATTGGACTGAAGACAGATATTGATCAGTAAGAGCGGGAGGGGTCAGGGTGGGACAGCCTTGAAAAGGGACAGAGTTTCCTTCTCCATCTGTGATTCCCAGCGTGGAGATCCACCTTTTCACTTGTTTACCTTGCACCATGAGCCCAAAGTAGGCAGAGGCTCTTAGGGCCCTGGGATGGCCCAAAGCCAAAGTGGATGACTGGGAAGAGCAGAGATTCTCTCCAAAAAGGCAACCACCTTCCTTCACAGAGCAGCCACGTGGCTTTGGGCAGCTAATTGAAATTGATTTAGCAAATGCAGGGACACAGTTCGGATGCCTGAACTCTTTTTGTTCCTTTGATTTAGTCTGCCTAACCTTGCTCACCATTTAATTCTAATTAAATAGAGCCAGAAAATTGAACTGGCAAGAATAGTCATTGACATTTAATTAATGTCTGGCGTTCCATTTGTTGAAGAAGAAAGTTGAAGTAATGGAAACTTGGCATAGCCATCTTGAAGAATAGGCAATGACAAAAATTACATGAGGCCTGTGCTTTCAAAGGCCATTAATACCACAAGAATACTCACTATTTTACATGGTTCACACTCATCCCTGTGAAGAAGCTTAAACTGCAGGGCTGATGTTCCACCTGTTACCTGGAACAGAGCTAAGAATACAGCCGATGCTCAAAAGCATTTTAAACTATCACTGCATTTTCATAAAGAGGTCAGTTTGGGGGTGGGGGCAGTATTATTCCCCATGCATGCAGCTAAATCTTCTCAAAAAGTCAGTTGAGAGAATGACATTTTCCAAAAAGGTGAGAGAAAAGAGATGAGACCACTGAGACATGATAGTAAAACCCTAATATTTGCAGATGACCCACAAGCAAGATAGCTTTGATTGCCCGATCAAACCCACACATAAAATTCCAACTGCAGGAAATTCTCTGCCCCTCCCCACATGATAGCACACACCATTAATTTCAGATATCTAGGCATGAGTTACAAGAAATAACAAATAAGGCAATAAACAACCTCCCAATTCCTGCTGGAAGTCAGTGTGGACCACTCATGTGGTCAGTTAGCTCTCCGCAGGTATGACAAACCTGGTGTCGGCATAGGACAAGTCTCTATATCCTGCAGTGCCAGGAAATCCTCCTCCCACACTGGGTGCACAATTGTTTCACTGAGACATTCAAAACATATCTACCAAGTGCCTACCTGTGGTGATGCTGTTCTGGGGCTGGGGATAAATCAGGGATAAAAATGTGAGATACTCTCATACGGATTATGGTCTGGGGGAGAAGATAAATAACTAATAGATAATATAGTGTAGAATCAGTAAGTACTATGAAGACGCATAAAGCAGGAGAAGGAAAGAGACAGTGATGAGCAAGAAAAAGGACACGATTTTCCATAATATATTCATAGATGGGCTCCTGATGAGCTTGCATTTCAGCAGGGACTTAAATGAAGTGAAAAAGCAAGGACATGGCCATCTGGAGTAAAAGTCCATCCAGGAACTCCAAGTGCAAAGACCCGGAGCCAGGAGCAAGCTTGAAGTGGTCCAGAAAGTAGAAGAGAAAGAGTGTGGATGAAGCAGAGAAATGTGGGGACAGAATGATGGAAAATAAAACAGGGGAGGTGGCCACTTTTGTAGAACATAGATGCCTGCAAAGGCAAGAGAGTTTTAAGATTTGCGTTTTCAGACTAGGGGCCCAGGGTGGGAGCAAGGAGACTGCCGGGAAACTACTGCAGTGATTCAGGTGAGAGATGCTGGTGGCCCAGACCAACCAGGTCTCTGTTGCGGTCACTATACAGGTGTAGAAGTTATTAGATTATAAATGCATTTTGAAAGTTGAATTCATAGGACTTCCTAGTAGATGGAAAGTTAGAGGAACAGACAAGAGTAAAGATGACTGACTGCAAGATGACCTGAACAAGCAGATGTACGGAAATGTCATTTGCTGAGATAGAGAACACCAGGTGAGGGGGAAGAAGGAGAATGGGTTTCAGAGGGAGAAGCCAAGAGTTTAGTTTTGGCTAAACTAAACTAAAGTTAACTCCAGATGGATTAAAGACTTAAACATAAGACCTAACACCATAAAAACCCTAGAAGAAAATCTAGGCAAAACCATTCAGGACATAGGAGTAGGCAAGGACTTCATGAACGAAACACCAAAAGCATTGGTAACAAAAGCCAAAATAGACAAATGGGACCTAATCAAACTCCACAGCTTCTGCATGGCAAAAGAAACAGTCATTAGAGTGAATCGGCAACCAACAGAATGGGAAAAAATTTTTGCAGTTTACCCATCTGACAAAGGGCTAATATCCAGAATCTACAAAGAATTAAAACAGATTTACAAGTAAAAAAACAAGCCCATTCAAAAGTGGGGAAAAGATATGAACAGACACTTTACATACACGAGGCCAACAAACATATGAAAAAATGCTCATCATCACTGGTCATTAGAGAAATGCAAATCAAAACTACATTGAGATACCATCTCATGCCACTTAGAATGGCAATCATTAAAAAATCTGGAGACAACAGATGCTGGAGAGGATGTGGAGAAATAGGAATACTTTTACACTGTTGCTGGGAATGTAAATTAGTTTAACCATTGTGGAACACAGTGTGGCAATTCCTCAAGGACCTAGAAATAGAAATTCCATTTGACCCAGCATTCCCATTACTGGGTATATATCCAAAGGATTATAAATCGTTCTACTATAAGGACACATGCACACGAATGTTCATTGCAGCACTGTTTACAATAGCAAAGACCTGGAACCAACCGAAATGTGCATTGATTATAGGCTGGAAAGGGAAAATGTGGCACATATACACCATGGAATATTATGCAGCCATCAAAAACGATGAGTTCGTGTCCTTTTGCAGGGATATGGATGAACCTGGAGAACATCATTCTCAGCAAACTGACCCAAGAACAGAAAATGAAATACCGCATATTCTCACTCATAGGTGGGTGTTGAACAATGAGAACACATGGACACAGGGAGGGGAGCACTACACACTGGGGTCTGTTGGGGGGAATAGGGGAGGGACAGTGGGGGTGGGAAGTTGGGGAGAGATAGCATGGTGAGAAATGCCAGATATAGGTGATGGGGAGGAAGTCAGCAAATCACACTGCCACGTGTGTACCTATGCAACTATCTTGCATGTTCTTCACATGTACCCCAAAACCTAAAATGCAGTTAAAAAAAAAAGAAAAAGCATCCCAACTCAATACTTCATATTTTAATATTCTTTCATTTTTTTTAGTTTGTCTCTTTCCCCTTTTGACTGTTTTTGTGTGCATAGGTGTAAGTATGTTGCTATCTATGTAGAGTTATATTGTTATATAATATGAGGTACATCCAATTGCACTCATCCAAATAATTAAACAACAAATATGGCAAAAAAAAAAGAGTTTCGTTTTGGCACATAAGTACTGGCTGATGATGACAGTGATAACAACAATGGTGATACAGCAGAAAGCAGAGAAAATATCTCACCTTGATTTTCAAAAATTAAATACTATTCCTCAGGGAACCCGTCAAGAAGCTCTCTATAGAAACCTGGACTTAATTTTTTAAATTATTTTTTAGAAATGGCTCTGTGCCTGGGATATGTCAGCGAGCAATCTCACAGGCATGCGGGCTGTGGTGTGTGGGAGCCCTAACTTCCACAGATCCGGGCATGTCCACAGAACCTGGACTTTAGCTACTTGGCTGGTGAGAAATAGACCAATGTTATTTTGAGCTCCATGAGCAAGGAAATATAAATAATGAATGACCACAGAACGTCTCACATTCACCCTGAATTCCCACTGTGAACAGGTGAGAAACCTCAAGGACTCTGCTATTTGGGGCGATGGTCACTGATAATGAAACCCTCACAAAAGATGCAGCGATGCCAGCGTAGAAAGGCACAGAGGCCCACAGTCACTGAGACTGGCCTGGAACCCTGGGCATTTACTGCCGATCAGAGGCACCAGTGTGTGGGGCTCAGAAACCGGGGTCAAGCTCTTATAGTTCCCCAGGCCTGTCACCTTCAAAGCGGGGGCACACATCATGGGGCATGTGTAAGAGGATCCCCTAGGTATTATAGAACTATTTTTGAATATTTTACTTTAAAAAAATGTATAATTACTTTTTATCAAAGTTCTACAGGCACATGGTTTTTAAATAGTCAAATCATTCTATAGGGTTTGTTGCCAAAATGCAGCATTTATCCTGAATCTTCCCTCTGCCCCATTTCCCACTTGTCTAGGCAACTGCTTTTAACTATTTTAGCTGACTGTCATTATTAGCCTCCATATCACTAAACAACATGCCTATACTGCTACCTAATTTTTCACCTCTTGGCATTAGCTATTGACTCTCTACTTTGGAAGATGATGATTTAGTCCTGGTTCTCTCTCCCGTCCATATAACACACACACACACACACACACACACACACACACACACACACACACACTCTCCCCCATCCTCCCAGTAGAGTTAGTTATATTGTACTTTGGTTAGCTCGATATTCAGTGTTTATGAAGTGATGATGGTAGATGCTATTCCCAGCTAAGTCAAAGAGGTGCATATAGTTACTCTTCCTTTTTTGCACAGGATTTTGTGTTTTCCAAACTTAATAACCATCTTGATTCTATCATTCTTCTTTTCTGGATACTTTATATTCAACAATAATATAACTAAGCAAAATCTAAACCTCCAAACTTGAAGTTTATATGCTCATTATCTCTGACAGTCTCTGCCACACGCACTCACATATCGGAGAGTTTTTAATGAGGATAGAGATATTATCCCCAGAGTAACAGTTGAAAAACAAATGTATAAGTATCCCATGAGAAAAGTGTTTTATCACCAACAGAGTTGAGAAAGGCCTAACACTGCACCTGGAAATAACAGGTACTTAGCTTTGTTAGACTCAGATTTTGTGAACTATTGCAGAGAGGATCTCAGGATCCTTTGCTTTTTTTCTGCTCCTGGTACCATTAAGGCAAAAATGTCCCTTTTGTTCTTCTTACACCTCTGCAGAAGCCCTTTCTCTGGTGTTTGTGTTTGGCACAGGGTTCCCCAAATGTGAATGCTCCTGCTTGGGGGCCTTCTTCAGAGCCAGCCACTCCCAGTAACAAAATGGGAAATGTCCGTTCTCTCCCATGTCACAAGGCATCACGGAAACAGGCCAGCAAGGGAAGCATTAAGAACATGCTGAGCAGAGAGCATGGAAAAATAATCTCAATTCCAAAGCTATATTTTTCTCAGCAGGTGAGGAGTAAAAAATAATGTTTGATCTCTGCCCTGGCCAGTGCACAGAAGCACCTGCAGGTCTGTTCTGTGCTAAGCAGTGGTTTTTCTGCAACGTCCAGGCTGCCTGGTCAGGGCACTGCCCACTGCCCCCCACCCGCTTCCCAGCCCCACCAGCCACACAGACCTGGTTAGCAAAAAAAAGAAAAAAAAGTCAGTACAAAGCAAGGAATGTCCCAGAAGTGCTGCAAAGTATGTGAAATAGAATGGTGCTGGCACAGACTCAGCCCCGCTGGTGCCAAAATACTTAATCTAGTAGGTTCCTTAGAGATTTGTGGGTGAAGGAGTGAAAAGAGCACAGGTATACTAGTTGATGCTGTTTATAGCTAACGCCCTCATTTTACTCAAGACCAATCTGGGTTTCTGGAAGAACAAGAGAAGAACAGAGATCAGCATAGTAAGACTCAGGAGGCCATGTGGAGCCTGGGCCCAGGGGTACCAGCCAAGGAGGGTTCCTGCTCATAGTGTTCTCCTACCATGAGGTACTTTTCTCTGGGTTGCTCCTTCTTCCCTCCTCCTCTCCATTCTTCCTTTATCTCTTGTTCCATCCCTGTCTGAACCTGCAGCCTGCTTGCCTGTGTGATCCCAAAGCCAGCTCCTTGGTAGAAGAGATGTGGTGGGGATGAGGGATCATCTAAGGACCCAGGAACACTTGAGGAAACAGCAGGAATAACACTGACTCATATTCTCACCGGCAAATCAAATGCTAGCACTGCCAGGCAGGATGGAGAGTCGAAGGTTTTGTCTTTTCTCCCCCACTTAATCTTATTTGCAAATGGAGTGTCTGCTGGTCCTCCCCAGGCCCCAGGTCCAGGTGGCAACTGGCTGGAGCAGGAAGAGGAGGCAGATGGAGTGGGCGGCTGCTTCATTACTGGAGGTCTTTAAAGGAGTAAACTGAATATTTGCCTTCTAGGAAGTATAATTGCTTGGGACATTTGTAGGTGTCTCACTTGCCAACACACGTGTGTGCACACACAGGCACACACTCATATCAATGCACACACAGCAGTGCACAATACCCCCACGGAATTGACCCCTCAGCATGTTTCATACCCTCATATTACGGGTGTGGGAGAGGAGGCTTGGAGAGGTGAGCTGACCAGCCTGAGGAGTGTCAACTGCATGCTGTGCCAGGACAGTGGGCACTGTTCTTTCCTCTGACCCAGCTATCCCTGCTGGATGAATTCATCCCAGGACTTGGCACTCTGGGCAGTGGGTGAGGCAGGGGCTTTGACCTCAGGCAGATTCCATTTGAATCCTGGATCTACCACTTAAAAGTGGAGTGGCTTGGGACAAGTTGTTTAACGTCCTTGAGCCTCAGTTTCCCTCATCTGTGCACTGAGCAGAACAGTACCTACTTCCCACATTGTGATGAATTATCTGAAATCCCATATGTAGAGCACCTGGCTCAGTGCCTTGCACACAGATGCTGCTTCCTTAAGTGGCAGATGTTAGTAATTCTCTTCTTATTATTCAGATTTCTGGCAAATTTCGATGGCTCTGCCAGTCCTGGAAGGGCTTTAATTCCTGGGTGGGCCCAGAGAAGAAGACCAGGGTGCATCAGCGAGGGAGATAAGGGCACTATCACACCAGGACACTCCCGATCCCCAGGGTAGTAGAGCAGGCTCTTGCTGTAATCTATAGGCTGGTCTGCCAGCTATGACTGTTCTGCAAAAACATTTGGTGGCAGAGTGTTGGACAGATTCTGAAATGTCAATGATCTGCATACAACCACGGTCTGCCCACAGGGGTTATGGTAGATTGATTAGTTGTAGTTTTCAGGCTTTTGATCTGAAATCACTTCATGGAAAAGTCAACTTCATGCTACCTGCAAACGTCAGCCTCTCTGCACTAGAACCTGCCTCATAACTGTCATGAGAATTTCATGAAGTATGGTGTCAAAAGCCCTCAGCACGCTGCCTGACAAGGCTGTAAGAACTCAATGCAGGCCTGTTGTTGTGGCAGCTCCTGTGTTGTGGCAGCTGTTGCCATGGCTGTGGCCGTGATTCAGCTGTCCCCAGAAAGCATGCATTCACTGCAGAGAGGTGACGGGGAAATTGTCCATTTACTCATTCCCTGGACAAGCACCCACTGTGTCCCACTATGTATCAGCCTGGCCTGGATGCTGGGACATACATATGACCAGAACGCAGTACCTGTCTTCACGAAGTTGTGTTTCAAGGAGCCCAAGTTGCTTCATTCCTATCTTCACACGTGTCTAAGGGTCAGACATGACAGCCCCTTTCTTACAACCAAGAGCTCCTTCCTGAATGCTATTTTGTAATGCCTCCATCAGTCTCTCAGTCCTGATTAAATGGAATAACTTCTACTCATAATCCTATGTCACATTTGCAATTAATATTGGCAGAATGGTATTCATTCATTCATTCATACACACTCAACAACCACTGACTCTATGCCAGGCACCAGGGAGACAGTGGGTCTGTGAGAGGTGTGGCCTCTGAGTGGAGGGAGTACACAATCAAGCCCAGGTCCTGCAGCCTCCCCTTACCATCCCAGAGCCTGAGCAACTCATTCAGTTTCCCCTAGTGCCCCCACTTTGCCCAAGGTGCTGTCTTGGCAGACTTCCTCAGACCCACCTCCCACCCCAGTTCTTGAGACTGTGCCTGCTACTCCCCCTCCTTAGGGCTCCAGGAAGCTACAGCTCTTACATTGAGGTCCAGGGTGGAGGTAACCACTCCCAGCTTTGTCTCTAACCAGCCAGGAGGCATTTTAGAATGCACTTTCTCACTCAGAGTCTCAGCCTCCTGCCTGCACACACAGCTCCTCCTCCATAGAGATATCCTGGGACTACATGAGCTGAAGCATGAGAGTGAGGCACTCAAAGTGAGATAGCAGCCTCACCCCACCTGCCTTAGAGACCTACAATCATGGCAACACCACTACCAGCGCACCTGACTCTCCTCCTCTGCTCTCCTCTCTAAATGAATATCCTAGACCTCTGTACGGTGCCAGAGGGCTGCCAGTCTGCCAACAACCCTCAGGCCTGATCTCGCAGAATAAACTACCTCACAAGGCATTAGGCTTTTTAGTAGGGAACCAGCAATTGATTTTATACACAATTTAGAAAGAGAAGAATATTATTGTACTTTGTTTTCCTATGGCTATTATCCCCATAAGAGCTCATTTCTACCTCTTAACAGAGATTTACTTGGACTGATGAATTGGTTAAAATCCTTCCTGCCCAATTTCAATTTACTCAGTGCAACATGCACTGTAAAACATTTAGCAAGAGTGTAAATTCGGTCAATGCAGCTCGCAGGAGAACGTCGCTATTCTTCCAGACACCCTATCTCCCCTTTGCTGGGCCCTGGGGGGATCACGTGACGCCCTCTGGGGGAGCAGGGAAAGGTGATCCAAATTAGCCCTGGTATATCACTCCCCTAGAGCAGGACAACTAACAGTGTATCTTGGACCATTTCTCGATGTGGGCAGGAGTGCAGAGAGAGATTCTTATGGAGGAAGGCGTGAACATGTCTTGGTTGAGTCCAAGAAATCAGAGATTTTAGTCCTTGCCCTATGGCTCCAGTTTCCAAACTGGTTCTCACAGGACAGGCAGTGTCATCTTGAGGTCCCAAAGCCTGCACTTTCACTGTCACTGCAATTTCCCACAAATGTATACATCACAATGACCTTCTCTCGGGCTTACGGGCAAATTGGACTTGGGCAGAACTGCAAAATTGGCAACTTGGAAAAGGAACAGCCGAGATTGTGTTGTTCCGAATAATTCAGGAGTTTCCACCCCAAGTTCCAGGGCCAGGCTTTACTATGCTAAACTAATTCTTCTTCCTGATAAAACCACAGGCCCCACCTATCCTTTCCCAGAACTCTGCCAGGGTGGGCAATATCAGCTTCTTGAAAGTACCATTTCTGGCCAGGAGTGGTGGCTCATGCCTTTAGTCTCAGTACTTTGGTAGGCTGAGGAGGAAGAATCAAATCCCAAGAGTTTGGGACCAGCCTGGGTAACATAGAGAGACCCTGCCTCTACAAATATATTAAAAAATTGGCCAGGTGCAGTGGGAGGCCATGGTGGGCAGATCCCAAGGTCGGGAGTTCAAGACCAGCCTCGCCAATATGTTGAAACCCTGTCTCTACCAATAATACAAAAACTATCTGGTGTGGTGGCAGGTGCCTGTAGTCCTAACTACACAGGAAGCTGAGGCAAGAGAATTGCTTAAACCTGGAAGGTAGAGGTTGCAGTGAGATGAGATCACACCACTGCACTCCAGCCTGGGTGACAGAGTGAGACTCCATCTCAAAAAAAAAATTTTTTTTAGCTGGGTGTAGTGGCAGGTGCCTGTGGTTGCAGCTACTCAGGAGGCTGAGGCAGGAGAATTGCTTGAATTCAGATAGTTGAGGCTGCAGTGAGCCATGATTAGACCACTGTACTTGGCCTGAGTGAAAGAAAGAGATGCTATCTCAATTAAAAAGAAGAAAAGAAAGGAAAGGAAAGAAAGAGTAGAAAGAAAAGAGAGAAAGAGAGAGAGAAAGAATACCATTTTTTTCCCAACCAGGCAGGGTCAGAGCCCCAAGTTCCTACCCTCCCTCTACCCCACTCACCCCAGTCTCCAGTATTGCAGACCAGCTGCTGGCCCTTGTTCCTGAGGACAAGTTCTTCCCCTCAACCCCCAGGCTCCTAACATCTTACCTTTAGATCAGACAAACCCACTTATGAAAGCTCTACTGAGGTGAACCCGCCAATTTTTAGCTGAGTTTCTACGTTCTGGCCACTGAACTGAGCCAGTCACTAACAAGCCTGTGGCTGGAACTTGATGCTAAGGAAGACCGGACACCCTGCCTTGCTTCTCACCCACATGCTTCCCTTGAGACCAAGGCAGTCATGGAGATGCGGCTCCTCAGTCATGAAGAAAACCTCACAGAAGTGTGGGGATGGCTCATGGCAGATCACGCTCCTGCCAGAGCCCTATGGCTGTAAGATCAAGGGTGCCTGGCTTCAAGGCCTCACCTCAGCATCTGTCACAAAAGCCCTCAGAGCCCCGCTCACGGTGAGCACCAAATAAGGATCAGTTTCCTTTCCCACCAGCCTGATTATCCAACATCTCATCCATATATGAAACTGTAGCAGTCCTTTTTATTTTTCAAGGTAGACTAAAGGCACAATTATTATGTAATAGAGGCACATATGCAAACAAAATTCTGAGCAAAAATGCTGGAGGGCCATTTCTGTTTATTCATTCATTCATTCATCTGTCCAGTCATGTAATGCCACTACTGAGAGCTACCTGAGGGCCAGGTAGAAGGAAACAATGGTTCTACAGTCCTCACACTCTTCCTCCTGGTGGGAGGCAGCAGGAGGTGCCTTCAGCATTGCTCCCTGCATTGCCCATCATGCATCCCCTGCATTGTGGGAGCTGTAACAGCATTATGCATGTCCTTGACTACAATTAACTGAGTGCTGGCAATGGGCTAGGCCTTCTACTAAGGGCTTCCATGGATGATCTCATGGATTCCTCACAAGCCATTGAATAACTGGGGTTGCGGTCATTTTACTGACGGAGAGCAAAACTCTGAGAATAGGGGTGACGTTGTCAGCAAGTGATGCAGCAGAGTGTAAATTCCACTGTCTGCGTCCATGGCCTGCTCCTTCCTCTCCACTCAGCTTATACTTACAGAGTATTCGACCCCAGAGAGATGTTCATAATATTATTTCCTTCATTCATCCTCTGCCTGCAGCCTGGAGGTAGGACAGAGGACTAAAATACTTTTAGGATGCTGGAAAGAATAAATGAGGATCCACCAAATTGTAAAACCCACACCGCCCCCTCAGGGCCCTACCAAACTCATTCTTACATGAAGCCTCTGCGAACAGTCTCCCTGACCCTCCTCAATACCTATGGTCAGGGATTCAGAGACTACCAGAGGCTGCATTTTGCAGATGGTGACACTGGACCCCAGGGGGCCAGGAGAGCCCATGTCATACACGGGGATGAGGCACAGCTGGACTAGAATCCATGTCTCCCATCCTTCAGTCTCCACTCCTCTACCTCCTGATTAAGGAAGATCTGTTTTGTCCCATTCTCCATGGCTAGAATGTAGGCAGACCCACATTTTGTATTCTGCAACCAGGTGTGGGTTCAGAATCCAAGGTATCCACCTGCTCATGAAGGAAGTGCTGCATTTCTGGGTAAGCCTTGGCTCACTTGGATGTAGACCCCTTCCATGCTTATCAACTGTTCCTGCTTGGGCAACCCCTCTCCTTTATCCACGCCTGTCTCAGGTCATACCTTCTCCAGGAAGTCTGCAGTGCTCTGCATTCTACCCCTTTCCCTTGCATACAGGGATCTTCCCAAGGACAGCAACTATGGCCCATTCCTCTGTGTATCTCCAGCCTCAAGCCCAGGGCCTGGTACCAAGGAACATTCAATAAATGATTGTTGAATACATTTTGCTGAATACACCAGAAATGAAACAACAGCCTCAGGCTCAAATATATATTTTGTTATCTGGTGAGAAATTAAAAGATGCCAACTCATCTTTAAAATAATTGACTGCTCTTTGATGAGGCCTCTCATCTCATTTCTCTCCAGCCCTGCAAAGCACTGAAGCTCCTCAATGTCCCTCATAATCAGGGGTATTGTTTATGATGTAAGCATTTCATTTAACAGCACTAAGACTCCAAACCTTCAATGGTCATTCTTTTCTCTGGCATCAAAAAGGACTAATAGCTACCCAGCCTGTAAAGAGCAAATGAGTGCAAAGAAGGAAGTTTGACAATTCTAAACCCTAATCTTCCCTTTGATTGATTTCCTCAAGGCAAAAAAAAAATACCATTAAAAGCAGTGTTGCCTACCCAAGTTTTTACAAAGACCATCAGCCCTCCATAACACTCTGTAATGCACTGACACAGGGCAAAGGGCAGGTGCACAGTGGATCTTGCCACTATTCCCTTAGCTTTAGATGAATCCCATCATTACATATAAGCACTATTTCTACAGTTTGCACCCTGTCCCAAACACTGTCTCATCATGACTTACGACTTAAGGAGGCTGCCGTTACCCTTGGAAACAACAACTTCAGCACCTGCTCAGCTCTATCTCAGTGAGATGGCAGGAGGCAACCTCAGGTGGAAATGCTGCATGCATCTGCAGAGATGGAGGGCCCACTATGGCCCACTGCAGCTGTGTTCAGGATGAGCCACGCAAAGCCATTTACAGGTCACTTGTGACAAGCATCATCACCGAAATAGTCCAAATGCCTGGCACAGAGGAGCACACCATAAATGGTTAAGGGCTTTCACACATGCCTCACAAGCCCTCATGAGGTTATAGACTGATCTCATATCTATCACATACTTCCTTACATTTTGCATTTTAGAACTAGGCTTTGAGCACCTCCTCTGTCCAAGACATGATGCCAGGTACTGTGGAGATTACAAAATTGAACCATAACTATAACAATCACCATCTATTGCCAGCATACAGAGAGCATGCCCCACCAGATGTTTCACACATGTCAGCTCACATGGTGCCAGGAACCCTGGGTGGCAGGGATGTGATCTCAGAGTAACTTGTAACCTACCTACTCAGGCAGGTTAGCCAAGTGGCTCTCAAACTTTGCTCCTTATCAGGGTCATCTGAGCAGCTTTAAAAAAATTCTGGTGTCCACGCCACAGCCTAGCCCAAATTACATCCAAATCTCTTGGAGGGGCACACAGACACTACTTTGTATTACCCTCCCCTACCCACATACCCCAGTCATTCTAGAAATAGCCTAGTGACTAATCACAGTTTCCATGGCTGGTAAGTAGGGGAACAAGGTGACTTGAGCCCAGTGGTCTGACTCTAAAGCAGGTGTCCTGTCCTTTTATGTCACTCTATCTGTAGGTACCTACCTTCAAGTTACTCACAGACTTGGAGAATTGGGACAGTCTAGAGTGTCACAGGGGAGAACCAATGCCATGATGTGGGTCTAAAGGGCTACAGAGTTTAAGAGAAGAGAGATCCCTGAACTTGGAGCCAGTGGCTGATGGTTGCTTTGGAAGAGTCTCATTTGAAAAGAGCCTGGGGGCACAGGTCCTCCTCCAAGAGTGGTGGTGGAAGGTGTTATAGACAGAGCATACAACATGCACAAAGCAGCGGACAGGAGCATAGACAGGGTCTAAGCAAAGACATTCATGCAGTTGGGTTGGAGTTTTGAGGACTAGCAGGGAGAATGTGGAGGCAGGGCTAGAAAGACAGGTGGGTGCTGGGATGGGAGGGCCTGAGAGTCAGAGGGAAGAGGTAGTGATGTATGTATTGGCAATGGGAAGCCCCTAAAGACTCTCCAACTGGCAACAATATGATTGTACATAAACTCTAGGAAGACTCACATAACTCTGGCACAGGGGAGGCACTCAAGGTCCACCGTAGAAAGAAAATGATTAAGAGATCAGATGGACTGGTATAGGAGATTAACTAGGAGAAGGATGCAACCTCCCCAGGAATTAAGAAACCACCCAGGGCAGGGCAGTGAGACTAGGAGCAATTGGGATGGCAGATTGGACAAAACCTAATAGTGACTGGCAACGTGGGAGGCTTTACTTTTGGTAGCAGCTCTGACATTTACTAGTTATGTGACCTCGGGTAAGTCACTTAACCCTCCATGCCTTATATATAGCTCTGGTGAATGGGAATAAGACCCTTCCTATCCATCTCACAGGCTGGCTGTGAGTCTCAAGTGAAATAATGCATGTGAACCAGATGCATTTGGCTTCAGTGGAATAAAAAAGCATTATACATACCAAGTCGTACAGAACTCCATGAGGTTATTAATACTCTGCATGTTCTCTTTACTTTCCCAAGCTCTTAAACTTGAAGGCTGCACTGCCATATGAGAAAAAAGTGTTAATAATGATGCCTTTTATAGCTTAAAGTTATGAACAAATAAAAAGAGTTTACGTCTTCTGCTGTTGCTGGAGAAAGACTTAGCAACATGAATTTGAATTAAAATGTCAATAATTTTTCATTTGAGTTTCTTAAAATATATTTAATTTCTTTTTCACATTTTCTCCATATTTTATGCAGCAATATATTCTACCTATTGAGTTTCTGGAACACTTCAAAATCCAAACTTACCAAACCACGAAGTCATTGCCTTAGTGCATTTGTGCTTCTGTAACAGAATACCACAGACTGGGCAATTTATAAAGAATAGTTTATTTCTGCTATCTGTGGCAATATGAAAGTCCAAGATCAAGGTGCTGACATGTGCTGTCTGGTGAGGGCCTTCTTGCTGTGTCTTCACGTGGTGAAAAGTGGAAGGGCAAAACAGGGAGGAGCATTGTATTCTCACATGGCAAAAGAGTAGAAGAGAGTAAATCTACTCCCACAGGCCCTTTTGATGGTGGCATTAATCCATTCATGAGGGGTTTACCTCCGAAGGTGGCAGCCATAAGGTTCATTATGTTTATGACAAGGGCCTTCAATCAATTATATTTCTTGAAACTGGGGACAACAGAGGGACTTGCAGAAGAGAACAGGTTTGAAGACCAGTCCTCAATTATCCCAGGAATTCTATTAACAAGTATTGCACAGTTCCAAGGGGACCAAGTCCTTGGAACTTTGGAATTCTACTTAATTGTGGCTTCCAGTTTACTCTGTGGCCACTAGTGTGAGTGATAAATTTTAGAAGGACACTTTATATGTTCAAGAGGGCATATATGCCATCCAAAAGGAGAGCCTTATTTGGGCTTCTCACTTATTCTAAACCAAATAACCAATTATTAGATACTTTAATTGTACCGAATATTTAAGTGCTGCTATACACACACACACACATACCACACACACACACACACCACACACACGCACACACACACCATACGCACACACACGCACGCACACACACACCACACACACACCACACACACACACCACACACACATACACACACACACACCACACACACACACACCACACACACACACACACATGTGTGTGTATGAGACTATGGGACCTCAGAGGTGTGAATCATCACATGTAGTTCCCTTTCATTCCAACAGAACTGGCAGGGCCACTTGGCAAATTGCCTCCCCTGAAAAACAGGTAGTTTCTGCCTGCACATTATGTTTAAATATAAGTGTAGATGTGTAAAAACATGGAACTGTTTAATCATCTTTAAATAGCTATTTGCTATGACTTCAAAACACTTAGCACACAATTGGAATATTTTACTCCTGAGAAACTGGAAGCTCTTACTTTCAAGAAAAGAATAAATTGGCAACCACTTTTAATAACAATACAGCCTTTTCTAAAACAGGAGGGAAACAGAAAGGTACCACAGTCTTGGAAACACAATAAGACAGAGAAAATAGAGTGAGGCTTGCAGAGTTGTATGAGACGTTTTCCTGTAGCTGCCTCGAGTCCCACACGACAAACTTCCTTGGCTTGTTCCTGAAGGATGAACATGGGTGACAGCCTGACGATTCCCTGACTGTTCTTTCTGAAAAGCATGGGTGCTGCTAAGGTGCAGCTGGTAGACAGTGCCCACTAGCTGGCAGCTTCTTATAGACCCCAGGGGTTAGAAGTATGACAGAAGCACAGCCAGTTGAATCAATCATACTTTAGAGGGTATACATTTTAGAAGACAAGGCCACTTTGCAGATTGCTGTTTGACCAGTTATGGAAGAAAGCAGAGGATGGTAGGAGGCCTCCCGCCCATACACAGCCCTCCTTTCAAAGTAGTCCTTATTCTCCTGACCCCCAAATCCATCCTATTTATCCATCATCCCTTCAGCTTCCAAGTCAGGCATGACTTCTGCCATGGGCAGGGGCAGGAGTTTAAGAGCACTGGCCTAGCGGTCAGCCCTGCCCAGGCCCTATGGCAGGGATGGCAGCAATTTATCAGGTGTACCCTTAACGAATTGCAAGTTTCCTCCACTTCCAACACATGTACTCAGGTGTGTGGCCCTAGCCACTTTCCTCTTCTGATTTACACCCCAGTGTCCCTGTGAGGACAGCCTAGAGCCCCAGCATGTCTTGAATCTGGAGAGGGCATTGCCATTTACCCTTCTCTGCCTTTTCCCTCAGTACTCACCAGAAGGGAGGCCCAGAGACCATGGCCCAAAAGCCCAGGGCCCAGGTATGGAGAATACCACTCCCACACCACCCTTGGAGAGGCATCAGAGATAGAAGACAGCCTAGAACCCTAGCAGCACAATGGAATGATGATCCTGTCTCCCTCATACTGTTATCTCAGCAGCATGCTTGGGTCATCAGCATAGGACCTCAGCCTCTAGCTTGAGTCCTATCCTCTTTGCACAAACAGACCAAAATAATAATAATTCAGCTATAGCCTAACTCAGCACCTTCTCTTCCACTCAGTCCATCAACAAACACTTATGAGCCTCTGAGGACTGCAACAGTTTACTTCAACTAGCCCACATTCTAGGGAAGGAGACGCAAAAATAAGTAAGTCATGAGAATGCAGTATTATTCATGCTCCAAGGGAGATCATGGTGCCAGGCAAGCTCAGAGAAGAGGCTCCAAACCCAACCAGCAGCACACAAGGAAGACTTTCTAAAAGGGGTAAGGTCTGAGCTGAGTCTGAAAAGATGAATAAGGATTAGCAGGCAAATTGGGTGGGAGGCAGGGAAGAAACAAATAGCCATCCCAGGCAGAGGAAATCAGCAAAAGCAGTAGAGACAAACCACTACTCTCAGGGCATAGTAGGAGAAGTACAGACAACATGCAGTCAGGAGTTAGACGGGGGCTCGATCATAAAGGACCACAGATGCATACAAAGGAGCTTTAACTATGTCCTTAATATGACTGGAATTACTGACAAGAACTAAATGAGCCAACGACCCAGTGAAAACTAGGTTTGAGGACGATGTCAGTGGCTACAGAGCATATTGAAGATTGTGGAGAGAGAGCAGGAGCTGTGGACTGGGTAGGAGGTTTCTGCAGTCACTCCTACCCACAGCTAAGACCTACTTAGATAACAACACTGGCCCTGAGGAGCCCAGGTCTTTCTCTCTCATTTAGTCACCGTAAGTCAGACCCCAGTGTCCCTCTGCCACTAGCTGGTCTGTTCTCTTGACCCTGGCCTAGCTCTTCTAGCAGCAGGCTGTGTTCCACTGGTTAATGTGGAAATGCTAGCATACTCCGGGGCAACCAGGGGATCACTATCTCAATGGGCCAACATCAACCTACCACCCAACAGGTTGACAGGGCAAGTTGATTTTGAAGGAGAAGAGTGGGAGAGAAGGTCATTAGTTTGATGGGGAAAACAAATGAGTGGGCATGCATCAGAATACCACAGGGCATCCTTCAGGAGAATGCCAGAGGCTTCTGGAGAAAGCAGGAGTCTACATGAGCACTCCGGACTCTTGCAAGAAGGAGGAACAGGTCCCAGAATGCAAGAAAGCTAGGTTCTCCTGTCTTACCTGGTTCTGAAGAGGGCTAAGCCAGCTTTGAGGTTGGAAGCCTGAGAGAGGAATGTGTTTGCCCCTCTGTCCTCTGAGAAAATGCAAGTGGGTCTCTTGATACAATATGACAGAGCTACACACTCTGTCTCAAATCTGGAGAGGGCATTGCCATTTACCCTTCTCTGCCTTTTCCCTCAGTACTCACCAGAAGGGAGGCCCAGAGACCATGGCCCAAAAGCCCAGGGCCCAGGTATGGAGAATACCACTCCCACACCACCCTTGGAGAGGCATCAGAGACAAATCAACTTGGCCTCTGCCTCCAGACCTGCTCAGGAACCACGACTTCCTTAGAAGTGCAAATGCCCCTGCTGCTTGCTTCCTCTGAGACCCTGCAAAAGTTATGAGAGAGACTGCTTGCTATACCAAGGCAGGTAGGCTGGGTCAGCTCTCTTGTCAATGGATCAATCAATTTCAAACCTTCACCTGCAGAACCAAGGCCCACAGCCAGTCTTGAGCTAATGATAGAACCTTTGATTAATTATTTTAAACAGCTTTGAACAGCATTTCAGAACACATTTTCTTCCCCCAAATAACACCATGTAAACTTCGTAGGGCCAAGAAAGGGTGGCATGAAAATCAAAAGCACATTAAATGAAATGACTGAAGAAAACTCCCAAAGTATAAAATATCAACCGTAGCAGTGTTGTCTGAAGCCTGCCATCAAGATGAATGGGGGTGCCTGCAAGAAACATCAGATGGTATTTGTCAACTTGCTGTTCTGAAGGACAAAGCAGGTCATTCCCCAATTGAAGAGAAGTCAGGGAGCCGTAATGGGACAGAGATGTGTGGCTGGGAGGTAAAAATCAAACCTCCTGGAAATAGCACTGCACACAAGCAGCAAAATGCATTTCTCTCTCATTTAAATAAAAATGAAGAGAGAGAGAAAAATCATTGCAAAAACAGTTTGAGGTTGTACAACATCCAGGTTCCTGGGAGTCTTTGTGTTTATGTACCTGTCTCACTCCCTCCAGAAGGCATCTGAGCCCTGGAAATGCAGACCTTCAGTCCAGCTCCACAACCCTCCCCTGAGCTCCTCCCGGGCAGCTTGGCCCCTTTGCCCCCCTTGCCAAGGCACAATGGCAGGCTCCTCCCTTAACTAAGGCCCTCTACCCCCTTCCAGATCATACCTTGAAACCAAGTTTGGGTGTCACCTCCACCCTGCAGCTTCCGCTGACTCTCCCCATGTCCCACACCTACATTATATCATCATGTACTCTCTTAGAAATGGGCTCTTCACCTGTCACACCTAACACTTGCCCCAACCTCCGGCATGGCCCAGATTAGATTACATTGTGATCATTCCTACATTATTCCAGCCCATGAGACTAGGAGGGCCCAAGGGCACTCCCTACATGGCTATATCCCTGGAACAGAGGACACTGCCAGCACCCAATAAACCCTGGGTTGAGCTAGGGGAAGAGAGTACAGCTGCTGATATTGTGATCTGAAATGTAGTACAGTACTCTATAGAACTAAACTGTTAGAATGTAAATACTAATTACATTTTAGAAACCAATCTAGTCAATAAACAGAATTATTGGCTTTTATTTTTTGCCTGGAGAAATAATTTAAAAATTACTGAGATACAAGGGGTGCTGTGAGCCAAGGCAACCAAGAGGAACATCTGCCCTAAGATATAGAGAGTGAGGGAGACAGCTCCCAGAGCTGCCCCGGCAGTAGCATTGAGGTCCACCTGCGATGTGACTGTGCCTGCCCACCAGTTTTGCTACAGCCCATGCTGCATTCCTACTATGTGCCAAGGACTCTGCTCACCACGGGGCTCCACTGTGCAAGACTCTGCCCCAGAAGAGCTCCCTGACAAGCTATACTGACAACTATACAAACCACAGCCCACTGTACTCCCAACAGGTCTTCTAGATATAACTGCAATTGTAAAACATGAAACTGACAGTCTGCACAACTCACAAAAAGTTCTTATCATATATAACAGAAACTTGTGTCTTTAGGATTAATATGATGAGTGACTCTAAGGCTTACAGTCTAAGCAGAAATCTCAGAGTAGAATTTGGAAAGGCTAGTACAGAGACAATACCAATCTCTGCCCCTCTTCCTAGTTCTAAAATAACCCCGGAGATGCTGAAATGCAGGCCCTCCAAGGTGGGTCATGTGTGAGCTATTTCCAGTTCTTCCTACCCATATCACCACCACCTCCCGCCCTTAATATTAGGAAGGCTATTGGGCATAAAGGAGGAAAAGGAAGTAATGCGATTGGAAAAGTAGGACTAGATTATTTCATTATAAAGTACTGAAAAAAGAGAGAGAAAGAAAAAATTGCTGAATCCAAGCAGGGCACTCAAACCAAACACCAGAGCACCTGAGACTGCTCTTCTGAGAAAAACAGGGAGGGGTCTGGAGGGATGCAGAGCAAAGCTAAGGCTCCAAACCCTGTGTGGGGAGCAGAGGCTGCAGAAGTCCCTGTGTGCTCAGAGTGTCCCTTTTGGTCACTCCCAGCTGTGTTCCTAAAAGAGTATGGCAAGAAAGGGGTCTCTGTCCCCTTCCTCCTCATTCTCATCTTTGATAAGGGAACCAGAATAATATTCAATGAGTCAATTAAAATAATTTAATGTGTTGTAATAATAATAATAAATCAATGTGTTATCCTAAGAGATAATCAGCAGTCATAAAATATGCTAGTTAGTTAAATATACACTACCATACAACTCATCCATCCCATTCCTAGGTATTTACCCAGGGGAAATTAATGCATTTGTTCACTAAAGACTTGGACATGAATGCTCATATCAGCTTTATTGAAAGTAACCAAAACCTGGAGACAATCTTAATGTCCATTAGCTGAATGGATAAACAAATTGTGGTGCATACAGATGATGGAATACTATTCGGCAATAGAAAGGAATGGACTATTAATACATGCAGCAACAGACGAACCTCAGAAGGGTTATACTGAGTAAAACAAGCCAAACAGAAAGAAGAAAATTCTTAATCCAAATATTTAAATATTGTTACTACTTTTTCAGTAGTTCTACAATAAGGACATGTTTTAAATTATAAAATAAACCAAATATAAGAAAATGTGCTAATCCTTCTTGTTCCTGTATATTTCTGTTTAAATAAAATTCTCGGAAACATAAACTAATCTATAGTGACAGAGAGCAGGACAGTAGTAGCCTCCAGGGTGACGAGTAAGCTTGGAAGGGAGCAGCTGGGAGGGTTACAAACGGGAATAAGAAAACTTTGGGGGATCATACCTTTATTCATTATCTTGGTTGTGATGATGGCTTGACGGGTATATACATATGTCAAAAGTTCTCAAATCATACACTTTAAGTATGTGCACTTTATTGTGTGATAATTAAACCTGTTTTTAAAATGACAGTAAAGAATGTTTTGCAACAATATAAATAGGAATATAAACTGACAGATCCCTCTTGAAAAGCAGTTTTGTAATATGCACCAAAAACCTTAAAATGTTCTTATTCTTTGATATTTCCTTTAGAACTGTATCCTAGGGACTTAAAATAAGTTACAAAATTTTTACTGCAGAATTATTTATAACGAAAAAATTGGAAACCACTAATATATCTGACCAAAAAACCCTTGCTCAAATAAATTGTAGTAGACTCACATATTGAAATACTGTGTAGTCATTAAAAGTAACAGTTATGAGGAGTTTTTAATAACCTGGAAAAATACTTATGTGCTAGTGTTAAGTGAAAAAACCTAAGATACAAATTGTAAATATGTTATAAACTAAATTATGTAAAAATATGCACAGAAAAATCTCTGAAATACCTTGAGGATTATCTCTGAGTAATGGGGGTTATGGTTCATTTTTAATCTTTTAAGGCAAATTTTAAAATGTTATTACTATTTTTAAGTATTTCATTAAATAATATATTTTTAATTATGAAATAAATAAACAATATTTAAGGAAATCTTCTAAGTTTTCTTGTCCCTTGAAAAGGCAAGCCCTTATAAAACCCAGATTGCATTTCTTCAATCCTTGCACTGCGAAAATGTAGAAATGTGTCTCTGCAAACTGCCACCCTATAACGTGAACCCATGTTCCCTTTTCTACTCTTAGACGACCTAGAGAACCAGCAGATCAATACCACACGTTTTCACCTCATTTGGTTGCATATTTTGTTCAAACGCTGCTTCTACCTACATCTTGAGTGTGAGCTTCCTGAAGACAGAGGGGAGGTCTTTTCTTCACTTAAGGCCTCCCCTGCCACATCCGTCCCACCTTAGGGGTATTGCCCTGGGTATTGCCACGATACCCAGGAAAAAGTTAAGGACACAAGGGGACACACAAACACAAGTCCAATGACAACAAATTCATAATAATGCTATATCATGTTCTTATAACACCTCCCTTTTTTCATCAAAACTTCAATAAAACAGTAGCCCTGGGGGCGGGGGTGTGTGGTATTTGGACCCATTTTATAAAGTAGAAAATGCGACCAAAGGACTAACTTTGGCTGAGTTTAATTTCAGGAGTCTTTCCCTGATGTCCCTATGTGAACAAGAGACAAAAGTGCTGGTACTCTAGCGTCACTCACTTGCCTGTGAGCTTCCATCCTGTCCTACTCAGCTTTGTATCTCTAGTGCCCAAGGCAGGTACTTAGTAAATTTTTGTGAATAACTTCTAAATGAAAGGGTTAGCAAACTGGCTAAGGGATGGCTATTCACTCGATTCCATTTTCTCTAATACAATATATATCCAAGAAAATCTTCAGTTTTTCAAGACCTCTTTAATCATTTCTCAAAGATGTAACCCTCGAAACAACAATTTGTTTCACGAGAGTGTTTGCGGCAGTTCTAAATGATTGACACACTGAGGAGTTCCTGCCCCCTTATCTCAAGAGTCTCCCAGCCCCCAGATATGAAGTTGAGTCAGCACCTGGCTTCTATTATGGTCAGCATCACATAGCCCATTGGACAAATATTTTGTCATGGTTGAACCTGTCTCCTTGGCAGAGCAGGCAGAGCATCAAGCTCATAAAATGATTGAAAGCTTAAAACAGCTAAAGTGATGGAAGGCACAAAAGGAAGGGAAAGCAAAATGTCAAGAGGGGCAGTAAGTGGGTACTAGTGGCTCAAACCCAGTGCTAGGCCTGAGAGGAGAGATAAGCATGGCCCATGTCTTCCAGAATAAAAATGCCAAGAAGATTCTATCTTTGTTCCTCTTCTAGGTAATAGGAAGCCACCAAAACTTTTTTTTAAATTAAGGACTGATATGTTCACACCTAGCGTGGGGTACCTCAAAGGCAGTCAAGACTGAGAATATAGTGAGGAGACATCTCAGAACTCCAAAAGGGAAATGGTGGGGCTTGAACTAGGGTGAGACAGAGAAGGTTCCAGTGAGAAGATGGACACAGCACCATAGCATGCTGAGCTAGCTCACTTCACAGAAATCAATTGTGGGTCACTTTCCAAATCCATGCTCAGTGATATCACATTGATAACTTGAAATCAGTCATGATGGGCGTATTTACACTAAAGAAATTGGCAGATGCTACTCAATTCCCTCTCCCCCTAAAAGCTGGTTTAAGCATTTACACACACCACTGCATAAAGGGTTTGGAAATCAGGTGGACTGCGGAGGTAAAGTAGAGGGAAGCGTCCAGGATGACCCCATGATGTTTCTAGTCGGGATTTTAGAATGGACACAGTTCCATCCTTTGGGATAGAAAACACAGGAGAATAAGCTGGTATGAGGTGGGAGAGGAGAAAGTTAGCTCAGCCAAAGACATTTTGGTTTGAGGGATAAGATAACTCAAAAATGTGGTTTGCAGATAGTGACATTCTGTGTCTAAAGCCTGGGAAACAGTTCTGTGCTGCAGAGAGAGGTTTTATTTAAAGCCATGGGTGTGAACAGGTAGAGTAAGAAAACGGGGCAGGGTTGGCTGAGGGCAGAGAGTGAGCTTAGAACTCTACTCTACAGAACCCAATAGTTTAGAGACTTGCAGATGAGATGACTGGCAAGGAGAGTTAGGAAAATTTAAGGAGCAAAGGGAAAGAAGGGGTGATCACTCAGGAGACAATGAAAGAAGAAAATTCAACAAATGGGGATAGCTTCACTGTCAAATGCTGTGGAACCCAAAGAATCCCAAGTTTAGCATCAAAAATATCACTGGTCACCATAACTAGAACAGATTCTGCAGAATGTGGGGCTGTGGGGAAGAGAAATAATATGCCCCCTTGACACCTGTTTAATCTGGTGATGAGGTATCATGGTAACAGTCAAGATTTAACCAAGAAAAAACTAACCTCAAAGAAAGGAAATTCAACACAAAGAATCAGTCATCCAAGTGATGGAGAATGGGAAGCTAAGCAGGAAATGGTGGGGCAAGAAGCCACTACCACCCCAGGGATGGAGGGACAAAAGAAGGAGGCAGGGTCTCCACAGCCCAGGAGGTAGGACCACATGGCAGACTTAGAAACTTGGGAGCCATCCTCTGCAAGGGGGTGCTCAGCAGAGGCAGAAGATGTGCCAGAAGGTAGAGCTACAGAAGAAGAGAGGTGGTCACTGACAGTGAGATTGCCTAAGGCAGAGAAAGACAGGGGAACATACTTTGGTGTCTCTTCCTCTCACTCTTGTCTTCTACCAGTGCCTCCTTTTGCTTACCATAAGCAAGTTGGCAAGACATCTGTAGAATGTAGTTTCGCAGAATACAGAACCAAGCAACAGACGGGTAGAAATAGATCTGACATCAAACAGGCAAATGAATGGCTCTATCATTTAATACAGTTCATCACATCTAAGATGCCATCAATTATAAAACTCCTCCTGATTTCAGAGATGTTATTATTTTTTAAAAGCCATCTTTGAATTGATGAAATACGGTATACCTGTGGAGACAGGATCAGATGATACAATGCTTCACAGCCTATCTATTGTTCCAGGCATATAGAATTTCCTTTGCATGACACTGTTGCTGAATCCTGAGACTTCAGAATCACACACCAACCACTTGGAAGGAGCACAGAGGTGCCAGGTGTGCTTCTTTGCAGCTTCCCGGTTGATCTTACTTCCCCCATGCCAACTCCCCCTGCCCACCTGGTCCATCACGGCCAGCCACATCTTCATATTCATTATACCGCCCTGGACAGAAATCAAATTTATTATTGTATTCCTTGAGGCCCTACCACATTCTATAATGCATGTCAGTCTTTTGTACAGAAACGCATGGTGTGCCTCAAAAGAAAAGCAATCGCTGAGGCAGAGGAAGAAGAAATAGAGACAACAGAAAGGTAAAGCTAAAAATAAATGAACACACATAACTCACCTCATACCTCTTGGACAAGGGCTAGAGGTGGGCACATGCACCTTGTGGCTGATGAGCCCTCCCAAGAGTGACCGGCAATACTCTTGGTGTTTGACGACTGTGGAGACATAGGAAACATTACTATGGGGCAAATGTTCTGGTGGCCATACCCCGGCCCAGGGGCAACAATGTATTCACACCACAAATCAAGCAGGAGCAGGGATTTGTTCTGACTGGCCTCCTGTGTGAGAGTTGGCTCCTAGTTTCTCCTTTTGAAGGAGAGCAAGCAGCCTGGCGCCCTGGCTAAGCCCTGTGTTGTTCAGTTCTGGCTTCTTTTTTCTTTTCTTTTCTTTTTCTTTCTTTCTTTCTTTCTTTTTTTTTTTTTTTTCTTTTTGAGACAGAGTCTTGCTCTGTCCCCAGGCTCTGCCTCCTGAGTTCAAGGCATTCTCCTGCCTCAGCCTCCTGAGTAACTGGGACTACAGGTGCACACCACCACGCCCAGCCCATTTTTGTATTTTTAGTAGAGGCGGGGTTTCACCATATTGGTTAAGCTGGTCTTGAACTCCTGACCTCATGATCTGCCCACCTCTGCCTCCCAAAGTGCTGAGATTACAGGCATGAGCCACTGCTCCTGGCCTAGCTCTGACTTCATCTGCATTGTGGATCAGTATCAGACAGGGGGGCCCTCACAGCTGCTTTCACACAGGCAGTAACTCAGCCAGAATAGAGAATCAGAAAAACAAGGACAAGTACTTGCCTTTGATGAGTTTGACACAAGGATTGTGTCAAACTCGGGTCAAACTCCATCATTCTGAGACTGTGAGTGCCAGAGAAAGTTTCCTGCACTAGCCCAGTACCTCCAGCTCAAGAACATGGGATTCCTATTCTTCTCAGGCCTTCCAAGAGCGGCTTGTGGCAAACAGGCTGATCTTTCAGCTTATGCCCAAACTGGCATATGTCCTCTGCTGACCTAAGGCCATCAGCTGAATTTCCTGTCTCTGAAACTCTCTCAAACCTCATATCCCTGAAAAACTCCTCCATGTTCCAAAGTCATGTCATTAAATCACTTCATTCATTCCTCTGTCTATTCAGCCAGTCAATAATTAGTTACCAAATGCTGGGAGGCAGGTATGAATTAAGACATGACCAGTGGCTCACACCTGAAATCCCAGCACTTTGGAGGCCAAGGCAGGCACATCATGAGGTCAAGAGATCAAGACCAACCTGGTCAACATGTGGAACCCCATCTCTACTAAAAATACAAAAATTAGCTGGGCATGGTAGCACGTGCCTAAAGTCCCAGCAACTTGGGAGGCTGAGGCAGGAGAATCGCTTGAACCCAGAAGGCAGAGGTTACAATGAGCCAAGATTGTGCCACTGCACTCCAGCCTGGTAACAGAGTGAGACTCCATCGAAGAAGAAGAAGAAGGAGAAGGAGAAGGAGAAGGAGGAGGAGGAGGAGAAAGAAGAAGAAGAGAAGGAGGAGGGGAAGAGGGAGGAGGAGGGGAGAGGGTGAGGAGGATGAGTGGGAGGGGGAGGAGGAAGAAGATGACATGACCCTGCACCTTCACATAGTTCATTATCTAGAAAACCAAGCAGGCTTCTCAATGCCTGTAGTCCCAGCTACTCGGAAGGCTAAAGCAAGAGAATCGCTGGAACCTGGAAGGCGGAGGTTGCAGTGAGCCGAGATTGTGCCACTGCACTCCAGCCTGGGCAACAGAGTGAGGCTCCACCTCAAAAAAAAAGAAGACAAGGAGAAAGTCATTGTTGAGTGGATACTTGATCTCTCTGCACCAGTTGGAATCTGGATGTAGGAGATGAGGGCATCCCACATCCCAGATCATGCAGGAAGAATAAGTGGTGCTGCCTGGATGGGTAAAACACCTGATTTACTTCTTGAGCTCAAAGTGTAAGGTGTGGCACAGATGCAGCTGGAGAGCTCATGCTAGGCAGCCCCAGAGGCATGAATGGTTCCTGCTCAGAGCAGGCATCACCTCTGCCAATCCTGACTTCAGCCTCATTCAATGTCTGTGTTGCCCTCCTGTACAGCATCATCATTTAATATTTTAATCTGTCAGCTTGCTAGTTTCTGCATCAAAACTTAAATCGTCTGAGGGCAAAAAACCTGTCTTTCAAATTGGCAACACTCACTGCAGCTTTCTATGCTCTAAGCAGCCTGCTAAGCCCAGGAAGTGGGGATGGCAGGATTATGGATGAGGCAGACACAGCCTTGGTAACGTCAGGTTTGGGAAAAGTGATATTCCAGTCTAAGTAATTTGTGAGGCAAAAGGACGCATACCAGCAAAAATCAATTATGTATTTTTTTAATTAAGATTTTTTGCTTTTCAGCGAATCCTATTACTGGTGAATGATAATCAGCGTTGCGCTCAAAGTTTTTGTCATGTAAATTCTGCATTTATCCAACAGCTTTAACCTGTCAGAGGCAGTGACAATATTTTTTAGAGGGTCTTCTTTCTGTTTTCTTCATAGTTACTGCTTTTCACCTGAAAACAGAAGAAAAGAGAGTCTGTTCTTTTTTTTTTTTTTTTTTTTTTTTGAGACCGAGTTTCGCTCTTGTTACCCAGGCTGGAGTGCAATGGCGCGATCTCGGCTCACCGCAACCTCCGCCTCCTGGCTTCAGGCAATTCTCCTGCCTCAGCCTCCTGAGCAGCTGGGATTACAGGCACGCGCGAGTCTGTTCTAAATAGAACATCTCTTTAGTAGACCTCTGTGTTTCAATTTCAAAACCAATACTTTCACAATAAACTAGAACAAAATTTCCTTTGGAGAATAGGATGTGAGCAACAATGCCTTCTCTGTTCTCCATCGACCCAAGCCCAGCTGGTGTAACTGACAAGACAATCACGATGCTAGGCCGTGGAGAAGGATGGTGGCCTCTCTGTCAAGCCCCAGTCCCCTCTTCTGAGGTTCATCCGCAGATAAGGAGAATATAAGAGAAGGCACAGACTTACCTCAACCAGTACAAAGTGGAGTTAGAAAAAATGCGTAATACATAATAAAGACAGAACAAAATACAAGAAAATGTTACCAAGTGGGAGGCTGAATATTGAAGCGACATGACCAGCATAGGCTCTGAACTCTGGGTTCAAGTCCTAATACAACTACTTATGGACTTCCTGAAGCTCTCTGAGCCTCAGTTTTCATAACTGGAAGATCGGGAAGTCCGGAGAACCACCTCACAGAGTCATGACAAGGGAAATCTCAGGTAGTTAGATGCATGAGAAGTCTCAGGCTGGCTCCCGGTGAGTGCTTATTAAGGGTTAGCTGTAGGGCGGGCTGAATGCAACTTGATGAAGCTGTGTAACTATCCTCAGGGTACTACCACCCCCTGTCAGTGCACATCCCTCCAGCCTTTGGGTCTAACCATCTCCAGGGACTCCATCTTTACTCCCGAGCTCCCTCCATGCATGCTGCCCACCTCAGAGGCTGTGATCACCAGGAAATGAGTGTCCCCTATTCTAGCTAATGTCAAGGTCAGAAACAAAAGGAATCCAGGAGAAAACGCAAGCCATCAGCCAGTGAGAGGTACATCTGAGATGAGAAAGGCCTAGCTCTAGATTACTTCAGAGAAGGATTCAGCTGAATCCACAAGAAGTCCTTGTGTACTGGCGTCCTGATCCGCTAGGTAAGAAGTATAACCATCCTGAAGTCATTTTATCTCTGACACATCAGCGTTGACCATAATAAATAGCCATTTGCTGGAGTCTAATCCACTGGACTACAAACCTTAAATGATGTCATTTTTGGTCCCTACCATGCTCCAGTCAGGAAGCTGAATGCCATGTGGAGACCATGTACAGGACCTGGTTAGTAGCCAATAGCAGCCCATGAGCCCAGCCTGAAGAAACCTCCACATGATTCCAACCCCTAGTCGTTCAAGGCCCTATAAATCACAGCGCAAATAAACTATAACCACTGCCCCAGGTCTAAATTCCTGAGCCACAGGACCTGTGAGCGTAGTCAAATGGTCACTGTTTCACTAAGTTGTGCAGTGGTTTGTTAGGCAGCCACAGATAACCAAAACACCAGCCTCTTGTATGCCGGGTTTTTATGTCCTCAGGCTTACTATTGTATCTTTACAACAGCCTCTTGGGCTAGAGTTCAATATACCCATTTTAGAGATGAGAAATCTGAGTCACAGAGAAGTTATGCAATGTATCCAATATCCTGTAGCTTCTAAGTGGCATTGTCAGGATTCAGACACTACTCACATACAATGCACAGGTCAGCCACCCAGAATTAAGAGAATTTTTCAAATAAATCAGATGTTGTACTTCAGTGACTGGAACTGCTCTCTCTCTCTCTCTCTCTCTCTCTCTCTCTATATATATATATATATATATATATATATATATATATATACACACACACACACACACACGTAATATATATATAATATCGTCTCTATAGATAGAGCTATATATAGATATATAGAGAGACAATATTGCTCTCTATATATGAGACAGTATTGCTATATATATACATACACACACGTGTGTGTATATATAGTAATATATATTCTATATTTAATATATATATTCTATATGCTAACAGTCTCCTCACTGAGATAAAGTTATTTGGCTGTCAAAAGAGTGAAAGATACTAAATCCTATCCACTTAGGCTGGGCCATGTGTTTAAGCTGATAGAGTAATTCCCATCAAACTGCTCAGCTGACAATGGCTCACTGCACTAAGTCTCTTAGAGAAAGAGCAGAATTTGTATCAATCAGATTTTTCATTTTCTTACCTGAAATACCTGAATCGCCATAGCAATTTAGACCTATGTACAAGCCATGGTGGGTATAGGGGAAGAATTTTTAGTTCTGCCAGCTGTTCCACACCATCAAAGGAAGTGATGAAGACAGAGGTAAGTGCTTTGCAAATTCACTTATAGGTGCTCTGGGAAAATGCTGAAAATAGACACTTGAGAAATCTGGCTGTGATCAGAGGTGCCAGATGTTCCCCCAGACACTTGGATTATGTAGGCTGCAGGCACTCAACGTAATTCAACTCATTTCACCTCCAAAGGGTGGGTGCCTGCCATATCCCAGATCTTGGGAAAGGAGCTAGGGCAACCCTTCTCTCAAGGAGCCTTCAGAGTCCTGAGCCCAGGGTAAAAATCACCACCACTGCTAGGCTCAGTGCCTGTCCCAGCTACAGAACACAGCACAGCTTGTTCTAGCAAAGTTTCCTAGCCCCAGATGTATGTGAAGACAAGTTTAAGTGCTGCATACAAGTGCTGAGAATTCAATGGCGGGAGACAGAAGTCAGGGCTATACAGTATCCTCCAAATGCCCCACAAAACCTCACAGCTGCCAAGCAAATCTTACTTGATGCCTAAAGGAATTCCAGAATTGATATCCTGAGATAGATTTACTGTATAGGTAGATGCAGAAGAGACACAGCAAGCACTCTCTACAAAATACTTTCTCTTAGGGAACAACAGGGACCTGCTTGAGGATGGAGGGTTGGAGAAGGAAGAGGATCAAGAAACTACCTATTGGGTACTCTATTTATTACCTGGGTGATGAAATGATTTGTACACGAAACCCCTGTGACATGCAACTTACCCATAAAACAAACCCAACATGTTCCCCCTGAACCCAAAATAAAAGTTAGACGGGGGAAGAAACACACACACACACACACACACACACACACACAACCTTTCTCTTGTTTGTTCCCTCTTAGTTTGGGTTTCATCAGAAGCAGGCCCTGAGGCAAGGATTTGAGCACAGGTGTGTAGGAGGTGGTCTCAGGAAATACCAGTAGGGGAGTGGAGAAGTGACTCAGGAAGGGAAGAAAGGCAGTAAAGGCTGGAAGCAAGTTACCAGTGTGGGCAAAATTGGAGCTTAATCCTCCTGGAGATTCCTGGACACTGGGCAAAACGCCTCAGCCATACTCCCACCTGAGGGAAGAGGGAAGCGGGAGCTGGGATGCTGCTCTATCACTGCCTGTCAGTCACTGGCAGGACAGTTCCTGAAGACATTAATTCCCTCTGACTACTGACCTGCCACACTTGGCAAGCACAGAGGGTTCTAGGGTCCAGGGAGAGACAACAGGCAAAGGGCCACTGCTGCTGGAAGTCAGGTCTACATGCATGAAAATGGCATGAGCAGAGGGTGTACGGGTAGGGAACTAACAGCATCTGCGACCACCACCCTCTATGCCCACATGCATCCTCTCCCCTAGAGGTTCAGGGGGAACATGTTGGGTTTATTACATGAGTAAATTGTGTGTCATAGGGGTTTGGTATACAGATTGTTTCATCACCCAGGTAATAAGCAGATATGTAGTTTCTCAGTCCTCTAGGGGAGAGGATATGTGTGGGCATAGAGGGTGGTTGTAGCAGATGCTATATGTGCCCTGCCCATATGATAGAGACTAGTCTCTATTCAACTCGTACCTTATTGAGCCTGATGAAAAGGCATTTCCTAGAAGGTGTCAAGGACACTATGAGGCCCAACCCAAAGCTCACATTTCCTCTGGGGAGGAAGCCCCAAATTTTAAGCCACTAGCAGCAGGTCCCATCTAACTCAATAGCCATTCTACTCCTCCAGTTCAGCACAATGGGGTGGGGGTAGGGCTGGCCCTTCCCCATTCTCAGCTGGCTATGGGTAGAGTATGGGGCCATTTCAGACCTGATTTTGTGACCATGCTTGGTGAAGGGTGGTCTGCTTCTGAACCTCCTGGTAAAAACAAACATAAGCCCAGTACCCACAAAACCACTGCATCCTAGGACTACCTGAGAATAACCCTGACCTTAATCACTGCCTAAGAATGGCATGTTGGGAACTTAATATAATCCATTTAGGGCATTTTCTACTTGGAAGATGGTACAACGGTCAAATGGGAAATGAACAGGTAGCAAAGGCCTGAATTTATCCTGCAATGCCAAAGAGATGCAAGAACACCATGTCATAGGCATCTGCTTTGCTCCTCCAGTTTTTTTGTTAGACATGCATTTGTCTGGCTGACATAGGTATTTCATAAAATCTCAGGCTTTTACTGACAGGACTTTACCTTTCCAGAGCTCAACCATTTGGGTGACTCAGGATGCAAATTCCCCACCAAACTAGAAAAGCTTCCACGTTCTAAAAACTTCCCAAGGAACCAATGTGGGGGCAAAAAACCAAAGCAGTCTCAGAGAAGGAAGCATTTTAGTAAGTCAAGTCAGAAGAGTGGGCATGAGAATACTCCTCTCCCACCCAAGCTCTTCTTTTTATTGCACACAAGCTGGGTCTGTGCAGGAGTTTGCAGAGAAGCTGTTTTTAAAATTCATAGCCCATCATCCATTATAATTGAAAATATGGTGACGCATAAGAGATGATGTTGATTTTAGAATCAGAATGTCAACCAGGTCTGCTCATTTCAGAAATACATACATCCCTTAGTGCCCTGAAGTTACTGTTGGTCTGAAATTTTTATACACTCAACTCCAAGTCAAATATTACAGAACTACCGAATGTCACTGTACTACTTATTAAGGGGCTATTCCATTCCCCATTAAATCAAAATATAATAAAATGTATTTTCATCTGAAAGTTGCTGAAACTCTCTTAGGCAATCAGCTTCTCTCTTAGAAATACTTTAAGCTTACATGAGGAGGGGGAAAAAGAAACAGCCACCTAGGGATTAAAAAAACACAAAAACAAAAACAACATAAGAACCCTCACCCCTTTAAATTATCATGAGAAGCTAAGGAAGACTCTTTATCCAAGAGAATGGCATTTTGTCTCTGAAATATCAGTATTGCCACAATAAATACTCTAGACAGTTTGCTGGAGTCTAATCCACTGGACTACAAACATCAAATGATGTTATTTTTGCTCCCTACCGTGATCGGTCAAGCAACTCTTTCCCAAAGGGTGGCAGCTGCCTTAAATATATTCCTGCCCAATTCCATAGTGCTTCATTCCCTTTTTCTTACTAAGGCTTAGTCCAGTTCACTTTTAAACTTCAATCTCATACCTGATCCAAAGGTCATTGTCTCTGCTCCCAGTGTGGTCTCCCCCACCCACCCCCTAATAGTGCTTCTGTATCAGGTAGAGAAGCAGGAGATGAAAAAGACCACAAGACATCACCATGCTTAACTGGCAAAGTAATGATCCACTTTTTCCTTGGTCTAAATGATGTTCCAGCACATGATCTATGGGTCCCCATGTGATCTTCCAGCATGTCCCACCAGGGACACCCTATTTGCCAAGAGATCTCCTTGTGAAATCCCGACCTCTTTCAGTTGACATTTTCCTCTCTTCCTCAAAAAGGTCTTCAGAAAGACCTATTTCCTGTTCCAGACGTTCTCTACCCTTTAAGGCAATTTCGGCCTGTAAACACATATGAGACGCTTCTTGGGCACCTCTTAGAACCAGGAAATCAGGAGCACATCTGTGGTAGGGTGGGGATGGTCCAGGCACCTTTCTGCCTGAACGGCCCCCAGCACACCATCTCGAGCTCCACAGTTCACTTCCCTATGCCAGTGACATTGAAGTGAGTCAGCTGGATATTTTTTGTGTAACTTTGATAAACACTGAGCTTTCTAGGAATACAGCCATCCTATGAATTGAGGCCAAAGCATGCTTTGTCTTATTCAAAATATTGCCAGAAGGTTTTCACCATTTAAAAAAGTCACATCACCACAATATGTCCATGGTATCTGAATCACCAATACAACACACACAGATCTGTTTGCGTCAGTAGCTGTTGAATTCGCAGTGATTCACATGGTGTTGCTGCTGAACTGACAGCAAGCATCTAATTCACTAATTCCTCTTGTATAGTTGGTCTCAAGCACTTGTTGAAAAACATATTATTTTATTATACATTATTTAACTTTTAATTTCTTTGTATTACTTAAGATGTTATATTGGTTTGTTAAATTATATATGTAAGTGCATAACAGTATCAGTAAACTTCATTTCAGAAATAATAATGGGGGCAATACAAAATGTGTTGTAAAAAGGGACCACTGGTTCTGATAGGATTGAAAGTTCATGATTCTTTATGTTTATTTTCATTATCCACACTAAAACTTCAGTAAAATTCTGTTTGGTCCAAGTTCAAACTTTGATATCTAAAGGGAAGGGTTATTTCCACTAGAGCCAGAGTTACAGAAAAAAAGATCTATCCTGTCTCAGCTCAACCTCAGCCCATGTAGGGAGTGGCAGCATTATTTAGAGAAAAACCTCCTCCTCTAGAAGAAAGGGAATTTCAAGGAGAAAATCAGGGCTATTAGCAACCTACTTCTCAACCAAATTCCTGGGGACTGTCCCCCAGAAGGTGCCCCTCTCAACATCAGCCTCAAAAGCTTAGGATTTTGGTTTGGTTGAAGAAGATGGTATTTCCCCATGCATAGTGCCAAAACTCTTCACTCAGAACTCAACCAGTATATCCTTATGGATTCCCATAAGGGAATCCCAGCAAAAAGTAAATGTTCCAACTTCAGAGAGACTCCCATTTGCTCACTGAAGTGGACTATATACACAACCTGGAAATCTCAGCACAGCCAGAAATTGACCCCTCTTCCTGCTGCCCTGCCTCCGCACTAGCTGTGGGCTCAGAACTCCATGGGCCTCATCACATTCAGCATCCTACTTTAATTGAAGACAAAGTTTTTCCAACTAAAAACTTCATTCTTGTCTCTACACACATATGCATCTGATATCATAAAATGCAAATTGTTTTTAACGACCTGTTTGGAAAATGGAGCATGCTTTATCCACTTAAAACTTGTACAGTCTAGGGTTTAACAGAATGCTGATGGGAGCAAGGAGGACCCAAAGAGTGGCATGGGAAAGTGTCAGATCCACCTGCAGCAGCCGATGGTTAAAAACTAAATTCTCATCAGTGTGTGACAGAAGATATTCTCTCATAGTGTTTGATATCCAATGCTACGGAGCAAAGTGGGGGCTTACGACTATGATACTTCACTTACAAAAAAGGTAATTTACATTAATTATCAAAGAAGGGTGCACACTTGAAATTGCCGCAGAAGCTCATGACCCAGGACTACCTAGCTTCTACTCCCCAGCCATAACTTATACCCAACAGGCCCCTAACCCCGACTGGGCTCTATCTCCCCATCTTGAACATATCAGCTCATGCAATAATGAGTAGGCCCCTTCCTGGAATGTTGACCTCTCCTAATCTTCCCACTCTGCCAGTCCTGATGTGTGTGCACCAAGGAGATGCACACAAGGGATCCCAGGGAATTAAGGAGAAAGATAAGACAAGGGAAACCCCACACTCCAGCCATGCATTCCCCCACAAGGCAAAGAGCTGGGCTCCAGGTAGCTCCATCCAACATTCATCCACCTATTTCATCCACAGTGTTAGACGAAGTCTGAGAATGTGGGAATAAGGAATACAGTCTAGTGAGGTACAGACAGGTGAACAATGACAATGCAATTGAGTAGTGTCACTGTAGAGGTCTATATGGGTGCCTTGTAATGGAGGGAGGGGAGTGCCCCAGGGGGTACCCAGGGAGGGATTCCCAGAAATGCTGACAGCATGAGGGAGGCACACCAGGCTGTCTGGCAGGACAAAGTACAGTAGCAGACAGAGCAGCATGCACAGCAGACAGAACACAGGAAAACCCTTCCAGGCAGAAAATTGGGTCGTCCTGCAGATGGGGCTGAAGTGGTAGGGGCAAGTGTGGAGAGGGTTCCCTCATTCATTCACTCAGACCCTGGGCTAGGTGCTGGGCTGTGCTCACAAGAGCTTAAATTCTAGCCCAGGAAAAGGTAGGCACCGACTAAGGACCTTTTAAGACAAGCCAACCAATGTGGACTGTTATCATGAAAGTGATGAAGTAACATGAGGAATTTTGAGCAGGAGTGACTGTGTGCATGTATTTGGAAGATCCGCCAAAGGCTATGTACAACTGGACTAGAGAGAGATCAATCCACAAGCTAGTGGAAAATGTGAGTAAAAGCATTTTACTAAAGACAGAGGGCTTGCTATGAGCCACCACTTCAAAGCAAGTCACCTCATTCATACTTCCAATCAAATGGCCTCCTGTATAATAACCAGGTAACTTGTTTGGAAGTGATGCCTCATAGCAAGCCCTCTGTCTTTAGCAAGATTGGCTGGTTCTGATCAATAAAAGTAGCAATATTTTTCTTTTCCTTTTCTTTTCCAGAGGACTCTCACCCTGTCGCCCAGGCTGGAGTGCAATGGTGTGATCTTGGCTCACTGCAACCTCCATCTCCCAGGTTCAAGTGATTCTCCTGCCTCAGCCTCCTGAGTAGCTGGAATTACAAGGGCCCATCACCACACCTGAAAAGTAGCAATATTTTCTAAAGATGCTTTTACTCACATTTTCCACTGAATTGAGAAAACACAAATTGTAAAGCCAGGATGATGATGATTCTCTCTATTATGGGTTGTATTTTAAGGAGTGGCTTCCAGGGAGCAGCCAAACCTACCTTCAAAAGCAGTCCTTGGTGCCACCAAAGACAAGAAGAGAAAGGTCCTGGAAGGGCAAGGGCAGGATAGGGAAGACTGGGATGAGAGGAGAGCTAAAGGCTGATGTGGATTCTGTTTGCTCCCCTCTTCCCTTGCAGTGAGCACTGGGACAAAGTAGTGGTGTAATATGTCAAAAGCAAAACTCAAGGAAAAGCTAGTTTCAAGCCAAGATTCAGGATTGGTCACTGACTTGACTTCCTTCTCCCTAAGAAAGCTGGAATTTAATGTATAGAAGATTGGCATGGAAAGGAGGCAGGGATTGTTAAAAACAGGACAAAATGCAAGTGCAATAAAAATGCTTTATGACTTCGAATTAAAATTACAGTAAATTACTAAAAAGTCTGAAATATAATTCTAACATTAATAAAGATACAGCCATCTTGACATTTCTGATAATAGCACAATAAAGTCAAAATAATTGGTTTTCCTTTGGGAGAAAAAACAACAAAAATAAATCTAGGAAGGTGAAATCGGGGTTTTAGCAATGACATTCTTTTTACTCTCTTTATGAGTGATTTTAGCTTTCTTTCCTACGCCAAATGATGGTCCACTCTCTCACAAATAAAAGCATCAAAGAAAAAATAAAACTCCTAAAATATCATGAACTGAAAAGCGAATACTTTTTCTCACTCTCCAGCATCTTTGTGAGTTTCCTGAATGATAACGTTTTATTCTTGGCTTTAAGTCCCGATTACTAATTCCTGTAGGAGGTGCTTAGAGGAGAGAAGTTAGGGCAATTTGCAGCAAAGAAATATGCACCAAAGTCCTGGCAGAGTACAATGTGGGATTCTAGGAGTGTGGGCTTAAACTGCCCTTGCATGTTGGCTGGGAGGATCAGAGTAAGTAGTTTCCTAACTGCAGAATCAGGGAGGAGAATCCAAATGCTCCCAAATGTTTCTTCTACACTAGATTTCATGCCTTGTCATTACGGATTCATTCCTTTGGGTTAGTCATTGCCCTTGGTAGGTTTGGAACCATCAACTACAAAGCAGGCTGTTATCTGAGACGCACTCCATTTCAAAGAAGACTGGTTTGTGGAATATACTGTGACACTGCCCCTAGGAGAGTAATTGTGCATTTGAGAACTTTAAGGAGCAGAAAGAGTTGGAAGAATGAACATTCAGAACCTCAAGTTGCCAAACACATATCCAATCAAGCGAAGGAAATGTTTGCAGTCTCTTCCTGAGTCTTCTAGCTCTTATGATGCAAGACTGCTTCCATTCCCTTCCTTTCTCCAGGCACATGGTTATCTCCAGGAAACCTGGGCAATAATGGTTAGTGCTCCAAATAGGCATCGCTTCGTAAAAGATGGGGCACTCCTAGTGACACGCTATAGCAGAAGACCCAGATCCTCACTCAGGAAACTTTCCTTAAGAAACAGGCTTTTAGGCAGGACGGAGAGTAAAGTCTTCCACAGGTGAGGGAGCAGCAGCCTCTGCCCCTCACTAAGGCAGGCCTGAGGAGATGCCCCAGCTGAGGAAGACTAATGCCCACCCCTACCTCCCTGAAGATACTCCTTTCACCTCCCAGTAGCATCCCAAGGTCTTATTCAAGAAATGCAGCCTAACCTGAGCCTCCAGATGATCAAGTGAAGAGGGTAGAGGTGGAATAGCGGCAAGACCAAGGGAAGATGGCCTTCTGGTTGTTGAATGGGACACGAAGATCTAGCCACCCATACCCACTTGGACATGCCCTGTCCACCACCAAACCCAGAGTGGCTGGGGTACATTTTATTACATAAAACAGAAATTTCCTTACAACATCTGGCCTAAGCTTCAGACAGAAGTGTCTCTGGCTTCAGGCATGCTAAGGGTTTCTTGGCAGCATGCGAGAGAAAGCACGGATATGTACCCATGTTCTCAAGCCATATAAGTCTGGATAAACTGTACTGCTGCAGAGGAAATCATAAATCATCCATCCTAAAACCGGGATTTCAGTATTTTTGAAAGGTTTCATTTCTCCTCCCTTCCAACTTTGATATATGTACTTACTTAACAAGGGTCTGGGGAGGGTTAATTGAATTAATATATGTAAAGTGCTTTTAGCTTGAAGAGAATGTGCAGTATAAATGGAAGTGTCACTAAAAAGGTTAATCTAATTTACATCCAACACTTTCAGTTCATGGTGTTAATGAACTATATCCTTTTAGAGAGTGATTAATTTATAGAAATGTGATTATTTTTCTTAATGCTATATATGGGTCAGCTTTTCCTATTACTATAACTAACTTTATAGGAGAATTCTGCATTTTATAAATTAAAATAATAGATCAAATACCACTGTAATGGTTATATTTCATTAATTACAAGGAGACATGCATTAGATTAACATTTATCTGTTTTAATTAATTTGCTGCAATGCAGTTATCCATGCAAATTGGAAAATGAGACATCAACTTGACAGAATATTAACAGTTTCGACTGGGTCTTCCTGAAAATGTATGGGCCTGCAACGGCTGCATTTTTTGTGTAATGATGGTGACCACCAGTTGTGTGACACATGCAGGTCATGCATCAAAGCACTGGGAAGAGACTCACACTAGATTCAAACGTCCCCTGAAAATGTAATTAAATATATTAAGACAGTATAAAGAAAGATGTAGAGTTTTGTTTTGGGGTTTGAGTCCCAAAGATTTCTTAAATATGAGCACCTTGTTTTCTTAAGCACTTTATTCTCTCAAAAGGCATCCAGAGCCACTTCCATGTGAATACTCAGAACATTCTTGGGTAGAGGAGGAGGTGCCATTGTGTCCTTTCTGCATGTGAAAAGACACACACCCAGAGGGACTGAGTAATTCGCTCTGAACCTCACAGCTCATCAGTGGATCTAGGTCACAGGAGTCAGAGACCATGGCCTTTCCTTGATACTCCACAGTGATTTTGTAGTCAGACTTGATTGAGACTACAACATTTTACTTAACTATGTAATACAACAGACATCATGGAAACACAAAGTGGCTGAAGTCACAAAAGTGATGTCTTTTTTTTTATAACTGGCAATTTTCACATGACAATTTGACGCAGTGATTCCATAGGAATAAGTCAAATGTTCGCCAATTAAGCATTCTCAGAAGCAATGAGAAAAACACTGACAGACTTTCTGAGTGAGAATTCCACTGGTAGCTGCCGGCCTTACTGTTAAACATATTTCAAGGTGGTTAATGTTCTCCTGACTCACGTGCAGAACCGAGTATTTTAAACTGCTGCAGAGCAAATGCTGCAGGTTGGTTTGGGCAAATAGTCAAATAACTAAAAGGGAAAGGTATGATGGGCAGCTCCTCCCCATGACCAAAGGAAGGGAGCAGTGCTGACAGGAGAAGGTACGTGGGCACAGAGCCCTGCAGGGTTTGCCGCCAGTGTGGGCAGCAGCACCCTAGCACACAGTCACCCCTCAACACTCGGCATTTGCTCTGAGCCTTGGACAGTGCTGGGCAAGTCACACAGAGGTGAGCAAGACTCTTCTCCCTCCAAGGGCTCACAGGCACCCTGGGAAATAGGTGGCAATGGGAGCTTTGACAGGGGAAATAAATGACTGGTAGGTGACAGGCAGAAAAGCATGGCCCCCATCTGGAAGTAGCACTTAGTTGGGAGAAGCAGTAGAGTTGGCTGGAGTGCTTCTCAGTCTTGGCTGGGCACCAGAAATACTGGAGAGCTTCACACAGATTCCCAGGTCCTGCCCCTGAGCCATTATATCAAAATCTCTGGGGTGGGTTCCAGGTATTGGTGTTATTTTAAACCTCTCTCAAGTGTCTCCATTGTACATCCAGGGTTTGATAACAGGGTAAATAAGAGGGGGGACTATGAAACTAGACTTTCTAGATTTAAATCCCAATTCTACTGTTTTACTACTTGGGTAAGCTGGTAAGTAGCTTACCCTCCTTCTTTGCCCCCATTTCCTCATATGTAAAATGCGGCTAATAAGAGTTCACATCTCACTTGGTGGCTAGGAGGGCTGAATGAGTTAGTATCTATTAAGCACTCACAATAGTGCTTGCCACATAGTAAGCTCTTGAAAGATGAAAGCATTAACTATTTGGACATTTCTAGAAAGCTCACTGACAGGAGAGAAAGCCAGAGGGGCAAAATTATCAATAGACTTTTATGCCAGGCTGGAGAGATTGAGATCTATATTGGGAGGTCTGTGGTTTCCCTGGAGAAGTTTGTCAGGAGGGGTGTGGCTCCCTGTTCTAAGAAGGCAGCCTGGGCCCTGCTTCTGAGGGGGTTTGGGTTGCAAGAGTGAAGGCAGAAGTTCCCTGGAGATACCTCCAGTGCTGGCCTTTGTTCTGTGAGTGCCTGAGCCCCTCACTGAGGTTACAGTAGGGATGGAGGAGGTTGGAGGTGGGTGGCTTTGGTACACCCACCCTAAAACTGAGAAGTATTGATTTCCTCTGGGATGGGAACTGATAGTCTGTTCCAGCTCCCATCCCCAGATGGTGGTAGCACCCCTGGGGCAGTGGCTACAGAATGTGGCATGAATATTAAATTCCAGGTGCTGGTGGTATAGTCTGGTGCCTATGGAAGCAGATAGCACAGGATCTCAAGGCACCATGCTGTCTGGACAATGGGCAGCACAAGCAGTAATAACCTGTGACGGAGGGAAATCTGAGGCAATTCCAGAGTGTTAAGCTCTCCTCAAAAACATTACAGACCTTAGCATCGGGAGTGGAAGACAGAATTCATGACTGAGATGGACTTTCTTGCAGGTCTGGTGGGACTGACATACATGCTGCCATCTTGACAACAGTGTAATGGGAGGGTTGGGAGGGTGTCAAAATTAGAATCGACTGCTTTCATTTGCACAAGATGCTAAACAAGGCAGTAGCAATGGGAATTGAGGAGAGGTTCTAGATGGTGATGAAAGAATCTCCCAGACGTGAGGAAGGATGGATTGTGATATCTGTGGAGAGACCAGCATGCTGGAGGACTCTTGGGAACTCTGGCTTGGGTTAACATATGGATGATGTATCTTTCACCCAAACAGAGACCACAGCAGAAGCAGCAGATTCTTGGAGGAAAAATGAGAGCTTGGGTTGGGACATATGGGGCTGGGGCATCTTAAAGGAAACAGATATTGGTGAGCCTTGGGTGGGGTGGGAGGCTCAAAGTGAGCTAGGAGAAAAGCATTGGCCATGGGCATCTCTGGTCAATCTCTGGGGAGGACTGATGTGAGTAGAGGGTCATAAGCTGGGGACAAGCAAGATCCTGGGGAAGTACTGGAGATAAGTTGCCTGTCCCTAGAGTCAGAAAACTGCTCCGTAGTGAGAGAAATAGGCTTCAAGTGGCCATGGTCCAAGAAGTGGCCTAGCTCACCACACTGGCTCCCTGCTGCTACATGGAATCAACTGCACACAATCTGACCCCCTGTCCTAGTTCTTGCTCTGCTGCTATATGCCCTGTAATGTACGTTTACCAATTTGTAATAGGGTTATTTGAGAAAAATACAATAGCCATATATAAATTCCTGCATGACAGTAAAAGGAAAGGCAGTCAGATCAACAGTCTGGTATCTGCTACTCCTATACGATCTCCTCCCACCCTTGCCATGCACACCTCTCAGCATCCCCTTCTTATCCACTTTGGTATCTAGCCAAAAGGATACACGTTTAAAAGTGTGTATCCTTCATTAATCCTGTCCAGCCTAAACCTGAGTCAGAAGAGGGCAATATTTAACCCAAATGAATGACCGTATCAGAACTGTTGGCACAAAGGCCAGCCAGCTGTCACAGTCTTCCTGGTGCAGGAGGCCCCTCCAAACACACCTGGGACTATACAGTGTGGATGGCGGCCTCCTCTGCTTGACTCCAAGCATGACAGGAAGTGAAGAGGGCTTGAAGCTGCCTCAATGAGAAGAAACAGGTATTGCTCACTTTGGATTGAGAAGTGAGTCAGAGAGTGATTGCTGAAACTGATTCTTTCAGCAATTTTGAAGTGAAATCTGAACAAATATTCCTGGACAGCAAGGCAATGCCTTCCAGGGCAGCAGAGCCTCTGTGACCTCACGCAGGGCCTTTCTCAAGCAGACCTCACATCACTCTGATAGGTAAGCCTGTGCAAAGAGGGGAACCCATGCCTACCGCTCTGAGTTTGTAACCTCAGTTTCACCACCTCTGAGCTGTGAGACTTTGGGCAAGTTACCTCACTTCTCAGTAACTCAGTTTACCCCCTGTAAAAATGAGATTGTGGTTTTACTGCCTTCACAGGGTTGGTATAAGGATCAATCAAACCAACTGACATTTATGAAGTGCTTCAAGATAGTGCTTGGCACATAGCATGCACTCAAAAAACATTCATTTTTTTAGCCCTGGAGTCTGTATACAGAAATATATTTGACCTGGCTGAGCACCCTCTTCACTCATGCCTGTGTGTCAATCACTCTTGTCACCCTGTATTTACCTGTCCAGTGCAAATTCCTGCCCATGACATATGCTTATGCAATGCCTACCTACCCATCAACATCCCTTTCACTTTCTCCATAAATCTTTCCTGACTTCTATTCTTGCCAACTTCTTCCTTTCCCGCAAGGCTTCCGGGGGTCTATGATGCACAATCTACCATTTTCCCGTAAGTCACCAAGTTCTGCAAGAGTTTGTGTGAGGTGCGATGTGCAATGCTTGCCCTCGACAGAGTGTGAACTCTTTGATAATTGGAACTTGCTTTTATCTTTTTGTTCCCCTCACAGAGACTAACAGGAGGCTGAGAAATAGTAATTGGCTGAAAAGGCTACAGAACAGGACCTAGTGCATGTCTGGAAGGGCTAACTCTGATCAGTACGCCTTCCAGCCCCCTCTCTGCTTCTTTCCCAAAGCTGAGAGCATGATCCTCTGTCCTACGCAGTGCCAGGGTCTTCAGCTCAGTGCTATTCCAAAGATCAAGCCTCCCCATGGTCCATCCTCAAAACCTATCCTTCCCAGGGAACCATTTCCACAGGGTCCAATTCCTGGTGGGCTAGATAACAACTAATAAAACAATAATCTGTTCCAAGCTATTATTTGAGTATCACAGCTTCGGTTACCCCATTCCACATAAACACGTATTATCACAAAGCTTGTCAATGCCTCGAACAAAAAAGTATGCCTTTCTGTTTTCCGACGTAGCAGGGCTTGGAGGAAAGTATGAACTGGGCAGGGGATCTTTCCTTACAACCTAGATCATGTCACATAAGCTCTTCCTCCAGCACCTCCCACACCTCTGTCTCTGGCACATGGAGTGATGCTTGTTTATTTACTTATATAGCAAATATTGCTGACCTTTACTCTGAGCGGGCCCTGCACTAAGTGCCAGAGCTTTTGAGATGAATGAGACAGAGCCTTGGCTTCCAAGACATCCACAGACTAGTGAAAAAGGCATATCTTCTTACAAACAAGTCAAGCCAAATGTGTGTGTACGCATGTGCATTTACATTTACATGATATTTACTAGACACATGTGCATATCCACACAAGGAGAGACAGCCAGAGAGAGAGAGAAAAACAGAGAAACAGAGTTAATAGTTTGAGCTGAGAAAAGATATGAAGAAAGCGATTAGATTTCTAAGAGATCTGAAAAACAAATTCACCAAATCACAGACACTAAAGCAACTGTTTAAGTGACCAATAATTAGTCATTGAATATTTAGTGCCTTTTACATGCCCCAAACTGGGCTACATGCTATCTAAGCACTATCCTGATGGCCATTTTACAAGGTAGAAATCTGTATCCCCACTTTATAGATGAGGAAACTGAAGCTCAAAGGGGTTAACTAACTTGTCCAAGATCATCTAACTAGCAGGTAGTAGGGCCAGGTTTGGAACTCAAGTTTTTCTGGCCATATGCCCACATTTTACTTTATACAGGAGAGGGGAAAACATGTAAAATGTCTATGTCAAGAAATTAAAGCACTGGGGATAACAAACAGGTGTGTTCACCAAGCAAATCACTGTGTACTGCTCAGCTCGTAGCTTGAGTTCAGGCCCTGGAGCTATCAGGAGAGTAAGAATGAGCCTCCAGCACTGGTCTGTGAGCGCTGAGGACTAGAGTCAGACAAAAAAACACAAGCATGCAGGAAAGAGAAACAAGTCACTCAAAAGTAACCAGCCTGGGAAGCTTCCTTAGGGAAAGCCACGTCCAAGTCTGGCCACATCGTGAGTAACAGTGGAAATTAGGCTGAGGAAGGTTACCTACTAGACTGATGCCCAGAAGGCCCAGGAGAGGGAAAGGGCACATTCTGGTCCCAGAACCACAGGTGTTTCCGGATGGCAGCAGGTCAGAGTACACTTTCTGATGCATTGCTGAGGGTTTTTTGGCATTTGTGCTTCAGCTGGAAAAATAACTCTGTGATACCACTAAAAGACATCTGCTACTTACCCAAAGATCATTTCGAACAATCCACCATAAAAATTCCACACTACCTTTGCCCCTGCAGGAAGTTCTGCAGTGTGCAATCTGGAATATTCAAGGATGGTTTTGAATCTATGGGAGAAACAAGGTGAATGACGATGAACACCAGTCTTCATGGTGAAAGCAAGCTCCGTTTCCTTCACCTCACCTGCACGCCCTTTTAAACAGCCTTAGACACTCATGCTGTGCTCTTCTGTGGGCAGGACCACAAGGACTCCTGGGTAACTCAGAGATACAAACAGCTTAGCTTCCTTGTGGTCCCTAGACCTGCTTTCAAAACCAGTGGGAAGACCACCTGACAAATAGGGGGCACTGGGCATAGTGATCATTTTTATTCTCATCTTAGTGACACATCCTCTAGCTGGAGGTCTTGGCAAGTCATTGATCCTCTCATAGCATCTGTTTCTTCATCTGTGAAATGGGCTAACACTGGCTCTGCATGTGTCATAAGAGTTAGAGATTGCCCATGTAATGGGATTAGCAACAGTGCCTGTTACACTCTAAAGAAGGACTCTATACACTGCAATTACTACAATTACATCACACTGGTTATAACCCTGCTCCGTCCTCCTCACCTATTACCACATGCTGCTTTGGTAAGCCTTGTCTGTGCATTCCCAACTCCTTTGCCTGTGTCTCTATCACAGTCAGTACTATACTTTGGACAAACTCGCTCTGCTGTCACTCTCTAAATTTTCACATAAAAATCTTGTCTCTCCAACTAAAACAGAAGCTCCTCAAAGAAAGTCAGGGGTAGGGGGCGGCCTTCTGCTACCAGCTCAGAAACCTCCAGAGCACTGAGCCAGGGTCTCAGCACACAGGCAGGCACTACAATCATTGATGGTCTATAGCTGAGTATTGTTTCAAACGACCTCTATGCCTAGATGCTGGGAACTCAGAAAGGACTGTGTACCAAGTCCTCGAGGTCTTAGGACCACTGACGTCTTGCCAAATTTGGCACAAATTTTGAGGTGTTTTCTAGATTGCACTGTCTCCTTTCCCTTGGATAAGACATGTCTTTCTCTGCCTCGAGAAACTCTTTGGGTCCACAATACCTTACCAGTCTTACTCACAGAACATGCGCATGTGATCTGGTCTCTTCAAGGAATCCAACAAGTATTTATCTTTTTTGAATAGCCAAAATATGTAAGGGTGAAGGGAAGGAGTTATATAATTGCCTGGCCACTGTATTATTTCTTAAATGGGAAATATGTTTATACTGAAAGTGCAGTGATTCTGTGAAAACCCCAGGTAGTTGTCAGGGATTAACTGCTCCAGTCCCTAAAGCAAGCAGCAAGAAACACAAAGGCAGAATAAGCTGTGCACCACAGACACAACGTCTTCTCACACAAGCCTGAAGCTGGGAGCACGTGCTTCCAGACAGTTATTTGGAGGTTGCATTCAACTCTGTCAGAAAGCTTGACTCCAGACTCCCAATGTTTTTCTACACATGAATACAGAATTGTATGAAAGAAGAATCTGTATTTTTGTTCAATCTTTACATGCCTTCCTTATTATTTATTTATCTATTTATTTATTTATTTTAGTGATGGGAATAACAATGGTATGAACCTTAAAAAGGGCAAAGTCAGAGGCAGGGTGCATTATACATAAAACATACAGCTTTATTATTTCAAATATTCTTTAGAGATTATGAGATTTGGAAACACAAAATGCAAGTGCGTTGTAATAAGGAGAGTCAGTCCTGTAAATACTAAGGTGTCATAATAAATGTCTCTGTTGTAATCAAATATTACATATTTGTCTAAAAAAAAAAAAAAAGCAGCCAATAGAGCTCTTTGCAGCCCCCCAGTGGTTGGAAGGGGGAAAAAAGACGAGAACAAGCGGAATTAGAACAGGGCCAATAAACTTTTTAAGCTGGAAAGACAAATGTCTAGTTTTAACCATGAAATGAGTATGTTCTAAGTCGGATGTTGGTTAAAATGCACATAATTATCCACATGAAGTGAATCACTGAAAGCCGGTTGTTGTTTTTTTTAATTTATCTCTCCCCTTCTCTCTTAGCTCTATGAAGCTTCCCGTTCTGACCTGAGAATCAGCTGTGCACTATTACTACTCACACCAGATCCTCTCCCCAAATGATTCCTTTCCTCTTCTGCCCTTGCTGGGGGCTCCTCAGCTTCCCTCAAACCCTTGTCGGCAGACATCTGCTTATAAGTACATCATTTACTGTGCTACAAAGTGATGGGAAATCTCCACCCCCCCCACCTCTTCCCCTCCACAAAAATGTAATTTTCCTGTTTAACAAAGTGTCTATATTGGGAAAGGAGGATAAAATGTCTGGAAGTTTATTGGTTTTTATTCTTATCTTCACCAAAACAACAGTCTCTCAGCTTGATCCCTTCATATCATCGACTTCTTTACCGCACTGTTTGAGATATTTTCATAATGAGTTTCTCTTTGTCTTTCTAAAAATAGAAACTGCCTGTCAAAGATACACCAAGAAAAAAGAATTGCTGAAAAGAAATAGAATGCCTGCTTATAAAATCTTTCCAAAACGATTATACCAAAAAAATGTAAAAATTAGAGATAAACATAATCACCCATATTTTTCTCAACTGTATCACTCCTAAGTTACTGGAGAGTCAGTTACCAAGTTCCAGACAAGGCAAACTGCCTGCCTCTAGTTCTCCCCACTCTCCAAGAGTAATGTAGCCTGATAGGCATTCCCTCCCCTAAGCTGGTGCCTAACTGTAGTTCAAAGCCAGCGTCGGAATCAGGTTGTCTAGCAGGGGATCTATTTTTTGACAGGCGCAAACCCCTCCACCCTCTGATGATGGTCAGGCAGGATTTGGGGATAAAGTATCCCCTCACTGTCACCTAGACGATTTGGCCACAGCCCACAAACCAAAACGCACGCCCTCCACAGCCCACAAACCAAAACGAACAGCGCACAGAATCAACAAGTTATCACTAAGCTGTGCGCCCCAGCTAGGATCTGCCACAGCCTCCCCTGAGCCCACCACTGACCCCCACCAGCTCTGCTCTTCCCTCGCCTCCCCACCCCCTGCAAGCACGTGATCTCCTGTTTCAGACCCGGACCCGGACCCCAGAGCTCCTGGCACTCTCAGGCAGCTGTCAAAGTCCGGGGTTCGCCGGCTTCCAAGCTCGCCTCACCGAGCCAGGCGTTCCCTTGGATCTAGCTTCCTTCCGAGAGAGAGGTGAGGGAGGTCAAGCTCTTCAAAGGAACAAGGTGGGCAGGGGAGTGGCGCCAGGTTAGGCTCCTCCGTCCTCAGGAGCCAGAGCAGAGTAGGAGAGGTGGCGGGGAGTCTCACATCCCGGGCTTCCTCCGGACTCCGCCGCCCACCCGGAGGGCACGCGTTCCCTGGGGAGCAGAGCAGCCCTGGGGAAGCCTAAGGAGTGTCAGCGGGGCCTTCCCTGGAGCCTAGAAGTTTCCACTCCATCCCTGATGTGGGAGTTGGGAGACAAGTCACCGCTCGGCTCCCTCCTTGAAAGCACCGCGGCTGATCCTTCCCCCAGACAGGAGCAGACACCTGCTTGTCCCCGCGGCGCGAGTCGTCCCTGAGCCAGAGCTCGAAATAATCACCCACTGCGCTCCCACCCAGGCACAGACAGCCCTCAAAGTTGTCCGTACTCCCCAGACCTCGCCTTCTGCTCGGCCCCCGGACCCCGCCCAGGGGTTGGGCCGGCGTCGGCGAGTGGAACCTCTCCGGTCCGCGGCGCTAGGAGCTGACTCCGGGGATCCAGGGCTCACAGAGGCCAGAGAAGCTGCGGCAAGGGAGGGTGGGCAAATCCAGCATGAACCCGGTCCTTGCCGCTTTCACCCTCGTTCCTGCCCTGCCTCCCTTCTGGGAGAAGAGCAAACTTCCCCAGCACCCACCTTTAGCCGCGAGGAGGCGGCGCCGCCGGCTGTCCCCGCCACCGCCGCTACCGCTCCCCACGCCCAGCGCCAGCAGGAGCGGCACCCAGCACAGCCGCCCAGGCAGCATCCTCGCAGCCGCCGCCAACGAGCTGCAGCCGCCGCCTACCGACAGCGCCGGCTCTCGCCTCCCGGTGCCTGCCGCGCCGCGGGCCGCCTCGCCGTCCCCGGTGGGTGCGCTTCTAGCGCCGCCGCCGCCGCTGCCGCCGCGCCCGGCCTCCGGTTCCCGCCGCCGCGCCGCTAGCTCGCCGGCAGCAGCAGCGCTCACTGGCGCGGACCCGGAGCCGCTCCGGCGCTCACCCCGGGACGGCCCGTGACGTCACGGAGGGAGGGAGGTGGCTCGTGCATATTCATGAACGCGGGCACCGGCGCTGGGTTCCGCGCTCCCAGCCCACGGCCCCGGCCCCCAACTTTCCTCAGCCGTCTCCACGCTCCGGGGCGCTGTCCAAGTCCTCCTGGCCCAGTCAGGACCCGACCCCCAGAGGACCCTGCTGGGTGGCTCCGAGGAGCCCTCCAGCCCCGCGCCTCCACTCCGGTTCTCTGAAAAGCTGCCGCAAGGGATGGAGGGCTCCCCCAGAAAGTGGCCACCTGAGGCCTGAGGGTCGTCTGGGGTGGTGCGGGGGACCCTGCCCGGCCATGCCCTTTGAGCTGACCTCGGCGGAGGGGACGGGCGGGCGTTGCTCAGGGTCTTGCCCTTGGCTGGGTCTCTGGGCGCTCTCTGTCGACTGGTCTGGGGAGGGCGCCAGGCGCACACTAGAGCAGTGCCTCGTGGTGCTAGGGGTTGTCGCGCAGAGTAGATAGCCTTGGACCTGGATGGCAATGGCCGGGCTCCGCGTCGTCTCTGAGAAGACTCGGCTCTTAGAAGCTGACAGAAAAGCTAGATCAGAAAACCCGGGGTGCTGGGCCTGCTGGGGCTGCCGGGGATGGGGGACAAACTTAAAATTCCCTGCAGGATAGTGCCACGCAAGAAGTTGCCACCTTTATGTTGTCACTCGGCATCTCCAAGAACAGGCTGCTTGACATCATGCCTTGTAAAATCTCGTGCCACGGAGTATTGGCAGTTCCCTGAGTACAGGGGCCAGTGCGTATCTTTGCATCCTCAACCATCTCCAGGTCGTGAAGGGATTACAAAGGTACTCAAAAAACAGTAAGGACTCAGAATAAATCCTTGACCATATTTACCTAAATGCAATGCCAATGTCACACACAATGCAGGGTTTAGAAGCAATCGTTTGGAAATAAAGTCGATATGGAAATATAGAACAACATTATTTATTTATTCATTGATTCAAGACGTTTGCTGAGCATCTAGACAGGCTATATCACCCTGCCAGTGAGCACTGGATTAGACATTGGAGATCCAAAGACGGAGGAGAGAGTGGGTCCTATCCTCAAAGCTTTTGTTCCCTGCTTGGGGAGCCAGAGAGGGCAGCAAAGGCAATCACAATCCCTTGTGAGTGTTATGATCCAGCACATTCTTTATATTGCTAGCTATGAGCCTATACAAATCAATTAACAAAATGTATATATTGCAAGAGAACCTAAACAGCATCCTCTAATTAATAACTGTAGTTTGAGGTACTCAACAGAGCCATAAAATCCATTAACAACACTCCTGCTGCTCAGCCTCCCTGCGCTGCCTTGGCAGCTCACCCAGAGCCTCTGCAGTGGTGAAAGCCAACTCGCTGGCATTTCAGGCACCAGGCTGTGCTTGGGGACAGCAGTGAATCATGGTGGCTGCATGGGGCTCAGACCCAGGTGGAGCTCTTTACCTTCAGGTCTCCTTTAGCCCACAAATCAACCTGTGTGCCAGTATTCTCATTTCACACATGATGAAATGGAGGCTCAGGAAAGTTAGGTAACTTCCTTGTTCAAGGTCAAAAATCTAGTAAATGCCCCAGGCCAACACCAGGACCCTGCCTTTCTCAGATGTTGGCATCAGAATCTAGAAAAGATGGCACAGAAAGGTGGAAGCTGACCCAGGCAAAATAAAAAGCCAGCAAATAGAAGATAAATGTAAATTTGTCTCATTTTTTTTCCATGTACTTCCACCCAACTAAATATCTGCCCTCCTTCCTTCATTTTATCTAGACCTATCTTACTGACTTAACTACACTGTTCCTTGATGTCATTATACTGGGCTTTGTTAAGATCACTTGGTTGGTCCTAATAATTTTACATGAAATTCCAAATTCAGAATAATGAGAAAGAGGGTGAAATGTAGCTTATTGGACACTATCTCCAAGGAGCAGATTGCCAGGAAAGAACACAGCAGAGAAAAACACTAGGGGGTGGGCTGGTGACCAACAGGCACAAAATTGGTAGCCTCCATCTTCTCCTCTTCCAATGAGGGTAGTAACAATGCCTATTGTGGTAGAGCAGGTTCCCTAATGGCCATGTGTCCATGTCTCTCTGAATCTATTTCCTTTGGATATGCCCTCCCACCCCAACTCTGAACTAGGCCATGTGATTCACTTTGGTCTGTGAGACAGTGGCATGCATGTTGCCTCATCTTTCCTTAAATCCCTGCTACTGACATGAGAATAATCCTAGGCTAATTTGCAGGAGGGTAGAAGACTGCATGGGGTAGAACTGAGCTGTTTCAGCCAGCCAAGGTCACACTAGGCTGTTCAGTACCAACTGACCTACAGGCTGGCTAACCACAGACACGTGAGCAAGCCCAAGTCAGCTCAACCAAGATCAGCCAAGCCTAGCTCACATCAGAACTACCCAGCTGAGCGACTTATGAGATACAATAAGTGGTTATTGCATTCATTTATTATGTTCTGGAACGATTGATTGAGCAGCATTATGCCTACTTCGTAAGATCATTACAATAAGTAAATTTTAAAAATACATCAAACAGTATGTTGCACATAGTCGATGTGCAATAAATGTAAAAATGTCTTCTTCTTATCCTACTTTCTGTATGTCTGAAAACAAGTGTGTCAGTCACACATTTGATTTGATTCACTTGGGGAACAGGCAATAATGACCTGGCTTAGAGGAGATAAAAGTGACTAAGTTCAGCCTTAGAAATACTCAGACCACAAGAGCTTTTAAGTCAACACCATTTGTGTGGAGTACTACTGTGCTATCTGCTTCTGCTGGGATGCTGCAGATGCAAAAGATGGGGTAAAACAACCTAACAGTTAATGAGTCCTCATTCTCTCAGTGCCAGGCTTTACAAAAAGGGATATATATTCCACACCTTCTTTAATCTTTGCAACAACAGGTGAGATGTGGTTGGATATGTATCCCCACCAAAACTCACGTTGAAGCTTAATCCTCAATGTGGCAGTATTGAGAGGTGAGGCATTTGGTGGGTGACTGGTTCATGACAGCTCTGCTCTCATGAATAGATGAATCTGTGCATAGATTAATATATTAATGTGTTATTGAATTAATGGGTTATCATGAGAATGGAACTGGTAGTTTTAGAAAAAGAACAGAGACCTGAGCTAATACATGACGTGATACCCTATGCCACCTCTACAGAATCCACACCAACAAGAAGGACCTCACCAGATTTAGACCATCAACCTTGGGCCTCTAGGCCTCAATAATTTTAAGAAATAAATTTGTTTTCTTTATAAATTACCCAGTTTCAGGTATTCTGTTATGAGCAACAGAAAATTGACTAAGACAATGTGCTATTTTCTCTATTTTATCATAATCAGATTACTGGCTCAGAAAGTTTGAACAACTTATCCATATTTGCATAATTGTGCAGAATATCAATTCATGTCTGCTTAATTGCAAATTTCATCTTTCTCCCACACATCATGACTTTGGGAAAGGCATGTAGGGTAAGTAAGCAACAAAAAATAGTTTCAAATCAGGAAAGATAGGTTTGAGGATTTGCTTTTTAAAAAATTATCTATCATCACCTCTGAATAAGGACAATTTAAATAACCAATTGCCACCAAACTAGAGATACGAATCTCTGAATTTGCATTACTTATTCCAGAGTTAGTGTTGTGGCATATTCCTCTAAAGACTTTGTTCAAGAAACGGTAAACAGGGCCAGTCACAGTGACCTCTTCTAAAAATACAAAAATTAGCTGGGTGTGGTGGCATGTGCCTCTAATCCCAGCTACTTGGGAGGCTGAGGCAGAAGAATCACTTGAACTCAGGAGACGGAGGTTGCAGTGAGCCAAGACTGCACCACTGCACACTCCAGTGTGGGTAACAGAGCGAGACTCTGTCTCAAAAAAAAAAAAAAAAAAAGTGGTGAACAGGATGATGTAAATAAAGCCTTGGTTATTCTAAGCCCCAAGTCTGGGGCACCACCTGGCAGTATGATAATAAATCTCAGGTAATTTATCTGGGTCAATAGCTCTTAATAAATAAATAACTCCCCTATTCCAGAAAATAGAATCTAACCGGCATAGGGCCCATATAAACATAGTCATTTCCTCTCATTTCACCAGGATCATTAATGCCTTGCCAGTTAAGCACCAAAACATAGACCCAAAATGATTTAAGCTGGGTGAGTGAAGAAAATGAATTATATATTCTTGTGGAAACTTATTTGTAAAAAGAAAATTAAACTGAGGCTTTCTCCATGACCTAAATTTAATTCAACTAAAAGTACTTTTTTTTTTTTTGAGACGGAGTTTCGCTTTTGTTACCCAGGCTGGAGTGCAATGGCACCATCTCAGCTCACCGCAACCTCCGCCCCCTGGGTTCAGGCAATTCTCCTGCCTCAGCCTCCTGAGCAGCTGGGATTACAGGCACGCACCACCATGCCCAGCTAATTTTATTTTTTTTGTATTTTTAGTAGAGACGGGGTTTCATCATGTTGACCAGGATGGTCTCGATCTCTTGACCTCGTGTTCCACCCACCTCGGCCTCCCAAAGTGCTGGGATTACAGGCTTGAGCCACCGCGCTCGGCCCTCAACTAAAAGTACTTTAAAAGAAAGGTTGAAAAGCTGATCTTTAATGAACTGGAGACATTTGTCGTTCTCTTTTTCCACCTTGACAGGTAAAACTGGGGCTTCATGACCTGTGAGCAACTGAACACATTACAGAATTTTTAACTTTGTTCTTGGAAGTTTTGATGCTACTACAGGTGCTGCTGCTAAAGGAGCTTAAAAAAAAAAAAAAAAAAAAAAAGCTTGTTCACCACCAAACCCAGTTCAGCGTTGTTTGGACGTGAGTGTTTTATGGCTGGCCAGGCAGAGTGTCCTGGCTAAAACAAAGATGTCATTAATTAGAGCAAGGCATTATTCCAGTACACCTCCGTATACTTACTTGGAATTTTGTACCCTGTGTTTTGTGTTTTTTTTTTTAAGCAGCCATAAAATTTTGTGGCTCTTCTCCCACTGAAAAATGGAATCTATCTCTTCTCTTTTAATTCGAGCAGCCTTGAGTCTAAGCATTGCTTCTATCCGTAGAATCCAGCAGCAGTGATGCTTTGCGACTTCCCAGACTAGATCACAATGGTGACGCAGCATCTGCCTTGCTTGCTTGGATGCATTTAGAGGCTAGAGCCTCCACATAAGAAGTCTAACTGCACTAAGGCCTCCACGTTGTAAGGGTCACAGGCCATATGGAAAGGCTATATATAAGTACAGTTTACAGCCCCAGCTGAGTCCAACATTTGGAATATCCTGAAAGCTCCAAATAATTCTTCCCACTATGCCCTGCCCAAATTCCTCACCCATGGAATCCATAAATGTAATCAAATGGTTGTTTATGCCACTAAGTTTTAGTGTGGTTTACAATATATCTAGAGGAAATAGAACATATTTATTTTCATTTGTTCCTACAACAAAGGCTGGGAAAAGATAAGTATTATATTTTGAGGCAAGTCATGTGTAATTAGTCCTATTTTGAGGCAAGTCATGTGTAATTAGTCCTATTTTGTAGCTCAGATGTTGAGACCTGTAGAGGCCAAGACAAGGAATAAGCAGAGCTTAGTGGAAATAAAATGATTTCTAGAATCAGACAGACCTAAGTTGCAAACTCAGCTTTCCAGTGTTCTAATGATGTCTGACTTGAAAAAGTACTTACTCTGAACCTCAGTTTCCTCATCTATAAACTTAAACTAATGAAGCAAGGTTGATTTTAAAGTTAAATGAACTGTAAACTGCTGAATTCTTTCCATGCCAGATGGTACAGATGCAGTAAATAGCGACACTGATAGTTAGAATGGAGACTCATCCAGGGCCACACACATTGTGGGTAGCCTTCTGCCTGACTTGATCCAGTATTTTGTGTTTTCTATGCAGGTAAAATGTGAACAGATGAGGACACACATGGCACCACAGCAGCTCCAGCCCCACCAGCACCTTTGCCAATCCTGCTACAGGAAGCACCAGCCCATGTGCCCTGCCAGAGCAATTCAGATGTGTCACAAGTACCTAAATCTATCTGCTGTGTCATTCCAGGGCTTTGTTCCACTGAGGGAGATGAGAAGGTATCTCCCTTTATTGAGCACCTAGTATGAGGCAGACATGGCACACATTACCTCAGTTAGCCCTCCAAAAGTCTAGAAAGGTGATTTATCATTTCCACTGGATATCTAGGGAAATTAAGTTTCAAAGAGATTCGGTAACTTGCTCAAAGAAATTAAGGTGCAGTGCTAAAACATGAAGAAGCTGGAATTTAAACTGTCTGAGGTCTGACTCTGGAGCCATGTTTTTCCGGCCAAGTGAGGCAGCGTGTCCAGCCTCCAACACAGCTGTAAGTGCGGGGTTTGGACAGAGACCAAATGCACTGTCCTGAGTCATTCTGGCCATAATCCCAGGTTTTGCACAGAAGTCTGTTTTTCAGTGTTTCTCTGAAGTTCCCAGGTTGGAATCCTGTTTCCCCACTGTCTCAGTTGGCACTGGAGATCTTCCCTAGAGATGTTCCTTTCTCTTTTATTTCCTCTCTGTCCCTAAGGGTCTGATTTGAGCTCCATGCCCCAAGCTGTCTCCTGACTCCATCCTCTCCTGCATGGCCTTGACGGAACCAGTGGTTTGATCATCAATCCCTAGCTCTCCTACACTGCTCAGATACTTTCCAAGGTTCATCACGACTTATTGCAAAAGACTGAAGCTTTCTAATGAAAATTCAAGTCTCTCACCAGCCTGGCTTCAACTTCCATTGATAACCTCACTCCTGTGACTCCATTTTGTGTAAACTCTGCTCCAGCCAGTCTGGGGACTCCACTGGTTTTCAATAGGGGCCACACCAATCCTGCTTCTCTACTCACACTAAACCCTCTACTAATGGGCTGAATTGCATTTCTCAAAAAATCTTGTGTTGAAGGTCTAACCCCTAATACCTCAGAATATGACTGTATTTGAAGATATGGCCTTTAAAGTGGTAATTAAGTTAAAGTGAGGTCATTAAGGTGGGCCTTAATTCATTATGACTGATGTCCTTTCTTCTAAGAAGAGGAAATTAGGAAACACCAGTGAAGACCGAGAAGAGACAGCCATCTACCAGCCCTGGAGAGGGAGGCTTCAGAAGAAACCAACCCTGCCAACGACACCTTGATCTTAAACTTTCCACCTCCAAAATTGTCAGAAAGTAAGTTATTAAGTCACCCAGTCTGTGGTATTTCATTATGGCAGCCCTCCACACTAATACACCTACCTACACAGGCTCTTCCTCTTTCTCCCCAAATAACCTTCTGAGTCTTACCTCCAAAAGAAGAATTTTTCCACCTGCCCCAGAACTTGTTTGTCTTAGTCTTCAAGAGGCTTCTCGTCACTCTTAAAAAAAAAAAAAAAAAAAAAAAAAAACATTAATCCATTTTAGTCTCACTCCCAAAGCCCAGCTTGATTGTTCCTGCCTGCTTCTCTGACTGCTCCCTCTCTTGTCTTCTGGCCTTTGGTCATTTGAACATAACCAGCTCTTTGCTGCCTTTGATTTGAACCATTTTCTGGGATTGTACTTCCCTCTTATCAACACATGGAATTCAGGTTTCATCTTAAATGTCACTTCTCCAGAGAGGTCATTCCATTACTCTATATAGAGTTTCTCTTTTAATTCTCTGTAATCACTCCTTGCTGATATTTTCTTGCAAGTTTACTTGCTCATTTATTTCCAACCTCCTCCCAATAGAATCTAAACTGTAGGAGAGGAGAGACTCATGTGCCTGACACATGGGTGCTAGATAGTTACTTATTGAGTGAATGAATGAATGCATGAATGAATGGTATACCTTCTCTGAACAGAGCACTTATTTTTCCTGCATCTCTCTTTATTGACTGTTGCAATAAACATCCTATTGAAAAACTACTTGAATATATATTCTTCTTATAAAAATCTAGAACTTATATTTTCCTATAGCTTGAGCATGATACTGAAAAATTCATACTTGTGGAGGGAGGTGTTGAGTAAGAGAGCATTTCAAAGGGTGGGTCGTACAGATAATTCTTTTCATTTTATACATAAGGAAATACATGCAAAGAAAAATTACATCACTGGCTTAAGCTCACACAGCCTGGGTTAGATTCTAGTTTTCTTGAGTCCTGGCCCAGAACTCTTTTTCTATATCATGTCTTGGTACATAGTCAGAGTCAATAAATGCAGTACACCAACACCAGTGCTTAAAATGTCTGGAGCGGACTGAGCCAGGGGTCAGGAAATGCTTTCCACACAAACACCCCAATGGAGAGATCCCCATGAAAGAGAAGAGAAGGGTTAAATGTTCACTTGCTTTCCCAACTCAAAAAGCAGCCTGTGCCTGCTCTTCAGAGCTTTCTAGTCTAAGATCGAAAAGCCAACTTGCTAGACTGCTCCAAGGAAATCATTTCACCTAAGTAATTTTAAAGTTTTATGTCTTTCCATTTTTCAGTATTTAAGAAATTTTTTCCAGGTTGGCATGGTTATGTGTTGTGAATCATGTGTCCAAAGGGGACAGAATATATTATATCACCTTCATACAATGTTCTATAACATATGGGAATGTCAAAAAGTGGTGTAGAGTGGATGGCACATGATAAATGGTATGTATTTGCCAGTGGGAGAATTGAAGGACATAAAAAACCCAATGCCATGCCAAGTGGCTAAATGGGGGTTCATTCCTGCTTTAGTCTACAAGTAACTGAATGTTGGAAGCTGTCTTTATTGTAAAAGATATCCAGCTATATTTTGAGTTTAGAGTTCAGGGATGAATACTTTTAAAGCAGACTACTAAAATCCACTGTAAATACATTTCTTTAAAACTGGTCTAGAGATTAATTTAATGCTATAGCTAACTAGGAATAAGAGACAGAGAAAGTGAGAGGAAGAGACAGAGAGAGAGGAAATTTCAAAGAGCAGCTACACAAACAATGATTCAGGATTTTTGAGTATGTATATAATACAATTCATAAATATGAATATGAAACTTTGTACTTTGCAAAGATTAAGATTTCCTTTAAACTCTTCATAGAAATTCATTAAATGTCTATATCATCAAAGTGCTTAAAACAGGTCTGTAATTAATAAATTATTTAAATAGCTAAGCTGTCACTCAAAAGTGAATATGAAATTCTGTTGTTGTTAGACACCCAGTGCTCATTTAAAACCAATAAGTCTTCATGCAAGAAAACTTTAAGATGAAAGAAGGCATTGTGAACAACAAAAAATACATTGATCTAAACAAGATCTAAACAAAATTAAAATAAGTGTTAAATAATGAGTAATTTGAATGGCATATAAGCAAAATAGTAACAAAATACTGGACAAAAATAATATGAAAACTAGAAAAGAGGGATCAAGATTAAAATATCCTAGGTTCCATATCTTGTTCAAAAGGAGAGTAAAGATTTAGAATACTTTTAGACTTTTCTCATGCAAGTGTTCTTGTCAAAATTTTAAGGGCGAACTGTTAAAAATTACATAGAGAACAAATAATTTCCAAGCAATCAAGAAGGAAAGCGGGATGAAAGGAAACCCATCTAATAAATGACAGTGAAGGATTAAAACATGAAGCATAGAAAAGTATATTTCTTAGAACAAAATAGATTGATGTGATAAATCCCTATATATCATACTAAAAAGGGAAAGATTAGACTTATGTATTAACAAGAGATTCTGAAATTCGATATATTTTAATGCCATCGTATGTTTGCAATTGACACATTTAAAATATAAGTACACAGAAAAGTTGAAATGTACAATGTGAATGTGTGTGTGCATGTATGTATATTTACATGTGTATTATATTGTGTATATACATATATACATGTGTATGTGTGAATATATATAAGGAATATAAGTACCTGGAAAAGTCAAAATGTACAATGTGTATGTGTGTGTGCATGCATGTATATTTACATGTGTATTATTATTGTGTACATACATATATATGTATGTGTGAATATATATATAAGGAATATAAGTACACAGAAAAGTCAAAATGTACAATGTGTATGTGTGTGTGCATGTATGTATATTTACATGTGTATTATTATTGTGTATATACATATATATGTATGTGTGAATATATATATAAGGAATATAAGTGCACAGAAAAGTCAAAATGTACAATGTGTATGTGTGTGTGCATGTATGTATATTTATATGTGTACTATATTGTGTATGCACATATATGTATGTGTGTATATATATGTGTGTTGCTTTTTATTTTCACATAAAATAAAATTCAAGGGAAAAAGTTCTAAAGTTAATGAGGATCACTATATAAAGGTACAATTTTCAATTTTTTAGAAAGACATAACAACAGTTCTAATCTTCCATGTACTTAGTATCATAATCTCAAAATATACAGAAAAGCAAAAATTTACAAAATAAAAGAATCACAAATTCACAGTTATAAAAGAGATTAATGTACTTCATTTTGCAATTTGTGGATCAAAATAATACACTTCAGTAACAGTAGAGACAATCTGAACAATACTATTTGCAATTCTGCTCAAATGGACAAATTTAAACCTAGCAATTAACAATTAAAGAAAACAATTTAAACTTCAGGCACAAGTTAGCTATTTATAAAGTAAGTCGCAACAAATATTATGGAAAATCTACATGTAGATAATATTTCTATCACTGTTACACTAAAATACATTTAATAACAATTTTTTAAAATATGCTGATATTTGGAAATGAAGGGGAAAATCTTCTAAATGGCCAATAGATAAAAGAGAAAATAAAAATACAAATTAGAAAACATTTAGAACTGAACAAGAGTGAAAAACTACAAATCAACACTTACAGAATAAAGCTGAATGGAATTTAGAAATAATAGCCTTTAATGTTTATCTTAGAAAAGAAGAAAGTCCGGGGACTTTTCTGTTGAGCATCCCAGACAGAAAGTCAAAGTGAGCAACAACAGTTCTTAGGATTGTGTGATATTGCTAAAGCAATAGAAAAGCAGAGAAATGGAACAGAACAGATAATTTGGAAATGGAAACATATATTTATAGATACGTAATGTATGCTTAGAAGTCAATGGAGGAAAAGATGTACTTCTCAATCAATGGTAATACAATAATTTCAGATGAAATAGCTTAATCTGAAAAATGCAAAATTATAAATTTTAGAAAAAAATCCTCTCTTCCCGAGTAGCTGGGATTACAGGGATGGAGCTACCACTCCTGGCTAATTTTCGTATTTTTAGTAAAGGCAGGGTTTCACCACGTTGGCCAGGCTGGTCTCAAACTCCTGACCTCAGGTGATCTGCCCACCTTGGCCTCCCAAAGTGCTGGAATTACAGGCATAAGCCACTGTGCCCAGCCCTTGTCATCATTTTCCAAATACAGTATAACAACTACCTACATAGTATTTTCTTTCACTGTAATCTAGTGATGATTTAAGGTACATGGAAGGATAGATGTAGGGAATACGCAAACACTATGCCATTTTATATAAGGTACTTGAGCATCCATGGATTTCTGGCATCCATGGGGAATCCTGGAACCAATCCCCCACTTACACTGCGTAACAACTGTATCTCCAAATAAGGTCATATTCTGAGGTACTAATTTTTGGAGGAAAAAATTTTACCCTTAACGTCTAGCCACAACTATTAGTTATATATATTTAAAATAAACACATGCACATGAAACCATGTATGTAAATTTTTGTTGCAGAGTTTGTCATAATTATGAAAATGTAAAAATATAAACCTGTAACAGAAGATAAATTTATAATTTATGATATATATTTAATATAATATATTAAATTAAATCAAATAGAATACAACTACATTTAATTTAATGAAATAGAAATTCCCCCCATCAAATGGGGAACTAAAATACATAATGAAAAATAAAAAATAAAAGTTGGAAATTTTCTGTTTCAACAGAGTGATAGATTAGGTATTAAAACAATGGACAAAATTGAGAAATTTTAAACACATTACAGAGCTGATGCAAAAATAAGGATTCCGCAAAATCCAAAATTAAGTGAAACCAGAAACAGTGGGAAGTGTGTGAGCACCAAGGCTGACTTTGCCCTTTGGGAGGTTTTAATTGGCACATAATGTTTGTACATATTTATGGGATACATGCGATGTTTTGTAATGTGCTTAGAATGTGTAATAGTCAAGTTAGAATATTTCTTATTTCTGTGTTGGGAACATTTCAAATCCTCTTATAGCTATTTTGAAATATACAATATATTGTTGTTACCTATGTTAACTGCAGTCACCCTACTATGCAGAAAATGAAAATGAAGGTCCCAAAGTGGTAGCTCCTACAGGTGGCAGAAACAACTGTATGCACTGAGGAATAAAACATCAAAGAATTGCCACAGGTAAAGCTTTGGGTAAAACAAGTAGCACAAAACACTATATACACTTACATGAATACAAACAGAAAGAGCACACGACAGAACCATACACAAAAGCATCAGACATTGGAATTTACCCATAAAAATCTAAATTATGTTGAATATATGTAAAGAAAGAAAAGACAAGCTTAAAAAGATCAACAGAATAGAAAGGATCATATATGACCAAGAAGATTTTGGAAAAAACAAAATACACTTTAGAAATAAAAAACATACAATGAATATGTTTGACTAAAAAACCAAAATGAATAACATAATCAACAAATGTGATGTAGCTGAAGAGATAAATTTTGAATTGTAAAGTAGGTAGATCCAAATAAGTATCAAAATTCAGGCCAGAGCTTTAAAAATATAAAAGGAAGTTCAAGGAACTAAAAGATAAAGGGAGAATACAACATAATTGAAATTCCAGAAGAAAGAAAAAGAAGAGAGAATACGAAAATAGTTTCTGAGAATGTTTTAGAATTGTTGAGCCTCACCACATCTCAAGTACAGAAATTCTAATAAATTCAAAACAAGGTAAATCTTTTATAAAAATCCATGTCAAGATGTTGTCTGTGTTTGTGTGTGAATGACAGGGAGGAGAGAGATGGAGGGGAATGAGAAAGATAGTTTCAGCAAGCAGGAAACTACAAACGTGGCAAATGTCAACAGCTGGTGACTCTACCTGAAGGGTATGAGTACTTATTACAATATTCTTGAAACCTTTCAAAAGGATTGAAAAGTTTCAAAATAATTTAAATACAATTAAATAATGTAAATATTATATACAACTCAAATATAAGAAAAATACAAGAATACTGACAAACAATTTATATATTGATTCAGTAATTTCTATCTTCCTCTACCAAACTTAGTCCGTTTTCACTGGACACTTTACTAAGCTTTCAAGAAACCAATAGTTCCAATCTTACATAAAATTTTCTGAAGATAGAAAAAGTAAGAATGGCTTCAAATTCATTTTGTGACTTGGCAAAATCTTGATGGCCAAATCTGACAAGGACAGTACAAAAAAAGAGGAAATTAAAAAGCAAACTCATTAATGAACTTACATGAAAAGAATTTCCTTCCCCCAGAAAAAAAAAAAAATTATCAAGGTGACCTAACAAGGTATTGAAGATTAGGGTTTATCGCAAAAATGCGAGGTTCATTTAATTTCAGAAAACAGAGTAATGTAATTCACCACATTAAGATATTTAAGGAAATAAATGGAATGCTAATTTAAAAGATGCAGAAAGGTGTTTTTAAAATTAAATGTATATTCATGATTTTTTAAAAAGTCTCAGAAAACTATGAAAGTTTATCACTCTTATAAAATGACTATACCTACATCTGTATACATATCTACATATGTATTATGTTTACATTTATATTATGTATACTACATATTAATATACATATAAATCATATATTAAATATCATATTTAATTGTGAAACTTTGAAAGCTTTCTCTTCTGTGACTGGGAATTAGGCAAGGATGTTACTCTTATGACTTCCATTAAGCTTTGCACTGGAGGATTTAGTAAGCACGATTTTTAAAAACAGAAAGAAAGAAAGAAGGTATGAAATTGAGAAAAAAAGAAAACAATTATTGTTTTCTTCAGATGCGGATTATATGGCTGAATGTGGAAGGTAACAAAGGTCTATATACAAATCATTAGAATTATTACAAGAGCCTTTAGCAAGATTATTGGATACTCAAACAGCAAGAAAAATCATTTCCAGTTCTACTTACCAGCCACAAGCAATTAAAAATAAAAAGTTTAAAAATACAAGCACCAAAATATATGAAATAACTAGGAATAATTATGACTTTTTTTTTTTTTTTTTTTTTTTTTTGAGACGGAGTTTTGCTCCTGTTACCCAGGCTGGAGTACAATGGCGTGATCTCGGCTCACCGCAACCTCCGCCCCCTTGGTTCAGGCAATTCTCCTGCCTCAGCCTCCTGAGTAGCTGGGATTACAGGAACACGCCACCATGCCCAGCTAATTTTTGTAATTTTTAATAGAGACGGGGTTTCACCATGTTGACCAGGATGGTCTCGATCTGCCGACCTAGTGATCCACCCGCCTCGGCCTCCCAAAGTGCTGGGATTACAGGCTTGAGCCACCACGCCCGGCCAATTATGACTTATTTTATAATTAGAAAATAAATAAATATGACAAGAAGTCTTTACAGATATTATTATGAAATATTAACAAAAGACACTAAAAAGACCTAAAAAAGTGACTAGAGATACCAAGTTATGAAATTACAGTGTTATAAAATAGAAATGTTATTAGTTGTAAAGATATCGTTTCTCTTCAAAATAACATATCAATCCAATGGAATCTCAATAAGAATCCAAAAAGCACTGCTTACTGTTTGTTTTGTGGAGCTTTATAACCTGGTAAAGTGTTGTATAAAGAGGAGGACAAGAAAAACCTATACACTCTTTTGGAACAAGGCATGAGACCCTGTTTCACCTTATATCAAAACTTACTGTAATGCCATAGTAATTAAGATAGAATGCTATTTGCTCAGAGACTAACCACTAGCCCAATGGACTAGAAAAAATTATGAAGAAATGTACCCATATATGGATAGAGAGGTATTAGATACAGATGAAGACATCATGCCTTTCAATAAATTGTGCTGGGATAATTGGATATCTATAAGGAAAAACAAATGAAATTCAATCCTTATTCTATACCAATTCCAAGTGCAGAAAAAAAAACCCTACATGAAAGACAAATCCATAAAGTTTTCAGAAGATAATATAGGAGAACATCTTCATGGCCTTGGGATAGGGGAGTATTTTTTAAACAATAAATAAGAAATACTAACCATAAAGGAAAATATTATATTAAATTAAAAATAAGTATCTTCCAGTACCATAAAGAGAGTGAAAACACAATTAGAAGGTATTTGTAATACATCCAAGTGCCTAAGGCCTAGTATTCTGAATATATGTAGACTCATTAATTTATAACAAAAATTATCACAACTTAATTGTCCAAAATTAAAAGTCTGATTGTATTAAATGTTGGTGAGAATTTGGAGCAGGGGATTATCTTATCTTACCGGCGGGAGTGCTATAATTCTTTGACAAATTGTTACACAGTAAAATTTAAGATGTATGTCCAGTGACCCAAGAATACTACTCCTAGCTATTTACCCAAGAGAAACCTACAGAGATGGATCAGGAGATATGCGCAAGAGTGTTTCTGGAAGCACTGTTTGAAATAGTTTCAAACTGAAAATGCCCCAAGTGTCAATTCAAAGTACACAGAGAGGGGAATATCAAACACCGGGGCCTGACAGGGGGTGAAGAACTAGGGGAGGGATAGCGGGGGGATGGATTGGGGAGGGATAGCATTAGGAGAAATACCTAATGTAGATGACAGAGTGATGGATGCAGCAAACCACCATGGCATGTGTATACCTGTGTAACAAAGCACACGTTATGCACATGTACCCCAGAACTTAAAGTACAATTTTTAAAAAGAAGGGATAAATACATTGTGACATCTTCATTCAATGGAACACATGAAAATGAACAAACTACAGCTATACACTTAAAAACATGGATGTATCTGTGATATCATTCCTTTTATATAAGATTTCAAACAGAGGCAAAAGTAGGTTATATTTCTTATGAATGCATACATATACAATAAAACTATAAAGCACGACACAAATGATTATGACAAACATCAGGATAGCTTTATCTCTGGAATGTAAGCCCCTTGAGGGCAGGGGCCAAGTCTTCTTATCTTCGTCTTCAGAAGCTAGCACAAGCCAGACACACAGTTTGCACTCATAAAATTTTTATTTTAATTGAATGTTTTGCTATCTACAATATAAGTTATTAAAGTTTAATTATTGAATGCTCTCTAGTCTAAATTTATTTCCATTCCAGACTTCAGGTTCCAGACAGGGCAATCATAAAATAGCCCCTGCTGGTCAGGACACCCTCATGCAGCGCTGGCTGAGACTGCCTAAGATTTATTCGTTGTCGTGCTCTTTTAGGCAACACTGTATTTTAGGCAGTGGACATTAAAAAGAAAAAAAGACCCACAGATCTTTCCCTCAGGCGGTTTCATCATGAAGGGGAGGCAGGCAAGAAAAGAGACAATGACAAAAGAGTGTAGTGCATTAAAGAATTATTGTTAATGATTAAATCTATTATATCTGTTGTGAACACGAATTCTTTTTAGCAGAGATTGTCGATCTTCTAGCTAGGTGCTCACAGAAGAAAGTTTGTATGATATAGTTTGACCAATGATGAGGGAAGTGAGGAGAGATTTATTGGACATTCCAAATCTCACCACTTCTACTTACCACTACTTGTTACTTCTAGAACAAAACATTCCCTGCCTTTTCACCAGCCCTTCATTCTATCTCAGCCCCCTACTCAGTGTACACAGCAAAGGCTGGATTTTGATAATGAAGGTTGGGACTACACATCCTGAGAAGGGCAGGGAGGGGCATCACCCATGGAAGGGGATGGTCATCTGAAAAGACAGTTCCTTGGAAGGAGGATTTGGGACTGAAGAGGGCTGCCATCTTGGGAAGAGCCTGGACCTGAGGAAATCAGGTGTGCTGACCAGAGTGGTCAGTGAAGATGGCTATTGATGATGGAGGTGGTCCACAAGGTCTCCAGTAGGGGTCTCAGGTGGACTGAGCTGCCAGTTACTGTGTGTTTATTCCTTAGTGTTATTCAGGAGCTTGTCATAGAGTCTCGGTTAAATATTCCTACCTCTTGCCAACAGCTGCCCACAGGGAAATAAGTGAAGAGCTACAAGTCATTAGGAGTTAAAGGGGGAACAGCACTCCACGAAGGCACTGTGGTGAGGAGAGTGGTGACTTGCCAGGAGTCTTCAAGGGGATGGTAAACGTAAGACAAGAATCGGGGCTACCAAGCCCACCTACCTCTCCCCTCGCCAAGGGTCTCCTTTCACTGTCAACCTGACAGGCCTGGGATTGGCTTATTAAGAGAGTCTGCAGGTTCTGATTCACCTGGGCAGCTGACTTTGCTCAGCCAGTGGGCCAGCACAGGGTGGCAGAGGGACTCTGTTTCCCACTGTGAGACTGCATTTTCCTAGGATACAGGAGGAAGTTGGAGATGTCAAGAAAGTTGCACAGTGGGTAATCACAAAATAAGACAAATGGAGCTTGTAAAATCTCTTTTCCAAATATATCTCCAAGGGTATTTGAGACAACTGTGGGTGGATCCACAGGACACAGGTGTGGAGCCACGAGGTGAGAACCTTCAGAAAGCCAACCTCTCTCTGAGGCTCTCAGTTTGGGGAGCAAGTGTGGTCATGCTCCTAATTTAGTCTCTGCTTTGTCACTTTCCAAGGGAGATATTTCCAAGTCCAGCATATCTTGCCCTTGTGTTTTTACAGCTGTGCGCTCTGGTGCTGTGACCCAGTTCATTGAAGAGGGACTTCCAGCCTCCACAGGACTTCCTGCAGAACACAGAGCAAGCTGAGCCTCCAAATGAGGTTTGAAAGGCAGCAAAAAACCACCAGCTCAGCCAGGGAAACTGGTCCTCGTCTTCGATAGCCTCAACTGGCTCAGAGGAAATGCTCTTTGCTTCCAGACTTTATGATTCCAGAATCCAGGTGCTAATATCCAGGAATCAGATGCAACATGTAAGTAAAGTCATGAAGAAGGAGATTATCTTTGCCTTCCAGTTTTAATTAAATCATAGAGCTCAACGCAGGCAGCTTCTTAAAATACCAAGGAGAGCAGTCACATGCCATTTGGGTATGTGTTGCTACATTACAGAAGAAACACAGGTATAGCAAATGTGAATTCTCATGTTCTAGATCACCTCATGCCAGTTGAGTTTTCAATCCAGGATACACAATGTGACTTTGAGATTCTAGTCTCAGATTATCCCTGCAAACACTGCCTCTTTGCATGCATCTCATGAAGCTACAGTGGGGTTTCAGGAAAATGAAATGATCTCATAAATCTTGTCACTGCAGTTCTAATTAAACCCTAGGTTTACTTCCACCTGAGATATTTGCACAGGCAAGATCAGACTGATTGGGGGGAAGATGGAAGCCTCTCCTGTTAGTGTAGAGGTGATGAGACTGACGTGGAACAGAATAGGTGTTGAGAAAAATCATGAGGTGACTTGATTCAATTCATGCCATGGCCCCCTGCCTCCAGTTCACCTCTACTCCTAAACAAGCATGCATGGCCCTAGCTGGTGAGAAAATTCAAATCTGAGGCACATCCAAAGATTAAGGAGGAAAGTGTGCTTCTAAGGATGAGAAATGGGCTTGAGAGAAGAGAAGCACAAAATTTTTCACTTCTAATAAAAATAAATTTGAACTGCCATTGAGGAAAATGAAAATAGACTTTTGAAAAGGGAAACATTTGGTAGCTCTGACCAATGGAAAAAGGTCCAAATAGCTCTCATAGAACATGATGCATGGCTACATTCTATAAAAACTGATAACTTAAAAAAAGATACAGGAATTATGGACAAGCTGTGCTCCTGAGGCCTGGACAGAGACCTCCAAATTAAAATGGTCAGATGTTGGCCATGCTTGAAGGAGTATTTTATTTGGCAATTTCTACCCAAGCCCCTGGTGGTAGGCAGTTTGGAATCCACTCTGCCCTTCTGTATTCAGACTATGATGTGTTTTTCAGGGCATTGGACACTTTCATGTGCCCAGTGTCGCCTGGCCTGTCCTGGAAGAGTACTCTGTGCTTTGCTAGCCTGGCTGAGTCCTATAGAGAGCCCTTTGCCCAGCACTAAGCTCTCCGCCCTCCCAACTGTGGAGTGCTGGCCTGGCCTCATGTCCAATGCTCTACCCATGCCATTTGGCAGCTTGGAAACAAATGGAAGTCCACAAATCAGCAGCTTGGGCAGCTGGTCTCTTTCTCCACCTAGCAAAGAAGGTAAGGCTAATGCAGGTCACTCCACAGGAGGCTAAAGAGGGCACACATAGAAAATCTTGCCTTGTATTGGAAGGCGTTTGCCTTTCAAATGGAATTTAAAATTAAGGAGACTGAATTACAAGTGTCTTCTATAGGAAGTAATAGGAAGACCATTGATTAGCTATTGAAGAGAGAATCATATTTCAGATATTGCAGGGTCTTAGGCTAATATGCACAACACTCCTGAAGAATTTTCAGCTCCCAGAGAAATTAATCCTTTTAGCCTGAAAATACATGCATGCATGGGCACACACATACACTAACACATACACACAAACTGTTTTTTCCTTGGGATACAGAAGCCTAATACAGACAGATTTGATTCACTGATGTGGAAATAAATGACTCAATCCTGTTTCTTAACAGAGTACTACATGTGAAAATGGCTTTAGGAGGAACAAAAAAGTAGAATAATGTGTTCTTATAGGTTAATCTTCTGGATCTCATGAAGAATTTACTCTACCTGGACTCTAGGAGGCAAAGCCAGCAGACAGTTTACACAAAAGCCCCCTTTTGGAAATGGCTAGAATATCCCCCAGCAGGCTGGGCAGCAAATCACAGGTCCCTGGTTGCAGGGTGATTCTCAATTGAATTCAGCAAATATTTATCAAGCTCCTTGCTGTGCCCCAAGCCTGAGCTAGGCTAAGCCATAAACAGAGTAAAAGATGGAGAAGAGCTACCATCTCCCCTACCCTAGGTCAGGCTGAACTGCTGGCCCCAGCTAGAGAGCTGTAAGCCAGGCTCTGGGCAAATGCTCTCCAACTTCAGTGCAGGGTTGAGCTTCAAGGTGTGTCAGCCTTCAGGAAAAACCTATCCAGTATTCACCCAGAGTCTAAGGCAAGTTATGGCAGAAGTTCTTCATGGAAGGCAAATAAGGAACATGGAAGAAGAGGGCAATTTAAAAGTCCAGTCCAGCAGCAGAGGAAATGACCAGTTGAGACGTGGCTGGATTTGATCTGAATAGGAGTCAGACTTGCAGCCTTGGAATAAGAGAGAGGAAGTTAAAAACGCAATGGGTTAAGAAATCCATTGCCTCACATACTTATTATTTTTGTAGTGAAAACATTTAAAATGTAGTCTTTTAGCCATTTTGAAACATAGAATGAATTATTCTTTATTATAGCCACCATTCTGTGCCATAAATCATTAAATCAACTAAAAATAAAATTTAAATTAAAAAAAATGCAATGCCTCTATCTGACTGTTGAAGGCCAAGTAGAGAAATACCCTGAACCCTTCAGCTCATCCATCTTTCATTTCCAGAGGGCAATTGCTCCACAGTCATGACGGCCCCAGGGGTCCCAGCTTTCTTCATTGTCAGAGTGGGCAATTTCATTTGTAATAAAGAGCTCAAGTTCCAGAGTATAGACAATGGGATTAAATTCTGGCTCTAACACTTGTACAGATCCTTTGCATCCATGCATGGATGCATGGATTCAACCAACCACATCTGGAATATATTTGGGGAAAAAAAATCCCACAAAGTTTCCAAAAGTGAAACTTAAAAGCTCACCAAGTACTATGTTAACTCTATGCTAATGTAGTAACATATACATATTATATTAGGTATTATAAGTAATCTAGAGATGATTCAAAGTACAGGAGAGGATGTACATAGATTATGTGCACGTGCTGTGCTATTTTATGTCAGGAAATTGAGCCTCCTTATATTTTGGTACCCATGGGGGTGTTGAGGGCTTGATTGTAGAACCAATCCCCCTCAGATACCAAGGGGTGACTGTACTTCTAAACCTCCATTTAATAATACATTCCTGTTGGGATGACGTAAGAATCCAGTGAGATCATTTCAATTAAGTAAGCACAGGGCCTGGCACACAAGAAGCCTTCAGTACATGTTACCTGTGGCTTAATTCATTACTTCAACAACTACATGTCAAGTGCCTACTAAGTTGGCCAAGCCTTGCTGTCTGTGCCACACAGAAATAAACCCAACAGAATCACTGCCCTGTGGAACATAGAATTTAGGGAGAAAGAGGCCAGAGAAGAAAACAACAGCTATAGCACAGGGTGAAGACACTTGGGAGGCAGCCAGAGGCTGCTGGACCATGAAGGAAGGCCACTAGGCCCAGGCGGGACCAGGCAAGGCTTCTGGAGGGCTTGACTCTTGATCTGCCTTGAAAAGAGATAGAAACTAACTTGGTAAAGAGGAAGGTGGGATATCAGGAGGGCAGGTCAGAAAAAGGATGCAGTATGAGCAAAAGTAGGAAGGTGATAAGCAGCAAGACAGTGCTTAGAGAAGAAAGATGCTTACCTTGGGGCTGAGGAGCCTCCACTCATTGAGTAGGGCCTGAGAAAGGTTGAGCCTGAAAGCTGGGCAGGGGCTAGGGCTTTGTAGGAGGCACCAAATAGTTTGGCCTCTCTCCAGGATTCGTGGAGAATCAGAAGGGGGCTCTGTATTCCAGAAGGATTGCTCTGGCATTGGTGACTAGCCTCTGCTGAGGGAGAGCACATGTGGAGGCACAGTGATGAGGAATCCATGGTGGCAGTCCAGGCCAGATGTATCTGGGTCTGACTTAGGGTAGAGGAGTCTAGAAACAATCAAAAGGGAAAAGCGACAGAACTAGGAAGTGGGTTGGATATGATGGTGGAAGGAAAAATCCAGGCCAGGCTTCTAGCTTGGGAGGCTGAGTGGACAGTGGTGCTGGTCTCTGAAGCAAAGCAGGAAGTCATTAGAGAAGGGAGGGTGAGGACCTGGGGTCTGGGACAAGTTTGGTTGGATGGGCTTAAAGGACCAGAGGTGAGGTCATTAGAGAAATGCAAATTAAAACCACACAAGATACCATCTAACACCAGTTAGAATGGTGATCATTAAAAAGTCAGGAAACAACAGGTACCGAAGAGGTAGGAAGGCTTTTACACTGTTGGTGGGAGTGTAAATTATTTCAATCATTGCAGAAGACAGTGTGGCAATTCCTCAAGGATCTAGAACCAGAAATACCACTGGACCCAGCAATGCCATTACTGGGTATATACCCAAAGGATTATATTTATAATCCTTTAATAAATTCTACTTTATTGTATTTATAGTAGAATAAAGTATTCTTTATTCTACTATGAAGACACATGCACACGTATGTTTATTGCAGCACTATTTACAATAGCAAAGACTTGGAACCAACCCAAATGCCCACCAAAGATAGGCTGGATAAAGAAAATGTGGCACATATACACCATGGCATACTATGCAGCCATAAAAAAGAATGAGTTCATGTCCTTTGCAGGGACATGGATGAAGCTAGAAGCCATCATCCTCAGCAAACTAACACAGGAACAGAAAACCAAATACCGCATATTATCACTCATAAGTGGGAGTTGAACAATGAGAACACATGGACACAGGGAGGGGAACACCAGGGCTTGTCGGGGGATGGGGAACAAGGGGAGGGAGAGCATTAGGACAAATACCTAATGCATGTGGGGCTTAAAACCTAGATGGCAGGTTGATAGGTGGGGCAAACCACCATGGCACATGTATATCTATGTAACAAACCTGCACGTTCTGTGCATGTATCCCAGAGCTTAAAGTAAAATCATAATTTAAAAAAAGAACCAGAGGTGGGGTATCAAAAAGAAGGGTGAGATGACTTCGGTGATGGGGGCTAAAGGAAGTAGCTGGGCAAATAGGGGACCTAAGCAGAAAGGGGTGATTCCTCTGATTCCTCTTGAGGCTACCAGGGTATATCTCCCCCTCTTCCAGCCTGCACAGGTCCCAGCTATGGCTGCCTGCAGTGACGTGAAGGCAGAATGACTTTTCTCATCCTTGCTGATGATACTGGTGCCATAACAACTTCTTTATTGGTCCCCTTACCTCTCATCTCCCTCTCTCCTGCTCCTGCAGATGGACATTTCTAAAAGACTACATAAATCAGGTTACTTCCTTGCTTAAGAATCTTTAGTGGCTCCCTATTGCCTTCAGAATCAGGTAGATCTCTATAACATGGCAGTTTAATAACTTTCTGCTCTTATCATGTCTACATGTTTTGCAAACAACTGAACCAAAAAGGGAATAACTGCAGCTAGCTACCTGGATATGTGCAAATGGGTAGAGATGGTCTCAGAATCTTTAAGTATCTTCATAATCCTCGGTATCCATTCTGTTTGGTGATACCTCAGCTCCGTTTATTGGCACGCACTGAAGTATCTTTTAAGTTCAGAAATGTGAAGGCTCCTAGACATCAGACAAGTCCCTGGATCTTCATGGGAAAAGCCCCTGAGGTGCCCCTCTCTCTAATGCTCTCTTCTCATACCCTACAGCCTTTCCTTAGAGAAATGCATATGAACTGCAGGTCTCTACTGCCATTCTTTCTCATTCCCTAGAGTTTTTTGTTTGTTTTTGAGATGGAGTCACTCTGTCGCCCAGGCTGGAGTGCAGTGGCATCATCTTAGCACACTGCCACTTCCACCCGCTGGGTAGAGGGAAACAAACAAAGAAGTTTGTTTCTCTTCTTCAGGTTCACCTAGATACCAGACAACTAACTGCCTAACCCTTGCCTCCTCCAAAGAGTCAAGTAGGCCTGCAACAGCACCAGTTTATAAGCAGGCAAATTCATTAACACACCAGGGGGAGTCACAGTAGGAAGGATTGTTTGCTGTAGTGTGGCGGGAACAGGATTATAAACTGGAGCAAGTGGCCTTTGGGAAGTAGCACCATTTAATAGTTATATCTAGCTGTCTCCATTATTCTAAGAAGCTTGGGTCAAAAATGAATTTAAAACAGTTAAGTCATTCCCCAAAGAAAACGGTTTAATAACTTTGCTTTTAGACAGTGTCTACATGGCTTCTAAACAACTGGATGGAAAAGTAAAAAGTAATTGCCCAGCTATTTTAGGCTGGATACAGGTAGGATCAGAATCCTCCAGCATCTTCAGTTCTTAAATTCTGGCAAGTGGCATCCTGACCCAATAGAGCCCAATACACCAGATAGTTCCAATATTTTAGAAGTAGAAAGAATCTTAGAGGCCATAAAACCCTAGAGCTTCATTTCAATTATCAAAAAAAGGTATATCAAGGCACATTTAAGTATGTATGTGCTGCACTCATTTAGGTGCACATCTAAGATATCAAGAAACTGGTCAGCATTCCAAAAAGACCAAGGGATTAAAATTGCATTCTCCAAGGAGTTTTGAGCTTGCGGTTCTTCCCTCCAGGATCTCAGAGCTGGTGGGAAAACACATCATTTAAATGGGCCATCATAAGGAAATTATGAGAAGCTATGAGTGCAGGCAGGAGGGAGTGTCTAACCCCAGACAGAAAAAAATCAACCCCACCTCTTAGAGATGGAAATATGTGAGCCAACACTTCAGGTATGAGTTAGTCAGGTAAGAAGGGTGGGTGGGTAGGTAATATACTGTCCTAGACAGAAGAAAGCTCACATACAGGTAAGAATTTGATGTAAGAACTCATGGCAAATTCTAGAAGTGGCAAATGGTTCCTAAATTCTGTACCACGGCTTTAGAGATAGGGTGGGAAGTGGTGAGAGAGGAAAGACAGCTGAGGCCAAATTCTAAAGTCTCCTGTTGAGTAATCGTGATGCACAGAAATATAAGAATTTGAATCACTTCCTGAGATAACTCAGGATACATCGAAGGGAAGTTGTATGAGAAGATAATGAATTTTAAGATCGTCACTGGCTGTAGGGTGGAGACAGGACTGGAGAACCAGCTGCAGCCAGGAAGGAGATGGACTGCAGTGAGGACAGGGGGAGCAGGGCAGAAACAAAACCGAACAAACCGGAGGGCCTTGAGAAATATTTGAAAAGTAGACTTGAGAGCACTTGGTTATTGATTGATGCAGGACATTAGTAATGGGAAGAGGTTAAGGGTGCTATCAGTTCTGACTTGGGTGACCAGGTGATGCCATTCACTAAGTGGAGAACACTCAAGAGGAGACACCAGTGTGGGTAGGGACATGGGAAGAAGCATCATTTATGGTGCACGTGCTATATGCCAGGCTTCAAAAGCAGTGCTTTTCATGTTATTACCTCATTTAATCCTCACCACAATATTATAAATTAGGTGATATTATCATGCCCAATTTACACATAAGATACTAAGGCACAGAGATATGTATTTTTCCCCCAATGATTTATAACTAATTAGTGGCTGATCCAAGATTTAGACATAGGTTTGAGCAGAAATCAACAATACTAAGTTTGTTAAGTTTGAAATGCTAGTTAAACATACACATTGGACAGGTAGCCAGAGTCTATATTTCAAGAAAGGTGTCAATCCTGGTATCCCAGAGGTCAAGCAAAGAAAGGGTTCCAAGAGAGAAAGAGTGATTGACAATTAAGAAAAAGACTGGGGATAGATTTTTGGATTTGGCAACATGGAGCAAGAATGAAATCAGCCAAGTGCACATGCTATTTGGGGTGGGTCCAAAAAATAGGAGGTGAGGAAGTGGAGACAGTGACTATAAACTTTTTCAATAAATTTTTCTATAAAGGAGAGCAAAGAAATAGGGCAGTAGAGAGGAATATGGGGTCAAGGAATGGTCTGCTTTTAAGATGGGAGTTAAAGCATGGTTGTAAGTTGATAAGAATGAGCCAGTAGAGAAGAGAATTCTGATTTTACAGAAAGAAAAGAGAGTGAAAAACTATAGGAGAAAAAATTCTTGAGGAAGCCAGTGTATAGTTGGAATGGTTGGCCTTAGAGAGAAGCAGGAGCAGTGTACCCATTGTTATAGGGGAAAGTCAGAGCACCGAGACACAAATGCAGGCAGGTTGGTAGATGTGCTAGTGGGAGGTTGAGGCAGTTTTCTTCTGATTTATTTTTTCTCAGTGAAAGAAGAAGCAAGATTCAAGCTAAGAGTGAGATGATGCTGGAAGTCTGAAAAAAAAAGAAATGTGAAATAGTTGTTTAGATCTAAAGACCCACTGAAATCTGTGAGGATAAATTTTAAATGAGCTATTATGGTTTGAATGTGTCTCCCTAAAGTTTCTGTGCTGGAACTCAGTCCCTAATGCAACAGTCTTGAGAGGTAGGACCTCATAAAGGCTCTTCCCTCATGAATAGAAACTCACCTGATAAAAGATGAGTTTGGAGCTGGGTGCTGTGGCTCATGCCTATAATCCCAGCAGTTTGGGAGGCTGAGGCAGATGGATCACTTGAGGTCAGGAGTTCAAGACTAGCCTGGCCAACATGGTGAAACCCTCTCTCTACTAAAAAATACAAAAAAAATAGCTGGGCATGGTGGGGCATGCCTATAATCCCAGCTACTCGGGAGGCTGAGGCAGAATAATCACTTGAACTTGGGAGGTGGAGGCTGCAGTGAGCTAAGATCCTTCCTGGGCGACAAAGCGAGACGTCATCTCAAAAAAAAGAAAAAGAGTTTGTCGCCGCTTCTCTCTCTAGTGCATTTGATGCCTTCCACCATGGGATGAGCAGCAAGAAGGCCCTGATGAGATGTGGGACCTTCACCCTTGGACATCCAGCCTCCAGAACTGGAAGAAACAATTCCCAATCTATTTTAAAGACCAAGTCTCAGGCATTCTGTTATAGCAGCTCAATGTGAACTAAGATATGAGATCTGATATTTTTCTGCAGCCAGTGTTAGCTTTTTAGATGCAGGTGTAGAATGTTTGGAAAGTTGGCTTTAACCAACAAAATTAGGATGTTTCCAGGAAATATAATGAAAAAAAGAGAAGCAGGGGTATATCTAAGAAGTAAATAAATGATGGAATAGAAGTTTTAAAATAAGAGAAATCATTGTGTTGGATAGTGAAAATGTGGCAGGGTAAGCCGCATTAGAGATTCCAGTGAGTCAAAGAGTTGCCAGAGGGAAGGCACTAAAGGAAACAGGTGGGAGAGCTGGCAGTGGTCAGAGTTGCTGTGCATAGCATTCAGACTTTGGGGTTAAGATCTTTTAATGACAAGGTCTTTGGTGGGCCATGGGAGGGGTGACTGAAATGGAGTGGAGGAAGGTATTATTGGAGATGAGTCAGTTAAGCAACTGAGAGGTCAGTAAGTTAGATGACTCATCTCCATGAATGCTAAAGTCACAAAAAATGATGACAGAGCTAGCAGAGGAGAAAAATATGGTGAACCAGGTGTTAAAATCTTTGATGACTGATACAGGAAGAAGAGTGACTAAGAGGAGAGTACAAAATTGCAACAAACAGTGTTAGATGGTATATAACCCGATGATGTGCAAGTCAGACAGACAGGCATGGAGACCTGACTAGGAAGAAGGAAGAGATGAACACCAGGAAATGGCAATGGGAGTAAGGAGGACACCTCACTCAAGCCTAGGCTCTGAAGGGGAAAAGACAGCCTCTACCTGAGAAGGCTGCTGAGAGCCAGTTCCTAGGGGAATTCAGGTGTCAATGAGAGCAAGAAGGTGGAAGGATTATTCAGAGAAGAGGAATATAAATCCCAGACAGCAGGAGAGAAGTGGATAGGAGGTTGGGTGGTGGGAAGCTTAAGCCACACAGAGGTGTGTAGAGTGTGCGGATGCAGTAAAAGATCCACAGTTGTGGGAGGCCTGATGGGGTCAATCCTGACTGTCCCTAAGGACGACCATATCATACGTTTTCTTTGGGGTGGACTTGATGTGCCTGCAGGTATCCAGGACATTGAGGTCCAGTGGGCAGTGGGACCTTCAGGTCTGAGACTGAGAAGAGAAGGCCAAGCTGAGTTACAGACCTGGGAGTTGGCAGCCTACAGATAGCCGCTGCAGCCATGGCATGGGGATCCATGAGACCATCTGAGGGTGGGTACCCGGTGACATACACAGGACTTCCAGTAACACCAACATCAAGAGATGACAGAGACAAGTAAAGCTATACAGGAGACAGACAGGGCATCCAGTGGAGGTGAAGGAGACTCAGAAGGCATGGCATCATGCAGTCTGAGGGAAGAGGACCGTGGCAAATGCTGCAGAGAGGTCAGCTGAGGTAAGGAGTAAAAACTTTCCACTGGATTTAACAGTAGTCACTGATGTCTTCAATGAGAGTCATTGCAGCAGCCCCATGGAGGAGAAAGCTGGGCTGCCCTGGATACAAGTTGGGGTGAAAGGAGGCCCAGAAGTCATCCCAACTGTGCCACTTCTTAGCTGTGGCACCTTGAATGACTATCTTGACCTCTCCAAACTTCCGGTTTTCAACCTAGAAATAGTTATATTAACACTGATCTTATAGGATTGCTGTGATGAAATAAAAGCAGATAAAACATAGTGTGTTTGACAAATAGTAGGTATGCCATAAATGGTAATTAGGGGACACAGGTATTAATGTTGTTGCTTGGCTGTGACAGATTTGAAAAGTAAGATCATAACGGAATGAGATGTGGGAATTAGTAGATTTATTTTTGTGGGGTTTTTTTAAACATGGAAGATATTCATGGTAGCAGCTTTAAAGATGGAAAACATAGCCATAAAAAGTGAAGAAAACTGTCCCTTGTTAGAATGAACCCATGACCTTGACTGTATTGGGTCCTATTATAAGGAATAGAGCTGACTTGAAAATCCTCAAATGCTCAAATGCATTTGCAAAAGCCACAAGGGTTCCCAGAAAGTGTGGCTGTTCAGAAACCTCAAGAATTGCCATCCGCGGCTTCAATAGGCCTTATCACTCTAGCTATAATATGCTTTCTGGAATGAAATGTTGTTGATTATACAACCAGGCTATGATTTTCTGATTTGTGCAACAATATCTCTCTGGAAGGAAGATAGATTGTCAAGCATTAAATTCCTAATCCAATGCCTAATTTTGTCCAAGGTGCTGTAAATCTTGATGTGTTACCTGAAGGGAAACTTTCGATTTCTGAAAAATGAATATTATAGAGTTTTCTATGACCCAGAGAGACTTGTGCAGCAGGCGTGAGCCGTGCAGTATGGATTTTTGCCAGCCACATTAAGATGCTGAATACAGAAAGCAGCAAGTGCTGATCCTGACCAACTGTCACCTGCATCCGGGGGCCCCTCACCTTCAGCAAACTTGATTTCTGAAAGTCTGAATTAGTGCCAGAAATAACTGAGGAGACAATGCTACTCTTCATAAAATGGAGTGTTTAAAGGTTAATTATGAATGTAAGTGTCACTGGGGTATTTTTGGTCTATCTAAAGGGTTTGTGGTAGAAGTATTCACGCTTCAGTCACCTCTCCAGACCTGGAAGGAGGGTAGGAGTGGTGTGGGAATACCCAAGGCAGCTTCAGATGGGTTGCCAGAAAACAAAGTCACCATAATTTTCAAATATAACTCAGTTTGCCTCCTCCAGGAAGTCCTCCTTGACATCCCTAGGCTCAGCAAGACAAGGAGGAAGGTATCTTTTTCTTTATGTCCTCACAGTCTCTAGTGCCTAAACCCTTGAAGCTATTATTTATTGAAGGCTCCAGAATTTTTCTACAGAAATGGGTTAATGGGCTTCAAGCTGGTGGGTAACGGATAGCTGAAGCTAGTTTCCGGTTCTTCCCAAAAGGATTGAGGAAATACCACTTGTCCATGTCAACAATTGTGGAAAAGGGACTACTGAAAAATTAAGAAAAACCTTAACCCTTGGTGCAGTGCCTGTATGTTGTAAGTACACAGGAAGAGTTTGCTGAAAATATTTAATCGATGGACTAATTTTACTTGTGATCTGAATCATTTCTCGCACCTTAGTTCTTTGAGCTCAAGCCCCTGCATATGAATTTCCCTTCCTACCACAGTTCTTTGAGCACTGCTTTGAAAATTTCTGGAGGAAGATGGAGTGGGTTGAATTAGTATAAAAAGAGATGCAGTTCCAAACTCCAACAAGAAGCTAAGAAGCTGAGAGTAAAGATGAAGAGATGGCATTGTAAGTATTATAGCAGGAGTCTAAGCAGAATGGTTGAGAGGAAGAACCAGGAGTGGTCTAATTTGACTGGAGCATGAGATAGATGATAAAATGGAGAAGAGAACCTAGGACCATATTCTGGGGGGATCTTGAATTCCCGCTGTAAGACTTTGGATAGAATTCAATAGGCACCGGGAGCCATTGAAGTTTCAGAGGCAGAGAAGGATCAAAAAAAAGTTGTTACTTACAAGACATGATTGCCTGAGTTTGCATTAAAATGAAAACTTTCTTAAGTATCTGTTGTTTGAATACTGAGCATCTTTAAGATTAATCACTGTTATTACTGCATCTAGGTCCATATAAATAAGGTCATCTGGATATATTTTCTGGGATAAATAGTTCATTTGTTTGACAAATTTGCATTTGAATCCCAACTGTACACACCACACTGCACTAGGCACTGTGAGGATACAAAAGTGTGTGGAATCAGATTTCCGCCCTCCAGAAGCTGAGAGCTCAGAGGAAAGATGTGGTAACCATAACACACTGCCATAAATATCCAATTTAGTCAAGACTCTTGTGGTTGTATGTAGCAGAAATCTATTCAAGTTAGCTAAAACAAGCTGCAGACATAAGCCATGGAAGTGTTCAATATAAAGACATAGACATGACTGCATCAGGAAAGGGAAGAGCAGCTGGGGCTCCCCTGGAGCTGACCGGAGGCTAGAAGCAGCTCCTCCACCCTGCATTTGGCCTCATCCCAATACTCTCTGCTGCACAGGTCACATGGTTGCCCACAATGCCTTCCTTCTAGCCTCAAAACACAGCTTGAAATCAGTGCCTCTCAGGCCTAAAGGAGCATCCCAGGACAGAGAGTCCAGTTAACCCAACCTGATCCTTTCTCATTCCATCAACTCTGGGGGAATATGTGGAGATGGGCCATGTGATGCAAACAGCTCTGGAACACTTCCTGTGGCTGTGGGGTGGCAGTCTGTCAAAACAGAAGATGTTTGTGAGGTGGACAGATACCCCAAAACATATCCTCCTTGCCAATGTGGTCACAGGAGCTTAAAGGGCAAAGTGATCTGAGAAGCTCAGTGGAGGATAAAATTGCTTACAACAGAGTTCCTGGATCCTTCCCTGAAAGGACTTTGAGTTGCACCATCAAGGATCACAGGGTTTTATGTGAGAGGACTTCCTGAATGAAGGCAAAGCACCCACTGGCAAAGACAGATTGATAAGGAGAGAACTTAAACAGCATCTAACAGCTATAATGACACTTAAGTGAGACCTTCCTGATAAGAAGCTAACCATAGAAAGAGTCAGGACAGAGACCCCCAGCAGGCACCAATGCCCCGAGGTCAATATGGGCTTGGTGTGTGGCAAGGCGCCCAGTGACTGAAGGAGGACATAGATGCAGGTTCTGCAGGCCTGCTAAGCTGCAATAGGTGCCGCATTTGTGCAGAGTGGAATAGGAAGCCTTTTTAAAAGCCTTTAAGCAGGGACATGTTATGAGAGAATATACATTTTAAGAGAAATCCCCTGGCAACTGTATGAAGCATGGATAGGAGTGGGTAAAAGCAAAAGCAGGATGACCAGTTAGGAGGCTGTGGGGTGATACAGGTGAGGGATGATGGTGGCTAGGCCAGGATGGGTTGCGCAAATGGAGAAATGTGGACAGATTACAAACAACTAACCAAGTGAAGTGACGGGTTGGCTATAGGGAATGGGAGGAATCAAAAGTGGCTCCTGTATTTCTGAGAATGTAGGACAGGGGTGTGATGTCGTGTCTGGGAGGAAACAAGAGCTTCATTCAGAAGGGTTAGGTTTGTGATGGCTTTGAACTTTTCCGGTACAGTAAAGTTTATGTACAACTGGAGTGCAGAGAAGAGCTCTGGGCTGAATTGTGCATTTAATGTCAAAGGAAGCCCCTCAAGCAAGCTGATGTAAAATCAGATTTGTTATGAGGATTCAGAGCAGTCTCACCAAACCTGTGGGCAGAAAATATAGATCGGCCTCCCAAGGAGCTGCAGCCAACAAGCCATGCAGACCCCAGGAGTGCAGGCAGCCTTTCTGCCTCTGTATCTTTATGGTCTCCTATGGCTTCTCTGAGTCTGGGATTCCAGTCTGTCTGTCTGTCTCTCTTTGTCTGCTATGTCTGTCTCTGCATTTTTATTCATGTCTGTCTGCCTTTCTCTCTGTCCATCTCTCTCTAAAAGTGTGGCTGCATGTGTAGGGTGTGCCTCCCTGACCTTGCCTCTCCATGGTATTTCTCTCCTTATGCCTTTATAAGTATCTGCGTGTCTGTCTCTGTGTGCCTTTTTGTCTGTTCTCTCTCTCACTCTGCACTCTCTTAAACTGCCTCCTTTTACCCTGCTTCCTCCTCTTTCTCTGCTTCCATGTTAAAGTGACCAAACATGGCTGCTTCCATCCAATATTTACAATACATTCCAATTCACTTGCTGTAGAGAGGGCTGACCACCAACTCTGAATTCCAATTCCAAATTCCTAGGGAAGAGGATTCGATTAGCCCAGCTTACATCAGGTGTTCATTTCTGGTTCAATTCAGCTGTGACCAGGAAGGCATGAAGTGGGGCAGGGAAGCATCAGGTGGTATAAAATGATTGTCTGCCACTGATTAACAGAGCAGGTCCCAGCCAGTGGTGGAAAAAAAGAGGTAAAAGGATTTAGGAAATAAAATACTCAGTATTTGGAAATGTAGAACCAAACAGAACACGAGAGCTTGCTGAAGTTACTGGATTGAAGAGCAATTTCAAAAATCAATATAATTTCTTTACACTAGTAATAATCAACTGGCAAATATAATTTCTAAAAAGATACCATTCACAATAGTTACAAAAACCATAAGATATGTAAGAATAAAAATGCCTATAGTGAGTAAAATTTAAAGTTCTAACAAATAAAAATATATGTATGATGATATGAATAAATGAAGACCCATTTCAAAGTCGTGAATGGACTAGTTAATATTACAAGAATGTGAATTCTCCCCCAAATTAGTTTATAAATTCAATGCAAGTCCAATTAATTTTCCAGCTGGAGTGTTAAAAAAAACTTTATACATGTGCTTTATAATTTATATGAAACAGGAGTACTAAAAAGATTTCCCCTGGGGCATGCTGGCCCTTCATAAACAGTAGCTGCCATCAGTTGATGATGGGCAGGAGAGCTGAAAATCTTTTGAAAAGTTCAAACACATCACGAACCTCAACAGGTGCAGTGAAGTGGCCCTCTGAAAACTGGAGCAGGGGAACAAGACAGAGAAAGATTTCCTGGGGTGTAGAAAGACAGGGTAAGGACAGAAATCAGAGTGAACTCCTCACAGCAAAAGAGCTAACATGGCTCAGAAAGCTGGTAGTGAAGCTGTAAAGCATAAAGAGATACTCAGAGCCCTGGACCCCTGGATCCCCAACCCTACTGAAGGGGAAGTCTTGATTCTACCCTCAAAATATTTTAAGCCAGTGTTGAATTGAATCCAATTAAAAGTTCAACAAAGCTCTGGGCCCAGATGAACTAGAGATTAGGTTAACTCCCCTACACTAGCAGCCTGAGAAAAGAAGAATTAATCATGCCTTTCCCTGGAGGACAAAAATTATTTACCTCAGTCTCTACTGCTATTTTAACACAATGTCTGCAATACACTTTAAGAATTATGAGACACAGGAGCAATCAAGATAGTGTGATGCATAGTCAAGAGAGAAAACAGCAAAGCACTCATTTAAAAAACAATCTCTCAGAAAACTAGAATTTGAAAGTGTGTTAGTTTCCTGTTGCTGCTGTAACAAACAACCACAGACATAGTGGCTTAAACAATGCAAACCTATGATCTTACAGTTTTGAGGTTTTGCTGGACTCAAATCAAGACACTGGCAGGGCTGTGTTCCTTTCAAAAGGCACAACAGGACAATCTGCTCTCTTGTATTTTCCAGTTTTTATAGGACATCTACATTCTTGGCTCATAGCCCCTTTCCTCCGCCTTCAACACCACCAACACTGGATATCTCTGACCATTTTTCCAGTACCTCCATCTCCTTCTGACTTTCTTTTCCTGCATCCATCTTTCACTTTTAAGAACCCTTGTGATTACTTTGGGCCTATCCAGGTAATCCAGAATTATCAGTTATTTTAAGACCAATTAGCAACTTTAATTCCATCTGTAATCCTAATTCCACTTTGGCAAGTAACATAACACATTTTTAGGCTTCTGGAATTAGGACATGGGCATTTTTGAGAGCCATTATATTGCCTACCACAGAAGGGAACTTTCTTGATCTCATGTAAGGCAACAGTGAAAAGCATGCAGTTAAATATTCACATTTGATGGTAAAACATTGAACACCCTAAGATTGGGAAGAACTGTTGCCAAAGATTCCTTCTCTCACCACTTCACTACAGCATTGTCTGAGATGTCTCAGTGCAATAGGGTAAGAAAAAAAAAACACAAAAATTGAAAAGGAAGAAGAAAAACTGTCTTTATTCACTAATGCCAAATTTTATATGTAGAAAATACTATGGAATCTCCTAAATTTGGTAATTGGCTTTAGTAAGGTTGAAAAATATGAGATCAACATTTAAAAATTAATTATATGTTTATATATTAGCATGAATAAATAGAATATAAAATTTTAAAAGTAAATAAAATACCTAAGATGAATCTAACAAAAGACATGCAAGACCTCTACACTGAAAATTATAGAATATTTCTGGGAGAAACTAAAGGAAAAATAGCATCATATTCATGCATTATACTATTTAAGACTGATAAAATTGTCTACTCTTTCTAAATTAACCAGCAGATTTAGTACAATCCTAATTGAAATTTGGGAGTATTTTATAAATAAATTGCAAAGTTAATTCTAATTCTAAAATGTATATGGAAATGTAAAGGATCTAGAATATTCAAAACAATTTGAAAAAATAAGAACAAAGTTAGAGGACTTACAATACTTGATTTCAAAACCTACTATAAAGTTACAGCAATCGAGGCCGTGTGTTATCAGCATAAAACAAATACCTGTAGGTCAATGAAACACAATAGAAAATCCAAAAATATGCCTACACATATATAGATTTTTGACCAAAGCACCAAAGCAATTCAATGAAGAATGGAAAATCTTTTTAACAGAATGTGCTGGATAACTAGATATCTCTGTGGAGGAAAAAAAAAATTAAAATCTAGCTCAGTACATATGTAAGAAAATAATTTCAGAGAGATTATAAACCTAACTTTAAATATTAGAACCATAAAATTTCTTAAATAAAACATACAATAATATCTTTTTGACCATGGATAGGTAAAAATCTCTTAATGATAACGCAAAAAGAACTAACCATAAAAGAAAAATCATAAATTAGACTCCCACAAATTAAAATTTTCTGCTGACAAAATGGTACCATTAAGAAAATGAAAAGAAAGCCACAAACTGGAAAGATATTAACAATATATTTATTTGATGGAAGATTCATATCCAACACATTGAAGTGAGGAGGGAGTGCTGAGAAATTCTGTAAGTCAATAATGAAAAGATAAGTAATCCAAGAAAAATTAAGAGACTGAAGAATCACTTCATAAAAGATTACCCAATAAGCACAGGTAAAGGATTTTGCCATCATTAGTCATCAGAAAAATACAAATTAAAACAACAATGAGATACATTTCATACCCACTAGAACAGCTTTTATCTAAAAGACTGACAATACCAAATGTTGATGAGAATGTGGAGCAACTAGAACTCTCAGACATTGCTAGTGAAATGTAAACTGCTAGAGCTTGGCTCACTACAACCTCTGCCTCCCAAATTCAAGCAATTCTCATGCCTCAGCCTCCTGACTCGCTGGAATTACAGGTGCCCACCACCACACACAGCTAATTTTTGTATTTTTATTAGAGACAGGGTCTCATCATGTTGGCCAGGCTATCTCAAACTCCTGACCTCTGGTGATCCGCCCACCTCGGCCTCCCAAAGTGCTGGGATTACAGGTATAAGCTGCCGTTTCCAGCCTACAGTGATTTTGAAAATTAGTTTGATGTTGTTTTATAAAGTTAAATATAAGTCTACACCCTAAGACCTAGCAATATTTATTCTAGGTATCTACCAAAGAAAAATGAAATGTGATCACAAAAAGAATTCAACAATAATGTTTATAATATTCATTTACATAACAAAAAATTATTAGCAATTGCAAGTGTCTATCAAAAGGCAAATGGAAAAAAATAAGAGCAATTCTAAGTGTCTGTCAACAGGCAAATGGAAAAACAAATTTACTGAGCACTAAAATGGAATAAAATGTAAATACTTACAGTAACAGTGGTGACACTTTTTTTTAAAAAGCCCTATATCTAAAAGAATATGGCCTGTCTAATTCCATCTACATAAAGTTCTAAATGAGAAAAACCAGTGGTGGTAGTAAACAAAATGATCATAGTAGAGGAAGGACTGACAGACGTTCACATGGAAATTTTCTGGAGTGATAAAAATATTCTATATCCTAAGACTGTCTCAGCTAATTAAAAATTTCGATGATTTTGTTGATTGTTTCCTTTGCTATGCAAAAGCTTCTAAATTTGTTGTGATTCCATTTTGTCTGTTTTTGCTTTGGTTGCCTATCCTTGTGATTACTACATATTACTTGCTTCTATCAAAATATCTCATGTACCCCATATATGTATATATATCTGCTATGTACCCACAAAAATTTAAAATTAAAAATTTAATAAAAAATTTATTCTTCCATATAAATTGAGATATACTCTTATACATAGCAAACATGGAAAGATCAGAAGTATTCAGTTTAAGAATTTGAAAATAATACATACCATGTTTTTGGAGATGGGATCTTGCTATGTTGCCCAGGATGGCCTATTTTTGGGTTCAAACACTCCTCCCACCTTGGCTTCCTAAGTCCTGGGATTACAGGCAAGAGCCACTGCACCCACTGAAAATTATATATAACCTTTGATATATGCAAGTTGTGCCTCAATAATTTCTATGGAAGAATATAGTTAAATAAATTGACCTTAAAAAGAAGAAGGCTTTATCAAATAATAAAATATACTATAAAGCCACAGTAATAAAAACAATCTAATATTGGTCTACAAATAAAATACAAACCAAAAAAACAGAATAGAGAGCTAATACAGACTCATTATTATGCTTCTTATGTGATCAAATGATACTACAAATCAAAGAAAATATTGTTTAATAACAGGGCTGGCAAAACTGGAACACAGGAAAAATAAAGTCAGATCCTAATATAATTTTATTCCAATATGCTAATATTGGATATTAGGTATCCAATGATACTTAATATCATTTTAATTCCAAATGGGTACAAGATCTGAATGTTTAAGATAAATGTCTATAATGATTGGGATAAAATATAGGAAGAATAATGTGATTGTGACACACAGGTAAGAAAGCACTTCCTAAGCAATTTCAAAAATATAAAACTTGTAGCAGAAAATAGGTGGATTCAATCATATCCAAATTATTTCTCAGTTCAATTTAAGACATATGGAAAGGGTTAATAGATGACAGAATGAACTAATATATTTGTGGGATTTTATATCAACAAAAAAATGTATTATTTATAATATACAAGAAACTCCTGCAAGTCAAAGGGAAAATAGATAGCAACCCTGAATTTAAAATGTTCAAAGGATATGGCTTAGCGATTTATAGAAAAAAAAAACTCAGGGCTAATAAGCATGTGAAGAGATCCTGAAACTCATTTTTAATCAGAGAAATGCTAATTAAATAACAAAGACCTTAGAACTGATTAGTCTGGTAAAACTGGAAAACTGGATAATGCCAAGTGCTGGAGGGAACGTGGGGCATGGAAATTGTCCTGTGCTGCTGGTGAAAGTGGTACAGACATTCTGAAAAACAGTGTGGTGGTACTTAATCAAATTAGATATACAAATACCTATGACCCAGGTATTCTGCTCCTGGGGTATATGTCCCACGAAATTCTCACACAGGTTCAAGGGGCACGAGTAGGCCGATGTTGAGCTTTCAGATTGCAGATGGGTGGAAGAGTCGCCAGTTAAATTGTGGTTGATGCTCACCATGACGTATGTACTAGTTAGCAGTCAGCAGTAACAGATCAACTATGTACGTGGCAGTGAGGATGGATCGGGAAAACAGAGCTCAGTTAAATAAGAAAAATAATAAAATATCTGATACAACATCATTTAGATAAATTTAAAATACAAGTATACAGAACAACAATATGTCATTTGCAGAAGGATAGAATTTAAACACTTAAGAATGACTAGCCGAGGGCAGAAGCAAGAGGGAAAAGGGAGTGGAGAATGGAGAATAAGGAAGTAAATAGAATGAAAGAGGGAGGGACCAATGATGATTATGAACCACAAACTGATGAGGCTAACTCAACCTCCTGCACTGAAGCTTAAAAACTGGTTGCAGGAACTCCTTCTCAGGGAAGGAGGACAAGAATCCAGAAGAGAGAAGGTATACTGTGAAGACCCACTGTGAGGGCCCACAGTGCACCAAATGACCATAAAGTATTATACATTCTTCTTCGATTTTTTAAAAAGAAGAAGTTGAAGTTCAGAGAAACTAAGCAACTTGCCCAAGGTCACAGTTTGTACGAGGCAGTGCCAGAATTCAGACTTAGTATCAGAATGAGTCATCACTTGACTGCTGCTGCACTGGCTCAAGCCAACGTCACCTCTCACCTGGCCTGTTGCCATAGCCTTGTCCCTGGCCCCTGTCTCCCACCATGCCCCCCAATCTATTCCACACAGCAACCAGAGCAGCCCCTTAGAAATATAAATCAGATCATGTCACTTCCCACCCCAAAATCCTTGAAAGCTGTCTCAGTCCCACATCACTGAGAATTAAATCCAAAATGCTTGCATGTCCAACAAGCCCCCATATGGCCTGGCCCCTGCCTAGCTTTCCAGTCTCATCTCTGATCACGCTCCATCTGGCTCCTTCCGCTCAGCCATATTGACCTCCTTTCTGTTTCTTAAACCCTCTCAGAACATTCTAGTATCAGGGCCTTGGCAATAGTCTTTCTCCCCATTTTCACATAGTTTCTACACTATTTCACTCAGGTCTCTGCTCCAATATTCTCTCTTAAGAAAGGCCTCTCTGACCACCTTACCTCTAATGCACTATCTTCTGCCTCAGTCATTTTTTAATACCTTACTCTGCTTTGTTTCTACCACTTATCCCTACCTGACAGCACATTATTCATATTTTTATTTGTTGGTTTATTTTTGTCTCCAACAGTAGAACAAAAGCAAGACATTGCTCCAACCTGTGTGCTCTACACAATGCCCAGCCCATGGCAAGTCCTCCTTTGGTATATGTGGATGAGTGTTTGGATGTCTGAGCCCAAACCCATCTTCTCTTCCCTATGACATCATCCATGGCTCCCAAACAGAAATGGGGAAGGAGGCATGAGGCAAATGGGGACAACAGTGAAGATCAAATGTAGCCTTTGAATAGAAAGCAGGTGTGTGGGTCAGGGAGAGGAAACCCCAGAACCTGATGGGGCTGAACAGGCCTGGAAGCAGCAAGAAGAATGGGCAAGCACTAAGATTTTAGGGTTGATGCTCTCTACCCTGTTTGTTTTTGCCACAGAAAAGATGAAAACCGAACTGACCAGTTTCCCTACTCTTAGATTGAGCCAATATGTCTGAGCCTGCTCTCATGGGCCTGGGGAGACAGAGATTTCACAACTGCCTTGCAAAATCCCTTTCCTAAATCTAATGACCATCACAATAAGAAATTCATTTTTATTATAGGCATACATTTATCTTGCTGCAATTTTATCCCATTTTTTCCAAGAACTATACTAGATTATTGAAAAATAAATAAGAGGTAAAGTGCTGTAGAAATAGAACACGGTTGCACAACTCAAGTAGGAGATTTTCCCTGGATTGTAATAATGCCTCTCTTGTTAATCCCAGCTAGTTCTCAGAATCTAGCTTTTAGGGCTGAGCTCCGCAATCAGCTTCCACAAAAGGGCCACTTACTGTCTGTCTTCTCTGAAAGACACTATTGACAGGGCCATTAAGAGAAGAGATTCCTTGGTGGGAATGAGAGCAAATCCTTCATCAAACAATTTATTGCCCTTCTGCTAAAAGCACATCTACTATTCATTATCACTCGCACTAAATGGTGGTAGTAGGAGTCCTGGAAGAACTCTGCCTGCCCTGTAAAAGGAGACTGAGCTATTCTCCCTCCAGCACTACCTGAAATGTTGTCCTCATGGATTCACTCCTTTGAGTTCAGCATTGATAGGCTTTAATTCTAAAAGCTCAACAGTGAAGATGTGAGATACAAATCCTTAATGTCCCAGTGAAATGGCCATTTGTTGCTTTTGCTACATGAATTCACTTGTCTCTCTACTGGTAACTACACCCCTCCCAAATGTGCATCCTGATGGTGCTGATATAACCACCATCAGTCATATGCATTAGCTTTTGTTATAATAATCCTGCAAAACAATCACAAAACCTTAGTGTTCATAGAAGCAAGCATTCATTGCTCACATGACTAGGATGCACTGTGGGCTGATCTCATCTGGGCTTGCTGACATTTCTGGGGCTGACTTGACTGTTTCCTAATAGGGGCTTGCCTGTGCTAGGGCAACCTGGTTCGATTTGATGCTGCTTCATGTGTCTATCATATGCCTGGATATGTTCTCATGTTGATGCAGAGATGCATGAGATCATGCAAAAACACACAGTCTCTTGAGACCTAGGCTCAGAAATGGCACATCATTACTTCTGCCTTATTGGTTAAAACAAGTCACAGTACCTAGTCCAAAGTCAGAGTGGGCATATTTTACAATTTAATATGCCATCCAATTGGTTCAGGAGGGAGTACCGATTTTTCTCCCCTAAACTGTGCCCATAATTCAGGACTAGCCAATAAAACCTTAGCCCACCTCTCCTGACAGCCACAGCCATTGCTTCAGCTATTGTTAAAGTCAAATAGAGTAACATCCGGAACTTCTGCTCGATTACTTCTCTTTATTATTACTTCAGAGACGACGACAACGTACATCTCCAACTCACATCAGTCTAACATTAACTTGTACTTCTGCCACTCCTAGACAATACAAGGACTTTAGAATGCTTGAACTCCGTTTATCTTCACCTGCTTTTGTGCTATCATTGTCTACTTTAATTCTATAGAAATTCACAAGTCATCAGCATTATTTAATACAGTCAATATTCATTTTCACTTACTCACATATATACTCTTCAGTTTGAATAATTTTTACTGATATATCTTCAAGATCACTCTGTTCTTTCATTTTCATTCTGTTAAGTCCATCAAATGAATTTTACTCTATTCTGTCATTTTCATTCTGTTAAGTCCATCAAATGAATTTTTAATATTAGATACTGTATTTTTTAGTTCTAAACTTTCCATTTTGTTTTTTAATGCTTTCTACTTCTCTGATAAGATTTTTCTTTTTTCATGTATTGAAAGCATATTTTCATTTATTCCATTGTACATAGTTTTAATAGTTGCTTTAAAATTCTCTTCTGCTAATTCAAACACCTAGCTCATCTCAGAGCTGGTCTCAGCTAATTGTCTTTTCTCCTGATATTGGATTACATTTTGTTTTTCATCATATGTTGAGTAATTTGGGGTAGTATCCAAAACATTTGAATGATATAATGTGAAGGCTCTGGATTTTGTTACATTCCTCTGAAGAATGCACTTTTTTGTTTCAGTATATAATTAACTTTAGATTCAAACTAAAATCTGTCTCTTGGGTAACTCAAATCTCATTTATTCTTTTATTTTTATATGGATTTCTTTGAGTCACACACAGGACTCTTTCTTCATATTTCCACACTCCAGATTCTTCCTATTTTTGTTCACTATTTAGTGCCTCTGTGTCATTAGGTTTGTTTGTTGTATTTTTCCAGAGTTTACAGTTCTCTACAAGTTGGTTGAGTCTGACAGGAACTTATTAGTCCTTATTTACAAAGTTACTCTTTTCATTGCTCTTCATTTCTTCCTTCATTTCATGTTTTCATTCAGGAAAATTTTTATTCTGCCTGGAAATTTCCCTAGAGTATAGCCTTTCTGACAGTGATTATTCTTCTTACTTGTAGTTTGTCTTAAAATTTCTTATATAAGGCTGAGCATGGTGGCTCACTTTTGTAATCTCAGCATTTTGGGAGGCCAAGGTAGGTGGATTGCTTAAGCCCAGGAGTTCAAGACCAGCCCAGGCAACATGGGGAAACCAAGTCTCTACCAAAAATACAAAACTGACCTGGATGTGGTGGTGCACACCTGTAGTTCTGGCTTCTCAGGGCTAAGTTGGGAGGATCACTTGGGCCCAGGAGATCCAGGCTGCAGTGAGCTGTGATTGTGCCACTGCATTCCAGCCAGGTTGACACAGCAAGACCCTGCCTCAAAAGCAAAACAAAACAAAACAAAACACTCCTGTCACCTTTATTTTTAAAGACTATTTTTGAGAGGAATAGAATTCTAGATTAGTATTTTTTTAATCACCTTATAGATGCCACTCCATTATCTTCTGGACTTTTTCTTTGGTTTCCAACTTTTATTATAATATGCCTAGATGTGGCTTCCTTTGTATGTATCTTGCTTAAGGTTTGTAGAATTTCTCGAATCTATGACTTGGTATTTTTCACCACTTTCAGAATGTCTCAGTCATTTTAGCTTCCATGTGTCTCTTTCTTCTCATTCTGGGAATGCAGTTGCATTTCTATTAAACTTTTTCACTGCATTCTGTGGATGGGTGTATGTGCTTTTTTTTGTCCCTCCATGCTTCAGTCTAGTTATCTTCTTCTGACATAACTTCTACTTCACCAGTTTTTTTCTTTTCTGTCTGATCTACTCTAACATTAAAACCAATTATTGAGTTATTACTTTACTATATTTTTCCATTTGATGCTTTTTATATAGAGTTAGATACAGTTTCAGTTCTCAACTATAATTATTTATCTTCTTTTTTTTTTTTTTTTTTTGAGACAGAGTTTCGCTGCTGTTATCCAGGCTGGAGTGCAATGGCACAATCTTGGCTCACCGCAACCTCCGCCTCCTGTGTTCAGGCAATTCTCCTGCCTCGGCCTCCCGAGTAGCTGGGATTACAGGCGTGCGCCACCGTGCCCAGCTAATTTTTTGTATTTTTAGTAGAGACGGGGTTTCACCATGTTGACCAGGATGGTCTTGATCTCTTGACCTCGTGATCCACCCGCCTCGGCCTCCCAAAGTGCTGGGATTACAGGCTTGAGCCACCACGCCCAGCCTATCTTCTTTATTTTCTAAAACCTAAATCATAGTTTAAAGTCCCCAATAGCTGGATATCCTACAGACCTTTTATATTGTCAATTTAAAAAAAATCTTGATCATGAGTCGTTTTATTTTTGTCTTTTTTCTATGCTTGTCAATTGTTATTGCGTGACAGATATTGCATATGAAAAATTGAAGAAATCATTTGAGGTACTGGATAATGCTATATTTCTCCAAAAAAAACTAGTCTTCTTGTATCAGACATTTAGGAAGGGCACAGGTTGCTTCAATTCAGACAGGATTTGAGATAATTCACAGGTAGCCTTCTGTATTCCTAAAGTGCAAACTTCCAGAAGTCCTAATTGGAAGCTCTGAATGCTTATGAGGTCTCTCTCTGATCTTGGGCTCCACTTCACATTTTTGTCTACCACATCCATCCTCATGCAATAATTAAAGCTCCATTTATCTTTTCAGCCTCTGTCTGGTCTTTCAAATTGGCAACACATCCAGGAGAAAAATAATGCCAGGTATCAGGATTACCTGACAAATGGGGTATTTTCTGTATTTTTGCTTGCCTATGTTTCCTTATTTTTCTATAGTGAGCTGTACTATTCACTTCATTTGTACTTCATTGAAATGTGTCCAGTTGTATACCTTTCCCCATCGTGATGAATTTCTCTTGAGCTCACAACTTTTCCATTATGGGTTTATAACCCCATAATCATTTAATTAAGGAGTGGGCCCTGGGAACTGGAACACCAGTGGTCCCAGCTCCCTAATGCCACCTGGAATATGCAGCCTGGTGTACAACTGCACTGAAGCTATGTTTCCATTGTCAGCTGCAGGAGTCTAACTACAAGAAGCCAAGCGCACCAAGCTAGGAGTGCCTTCCTGTGAAGAACTCCTGGCCCCAGAACTGCTGCCAGCTGCACTTTGGTAACAGGTGCCTCAAACAGAATGCACCAAGGAACTCATTACTCAAGGGTGCCCTGTGGCAAACCGTTTTGCAAAGCAAGCAAGTCAGAGTGAGTGATCACGCTAGCATTTGAGTTTCACTCACAAGGATTGTTAATAGCACACTGTAAACGTCATTAATATTGTTTCTTTTCAAACATTTCTTTTCAGGATGAAGCATTCCTTCACCTCTCCCTGGCCCAAAACTTATATATACTTGAAAAAAATGTATCTGAGTAGCAAATAACACTTTTCAATTTGTATTTCAATGTCTGAATTGGCTTTGATTTGGCTTTAAAGACTTGGCTGACCTCTCTAGGCTGCAGTGTAACATTCTTTCTGAAACCTACAGAATGAGCTCAGATTTAATCAGAGCAAAGATTAAGTTTGAGGTTTCTATTATATTCATTGATGTGTGCCTGGGGATGACTGGAAATGGGCATCTCCAAAAACCTTTCTCCTCCTTCCTTCTATCTGCCCAACTGTTACTATGCCTTTTTGCATGGAACTCATGAGTCCTAGGGCCCTTGACTAATTTTTGTCTTCCTGATTCATCAGTTTGTGACAGTTCTGTATTAAACTCTCCCACTAGGACTGGGGATTATGTATCAATTTTAAGTTATAATTCTATTTCTAGGTCATGCTATTAGTAGCATAAGGTCACAATTATTATATCTTGGTGAATTATATCACTTATGCAAGGTCTTAATGTTTTTCACCTTAAATTCTATTTTATCTCATAGAACAACTTTCTTAGGGCTAGCATTTGTCTTACATGCTATTTCCATTTACTTTTTCAATTTAGGCTAAAAGTCCAATGTATTATCCATTGCACCACAGAGCCTATGTACTTTTAACCTTTTCCAACTAGGTGGAATTGTATACTTTTAACCTTTCTATATTAATTTTATTTGTGACTCTTATAAGCAGTGAATAAATGGATTTTAAAATATTTTTATTTTTAGTCAACATGGTAGCCCCATACCTTAATAGGTCAGTTGAATATGTTTACACAAGTGATTGCTAATACATACTTTTTAATTCTTTGTTTATCATGTTTTACCTATCATTTTTTCTTTCCTAAACTTCCCTTTTTCCACTGGTTTTGTTTTGTACACACACACACACACACACACACACACACTTTCCCCCTTTTCTTGGTTTGATGGTAACAATTTCTGTTCTTTTAATGGTTGCTCAAAATTTTTAATATATATTTTTAATTGCATATTTTCTAACAATGTGTAAAGTTCAAGGATATTAGATCCTACTTTCTTCCTCTAGACCATGCAGAATCATCTTCAGTATTAATGATATGTAGAATTTTAGTTCCACTTCTGTTAAGGAGGTGTGAGACAGGAAGGAAGCAGTGGGTGGAGGTGACGTCTGTGACACAAGGAATATTCATAGTATTCATCCATGTTTTATTTTCCACAACTAAAATCATTTTATTGTCTGTTTTATGGTTTTTAGAATATATCAAAAAAGTTTCAAGCAATATAGAAAATGGCAAGGGGGAAAATAAAAATCACCCCAAATACTTTCTACCCTGAGATAAGTAGATTCTGGTGATTTCATCCATTTATGTATCCATTAATGTGTCTTTATATAAATGACAGAAATATAGTCACACGTTACTTAACAATGGGAATGCATTCTAAGAAATGTGTCATTAGGCAATTTTGTCATTGTGTGAGCATTATAGAGTACACTTACATAGCCCAAGATGGTGTAACCTACTATACACCTAAGCTATGTGGTATAGCCTATTGCTCCTAGGCTACAAACCTGTATAGCATGTTACTGTACTGAATTTTGTAGGCAATTGTAACATAATGGTAAGTATTTGTGCATCCATACATATCTAAACATGGAAAAGATACAGTAAAAATATGGCGTAAGAGATTTTTAAAATGGTACACCTGAACAGAGCCCATCCCCTGAATGGAGCTTGCAGGATGGGAAGTCATTATGGGTCAGTGAGTGAGTGAGTGAGTGAGTGGTGAGTGAATGTGAAGGGCTAGCATTGTACACAACTGCACATTTTACAAGCTCTGTGCAGTAGCCTATACTAAATTTATATAAAGTATTTTTTCTTTAAGTTAGCCTTAGCTTACTGTAACATTTTCACTTTATAAACTTTTTAACTCTCTTGTTGTACAAATTGTTTTATGTTCTCATTTTACATGTTTTTCTATTTTTAATTTTTTTTCACTTTTTAGACTATTATTAAAAACTGGCCAGGCGTGGTGGCTCACACCTATAATCCCAGCACTTTGGGGAGGCCAAGGTGGGTAGATCACAAGGTCAGAAGTTTGAGACCATCCTGGCCAACATGGTGAAACCCCGTTTCTACTAAAAATACAAAAATTACCTGGGCATGGTGGAGGGCACCTGTAATCTCAGCTGCTTAGGAGGCTGAGGCAGGAGAATTGCTTGAAACTGGAAGGCAGAGGTTGCAGTGAGTTGACATCATGCCACAGCACTCCAGCCTAGGCAACAAGAGTGAAACTCCATCTCAAAAAAAAAAAAAAAAAGAAAAAAAAAAAAAACCTAAGGCACAAACATACACATTAGCTGTATTACTGTCTTCCACCTCCACATCTTGTTCCAGTAGAAGGTCTTCAGGGGTAATAATATACATGAAGCAGTCATCATCTATAAAAACACCTTCTTCTGGAATTCCTCCTAAAGAATTTGCCTGAGTCTGTTTTACAGTTAATATGTATAGTCAGAGAGAGTAAATAGGTAGATAGACAGATAGATAGATACACACACAGTTTATATGTGTGTGTGTGTGTGTGTACGTAGAAGAAATATACTCTAAAATAAAAATAAAATTATAGTATAGTGAGTACATAAACCAGTAACAGTCATTTATTATCATCAAGTACTATGTACAACTCATAATTATACAAATGTGTGATACTTTTATGTGTCTGGTAGCAAAGTAGATTTGTTTACACAACATCACCACAAACATGTGAGTACTGTGTTGCACCAGGGAATAAAAACTTTTTAGTTTTATTATAATCTTATGGAACTACCATTGTACATGCAGTTCGTTGTTGACTGAAATGTCATCATGCAGTGCATGACTGTATACAAATATACATTTTCATATATAAATTTTCCATAAACTGGCTTATATCCTCACTTTTAAAATCAAGTAATTGTTGAGCTCTGTTTGGATTTTGTTTACCTCTCTCCTATGCGAATAGACACATCTTACATAGGCAACATATTAACAGCTTACCTAAATATTCTCTCCTACCTTTCTCCTGTTTCATTTAATCATATATAGATAAATGAGAAAGAAAGAAGGAAGAAGGGAGGGAGGGAGGGGGAGAAAGAGAGAGAGACAAAGCAAGAAAGCAAGGAATGCAAGGAAGGAAGAAAGGGAGGCAAGGAGGGAAGGAGAGGGAGGGGAAGGGAGGAAGCAAACAAATAGAATTTAAGTCATAGCTTATGTTATTAAACTGAGTTGATATTACTTTTACTTCTCTGAAGTTTCCTTTTACCACTTTATAATTCATTATGTAAATCATCAGCTGCAATGTGCCTCCCTTCCAAATCTTATGTTGAAATGTGATCCCCAATGTCGGAGGTGGGGCCTAGTAAGGGATGTTGGGTCATGGGTGAGGATCCCTCATGAATGGCTTGGTGCCCTCCCCATAGTAAAGGATGAGTTCTCATCCTGTTAGTTTACAGGAGAGACAGTTATTCAAAGGAGCCTAGCACCTCCTCCTTTCTCTCTCTGGCTCCCTCTCTTGCCACGTGAGATGCCTGCTCCACCTTTGCCATCTGTCATGATTTAGGGCTTCCTGAGGTCTTACCAGGAGGAGATGTTAGCACCATACTTCCTGTACAGCCTGCAGAACTGTGAGCCAAAATAAACCTCTTTTCTTTATAAATTATCTGGCCTCAGGCATTCCTTTATAGCAATGCAAAATGGACTAACAAAACATCCAACTGATTTTTTTGTGGGTTTTCATTATGGAATTTTCATACATAAACAAAAGAAGTGAGAAATGTATGATGAACTCCCACATATCTGTCACCAGCTTCAACAATTATAAATATTTACATTTCCCAATCTTGTTCCATTAGTCCTTCCTATGTTAAGCAGAATATTGCCCCCTCAAAGATGTCCACATCCTGATTCTCTGTTAATATGTTACCTTACATAGCAAAGGGATTTGCAGATATGCTTAAATTTAAATAACTTGAGATGAGGAAATTATCCTAGATTGTCTATGTGGGCTCAACCTAATTATGTGAATCCTTAAAATAAGAGTATCTTTCCTCACTGTAATTAGAGAATATGCAACTATGGAAGAATGATTAGAGAAACAACATCTTGCTGGTTTTGAAGATGGAGAAACAGGGCCATAAGCCATGGCCTCTAGAAGCTGGAAAAGGCAAGGACATGGATTCTCTCCTTTGTCCTCAGAAAAGAACACAGTCCCAACACTTTAATTTTAGCCCAGTGAGACCAATGCCAGACTTCTAAATTATACAACTGCAAGATAATAAATGTGTGTTTTCTAGGCTACTAAGTTTGTAATAATTTGTGACAGCAACAATGAAAAACAAATATACCTTCATTTTCTATTTTCCTTTCTTCCTTCCTCCCTCCCTCCTTCCTCTGTGCCTCCCTCTCTCCTTCCCTCCCTCCTTCCCTCCTTCCTTCCTCCCTTTGTTCCCTTCCTCCTCTCTCCTTCCTTTCTTCTTCTCTCTCTCTTCCTTCCTTTCTTTCTGGTAGGGGCTGGAGTATTTTATAGAGAATTTCAGACATGATAGCATTTTACTCATAAATATTTCACGATGTATTTTAGCAGATGAAGGGCTTAAAAATAATCACAATACTTATCATACTTTACAAAATGAACAATTGCTTAATATCATGCAATACTGTGTGTTTAGCGTTTTTTTTATTGCCTGAAAAAGTCTCTTTTTATACCTGGTATGTTTAATCGGGTTCTAAAGACCTCAATTTACATTTCACTGATGGTTATCTTTTTTACACACTTTTATTATATTCATAGGATTGTGCAGTCTTCACAATCAACTGTTGAACGTTCTTATCACCCCAAAAGAAGCCCAGTACACATTAGTAGTCACTCTCCATTTCCCATAACATACCCAAGCTCTAAACAACCACCAGTCTGTTTTCTGTTTCTACAGATTTACCTACTACGGCCAATTCATATAAACAAAATCATGAAATATGTGGTCTTCTGTGACTGACTTATTTCATTTAGCATGATATTTTTATCATTATACTTTAAGTTTTGGGGTACATGTGCATAATGTGCAGGTTTGTTACGTAGGTATGTATGTGCCTTGGGGTTTGCTGCATTAGTCCCCCATTCATCTACATTAGGTAGTTTTCCTAATGTTATCCCTTCCACTCCCCACCCCCTATCCCTCCCCTAGCCCTCCACCCCTCAACAGACCCCAGTGTGTGATATTTCCCTCCCTGTATCCATGTGTTCTCATTGTTCAACACCCACTTATGAGTGAGAACATGCAGTGTTTGGTTTTCTGTTCTTCTGTCAGTTTGCTGAGAATGATGATTTCCAGTTTCAAACATGTCCCTGCAAAGGACATGAACTTATCCTTTTTTATGGCTGCATAGTATTCCATGGTGTATATATGCCACATTTTCCTTATCCGATCTCTCTCTCATAGGCATTTGGGTTGGTTCCAAGTCTTTGCTGTTGTAAACTGTGCCGCAATTAACATATGTATGCATGTGTCTTTATAATAGAATGTTTTATAATTCTTTGGGTATATACCCAATAATGGGATTCTTGAGTCAAATGGTATTTCTATTTCTAGATCCTTGAGGAATCACCAGACTGTCTTCCACAGTGGTTGAACTAATTTACACTCCCACCAACCGTGTAAAAGTGTCTCTATTTCTCCACATCTTCTCCAGCACTGTTGTCCCTTGATTGTTTAATGATCGCCATTCTAACTGGCGTGAGATAGTATCTCAATGTGGTTTTGATTTGCATTCTCTAATGACAAGTGATGATAAGCTTTTTTTCATGTTTGTTGGCTACATAAATGTCTTCTTTTGAAAAGTGTCTATTCATATCTTTTGCCCAATTTTGATGGGGTTGTTTTTTCTTGCAAATTTGTTTAAGGTCTTTGTAGATTCTGGTTATTAGCCCTTTGTCAGATGGTTAGATTGCAAAAAAATTTTTCCCATTCTGTTAGTTGCCAGTTAACCCTAATGATAGTTTCTTTTGCTGTGCAGAAGCTCTTAAGTTTAATTAGATCCTATTTGTCTATTTTGGTTTTTGTCGCCATTGCTTTTGGTGTTTTAGTCATGAAGTCCTTGCCTATGCAATGTTATTTCAAACACTATTTGGATATCACTAAAACTCATGAATGTCCTGAATGGTATTGCCTAGGTTTCCTTCTAGGGTTTTTATGGTGTTAGGTCTTATGTTTAAGTCTTTAATCCATCTGGAGTTAATTTTCATATAAGGTGTCAGGAAGGGGTCCAGTTTCAGCTTTCTGCATATGGCTGGCCAGTCTTCCCAAAACCATTTGTTAAATAGGGAATCCTTTCCCCATTGCTTGTTTTTGTCAAGTTTGTCAAAGATCAGATAGTTGTAGATGTGTGGTGTTACTTCTGAGGCCTCTGTTTTGCTCCATTGGTCTATATCTCTGTTTTGGTACCAGTACCATGCTGTTTTGATTACTGTAGCCTTGTATTATAGTTTGAAGTCTTAAGTCACCTTTAATTCATAATAGTTTTCCTTTCTCCCCTTTTAAACAGGTACTGTGTGTGTGTTAGTATCTGTATGTACATGTGAAGAGACCTGTTCATTTGCTTAATAAAATGTACTACAGTTTGAAGTAAGCCAACACATCCTCAAGATGTCAATTAACATGTAACCTATCTCCTATATTTCTTGTAAACTGGCAATTAGAGCTATAAGCTTGATTCTTTCCATCTATGTATCTTTCATCTATCTATTTATGTATTTTGAGAAGGGGTGTTGCTCTGTCACCCAAGCTGAATTTTTTCATGACTGTTGGCTGCATGTATGTCTTCTTTTGAAACATGTCTATTCGTGTCCTTTGCCTGCTTTTTAGTGGGGTTGCTACTTTTTCTTCTTGTAAATTTAAATTCCTTATAGATGCTAGATGTTAGACCTTTGTCAGATGCATAGTTTGCCTTCAGCTTTGTTCTTTTTGCTTTGGATTGCCTTGATTTTTGCTGTTTTGATTATAGCCATTTTAACACACGTGGTGATATCTTATTGTGGCTTAAAACTGCATTTTCCTAATGACTAATGATGCTGAGCACCTTAGCATGTGCATATTAGCCATTTGCACATCTCCTCCATGACGTATCTAATTCAAGTTTTTGCCTGTTTTTAAATTGGGTTGCTTTCTTTCTTATTATTTGGTTGTAAGTATTCTTCATATATTTTGAAAACAAATCCTTTGCATACCATGATTTACAAATATTTTTTCCCAGTTATGACTAAGCTTCTGGTGTTTGTGCCCCACCCCACCCTGGTAGAACCACTTTGGATTCTAAGCTTAAGGCAAGGAAATGAGAAATAAAGTAGTCCCAAGCAGGAACGCCATCTACTCTACCCTTTTTATCTGAAGCTCAGGGGTTTTTACATGAATAAACACCTCTCAATATGTTGTTTGCCTCTGGTCAATTTCCAGCTCTCTGAAATGGTTGTTTTTGATAATGATTTTCAGTTTGTTAGCTGTATTCTGAAGAGAGGATTCATGAGTCTCTTTACTCCAACATGCCAGAAGAAACTAGACATTATTTTTATGTTCATGAAAATTTGGAGTTGGCAGTCTTCTTTCCTAACAGTTCCAGAAAGTGCCAAGGTTGCGTTTCCTTCTCTTGGATTGAGATTAGGTTATGTGCCCATCCTCGAACCACTCACAACAGCCAGGGGAGTGCAATGCTACAACTGGCCAAGCCCGAATCCCATGCCTATCTCTTGACTGAGAGGGAATTGCCACTACCTAAAACATCTAGCCTGAGAATGGAGAGAAGTGGTCTTCTAGTAGTAAACTGGACTCATTTTCCTTGAAAGAAGACATACTACCAGGTGGTAAAACCAGTCAAAATTCACAACAGGCTCCCTTCAGGGATGTGATTCCCTATGTGGAGCGCTTACATCATGGGTCAGTGCCCAACACCTACACTGTTCACCACCTTCAAAGAGACCATGTTTGACCACACAGCCTTTCTGACTTCTTAATATTACCAGACAGACAAAGCTTCCTATGATTCGAGGACACAGAAATCTGGCTTTGAATGGGAGGAGACTTCAGTGCCCTCTAAAATCTCTTTCAGCCCTAAACCTAAAAATCTAGAATTCGAAATTTCTCTTTTATTTTACATTTTAGTTTTTATATGCTTTTGAGTTTCTTATTCCTTCTTTTCAGCAAACTACTATTTTAACTTTTTGTTTGTTTATTTGTTTTTGTTTTTTTGAGACAGAGTCTCACTTTGTCACCCAGGCTGGAGTTCAGTGGTACAATCTCTGCTCACTGCAACATCCTCCTCCCGGGTTCAAGTAATTCTCCTGCCTCACCTCCTGAGTAAATGGGATTACACGTGTGCATCACCATGGCTGGGTAATTTTTATATTTTTGATAGGGATAGGGTTTCACCACTTTTGGCCAGGCTGGTCTAGAACTCCTGACCTCAGGTGATTCACCCACCTCAGCCTCCCAAAGTGCTGGGATTACAGTACAAGCCACTGTGCCCAGCTCCTATTTTAACATTTCTTAAATCTTTCCCATCCCTGTTCTATTTCCGTCATTCCCTGTCTCTCTGTTATCTCTCTCTTGCTCTCTCTCTTGCTCTATTTCTCTCTCTTTTTCTATTATCAGTATCAATTTACCAAACACCCACAACAGTCAGGCACTGTGCACAGCTACAATGTTGCAAAAACAAATACATATTAGCTACAGTTCTTCCCTCAAGTTTGCAATATCTTTGCCAGAAAGAACCTATCATTCAATGCAAAACTAACAACAGAAGTGTCACATGAGAGTGCAACATGAGTGATGCTGACAGTACCCACTGTGCATTCTTCCAAGGCTGGCCTTATGCACAGACAGCATAGCTAAAAGCTTCTGGAACTCTGGAAAGGTATCCAAAACCTTGAACAAAGCGATTTCCCAGGACTTCAGATTCCACATTTTACCTCTTCATACTTCCCGAAATTCCCATAAGGAGAATCACTAGAATGCTGGACACTGTGCATTCATATTGGAGGATTAATTGCTTCCAAAATTTTACTTTCAAGACTAGCAGTATCAATCTAAATGCAAGATGGCAGTGTTAATCTGGTAGGAGAGGGATTCTACAGCAGGGATCCACGTTGGGGAAGTGGGCCTATATGGGGCTCCCCATGGGAAATCATGTGCCTGTGCTGCAGGATAAGGTGGGTACAGGGGAAGAATAATGATCTACATGTGGAGGAAACCACTACACGTTGAATACATCTACTTCACTTCTGTGCCAAAGACCACTCAAAATTCCGCCCATCGATTAGTCCTTGTTTAATTTCCTCTCTCTTCTCTTTTCCTCTTCCACTCAATTGCCAGCAGACAGGCAGTAGTATATATGTGATTAGAACTCAGTAACCTAGACAAGATATTTGGGCTTTTCTTGAAGTTTAAAAATTGTGCAATTCACGTGATCAAGTATTGCTAATGTCAGGCTGATGAGTAACTGTAAAGAAAAGCAAAATCTTCTATTTCTTCATGGGCTCATTGCCAACATAGTGAATTATCACAAGGGCAAGCCAAGTGCAGAAACACCCTTTTGGGGAGGGGGGAAAGGAAGAAGATTATTCATGCTATGGAAATTTTGAGAGACTGAAAAAATAAACTCTAGAAAATGGGGATTGACAGACTAAGGGCAGGGAGAAAACTACCTCACTTTTGAGTGTGAAATTAGTTTACCTTCGTTAAGACACCAATCCCATAAAAACTATAAATATAGCATCCTGATTATTTAAGAGAAAAACGCTAATTTTCAAGTTTGTGCTATTTCTAGCGATTCCAATCTGCTGTGCAGGAAGTGTGAGAGTGCTGATAATTAAGGAAGACTATGTTAGGCAATGATAACACACCGCCTCTGGGTCCCAGCTCCTAGTACCTTGTAATGTGATGAAATCAGATTTGATACTGCTAAAATGTCAGGAATACACATTAGCAATCCTCTTATTTCAACACAATTCAGCAATGCTTAACTTTGCAGTGAAATCCTTGTGTCAGTGTTCCTTGTCATAAAGCAGATAATGTGAATTCAAGATAATTATGACAAGGAAATACCAAAAAGCCACAAGCTGAAATAATTTACAAATCATTTCCTCCCATACTTTTTGTCAATGACCTGGATAAACTGCACAGTCCACAGTCATGAGAATGAAGGGGGGTTGACTGAACTCTTTGGTGGCCTTCAGGACCACGAAGCATCAGAAAATGAACTCATGATTGTCTTCACTCATCCACCCACCCACCCACCCCAAACCCTGTGGATCACCTCTCCTAATCAGCCAAGCCCCAGCCTGGCTGTGTTTCCAAATTTCTCACCATCTCAGGCCAATCTCACTACATCTCATTGTGTATCTACTTCTCCAACCCCAGGTTCTGCCTCAGATCTTCCCATCTCTCAGGCCCTTCCTGGCTCTGAGTCTGACCCTTCCATATGACTATCTGAATGAAGTGCCTAAAACACAAATCTGGTCCTGTTTCTGCCCTGGGGGAAAAAACAACAACAACAACAAAACAAAACAAAAAACCTGTGGCGGCTCCTGTTTTCCCCATGCTCAAGTTCCAGCTCTTTGGCATGCTTACATTGTCCTCAGTGATCTTCCCCTGCCCATCTCTCTGGCCAGGCATACTCCCCACCTATGCCATCTATTTCCTGAACTTCATGCCCAAACCATGTGGGGTGCCCACATACCCTGTGCTAATTCTGGCTGCATGCTTTTGTTCGTGCCAGCCCCACCTATCACTTCCATCTAAAGAGCGACACTCATCCTTTCAAACTCCTGCAGGAGGCACCTTCTCCAGAAGGCCCAAGAGGGAAATGGGTATGCTCTCTCCGAGCTTTTCCATCCCTCCATCTGCCACATCACATTGTTGTTTATCTTTTCTCATTCCTGATTCTGGAAGGTCCCTCAGGGCTGTGGCTGTATCTCACGTATCTTCCTAGTCCCAGTATAAAACAACAGACCAGGAATATTGTAGGCATCCTGTATATTTTCTGGAATTTGAATCCAAGTGTGGATTTAGCTTTCATTGGTAAACATTAGACAAAGTCAGATACTATGAAGGAGTAAAATACTTCCTTTATTCCCTGAAATTCCTACATCAAATGAGCAGAAAAAGTGAATTTAAGCTTTAAGCATAAAATTTTTTAAAATTATAAAACTATGGACTATATACTTATCCATGTATAAGATACATTGTTCTATGTTCTAGAACTTACATAAAAGTACACATAAAGTACCATTCCTTATGTTTTGAGATATATCTTGTTTTTTCCACTCAATAATGTATTTTCAAGATTTATGGAAACCTAGCTCATTCATTTTAATTGCTGTGACGTATTACATTGTCTGAATATATTATGCCTTATATATTCATGATTGTTATGTTTTCTTGATGAACTACATAATCAATATGTAGAGTCCCTTTTTATTCCTAATAATACACTATTAAATTCCATTTTCTCCTGTTGGAAATGGTGCACAGCTGTCTTTCATTTACATTTATTGGTATAGCTTGCCCACTTCTTTATTTGCAAATACTGTGTTCTCTGTGATTTTGTATTAAGGATGTTTTTAATAAGCAACAAAAAGTTTGATTTTTACTATTCCTAACAATGATATTGATTATTGTTGTTGCCATATTTTGATAGGTGATTTTAAACTTATGAATGTGAATATAATTATTACCAGCTAGTTTTTTATTTGCTTCTTTGATTCTTCTAATTTCCTTTCTTGCTTCTTTTTGCCTCCTGTTGAATTGATAGAGTTTTC